>NC_133411.1:148977500-149721250 GCF_049350105.2 Macaca mulatta
CTTTCTTACCTATAGACTTCAGATTCTGCTTGGAATCCCACCGGCTCAAGAAGCACATGTATTGTGCAGTTGTCTTTACACTAAAACAGTTGAATACAATCTTACTACGATTTTAAAACCAGTGTCTGATTTATGGTCAGTGGGTTTAAAAGGAAATCCACATGCAGATCTTTTAAGACTTAAAAAGTGATCGTAGAAAAGACTAAGTGACTGTAAAGATGCTCTTTTTTTAAGCATCTCACTTTACCTCCCCAAGCACCCTCCCAAACCTTGTCTTCCCTCTCCTGTTTCATCTTTTCCCTACCCTTCCCTCCCAGGTGCTCGGTACTTTACCAAGGTTCTATATATCAGTGTTTTATGTTAGAATTTTTCCTTGTTTTTATTTTACTAGTTGGTAAACCCTGTTTGTGCTGAAACAAATAAGGAAATGGTATATTTGACCATATGTGTTATTCATAGAAGACAGTATGATCAAATGTGCCAAAAACAAGCAAACAAAACTTAATTCCTGAGAAGTATGCCTTATTTTTATTGATCTGCTTTGTCTTACAATTAAGGTCCAAGAGCTTGGTTAAACTGTATTATTTGCCTAAGTATAAAAGAAAACTTGAACTGCATTGCAATATTGACGTTCTTTAAAATGAGAGACACTGTCAAGTAATTTAATCCAGAGATCAGCCACCAGATTTGAAATGCTCATGTATGTGTGTGTGTTTGAAGTTGTTTTTTTTCTTTTAAATCACCAATTTTTTTAAGCTACTTTTTATTTGTGCCTCCTATTTATCATGCTGATGTTAGAAGCAGCAGTCATCCAGCCACAGAGGGAGCTAAAGTTAACTAACCAGAACTGTAGAAATCATTATACATGCCTTTGACAACAAAGGAAGTTCATAAGAAAAGGCATGTCGGCTTTTCCTCCAGTAGATACAGATTGGAGGTAGATGAATATTTGCCAAATGGAAAAAAAGACAATGCTAGTCAGGAAAGACAAACTGTTTTCCAGCTTCTTAAAAAGCCATGGAGAGTAGAAACCAAAACCAACAGGGAAATAAAAAACCTTGAAAGTCTCACTTTCTAGTTGTCCCATGCAGGGGTTGAAATTTGATTCAAAGCGGAAAGTATATTATGTTTTTTTAGGCCTTCACATCTAGAGATGGATAACTTCCAATATGATTTTTCAGGTAATAGAGAAAGCTGCTAGTAATTTTAACCCCTGCCTAAAGGAGACAGATAATTTCATTTGGGAGCAAATACTTATTGCCTTGAAAAGTAGCACTGTAATAGCCTATGATAATTAGTTGTAGAATAACCTTTATCCCTTTCAAACTATGCAAATTATTAAATAAGTGTAAATTAGGATTCAATTAAAGATAGTTGGTTATATTGCAATCAGATGGCATTCACAAACTTAACTGGAGCATATACAAATAAAATCTATAAGTCTAAGTTTTGTATGCTAACAGAAAGATATAATTTAGCTACCTATTCTAAAAATGGTGAATATTATTAATATTGTATAATAGAACTGGGAAGACTGCCTCCTTTTTTGAAGAGAGATTAAGGATTTTTATAATTGTTTTTCATCAAATTTTAATATTTTTGTCAAATTTTTAGGTATTTAATTTGTAAAACAGTTTGCTTTGTACTGGCATACAGAAAATAGGGTATTGATTTTAAACTTTTTGAAGCCAAGTGATCAAGTACATTTGTAATAAAAGTCAATGGATCTATATCAGTTGTACTCACTGTTTTCATTTCTTATTAATATAGGGATGCTGTACTTTTTCTTCAGGAAAACTGAATTAAATTTGGGTGGAAGGGAGGGGAAAAGATAAATCCGTTGATAATGAGAATCTGGGTGGGTATCATGGCCCAAGCACTTTATATCATTTTTTAAGTCAGTTAAGATTTGATGTATTTTAAAAGATACTGTGTCAACTTTTTTCTTCCTATTTTCTTATGTAACTTGATGTTTGGGGGGATTATCTCATTCATTTTTGTTTGTGTGCTTTTAACATTTTGTGTTTTGGCCCTGTTGAAACTTTCTAAACACATTTTTGTTTTATGACATTTTGGGTTATCTGCTATCCCTGTGACCCTACCGTACGGGCATGATTATTTTTATCTTCCACACATGGTTCACCTTCTTGTCTACAATATTCCCGTTCATTTTTTCAGGTTATATATACACACACATTTCCAAATAATTTTAGAATGGGGCTATCTGAAATTGATGCTCTAGTAGCTTTCATAGCTCCACAATTCATTTTATTTTACATGTGAACATAATTTTAAGATTTTCTTCACCATAAAAAGTGAGATACCAAGTCTGATGACTTTTTCCCCTTTTTAAAATCTTTTGAGTATCAGAATGAGATCTTGCCGTCTACGTAAAAGGATGCTAAAACAAGAGTATCTATAGCAACTTAAGTTTGGAATAGTTGGTGATAACTCTGAGTATAACGTTTATAGTTTATTATCCCTAAATTTGAATATCTTCATAATTTGGAGAGATACATATACACACACATATATATGTATATATGCATTGCGTGTGTGCATATGTATATAGATACACACATCTCCTTGAGAGTGAAATAAGTAGGAGAGAATTTATTGGAATTGCTTATGTAAATAAATTCACCAAAGTTATTTGTGTAGATTTGTTAAAGGGTATCAATTTTTAAATCACAGTATTTCTGTTTTCTTCATTGCATGTTAACCAAGTTTTGGCCATTCATAAGTATGCTATAAAACTAAAGTGATCACTGCTATTCACAAATTAATTATTTTAAAGTCTTCTTTGCAGAATTAGTGATACATTTTTTAAGAAAAGCTGATTTTAATATTTAAGAATTTAATTGATCCTAAAACAAAACCTAAATTTAAGGCATAGGCCATTTGACACGTTCTTTTTGAACAGAAATTTGATTATTACAGGCTAAGTGAAAATAAGCCAGAATTAGCATGAGTCAGGTAGAATTTCATGATACAAGAACAACCAGATGAAAAAAGAAATAATGATTGGTTCCAAGCCAGTGAATCTGCTAAGCTAACTACCAAGTTTTGGTGTTGAATGGTCCAGGCAATTTATGTCTTTAGGAAAGCTGAGTGTGGCAAAGGTCACTTGTTAACATTTTTCTTAACAAGAATGTCATAACTACTCATTCATTTTTATTTTGTCCCCATGTTTGGTATTTGTTTTGTTTTGTATTTTTCCTTCTGATGTCCTTTGCTTTTGTGGAAAATTGTCCTGTTGATAGGTAGAAACATGGTGGTGATCCTCTATGTAAAATAAAGTTGCTTCTTACACATCAGAAGTATTTCACTCATTTTGGAATCACAGGATTTTCACGTTTTCATAAATACACAGATTGTTTTGATAATTATTAGCAATTAGCTTATTTTGTAACATTAGATGGAAAAAATTTTTTGGCTAAAGAGTTTAATTTTCTTGATTTTGGTTCCACTTTAATAATTCAAGAGGCCTCCAAGTTCAAGGACCAAGTCCTTGTATTCTAGAATTGTGAAAAACATGGAAATATTCTCATTAGTGTGTGTTTTGGTCTAAGGTAGATTAACACAGAAGGATCCTAGGAGGAGTTAAGAAAATATGTCCTTATCGTGAAGTGGCAGTTAAAGTTATGGGACAGGTGAATTACCTATTCATCTTGACTAGCTCAAACAATGGTGGCCATCAGCTAATGACTTATCAGACACATGTTGAGTTTGGGTCAAACTCCCATTCAGCTGGAGCGGATTGGCAATTTTCAATGCAGGTAGTTGGTGGCACTTGACCTACCTCCTTACCATGTACATCTGGCATCTTCTCTCTCCTATCCTTTTTCTTTGTTTCTCTCTCCTTTTTTATTCTTGCTGTAGGCCTGCCAGTGGCACTCAAGCTTACTTCTTCAGAGAGAAGTAAAGAAATTTCTGACTCCTGCCTTAGAACTTAGCTAACTGATGATCCAGAACAATTTAAGTATTATGAGGTAACTGGGCAGTTTTTTTCCGATTGCTATTTTCCCCATGGTCTTAAGCTGGTAGTTTGAAGGTATCTAAATTAATATTAAGAAACTTGTGAACTGAAGAGAGTAAGAAGTATGTGTATTTTAGGTAAGTTACTGGGAACTGAGACTTACTGGTTTGGAAATTGGAGAGTAGGATGAGGAGAGCTGTTTAATGTGTTTGTGGATGGGGGTTTGAGAGGTATATAGGGAATGGTTTGGAAGTAAAGTGGGAGAAATTTTTGCTAGAGGTAGGAAAAGGTACTATGATGGAATCTGATTGAGAGTTATTTGCTAAGGAAATGAAGTTGATCTTCACTAAGGAAGTTTCAGTAAAGCCAGAGAAAATGGATCCCTCATTGATTATGAGAAAATTGTTAGTTACTGTAGCTAGAGTTATGATGATGATGCATTATACAAGTCTGTTTTCATGTATAGGATGTCTGCTTTTCTGGGACAAATTAAGTAGCACAATTGTGGAATGACAGCTTTTCTGGTCAAGGCAAGTGGGTGCTGGGGAGTTATTATTTTGAGGAAAAGAAAAGAACATTTCACGCTTTTCACAGTTACTCTTTTTAAACTATCAGAAATATTTATCACACATACTATCTGTTTTCTTGGGCTCTTGTTACAGTGTAGTTTACCTTTACTTTTCAAATGGTCCTTAGATCAAATTATTTGATTTTGTACTCCACAAAGACACATATTATTCCTTGCTTTTATAGAACTTTGGGACTTTGGCCCATACAAATTTCTTAGAAGAAGACAACCAGGTAAAAACACTAACTTACAATTTTAGGTATCTTTTTTATTTCTTTCACATTTGCAACCATAGCAACCATTTAACCTTGTGGACCTTATGAGGCCCTCAATAATACTGTATTTCTAAAATTAGACAACATACCCCCCAAACTCATGTTTCTGTTTCCCCATTTTCTCTCTTACTTTAAAATTGTATTTTCCCAAGAGTTCAGTGGTGGCAAATGTTAATTAAATAAGTTAGTACATTTTGGAGGTTCTTATGTCCTTTGTAGGGAAGCTGATAGTGTTTAGATTTCTTTTCCCATTATTCCAGTAGTGTTTTAAATTATTTAAGATAAAGAATTACTATAATGTTTGTTTTTAAGTTACATAATTCAGGTACGTTTGGATTAACTCTTTGTTGTCGAATTTAGTACGGATTTATTCCTGGTGATTTGGACAGATTACTTTGAAGTTTCATTTTACTCACATCTCTGTATGTTAGTGATAAAAATCTCTTTTAAAAATAGCAAAAAAGTGGTTCTGATTTTGTACTTTGAAGGTAATTTTTCTTTTTTACGAATGTCAAGTTCATTAACAATAGCAAGATTATTTTTACTATAGCTTATTTTGTAGAGTTGGCACTTTAGTATAATTTTCACATTTTATTGTGTCAGATTTTAAATTATAATAGTTATATACTATAACTCATTAAGTCAATGCAGAGCCTTCTTAAATAGCCCCTCCCTTAGAAATTTGTTTAAAAAGAAGAGAATTCCCAAACCTGTGTTAAGAACTAGTGATTTAAATGACTGTGAGACAAGTCTTTGAAAGGCTTCCTTAAGTCTAGTCAGTGGAGATAAATGATAGCCCATTTCCATGCTGCATATAGTTGTTAGGGTTTATAAAGTTGTCAATGTATAAAAGTGCAAAAGCAGGAAAGACTAAAGTTGCCTGTAAAATTTCTAGTTTTCATTATTTGCACTATTTAACTTTGCACTTGATTTTTTGAAAGTTAAGGCTAGTCACTTTCACTTTTGTTTCTAGTCTTTTCTAATTTCTTGCAGAATTATGTTTTCAATATCCCACCCAAAGCAAAAATTGTATGCAATTAAATATACTTTATAAGGCCGAGAAAATATTTCTTAGTGTTAGCTGTATAAAACAAAAATTTGTTTTGATAAAATTTTTAATATGGGCCTTTATTTGCCAATAAAATCCTTTGTAAATGTGAGCTTTATTAAACTGTTTAAACAGACAAGGTTAAAACTTAGGATAGGAAATATATATGTGTGTATATGAAATGATGTCTTTCAGTTTTAACTTCTAGCCTGAGATGGCCTGGATTTGGTGTGTTAGTTTGTTTCACTGAAGTCTAGCTGGGTACATGCTTAAAAAGCTGGAAGTGAAGTGGGTGGCAAGTGGCAGCTCCCTCTTTCATGTAGTTTTCCATAATGTTCATATAGTTTCCTCATGGTCTAAGTGTTATAACTGGTTTTGAAGTGGTTATATTGAATATTCCTTTTTGGAATTCGGGGTTGAATCACTTTGAGGGGGAAGGGAAGCAAGGACAAGAGACTTTATTTTAACCAGATGCGGTCTTATGATCTCAAAGATGTGCTCTAGAAAGAAAATAACAAAAAGTGTACCTGTGAACATATTTTTTGTCTTGGTGATATTATGCAACACGGTGTTCAGAATTGCAAAAAAAAATTTTTAATTGATAGTTTTATCAATGGAACAGAGATATGTGTTTTTGGCTAAAATTATTTTTTGTAAGTTATTTGGTTATTTCATTTTATATTCCCTTTCTCATAGCTTTGTACACACCTCATACTTAAAACCAAGTGAGAGGCCTCTTTTCAGATCTGGTTTATTTTTGGAATGCCTGAGTGTGTTTCCGGATGGGGGGTAGTGGTGGTGTTTTACTTTTTGACATGCTCTTAGCATGTTTTGCTAGTCATTCTGGATCTTATGTTTGCAAATTCTGTTGAACATTCAGTGATGTATTTGAAATGAGAAAGTCCTCTATAACATAGTGTGAATGTTCGTGGCCAATTCAATTGTGGAACCTTATGGCTTTGTTTTTACTTTGGATAGAAGTTTAACTTCCGTTATTCAGATTTTAGGTTTATCTAGTGAAATTGTGCCAGGTAGTTGTCTAAATATGGACCAATTTTGGGAAATGAAGGTTAATAAGTGTATATTTGATTCTAGATAATCCTTTACTCAAAATCATAAGTTAAAGATTCACATCATTAAGAGTTATCTAACTTTTATGTTGTCAAATCTTTAAATGTGGATGATATTCAGCATTCTATATATGAATTTCCTTTAGGAAAAGAGAAAAATTCAGTCTCCGAACCTTTTCTTGGAGACGAAATTTACCACATATCAAAAATGAAAAAAATTTAGAAAGTGATTTGATTGTTTTTTAATGGAGTTTAACCACCTTAATTAATGATTTTTCCCAGTTTGAAGCACTTATTTTCCCAATGTGAATAAAGGGAAAAGATCAGCAATTTGTCCCTGGCCTTTTTCGAGGCCATTTTTAGTTTTCTGCCCCCATTTCCCAGTCCTGGTATAAAATGAATTACGGGTATCCCTCTAAGTCCCTATAACCCTTTTTGGGGGTCACAGATACCTTTGATAATCTGATGAAAGTGTGATGGATCCTCTACCCAGGAAAAAAAAAAATGCACATACCTGAATACTTTTGCATACAACCTCAGGGGCATCACACATCTTCTGAAACCCAAGTTAAAGATCTCTGCTCTAAGTAAATTATAGAGAATTTTAGTACAAATCGTTGATAAAATTAGGAACCAACTATTGGCTTAAAACCTTTCATATTGGAATTATTGTTAGATGGTGGCCCCTACTAGCAAAATGTGACATTGCAACCAGCTTTGTTAGACATTATAACATCCAGAGAGAAGGGAAAAAGAAGCAAAGTTCTGAAAGCTATTTATAAGGAGTCAGGGCATCTCTAGACATGGGAGCCATTCCTGGTTCAAGGCAGGGGTCAGGGTGCCTGACAATTTCTAGCAGGGTAGAGTTTGATAAACCACAATGCTCAGGATGCCAAGGGGTTAGCCATTATCTTAACCCCTTCCTCACCAAAAGATTTTAGTTTTGTCTGTTGGGAAACAAGATGTCACTAGGGAAAAAAAGATTTGCCTTACAACTTTGCTGGAACACATCAGTTTGGTGACGTTGGGACACTAGTGTTATTTTTGAGAAGGCGCATAAAACCAAAGTAAATTATTCTCTATGTAGAACATTTATTTACTAGTAACATTTGTTTGGGTGTATTCGCTTTGACAATTTTTACCAGTAAATATTGGTTTTATTTAAAACTGGGAATCCAGTTGATACATAGGATAGTTGATATATCTGTTCTTTCCCCCATGTAAAGAATAGTTAAAAGATTGATGCATACTTTTTACTTTTCTCTCTTAATGCCAGGGGGTGGGGAGGGTGGGTGGGGGAAAGATCTTTGAGTCTACAACTGACAAAATGTCTTCTCCAAATTAAAAAAATTGAGAAGCAGCACTTTAAGTCTAACTCTACACCATTTTATTGCATGTATTAGTTTTAATAATGATTTTTGGTGCATGCCTTTGGGCTTATTCAAAAGTGTACAATAGGAAAGTATATTTCCTTTCTTAGAAAGGAGATGTTTTCTACTTTGCAACATGTGATTACAAAAATCTTCCTCTGTGGGAAGATTAACCATGTATTGAACTACTGAAAAGTATATATTTTTAGATATACAGAAGGAATCTACATGGAGCAGCATTCAGACCTATATAGAAGTCATAGCATTCTGTATAGGACCAAAAAGGAAATAACATTAAACACTTAAACAGACTTTGTTGGGTAGAAATACCTTTAGATCTTGCATTTACTTCCAAAAAGAAAAAATGCCACAGAAGTTTTCTGAAAACTTTTGTCGTTTGAATTTTCTCTGTCAGTGTATTTAGCCCAAATACAACAGCTTTGGGTTAGCACACACATAAGAATCAAAAAAACAAAGCTAACTAAATAAATCAGTCTGGTTTGCCAATCCAGCTTGACTGAAATAAGTAAACTAATCACTTGCAACATGAAAAACTGTCCAACTCCTCTAAGGTTCTGACAAAATAACCTTGGCTGATGTGGGAAGACTCCCACTTCAATTTGTGACCTGACAGTGAAGATTCATGCCTGACATGATTTCATACTTGACAGTGTCTGTTTAAGGAGCTATGGTACAGTTTGCTAATTCAATCCCAGATACCTGTTGATTACCTGTGAGATCTAGAGTCCAAAGTAGCCAGCAGCCATATCCCTGAGTGCTCTGTGCCCATCAGATATCTTAAAGTAAGCAGGGTTGGGACAGGTCACAGCTTGGATGATTGACCTCAGGTGCCGTAGACAGCCCCAGATTCAAGAATTGTATCTGCTTTCTTGGCAGTCGTCACAGAACTAATGTCCCATACTGTGTTACTTACTGTAGATGCTCTCTTTTAGAGGAGGCCCAGAGCACACATCCTAATCGCTAGTGGTACTCAGAGAGGGGGTGCTAACTCTGATGCCCTGGCCAAATTCCAGTTTAGGGATGTGGGTCTTCTTCTTGTCATTCTAATTGGAAATGTGCATCACTTCCCATTTTTCTTATTGATCTCAGTGCAAACTACACTAGTCTCTTTCTTTGCCCTGGTCCCAAGTCTCTGAGATGCTGGTGTGTATTATATGGGCTAAGTTCATGCATTATCCTAGGGCACAAGAGTTGAGGAATGGGTGAGTTTGGTGTCAGAGTGCCTTGTGGTTGGAGGGTGGACTCTTGTGATGCTTTGGGTATGAAATTGGCCCTCTTTTAGCATAAGTCGGGGAGTGTGCACTGGCTGGAGGCTTCCGGAGGCTTCCAGCCATGAGGTGTGAGCTGAAACCAATTTTTCCTCTTTCCTTATAGCATGTTGAGAAAATCTGTTGGGTTTTCAGCAGTCAGGGAAGGCCGGAGTTCTGCTTTAATCTGGGTAACTGAGGCTAATGTGAGCAAGACTTTGGTTAATTAACTGGGTTCTCAGATGCCACAGACTCCGTGAGAAGTCACCATTATTTTCAATGGTTGTGATAGAATTTCCCCCTAGTAGCCATTATTTTAAGATTATATTGCAGAGTTGCTTTATTTTGAGCTTTTCGTGTATACACAATCCCAAACTGGAAGAAATTTTACAAAAAGGAATCCTGCTGTGAAAGGTATATATTACTCTAGATTTTTCTTACTGTAAATATTGTAAGATTGTAATACTGTCAATATTTTATTAACCAACAAATGTTAATCTATGTGAAATCAGACTTATTTTAAATGTGCTTCTTATTTACTGTGTGTGGTCCCTGTTGCTGACAGTATTAAGTTATATTCTGATGTAAGATTAACTTTATTAAAGAATGTAAACATTAATGTTTCCTTATGGGAAAACAAATAAAGTATAAAGAAGACAATTCTTTTCATTGAAATATACTGTGTATTTACACTTGCTAGACCCAGCACCACTTATAAATTTAGTACACTGTTCAGAATTTTAGTTAACACAGCTGACATGGTTGTGCTCTGTTTGAAAGTCTAAGAATAGGTATTGTTGGAATATACAGTTTGTATTTGTCTGCTGTGAATCATAATCTTGAAATTTCTAATCAAGTTTGTAAAATTTTTATAGTGAAACATTTTAATGACAATTTAAAAATTTATCTTCTCTAAAGAATGGTCAAAACAATATCCTTTCAGAAATAGAATTGTTCTTTAATATCTTTCCAAAATGACTTTGGTTAAATGGACCAGATGTATATTAGTTAAAATTTAGGACTAAGTTGTTGATATTCTTTGAGTTTACAAGTTAATCCTTATTGGAGATGTGCCAATATACAGTTAGAATATCATTAATTTGCACTGTTTGGGGACCCCATTTAAGAATGCTGAATTTTGCCAACTAAGAAGTAAGCAAATGCAATTTAAAAAGTAAATTTGAGCATTCTGTATTAAATATGTGCAGTTATTATCACATGAAGAAACGCAGTGTGTCGGGCTGTAATATTACCATATTTGCTGTCATGTTCTCCCATCTAAGTGCTGGGAATTCACCATGTGGAAACCAAGCAAACGTGTTGTGCATCAGCCGGCTTGAGTTTGTTCAATATCAAAGCTGAAAACTAGCGAGGTCTGCTGTACTGCTTATTGAAGTATTGTGATTATTTTAGGCATTGATTCTTACAAAATATATACTGTAACAGTATACTTTGTACAGATTTAAATTTTATTTGAAAAAATGAAATAAAGTAGGCAAAAAATAAAGATGTTTATTTTTCATGTGACTGTATAATCAGATCAGTCTTTTGTTTCAGTGCTTTTTGGGGGAAGGGGTCTGGTTGCGATCTTGGATTTTTTTTTTTTTTTTTTGATAGGTGGAAACCGTTTTTAGGACTCAGTAGCAGGTATACTTGCCTGTTACTTATGATCATTAATCGACTGCAAGCATTAAAAGTGCTCTCATACTAGAGAACTCTATCTTCCATTTTATTTTAAGATAGGTTTGCTTATTTTAAAAAATTTTATGTGAATGGCTTCCCTATCCTGGCATATTGGGTCATTTAAAAAATTCTCTGGTGGTATGACAGTTAACCTAGCCATCATGTTGAAGAGAAGGAAAACCTTTTCCCATAGATCATGCTCCATTCTCATGGAAGGTTTTTTGTTTCCTGTCAGTTTAATTATCATGGATACCTACTACTTATACGTACTTATTGGGTACATGTAACATTTTGAAACAAGCGTACAATGTAATGATTAAATCAGGATGATTGGGGTATCCATCATCTGAAGTATGTATCATTTCTTTGTGTTAGGAACATTCTAATTCCACTCTTAGTTATTTGAAATATCTAATAAATTATTTTTAATAGTTGCCGTATTATGCTGTTGAACACTTAGAAAATAGAGGTTGCGGTTTAAAATCTCTTTCAAAACTGTTTTTCTAGTGAGTGGAATGGCAGACAGTGAATGAAGCTACCAATAAAAACAAGACACAGGAGCCATCCCTCAGGATAGTTTCAGTGGGGCCTTCCAGAAGAGTAGATTATCTGACCACAAGAACCACCCATTTTGACCTCTAACTTAAAATCCAACAAAGGCCTCAGAAGCCTCAGGTATATATTTTCCTCAACCTTTTTAAGTAGAGTTTGAAGTTTTATTTGTAGCTTTCTCCTTTTATTTTATCTTTTTTTATGTTTTCACTTACCTTCAAGCTGGATATGAGGAATGCTTGGAGCAAGTAGTTCTCCAGGATAACCTGGCAAAAATCACACCATGAAAAATCTCTCAATGTTACTTAAGTATATACGACAGCAGTTATATTCTAACACTTGATGCATGTCCGTAGGCTATCTCAAGTTCACATTATTACAGTTCCAGGCTTCTCATGGGGAATCCCAAGAGAGTTCATTATGAGTATTGTTTTGTTGTTTTCTTGCTAAAAAGGCCCTGCTTGGCTGGGCATGGTGGCTGACACCTGTAATATCAGCACTTTGGGAGGCCTAGGTGGGTGGATCACTGGAGGTCAGGAGTTCAAGACCAGCTTGGCCAACATGGTGAAACCCTGTCTCTACTGAAAAATACAAAAATTAGCTGGATGGTAGTGCACACCTGTAGTCCCGGCTACTTGGGAGACTGAGGCATGAGAATTGCTTGAACCTGGGAGTTAGACATTGCAGTGAGCCAAGATTGTGCCACTGCACTCCAGCCTGGGTGGCAGAGCGAGACTCCGTCTCAAAAAAGAAAAAAGTAAATAAAAGGTCCCTACTTTGGAGTGAACAGAAGGATGGACTAGCTTCCACATCTGACAACCACCAACTTCAATAAAAACAATGGAGAAACTTTGCTTTATGAAAACTGAAAGCTGAGGGTGCCACTGTTTTAGAGAGGTAGGTGGGATGCCTAAGAAACTTCAGTTTCCCTAAGTTCTATGGTGCCTCTGATTTGGGGGGTGCACACAGAAGACAGGTGGCTACTTCCTGAAGAAGAGACCAGATTCTGCTCTCTTCTCTGCAGCGATCAGATAAATCTTTGGGTTCCTGTCCGAGAGAAGGACTCAAGCACAGGAGGTGGTGGCAATTCCAGCCATGATTTACTCCCAGCAAGTATAAGGGAGTGAAAAGTCAGGAGTCAGGCCCTTCATCTTTTAAAGACTCCAGATAGGACCGTGATTAAATATGCCCAGTGGTCAGTTGGACAGCAAGAGGACCCGAGGTGAGGTCCTACTGAAGGGCTACAGAAGGAGCATCCCAGACAGCCAGGTCGGAACTATAAGGCAATGCTGCTAGGACCATGGGGAGCCCCTCAAGAAAGGAACCCAGCATGCTTAAACAGAACTATTTGTCATTTTTCTTCAGTCTTTCTTTTCTAAGATGTAATTGGTGGTCTCTTCCTACCTCCACCTCCAATGGATGTTAACTTTCATTTAACCATGTGGTATATCATTTATTTTGGTATTTTGCATGGCTTTTAGAAATCTCTTTGTTCCTAGTCTCAGGAACAATTTATTTCTAAGCAGTCAGGACTGTTTTATCTTGGGTACTGAGTTTTGGAAGAGGTCCTGTTCTTTCAGGACCAGAGAAAAGAGAGTTCTCTTTTTCAGTGTTTGCCTGCTAGGTCACCTGAGGGCC
The DNA here is from genome assembly GCF_049350105.2 of Macaca mulatta. Classification (NCBI taxonomy): domain Eukaryota; kingdom Metazoa; phylum Chordata; class Mammalia; order Primates; family Cercopithecidae; genus Macaca; species Macaca mulatta. Next base: position 148,990,952 of record NC_133411.1, read on the forward strand.
AGCACACACCTCCACTGTTCTCACTTCAGCACCCCCACCCCACCCCCACCCCACCTTCTAGAACTTCAGGAGGAGGAGCCACAGTTTTTCCCCTGAAATTGGGGATTCTACCTAAATATTGCACATCTTCAGAGTGTTTCCAATGACATCAGTACAATTTTCCTACCAATATTGATTTTCATTCACTTCGATTTCCTCACATCAGGCTATTTGGCAGTTAGATTGGCAGTGAGAAAATGTCACAAAACAGACTCATTGAATGTTGCAAGGCTTAAAAGAATAGGATATCACTGCCTTACAGCCAGTAGGGTTGTCTAGTTAACCCCACCATCAAAGGCATCCTGGCTCTCCCTGTGCTCATCTCACACCTCAGACCTCTGTCAGCCTTCTGTGGAGACTAGCAGTAGGTGTAATATAGCTCCACTTTCTGTTTCTGGCAGTGTCACTTAGGGTGGGTCTGTATTGCCACCATCCCAAATTTCTTCTTGTTCACCACACTTTATTTTTTAAACATTGAGTGCTTAAAATATTCAAGGCACCAAGCTAAGCATTTTACCTGTGTTATTTTACTTCATTCTTACTATAACTCTATGAAATAGGCACTGTTATTACCCTCAATTTATAGATGAGGATACTAAGGCACAGAACGATTAAATGACATGCCTAGAACTCCACGGTCAGGATTCAAGTCCAGGTAGGATGATGGCAAAGCACAGCCACAGTCTCAATCACTCTAATATGTTGCCTTCTCTATGAAGTTGCCTCCTCATCCCTTAATTTGTAGGGTCTCCCTGACTTTGACTTTGCCTCCCCTAAGGATGTATGTAGCTGAATGTCAAAGCCAATATTACCGGGAGCAAAGGAGGATTCTTCTGCATAGCTCAAAAGCCACACTTCCTGTTTCAGAGGTTGATTCATGAATGAATCCACATTTTCATTTCCCCCTCCCCTTTCATGGGGGAATGACTTACTCAGAGCAGGTCTGAAGGAAGCTGGCAGATGGCCCTACCAGGCCTCTCTCCACTGCTCTTGCTTTAAGTAAGCACAGCCCTGAGTACTATTCCTGCCTCTTCCCGCCCTTACCACAATGACCTGATCAAAGAGTTCTGTGAATGAGGCTCTTGAATTCTGTCTAGTTGAGTTGTTGATTTCCTTCCTATACCCAGATTCTATCCCGCAGCAGACACCGTTTCTTCCTTAGAGCAGACCTCCTATCTGAGCCCATGTGGCTTCAGACACAAGTTCCACAAGTATCAGGAGATAGTCTCTAGGAGAGGATCTGGGTCTGCCCAGATTCTCAAAACCTCACTGTTCACCAACAATTGGTGCAGCAATTGGATCAGCCAGAGAAAGCCATGTAGTTTTCAGCTCAGATTTGCTTAGGCTTTTAAGTTTCTGGAGGCATTTTCCTGCACCCTATAAAATGCTGTTTCCCAGATGTTTCCTGACCTCAAGGAGAGGTCCAGAGTCTGTAATTCTCCAGGGGCTTCTTCCAAAAATAAAATCTCAAGTTCCTTGGGACTTAGGGGTGGTTTCAAGGACTATGGCATCTGTTGGAACTCCTGTCTGAAAAGGAAAGATCATAATTTGAACTTGAACTCTTCATGGTTTTTGGTATCCTCTAAAGCAGTGGTTCTCAAAGCGTAGCCCCTGGGCCAAGCATCCCCTTACATTCTTGGGTCCCACTCCAAACCTACTGACTTAGAACCTCTAGGGCTGGGCCCCAGCATCCATATTGTAACAAGCCCTCTAGGTGATTCTGAAGCACACTAAAGTGTGAGCACCATTGCTGTCTAAAGCAAATGTTCTTTGTTTCTTTTGGAGTCTTAGGCTTGAGAATCTGATGAAAGCTTGAGACTCTCTCAGCTGCACCACAGAACCCCAAAGATCCAAGTTAAGAATCCTTGCTCTGGAACTTAGAGCTTGTCTATCTGTCTCTGGCTTCCACCTGCTCTAGCACCACTACAAGGAGGGGTGGCCACATACTCCTTGTTTCTCTTTTCATCTGTGCACTGTTGGATGTCACTGATGGTGTGCATTCCCTGCACCAGACAGCACAGGGATAAGGGCTTGCTACTCCCTATATTTGCTGCAAATGTAGCCCATGTACTCCAAACAAAAACCAAATGCTCAGGCATGGGGTGCCAGGTTAGGAGTCCAGGACCAAATAGAAAAGTGATTCCTCCTGTAGCTAGGAGCTGTGTGTTGGAGCACAACTGCTAAAACTGCTGAACTTCCTGTGACAGTCCTGGCTCGGGTATGTTCATGACAGCCAGAGCTTTGTCATCGGCAAGTTTTGGTCTCCAAGAGAACTCCCAAGACAAGGCCCAGATTTTTATTTTCTAGATAAAAGCATCTCAACTTGTACTTTCTTTAGCTGTTTTCGCCCGAGTAGCCAGTTATTTGGCTCTGAGGGCAGTGCTCCGCTTTTTCTCCACAGTCATTCTTGGGCCATGACTTGAAGTGGTACTCAGAGCAACTTCATTGGGAAAAGTCCCTTCTCTCAATTCAGGGACTCATAAGGAGGTTGACTCTGAAAAGAGTGCCTAAAGCTGCAGAGCTTGGCTGTCCTCTGGCTGTTAGAATGCTTCCTTGTTCTGAGAGGTAGCCCAGGGAAGAAAGGCCTGTGTCTGCACTCTCACTTATACATCTGAAACGAAAGCTTAATCCCCTCACAAAACCCATCCTCTCCCCATCTTAGTCCTTCCCGTTGCAGTAAAGGGCACCACCATATACACATCACTCAAACAAAAAACAAAGAGCTGTTTCCACATTCTAGTTTCTTTCACCCCTCATATTCAAACTATGTCCTGTGTCTGGCCACACCTCATCACCTATACCACTGTCACTAGCTCAAGTGATTCTCAAACTTTAACCTGCATCACCTAAAGGGATCATTAAAAGACATACCACTGGGCCCATCCCAAGTTGCTGATTCAAAGGGCTGGGGTAGGAGCCTGAGAATTTGCATTTTTAATTTTAATCAGGCGATGCTGATGCTATTGATCTAGGAACAACACCTTGGAAACTGCTGCCCTAGTCTATCATATCCAGAGTGTCCATATGTCCCACTTTGCCAGAGACCATCTGGTTATGCCTGTTGTCCCCGCTTAATTATTTGTAGCACCCCTGTTTACCTGCACAAGTATCTTGGTCTGGATGACAAATGATGTGGACACCGATTTTCTCACCTAACAGCCTTCTCACTGGTCCCCCTACTGCCATGATTGCCCTATGTAATCCATTCACACAGCAGCTTGAGTGATCTTAAAAGTGCTAATTGGGGCCAGGCGCGGTGGCTCACACCTGTAATCCCAGCACTTTGGGAGGCAGAGGCGGGCGGATCACAAGGTCAGGAGATCGAGACCATCCTGGCTAAAACGGTGAAACCCCGTCTTTACTAAAAATACAAAAAAATTAGGTGGGCGTGGTGGCAGGCTCCTGTGGTCCCAGCTACTCGGGAGGCTGAGGCAGGAGAATGGTGTGAACCCGGGAGGTGGAGCTTGCAGTGAGCCAAGATTGCGCCGCTGCACTCCAGCCTGGGCGACAGAGCGAGACTCCGTCAAAAAAAAAAAAAAAGTGCTAATTGAGGGATGTCACTCCCTGCTTCCCATTACACTTAGAATAAAAGTCTAACTCTCTACTGTGGTTACAAGGCCTCTATGATCTGACCTTACTTAACCCTCCAGCTTTCGCTCCTTCCTCTCACCTACTTGTTCATTTCTCTCAAGCAATAGTGGTTGCCTTTCTGTTTTTTAAATGCACAGAGCCCACTGCCACCTAAGGGCCTTTGGTGTTGCTTTTCTTTCTTCCTTGAATGCACTTCCCCCAGATCTTCAGATGACTTGCCCTTTTTCATAATCAAGCTTCAGGTCTCATGTTCTCTCTTCAAAGAGGCTTCCCCTGACAACCAAACTGAAAGGGTCCCTTCCAATCACTCTCCCTTACCACTCTGTTTCAGTTTTCTTCCTAGTGTTTATCACTGTCCAGATGGTCTTCCTCATGTATTTTTTTTTCTGTTGATGGTCTAACACTGAGGGCAGGATTCACCATGGCATCCCCAATGCCCAGATGAATCTGGCACATAGCAGACATTCTGCAACTATCTGATGACAAATTGATTGGACTCCAGTGAGTCCAGACCATTTTTGGGAGTCACCTGTGCCTCTGGGTCTGACTTCCTCATCCATTTTGAAGGTGGGTACTGTCATTACTGCTTTATCTCTCCTCTGTCCTACAGGTGGTATAGAACAGAGATCCTGAAGATGAGATGATCTTCTCGCCTGCAGTCAACCTCATTAGCTTCCTGCATCTCCCACCTCTGTGTAGGCCCAGCATCTCCTCTCCCTTTTTCAACTCAGATGAGGCTCTGGGACAAGGACAAGCAACCCTGGACCCAGCAGATAGCTTAATGCCCACTCAGCCCCCAACTGCCTCCCAAAACAAGGTTGAGGCTCTAGCCATTCAGCATGTACTTGGGGCCCCCTTGGCCACTGGGCATACAATGGGCAACATCCTTCTGTGCCTTTCACTTGGTGAGCTGGGCACTCACTCTCCCTGGAATCCGCTAACTGAGGAGAATGAGAAGACTAGCTATTTGAGACGTGATGTGCCCTGTTTCCAAATGCTGAGGGGTAGGAGGTATCTAGAGAATCCTGGCCCCCATAGGGCACCAGCACCGCTGGTGACACTTTACCAAATTTGGGCTACTCTACTCTGTTTCTCAGCACTCCACACACACACCCCAAATATTTAAAATGGGAGTGATGACAACTAATCCCCCACCAACAACGTTCCAGTGGTAAAACAGAAATGAATCTTTCTCCTTGACTCTAAACCTGAAGGGAAATAAGGTTCCTGGGCTGAGCTGAGTTTAAAATAAATTTAGGCTTCTAGATAAATTTAGGGCTATAGAGTATGGACTCAAATAGCAAAGTCAGACAGAGATAGGAGATAGAGTTTGAGGATTTCCAACCAACTCTCCATAAAGTGAGCCCCTTTTGAGAACCAGGCTGCCACATGGTGGGCAGCGGATGGGGAGGCGGAAGCAAGAACTAGAGCTCTCACTCTGCAGATTATCACTCTGGACTATTTCCTAGGCCTTTGTCTGAGTATTGGTCTTTTGGGAACGAGCGTGAGAGTGGAGGTTAAAAGTATTGGTTTGAAATCAGGCCTAAATGCAAATTCAGGCTCGCTGTCTCACTAGTTCTATGGCCTTAAGCAACTCTACTAAGCCTCTCCTAGTCTTATTTCTTGATCTTGTAAATGAGATAACAAGAGTGCTTACTTCATTTGATTTTGGGGAAGATGAAATAATCTGTGCCAAGAGCTTCTAGCATAGTGCTTGGCATAGAGTACTGTTCAATACTGATGTTTAATCAGTGATGCTGCTATCATTATTATTTTTGGAAAAAAGGGAAACAAATATGGAACTTAAATAGTTCATAAGGGCATAGCCTCTAGCAACCTCTACATTCCAGGTAGAGGGGCAGTGAAAAAGAGCAGGTGGAGGTCAGGAGTTCGAGACCAGCCTGGCCAATATGGTGATACCCTGTCTCTACTAAAAATACAAAAATTAGTTGGTTGTGTGGCAGGTGCCTGTAATGCCAGCTACTTGGGAGGCTGAGACAGGAGAATTGCTTGAACCTGGGAGGAGGAGATTCCAGTGAGCCCAGATGACGCTACCGCATTGCAGCCTGGGCAACAGAGTGAGACTCCATCTCAAAAAATAAAAATAAAAAATAAAATAAAATAAAAAAAAAAGCAGGTGCTTCTCTAGAATGATCAGCTAGTCTGCATTTAGCTAACGGAGGACCCATCTGACTCTCCATTTCAGCTTTGGCCCACCAACCCAAGAAGAGCGCAGTCTATGGCTCTCTTCACAGATTGTAGTTGTATATTGCACCAGATTTATTTTTGGCTTGTCACTTTGTGTCTGTGTTCCAGGCCATGGATGTCTGAGATTTTCTGGTGGGGGTAGAGAGTTCTCCTTTGAAAAACAAAATGTGGTCTTGGTCTAGGGGCTTTGCTTCCTTCTGGCTTCAGGCAACAGCAGGGACCCAGCCATCTGCCAGTGGCATGGGATGACTAGAGTTCAATGCTGAATATTCACTCACCTGTTGGACATCTAAGATGTCAGTTAATCACCCCTGGGAAACAGCTCTTGAGTAAGAAAAGGAGTGATTTGTCTTCAGCAGGAATTCTTAAGCTGGGGCTTTTGGGGGTCTAAAGCTCCTGAAATTTTACAGATTATATCTGTATGTGCAATGTACATTTTTCTGAGAAGGGGATCCATAGTTTTTATCAAAACTCCCAAGGGGAGCCACAGCCCAAATAGCTTCAGAATCACTGGTCCTGATCTGAGAGTAGAGACAGCACCTTCCTCCATGGGGTCTCTAAAAGACTGCACCCTTCAACCTGGCTGATCATCAGGACTGTTAGTGAAAAAGGGCCTGGAAGCGGTGTTGCTTAGGCATTGAGAGAGAAGACAGCTACTCTCCTTATCGGACCTGTGTTGGCTGATTGGAGCCTCCCATATCCATTTGGGTAGTTGGGGTTTTTGAGCTCACTAAATATCCCCTGTTTTCCCTGAAATTTGGTTGCATGTTAGAAGGTATTTAAACTGACATATTTTGTGCCAAATGAGTGGACTGGTCTGGTCTCATCTCAGCGATGGGGGCAAGGCTGGTTGACTTCACTACAACACACACAACTTCACAGGTGTGTGTTGCTGGTCGTAATGATAGGAAGCACAGAGGTTGTTTTATGTTGCCCTCACTTGAATGCTTGGTACGTAGTTTGGTACTCAGCCATTGTTTGTGCATTTATATAAAGGAATTGTTTCCTTTTAGAGACATTGAATCTAAGCTCCACAGTCCATTTTTAAAAAAATTTCTCAGGGGTCAATGGTTTCTCTTTACCCCTGTGGCATCCTTTCCTGAGGGGTAAGGTACCTTGATCTTATCCTCAGCTGTGCTTATTTATTCCTTAATCCTCACTCTCCAAATCCTGAACCATATCTCTGAAAGTCAAATTGGGGCCTGTGAGATTGTTTGATGCTTCTTGGAATGTGATTCCATCACTGAGACTATACTTCAATTCTGGCCAGTCCTGATACTGTCTCCTGCTTCTCTCAATATCCATCATTCTTTGTTACATACCCTTGCTCATATTAGAAAATGGCATTGACATCCCTTGCTGCAAATTTTTCCCTTTCTCTCAACCACAGGTCCATGTGCTCAGTGCAGTTTACCAAATGGTATCAGAATGCCACAGAGGTTTCATAAGAATTGAATGTGGCTGCCATCCTACCTGAATCAGGCAAACACCCTCTGAGATCATTCAGCTCACAAGTGGGAAGTATGAGCTGAGAGTAGCTGAGTGCAGTAATTCCCTGGCTTCTCTAGGAAACAGCCTGATCCCCATAGGGTAAGCTGGCTGGTAAAGCCTCCATGGGACAACAGTTTCACTTTGCTTCGGGGGCCTTGTATCAGAGTGTTCTCCAGACATGAAACAGTCATGTCAGTCTGGGTGCAGTGGCTCACACCTGTAATTCCAGCACTTTGGGAGGCTGAGGTGGGTGGATTACGAGGTCAGGAGTTCAAGACCAGCCTGGCCAATATGGTGAAACCCCATCTCTACTAAAAATACAAAAAAATTAGCCAGGATTGGTGGTGGGTGCCTGTAGCCCCGGTTACTCAGGAGGCTGAGGCAGAGAATTGCTTGAACCTGGGAGGTAGAGGTTTCAGTGAGCCGAGATTGCACCACTGTGCTCTAGCCTGGGTGACAGAGCAAGACTCCATCTAAAAAGAAAAAAAAGAAACAGAGTCATGTCTCCAAGACATAAGCCTCTGACTTGGGGCTATCAGACCATGCAAGCCCACCCAAGAACATGAGCATATCTATCGTCACTGCCCCTGGGGGTCTCGGCAGAGGCCATTATTCCAAGATAGCCCTGATCCCCACAGAGCTCAGGGGGTCTCATGGAGATTATTAAAGCCCACACAGGGTAGCATTTTCCCCATATGCTCTCCCCAAAAGCTCCCTACTCAGGGAAAAGGAAGTCTTAGGAGCAGTTGCCTATACCACATCCACTCAGAAAGATGGGCCCAAGGACTGGAGACTATGATTTCTGACAGAGGCAGCCCTTCCTCCTTCTTCTACCCCGAGGCCAGCAAAGTTGTTTCTACTCCTTCCATCTCGCTTACTGTCTCCTGCACCCTGCTCCACTTATCCACTCATTTTGAGCTGGCTCTTGATAACTATGACTTATCTCTAGATTGTAGGACTCTGTGGATGATGGACAATGGGGAATGGCCACCCTCTGGCATTCATTTGCTTCCTCTCAAACCATGACTTCTTTTGAGGGAATTGTGAGGGAGCAGATAGGCCTCCAAGGCCATGTCTTCTCACAGTCTGCTCCCTAGCAGAATGGGCCACCCCTCACTCTAGGCCAGCTCATTCTTTTAACCTTATTAATGGTGCCTTGGGTTATACAGAGGCTTTTTATTTTGGTGTAACCAAATGTATTACTCCTTTACTTTATGGCTTTGTATTTTATGGTTCGTAAAGAAGGCTCCCCTATCTCCAGATAATAAACATATTCTCCTATATTTTCTTATACTTATTTTATAGTTGTGTTTCTGTGTTAGTCTTTTAACCCATCTGGAATTTATTTTCATAAATGGTGTGAGTTAGGGATTTTTTTTTTTTTTTCCAGAGAGTCGCATGCTGCCCAGATTCTATAGGCCATCCTTTAGGCCATCCTTTTCCCCTGTGTCTTGAAATACTACTCTTCTCATAATCAAAACTCCTATATGTACATGAGGCTGTTTCTGGATTTTCTGTTGCATTGAACTTCTATACATTCTTCTACCAACCATGCTATTTTAATTGATGTAGCTTTTAGGTATAGTTTGATACAGTATATTTTTCTCCTTTGTTTTTTTCCTCCCAAAATCATTTTGCTATTCTCACATGTTTTTTCCTTCCAGATATACTTTCCAATCAGCTTGTTAAGTTTCATTTAACAAGTCCTATTAGGACTGCAGTTGAGATTTTATTAATTACATAGGAAAGTTGGGGGAGAGTTGATATCTTCACAATATTGAGTCTTCTCATCCGGAAAGAGAATGTCTCGGCTATGTTCTTAAAGGCCCCCAGGGAAGATATTCTCTCTTTTCCTGACTCCTACAGTCCCTCAGTTTCCTTTGGCTGGTTCCCTGAGCCACCAGACCCTTGTATTGTAATGTCCTATGATCCTAGCTTACTCATTCTCTCCTCCCATTTAGAAATGGATTAAACAGCTGAGCATTTGCTTTTGCTCAGGAATTTTGAGCTTTATCTTTCCAAGACCTAAAAGAACTCCTGGGGGATTGTCCCATCTCTTTTCTCCCCTGCCTTCACATCCCATTCTTAGGATCTCCTTTCTCCTCTTGTTCCCCCAGGAATTCTAATATTTCTATTCTAGAACTGGAGAGCCTAATGTTTCCTTTTATCTAGACTCCCCTGATAACCTGGTTGACCTAAAACAAAAGCCCTCATGCTGACCTTCTGTCTCCCTCACATTGTTTTATGTAATTTCTAAGCTTTGTCCAGACACAATGATACCCTGGGAGAAAAGTTGAGAGTTCACAGGGTATTTGGGAGGAAGAGGGGAATGGCAGTGTTGGTGATTCTGTGCCATCTGCCCACCCTAAAGGCAAGCGCTTATCACCCCAGATTTGCCAACAGGCTGAACTCCACAGAGCATCTAGGAATTTCTAGCCATTTTTGTTCCCTGATTTCTGTCATGTATACCTGCCTCAAAAGGCAGGCTTCTAGGTTAGGCTGACTGCCAAAAGCCTAGGGGTGAAGCAAGAAGGCCCTAGCCTCTTCACTCAAATCCCTTTCAGGGACAGCAGTATCCATTGTGTTATTGCCAGTGTGAAAAGGGTCAGAACTAAAGTTGTGTGGCTCTCAGACCAGGTGTAGCAGCAGCCAGAAAGTAGGAAACAGGAGCCCAACACAGGGTTGAAGTTCTCCCAAAGGGCTGAATGTGCTTTAAGGCCAGGTACAATAGCAAAGCAAAGACACAGGAAGTTTGCCCAAAGCCTTTTGCATATACACCTCAGTACCCAGAAAGGCCACAGAGTCCCTACACCCAGACACGCTTTGCTCAGCCATGTTCCTCTCTCATTTCTGCATCTACTTGGCTCTCTGTGCATCACCTCCTCCCGCTTCCAGGCTCCTCTGAGGCCAGGTCAGCACAATTTACCATTAAAATATTCTGCCTAGCCTTGACTCTTCTTCATCTGCTGCTTATCCAGGGGATAAGATATCAGGGTAAAGACTGTGGAATTTGATACAATGATTGAAAAGTTACTCTAACATAAGACTATCACAGAAAATAATTTATAGACATTTGTGTTTCAAAAGACAAATGAGCCACTCCCCAGCAGAGCGACCAATTTCCAGAGACAGAAAATCTGCCACAGTGGCTGAAAAGTTCTAGTAACACAGAGCTGCAGCATCTGATTCCTCAAGATCTCTCTTCTAAACACAACGTGCTGCAAAGAATTTTCCCCAGTCCCCAACCCACCCCCCAAGTTGCTTAAGACCCAGCCAGCCACCCAGTTTTACATGTCTAAATCTGAAATCAAAGTCCCAGGCAGGGAGAGGGATTGTCACAAGTAATTGCAACATCCCACAAGAATTTGTTTGGGAGTTAAAGGGAGCCAAACCTGGGCCTTCTCCAAAGCTTGCAAGTCTGAGCTTTTTGAGAACCACATTTGATCTGTTCCAATGTGTTGAATGTAAATGTTTATCTTGTGCCTGTGTGCCAGCTCCTGGGAACTCTGCAGGACTCCTACTGGCCCACAGTGGTGACAGGTGCATCTTCCCATAGGAGAGGACATAGTGGGGAACTGCCTACCATGAGCTACAGGCCCCTAGAATTGGCCCTTACCCTAAGCTATGCTCCAAACATTAGCCCAGGGGAGGAGGAGGGATGGGGACTCTGAGAGGTATGGGATCCCAGGTGGCTGCAGGGAGGGACATGGATGGGAAGGGAAGGGACACGGACATCCTGCTGTACCCTGTGTCCTTTCTCAGCAACTCAAACATTCTCACTCTCCCCTTGCCTTCACCCTTACCTTACTTATCTCATTTTATTTTTACATGTTACCTTCATAGACATTATTTTAAGATGGTGTTCTCTCTTTTTACATACAGAAAAAGGCTACTTTCAAAGTGACAGCTTAGGGCTTAATCACAGTAGCTACTCCAGGTATGTCTCAAGATAGCCCAGCATTACTGGGAGGTACAATTGGTTGTTATGAACCACATAAAATCTTCATCATCATTGTCACCATTGAATAGCCACCACTGACTGAGCCCTTACTTTGTGCAAAGCAGTGGGCAGCAGTTTACATATTTTGTGACTCTTCTCTGCCCTCTTGTGAGGCTGACATTGCAATTTCTTTGTTTTATCAAGAAGGGACAAGGCCTGATCAGATTAAGTGGCCTGCCCCTGGTCTCCCCGTTGGTCAGAGAGACAGCCTGACCTTCAGAAGACCTGGGACATTGCCATGGTTCATTTTCTTCAGGGAGGAGCAGAAGGGAGGCAGAGCACGATGAAGCACCTGCCAACCCCAGCAGTTCAAAACTGCCAGGCATGACTGGAAGGGGCATTCATAACATGTCTTTTCTTTGGGCCCCAGGCCTCCCCCAGCTGACCCAGAACCATCAGGACATGATGCCTCAGGGATGGGGATGGTGTGAGGGGAGAGAGGGAAGGCCAGGCAGTTCTGTCTTGGTTCCTTAGAGAACCCTTATGTCATCATGGGCCCATGGTACCCAAGGGGCATCCCTCCTGTCAGTTCTTCAGGGCTTCAGGAGCAAGGCTTTCTCTGAGAGGCAGCATTATTCCTCATTGATACTACTCTGGCCCTAGCTTCGGAGAACTTGAAGAGAGCCAGAGCAGGCCAAGGTAGATTTTCTATTTGGAGGTCAACAGTCTTACCCTCAAGAGCCCAATTTCCATTCAGCACAGCCTAATGTCTCTCTATTCCCTCTGCTGATTTACATGGCAGGTTTATTTAATTAGCCAGAGGTGAGTCAAAGTGCAGCTTGTCCTCAGAGTTAATTAATATTAACTGAGCCACCACACAGTGAGTAACGCCAAGACTGAACTGTGTCCTCTGTATCAGCTTGGGGAACAGACTTCAACCCCTTGCGCCTGGCTGGGGTTGGGAACCAAAGCCAGCCAAGGAGTCGGGCTGATGGGCCTCTGAGCTACTGTGAGGAGTGAATGAGGTCATGCATCTGACATGCATGAACACAGTGGTCATGTTTACCACCGTGTCTGACACATAGCCGGGACTTAGAAATTGATAGCTGTGTTTATAAATTTTAAAAAGGAATGGCAGAGAAAGGTATCTGGGAGACCATGTTTCCCTTTGGGGCCTTTTCCAAGGGAGAGAGGAGTGATGGTAGCAGAGGCCACGGGACACAGACCTCAGGCGCCCACACATGAGCATCATACTTGAGTAAGTGAGGCATGCTCCTCCCTATCCTTGTAGAAGAGGGAGAAGGCGGGAGTGGCTGACTCTGGAGGAATTCAAGCAAAGCACAAGTAAATGTAGTCTTCCCTTTAGCTGTAATTTAACTGCAAAGAAAAGGAAACCTGGCCTGGGCAAAGGAGTTATGGGCCTATAGGGTCCCCTGCTAGGCCAGGACCCTCTTCCTCTCCTTCCCTCGCCCCTGTTCCTGTGCATACCAGAACCCCACCTCAGACTTATCCCAGAAGAGTTTTGGCCCTGATCCTTCTTCCACATGGTGCTTCCTTGGGCCCCAAGGCAGTGCTAGCCCTCTCCTGTGAAGTGCCCAAAGCCATCACTTTGTGGTGGGATTTGGTGACAGTGCTTTCCCTCTATCCTCTCCCTCCTCCAGGGCCACCACACCTGATAAGCACCTCACAGCTTGTCCTGCTGGTTTGGTTGCAGGGGAGTCCCATTGCTCAAAGCCCTCTTTGTGGTTGCTGGCTCTAAACAGCCAGCCCCTAACTTTCTTGGCTCATCGTCTCAGCAGCCTCAGTCCTCCCTATGGAAGTGCCAGCATAGCCAGTGCTTGAGTGGGCTTTTCAGTCTGTGTGCCAGGCCTGACCCAGTCAAAGGTTGCCTCAGAGTCAGGTTGAGAGGTTACCTTGAAGCAGCCCAGCCTCAGTAATGGACAAGCCTTTCTGGAAGCCAAGACCAAGTGGAGAGACATGCTACTGAGACAGGACCCAATGGTCTGTCTGTCTCCAGCTGCCAGAAAGATGGCTCTCCTACATCAAACACTAGGGCAAGATAACCAGCAGCCCTAAGACCTCCCTGGACAGATTTGGGCTGGAGGGCACAATGAGGCCTGACAGTTTCATTCTGGGTTTGCCACGGGTTCTATAAAAAGCCAGAAGGTGGGTGGGAAGGGAATCTCCCCAATTACTCGAGAGGACTTTGGTAGGGAAAGTAAAATGGGAAATGGGGCCGAAATAGCCAGACTGTCAGCTAAAGCCAGCTCTGGTGAGCCTGAAGTTCGGAGGCCCCTGCGCCCCCTGCTGGTCCCTCAGACAGGCTCCTACCTTTTGGCTTCCTTCTCGGGGCTTTCTGGTCCTTTCTGCTTGCCTCAGTATCTGGAATGACTGCTTCACCTCTCCCTATCCCCCCTCACTCTTTTTAATCTTATCAGTTTCGGACTTAGCCTGGAGCTGCTCCCTCTACCCTGCCATGACCCGGCTTCTTCCTTTTTTTTTTCTTTTTTTGAGATGGTGTCTCACTCTGTCACCCAGGCTGGAGTGCAGTGGTACGATCTGGGCTCACTGCAACCTCCGCCTCCGGGGTTCAAGCAATTATCCTGCCTCAGCCTCCGAAGTAGCTGAGAGGTGCACACCACCACGCCTGGCTAATTTTTTTTTTTTTTTTTTTTTTTTTTTTTTTTGAGACGGAGTCTTGCTCTGTCGCCCAGGCTGGAGTGCAGTGGCCAGATCTCAGCTCTATGCAAGCTCCACCTCCCGGGTTTACGCCATTCTCCTGCCTCCGCCTCCCGAGTAGCTGGGACTACAGGCGCCCGCCACCTCGCCCGGCTAGTTTTTTGTATTTTTTAATAGAGACGGGATTTCACCGTGTTAGCCAGGATGGTCTCGATCTTCTGACCTCGTGATCCGCCCGTCTTGGCCTCCCAAAGTGCTGGGATTACAGGCTTGAGCCACCGCGCCGGGCCGTGGCTAATTTTTGTATTTTTAGTAGAGACAGGGTTTTACTATGTTGGGCAGGCTGGTCTCGAACTCCTGACCTCAGGTGATCCGTCCGCCTTGGCCTCCCAGAGTGTTAGGATTACAGGCGTGAGCCACCGCACCTCGCCTCAGCTTCTTCCTTTCTAACAAAAACCTGAGTCTGACCAAATCTCTCTCTCTCTCTTTTTTTTTCTTTTTCTTTTTATTTATTTATTTATTTATTTATTTTTGGTAGTATATGAGCCAATCTCTTGAAGGAGCCTGGGAACCCTGCTTCCCACCTACAGACATGCCCTTTAGGACTGTGAAAGTGGCAGCTTTCCTCTCCCTGCCGCAGCCATCGCTTCAGAGCAGGCTACTGCTGCTGCCTCCCAGAGGGGCTTGCATTCTCCAGCTCTTGCTCCTCCCCTCTGTCTCTAGCGCTGCAGAAACAGATCTTTTATAGGGCCTCTGGGGTTGGCCCCACTAGCTTTCTCATGACAGCCCTCCGCTATGCTCCAGATTGGGCCAGGAATACTCTCTCTTTCTCTTTCCAAATCCTGTCCACTTAGTATGTTCTGATAACTCCAGTGTTCACACTCCAGCCATCCCTGCCATGCCCTCCCCTGAGGCTCCTGCTGCCAGGCCACTGCTGTGCCGTTGTCTCCTGAGTGTGTTTGTCTTCTGAGATTGGAAGCACCAAGAGGTCAACATCTTTCACCTCCCATAAGGCCGAGGGCAATGCCAGGCTCCCAATGTGCACTCAAAGGACCATTTGGAATGCTGCTCCTCTCCTAATGACCTCCTGGCCCCACCTTAGAGGTCTTTGGGGTGTGGCAGGGCCGGGGTATGACTGGGTCTGCCAAGGCTGTCAGTGTCAGGTTACTGCAGAAGGAAGAGAGATATGGGGACATTTTCTAGAAAGGGTAAGAACAAGAGGGAGATTGGGTGAGGGAGGGATGACCACTCAGGGATGAGATCCCTGGGTGTTAGTCACCACACTAGTGGAGAAGCCCATGCGGGACTTGGAGGATGTGGATCCAGGGGAAGCCCCCAAATCTCATAGTTACTTTGTTCTATCGTCTCTCTCCATGCCTTCAAAGGCGGCCTGCCTTCCCAGTTCCCAGCCTCCCGCCAGATCGGGAGGCACCCAGTGCTGCTGTGGACAGCTCATTCCGCCGCGGCGGCGGCTACGACGGCTCCCGGAGTGTCCCCGGCGCCGCCAGGGGGCGAATGGGGTGCCCGCCGGCTCCTCGGTCTCCGGGCGACCCGGCACTGCGCTCCGGAGAGGCCAGGCCAGGGAAGAAGCAGCTTCCCTCTGCCGCCGCAGCCCAGCCGGGCAGGGACTTCCAGCCCCGCCCTCAGGCCCTCTCGGTGGCTCTGTGCGCCCAGGCCTAGGGGTGGGGGCCGCAGGCGCAGCGCGCCCACACAGGCAGTCGGGCAGTCAGCGCGCCCGGCTCGGCGCGCACAGAGCATTGCCCAGCAGGTCACCCAGCTCCCTTCCCGCCCCTCCGCTGCCCTCCTGGCAGCTCTGGCTCTGCTCTCGCGGCTTCCCCGGTTTTGGGGCGGGTGATTGAGTAGGCCGCACCCGGGACACTGCCAATGGAGGACGCTGGAATTTAAGGAGGGGACGAGGGAGACGCAGCTGTTTCTCGCTGTACCCCGTCACCCCTCGGAAGCAGCCGCGGGCGGTGCGCAGGCCGTTCTCTGCGTCCTCCGGCTCTGGGTCGGGCTGAGTGCAGCGGGAGAGACCCGGGGCTTGCTGCTGGGGCCTGTGTGGCCCCAAGCCGGCCGCGTGCACACGCACCGCACCTGTTGGAGCGGGCGTTTGCCTGCTCCGACCTGAGCCGGGCCTCCACGACACAGTCCCCTTGGGCGGCGAAATGGCCACACCTGACTTTAGGTTTGAAAGGAAAACAAAATGGGGGGGGGGGAGTGGGTTTACAGTTGCATGCGTGGACTCTCTGGGTCAGCTCTTGATGAGGACCAAATATCGGTATGTTTCTTGAGGCTGCAACCAGCAAACTGGCAGCTGAAGACAGAGACCTGCTCCCGGGCCTTGGCATTGCTGGAGATCTTTCAACTTGATGAGATGCAGTTTTCACAGAAAAATTCTGTTCCTTAGAATTCAAGTGAGCCTTTCTCAAAACTGCCAGAGTTGGTGATAAACCTGTGTTTAAAAAAAAAAAAAAAAAATCCCCTGTGTGTTCACATACTAGCCAGTATCCACTCCAGATAAAAGTTTCTACCATTGAGTAAAAGGAAGCTATGTTTAGGAAGTTTTTGAAACAGCACCTCTCTACTTGTCTGCTAGTTAATCACACACATTTTGTTTTGGTTTGATTTGGTTTGGGGTTTTTTTTTGTTTTTGTTTTTGTTTTTTGCAACTTAAAGCAAGAATTAAAAGTTAATTCTGAAGCTTCACAAATGCTTTGGCTTCAAATCCTAACATTCAGCACAGGTTTCCACAGGGGGAGTGCCAGGTCTGACATCTGTGTCAGTCCTTATTTTGATTCAGGGTTGTTAGATAGATGTTCAAATCATTGAGGGAGGGAAGTCCTAGATGAGGGCGCTGCACTGCCCATCGGGGTGTCCATGAGACACCTTATAACCTAAGTGTCTTTCAGACTCTGAGGTGTGGGGCTGGGTTGCAAACACCAGACATTAAGTCTGTTTAGCATCTGGAACCTGGGTCCTAGGAGACTATCTCCTCCTTAATTCATCCAGACATCAAAAGTAGACCCAGCAATTGATCCCATGTTTAAAGGCCCTCAGTGACTCTGTATCCCCAAGGGGAGCCTCATCTCCCAGGACACAGCACTGACACTCTGCAGACAGTACAGGGGATCTACTCCAAGCCCAGGGCAAGACCCCACTCCCACTCCTTCTGTCCTTCAGTTTCCGTATGTGTCTCAGACTCCCTGGTCCTGCAAAGGCAAGGAGTGACCTGAAGTCCAGACCCTCACATGACCACAAGACCCTCAGGCCTAAAGAGTGGCACTTGTTGGAGCCCTGCTCCCGTCCCCACCCTTAGGAGGCTCTGGGAATGGGGTGGGGGAACAGCCTGTGTGGCCGTGGCCTCTGGCTCTGACTCTGGCTTAGACTACTACCTTGCTGCCATATTGTGTCTTCCTCAAATTTTCTCATAGGTGAGTGCTTACCAAGAGTGGCTCCCACAGAGCTTCCCCATTCACCCAAACCTGCCTGGAAGAGCACCCCAGTTCAGCCACCCAAACCTCACCTCTCACCCTCTTCCAGTTAGCACTGCCTTTTCTCCTTATCCCTGCCAGGGACCCCTTTCTTCCCAGGAGAGATACCCAAATTGTGAGTATCCCACACAATTTAATGGGAACCTACTTTGTGCCAGGCACCAGGCCACAGGTTGTGGATGCAAAAACAAACAAGAAGCAATTCCTGCCCTCCTAGAGCTCATGGTGTTTGATGGGGAAATTTATTCATTCATTCATTCATTCACTAAAATGTACATTGAGCACCTACTGTGTGCTAAGCCCTGGGGAGTGCTAAGTGCTTAGGCAGACAGCGATGAAGACAAGTATAGGATTCTGAGGATTCTGCCATCCTCAGAATGCCACTGTGTAGATTCATGATCTATAGGGGACACAGACATTAATCAAACCACTTGGCAAGCAGAGAATTATAAGCCATGATAAAGAGAATCACAGGATGCTTTGAGCATCTACAGAAACGCCAGGAGACGGGAAGCCCGGCTGAGTGGGAAGGACCATGGGAGGTGCAGGAGCCAGGCATATATCTGGCAGAACTTGGCTTGGTGCTTATCTTCCTCCTGAAACATGACCCTAGACCCTTGAGAAGGTCCCTTCCTGTGCCCTATCCCTCATTCCCCACAACAGGGAAATCTGCCAAACCCTCTGCATGGCCCCTCCCTCTCTGAGGATACCCCTGCATCTCTCCTT
Source organism: Macaca mulatta (assembly GCF_049350105.2). Lineage (NCBI taxonomy): Eukaryota > Metazoa > Chordata > Mammalia > Primates > Cercopithecidae > Macaca > Macaca mulatta. The sequence continues at coordinate 149,009,117 of NC_133411.1, forward strand.
GCTGCCTGTTGATTGGTGGCAGGAGGTTCTAGTGCCCCACATGGTCACTGACTGAAGTTTTCAGGTCAGCTAAGGGGCGGGGCTTCAGAGTTCTGGGGCCACTGAGTCCCAGCCTTCTGTGTTCCATGGACCATAGATAGGAGGAGCTGGGATTGGGGCATTTAATAAAAGAACTCCTAGGAGAGGAGTGATGAGGTTTGGCACATTGACATTCACACACCCCGCCCACCCCCAGCCTCCACTCCACTGGTTCTCTTTTTCTTTTTGAAGACAGAGTCTCGCTCTGTCGCCCAGGCTGGAGTGCAGTGGTGCGATCTCGGCTCACTGCAAGCTCCGCCTCCTGGGTTCAAGCCATTCTCCTGCCTCAGCCTCCCGAGTAGCTGGGACTATAGGCACCCGCCACCACACCTGGCTAATTTTTTGTATTTTTAGTAGAGACGGGGTTTCACCACATTAGCCAGGATAGTCTCGATCTCCTGACCTCATGATCTGCCCGCCTCAGCCTCCCAAAGTGCTGGAATTACAGGCTGGCCTTCTCATTTTTAAGGCCTGGCTAGGATAAGTTCCCCACCCCTGTCCCTCAGAAGGGTGGCAGGGCCTGGGCAGCAGAGCCCTGGGCCTGGGACCCATCCAACGAAACGGCTATTCCAGGCGCCTGGTCCTGCCTGGCTTTGACTTCTCATCCACTCCACACTCTGACCTGGATCTGGGTGGGGCAGGCTGCCCTGCTTCCAGGTAAGGACTATACCACCCACGCAGCCAAAGATCACCCCTGGGAATACCAGTACCTGGGCAAGAGATAGCCCTGGCAAGGCCCACCCACCATAGGCTGGCTCAAAGAAGATTGAGGATTCCTCTGTTCTCCCTGAACAGGGGTACAGGGCCCCTCAGCAGGGCCAGTTCCTCACCAGGGTGCCAACATTACCCATGGTTGGGGGCTGGGGGGAGGGTGCTGTGCAATGCTGGGAGCTTGACCCAGGCCTCAGCCTTAAGGAGCAAATGTAGCCAGGGCCACCACCTGGCCTAAGTCCTTGGGCATAGCCTCTATCTCATGTCTCTTGATCTCAGCAGGGGGGGATCTCCAGGGTGGCCTGCCTGGGAATGCCACTGTCCCTCAGCTGGCACACAAGTACCCATGCCAGTGCCACAGGTTATCCAGCAGCAGCCACAACAGATGAGGCAGCCTTCCATCTCAGGCAGCCCTGGTCTCTGTTTTGCTTCCTTTTCTCTTTACAGATGAGGAAGAGACTGATGGGGGTGGGGTGGGGATTAACCCTTGAGTTGCTGTACATAGTTGGTCCCAAGCCTAGGGCTTTGGGAAGTGCTTTATATCACTGCTTTCTTCCTGTGGCCCTGGCCTTTGCAGATGTGGGTCTCTCAGCCGCCCCCCTTCCCTTCTGCCAGACACTTCATATTCAGGGTGGCCACAACACTGGTCTGGTTGCCGCTGAGATCCCAGCACAGGAAAAGGGGCCTCCTCTACTCCCAGTGTCATTGCCATGAGCCATTTCTATGGAGAGAAAAGTTTGAGAATCCTCTTTGGAAAACCTGAAGTGTGGCACCAAGCAAAGGTATGATCCTTGTTCTCAACTTCCTGGCCCTGCATTCATCCCACTCCATCCCTGTTCTCTAGTTACTGGAACACCCTATGGCCTCCAGGCCAGCTGGCAGGGCTGCCTGCCTGCCTGAGTTTCCCACATGGGAAGATGCAGCAAGACCTCCCCAAGCTTTTGGAAGAGGCAAGGACAGTAGTAGGACCATCTGACACTCCGGGCAGGGGGTGGGGTCCAGAAAGGGGTGGCAGACCCTTCTCAGAACCCCGTGGCTACCTTTCTCATCTCATTTGAGCTCACTGAGCTCCTCTCTAAGGTACTATAAGTGTTAAACAAATTCAGACTCTGTTAGGTTGGACAACATTAAAACATCCTGGATAGATGCTTGAAACACAGCAAGGGACAGATAATAAGAGTAATACTACCATTTACTGTTCACTGTGTACAGGCATGAATTTTATTATATAATCCTTTAAAATTAATTAGTTATTTAATCCCATTTAATTGTTTAATCCTTACAACTCTCTAAAATATATGTGCCGTTGTTATCCCCATTTTATAGCTAATGAAATGAGGCTCAGAAAAATGAAGTCACTTGCCCGAGGTCACATGATACAGCTAGTTAGGATTAAAATTGAGGCCTGTCTGCTTCTAGGGTTCATACCCTCCATCCCCGCTGCATACTACAGTTCTAAGCCCCTGAGCTGGGAGAGGGAGGGGCATTGGAGGAAAAGGGTGGGTGCCATGCTGGTCTCTGCCCTCACCCAAGTTCCTTCTGTCTTCACACAAATATCTGCCAGGCCTTGGAGATGATGACCTGAGGGTGGGGCAGTAAGGCCTCCAGATGTCAGGGCAAGGAGGTGGCCACTCACCTGCTGTCAGGTTCCATGTTTCTGATGGCTAATAACCCCAGACACCTGGGTTATCAGTCTCTGCTCCCCACCTTGGGCCTAGGTAGTGATTCCAGGGATGTGGACCCTGGAACCTGGCAGGCAGCCAGCATAAGACCAAGGACAGACCCATAAAGCCAGAGGTGCCCTCTCAGTCCAAAACCAAACACAACCACGTGCACAGCCGCTCATTTGTTCCAGGAGCTTCCCCTACACACCACAGCCATAAATCCCAGAGTACCCGTGGCTTCTGCATTGTGGAGAGGCGTGGCCCTAGGGAGGGAGTGGAGTGGGGACAAGGGATATGGAATGGCTGCAAATATAATGCCAAGCCAGACTCCAGAGCTGCCCCCAGCCTCCGGAGGCAATCACAGACCTTCAGGAAAGAATGTAGCCCCTTGTTGAGTGTGGACAGGGGAAGGGAAGGGGCTTGTTATGTCCTTAAAGTCACTATAAGAAGGTGCTGTTATTATCCATTTTCCAGAAAAGGAAACTTGGGTCAAGGGTTCTTAGCTGGCAGGTGGCCCCACACTTAATTCATCTCCTGTACCACCTCCCTCAGCCCTTATCAGGTTATGACAAGGGGGGTGAGCTTGGGTAGAAGGGGAAGGAGGCCTAAAATCCAGGACTTAGGAGAGAGGCAGTCTCAGGTGTGGGAAAAGCACTTGCAAACAGGAAATCTCCCCACTCCATCGCAGGTAAACAGTGTAACCACCACTCATTGGTCCATTCCATTTGAGCATCTGCCCCATGCAGGTCTTAGGAATCAAGGCTCAGAGATGACACCGTCCCTATCCATAGGCAGCTGCGGTGATGAGAGGGGACAGACACTTTGCAACACAAGTACTCTGGAGACAGCATAATGTGCACCAGATCCAGGAGCACAGGGAACTTGGAGAGTGCAGCGGAGGGGCAGCCAATGCAGCTTGAGTTGTGGAGGGGTCAGCAAGGCTCCCTGGAGGGGTCTGAAAGACAGAATAGAAATAAGTGAGGCAAAAAGGATGACGGGTGTAGGGGAGGGCTTTCAGGCAGAGGGGACAAGGGAGCCTAAGGCGTATGAGGGCTGCTGAGAAAGGAGGGCGCTGTAGGCAGAGGCAAGAGGGGAGTCCTGTGGGTGGGCAGGCCAGAAATCACAGGCCCTCAAGGCAGGAGGAACCTGGCACAGCCAGACCCTCGGACAATCTCCCCAGGCCAGCACAGCCACATCACTGCGAACTGGACGGGAACATTCCAACCTAATCGCAGCTCAGATCAGCAAGCTCTGGAGGCTCCACACATTGGGGCCGACCTTCACCCAGGGTGCCTGCCACGAGTGGCAGGGGCCCCCAGCCTGCTCTCTCACCAGGCCAGGCAGCAGTGGGGGCTTCCAGGTCCTCAAGGATTCTCCAGACCCTTGTCTGGAGACCCAGAGTTTTTTCCTCTCCAGTTTCTGGGGCAACTAGGTGGGGCAGAGGGGTGGCCCCACCTGTGGGAGGGACTGAAACATCCTGCCTCAGGACCAGGATTTTGGTGATCCCAGTTCTCAAGGGCCCGGTGCTCAGGCTGCTATTATCCAAAAGGACCGAGGGTCAGATTTCAGCCCCAGCCCGGGCCCAAGCCTGCACTGTTGCCTCTACCAGGTCCAGCCCTGGCCTGTGCCCCACAGAGCGGAAGGACACAGGCCAGGATATGGGCGCAACAGCCCCCAGCCCAGAAATGAGTGGTCAGGTGGCCAATGGGACCACAGACTCTGTTGTCGTGTAATAGTTTTTATTTATTAAGCTTCTTTTATTTAATAAAACTTTTATTTATTAAAGCTTCTATTCTTATATTACGCAAAGCAGCTCTTTTCCTAAGGGAGTGGCAGGGCGTGGGGACAGATGTCTTAAATACACTACCCAATGTCATCAATTTGAACTTGACAATGAAAAGACAGAGAGCGGAAGCCCCTTCCTCTTTACACACTGGAGCGCTTCCTCCATCTCCTCACCCCTCCCCCAGCCCCCTCCCTCCTCCTCTCTCTCTCCTTGGCATAAGAAAGCAGGTCTCTGGCATTGGCAAAGAGAAAAGTTAAAGGCAGAGAAGCAGTGAGAGGAAAGGAGGAGAAATCAGGCAGCCTGTAGCTAAAGGGTCCCCATCCCACCTTGCAGGCTAGCCAGGACACCTTGCATTCTGGTAAGGTGGGGGTGGGGTGCTGGGGATGAGGTAGGAGATGGTGACTCTCCCTTGCAAGACATCTGCTCTTCTTGTATCAGGCCCAAGGACCTGGTGTCATTATCAGCGGGACCAGGCAGAGAGGAAGGCTCCCCAGCGGACCTGGCTGACCGTCCCCTGGAGGCCAGCCAAAGTGTGTGTGGCCACGGCTCAGAATTTGCATCAGTAACAGCACCAGCAGCCCCTGCGACGGCAAGGGAGATCATTTATCCAGTGCTTGCTATGTGTCCGGCCCTGTGCTTAAGTATTTTTCATTCATTATCTTTAATCCAAACAAACCTCAGGAGAGTTTGTTAATTCTATTTAACAAATGAGGCAACTGAGGCTCAGAATTTAAGTGACCTCCCAAGTTTACGCAGTTTACATGGGCAGAGTCGGGATTCAAACTTGGTCTGACCAACTCCAGAGCTTGCAGAGGGTGGCGAAAGCAGGGCTAGCATTGCCCCTCCCCGACCATGCCAGCTCACCCTCAAACCCAAGACCTCTAATTAGGGCAGTCCTTTTTGCACTCTGCAGCCCATCTGACCTCTTCCTTCTCAAGCCCTGATCTGCAGCCCATCTTCCAGAGCTGGAGAGGAGGCAGGACAGGCTCAGGAAGGTTCTACTTTTTCCCTACCCTCACACCCTCCTACTTCCACCTGCCCCATAGCTGTTTAATTCCATTGTCTCAAAAATGAGGGCTGCTTGGGTTTTCATGGGGAGGGAGCAGACAGCAGGGCAAGCGCACCCTGGCACGTGGGAAGGGGCCTGAGCCCAACTTGGCACACTGACCGGGCATGGCCTGGCTAGCATCGTCGTCCCACACATCAGAGTAGCCATGGTCGCTTTTGTTAGCTGGGATTACTGCATTCAGGAGGGAGGAGGAGAGAAAGGAGGGGTCCCAGGCTGAGGTGGGAAAGGGAGGGGGCACCACAAACTCCTAGGGGTGAGAGTGAGCAGAGATTTGTGGCTCAGGCTGGCAAGAAAGACTTGCCAGGGCTCCATGAGTGGCCTCAGCCCAACTCCATGCCCCTGTGACTCAGTTACTCCCTGCCCCCAGTGGCTTTCTCTTCCTCCCCACTCCTGCTTGCTCTGACTCCATCATGGCTGGGGCAACTGGGACCAGCAGGAGCCCTGCCTGACTCCCACATTTAGAAAAAGAGGATGTGTACTCCACCCTCAGCCCCAGAAAGATTTACACCTATCTGTTGAATCCATGACAATATGACTGAACAGGACCCGAGCTTCTTCCCAGGCAGCCACTGATCTGTTCCCTCTCTTACCTCCTAGGAACATAGGCTTTGGAGTCAAAGAAACTTGGCTTCAAATCCCAACTCCTCTGCTTTTTAACTGTGGGACCCTAAGCAAGTTAGTTCGCTTCTCTGGGTCTCAGGTTCCTTATCTCCAAACTGACAGAATCCTGTGATAAAGGAGCTATAAAAGATAAAGGCCTATATAAAAGAATATATACCGCGCCAGGCGCGGTAGCTCACGCCTGTAATCCCAGCACTTTGGGAGGCTGAGGCGGGCAGATCACCTGAGGTCAGAAGTTCGAGACCAGCAACATGGAGAAACCCCATCTCTACTAAAAATACAAAATTAGCTGGGCATGGGGGCACATGCCTGTAATCCCAGCTACTCAGGAGGCTGAGGCAGGAGAATTGCTTGAACCCAGGAGGCGGTGGTTGCGGTGAGCCACGATCATGCCATTGCACTCCAGCCTGGGCAACAAGAGCAAAACTCCGTCTCAAAGAAAGAAAGAAAGAATATACAATAAAACTAATGTTTGTCAAGTGCCCATTATGTGCCAGGATGTTTCATGTATTATCTCACTAAGTCCCCCCAAACACTCGATGAGGTTCGTGTTATGATTATTGCTCCCATTTTATAGGCAAGAAAACTGAGGCTTAGGTGAAGTATTTTGCCAAAGCTGTCAAGCCTTAGAGCTGGGATAAGTGCCCAGGACCCAGATAGCATAGCTTATGCTCTCAGCTCCCCTGATGTGCTGGTGGCTGGTGCGTCTGGTCACCCAGAACCACGGGTTTGCACCCTATCCCACCCAGAATGCTGACCCCAGGGAGTCATCCCAGGATCCCTTCATCCCAGGTCTTTTTGAACCCATGGCAACTTCTCCTGGCCACCTCCCTAAGACTTCCTCTTCCCCCAGGGCTGGGGCCAGGGTTGGAGCTGGGACTTGACATTCTATGGATATGTGTCCAGGTAACTCGAGTAGGGGCAGTAGACCCCAGGAGGAGCCTGTGTACTTGGGGTGTGTTTGTTTTTAATCTTCTCCCATCTGACCACTTGCTTGGGCCAGGAAGAGCCTGAGGACCCATTGGGTCATCACAGCATTCCCCAGGGGGTGGTTGCTTTAAGGGAGAGATTTTCTTGGATAGCTCCTCTTCTTCCTCCTTCAGCTCCCAGTCCAGAAGTCACTTCCTCAGGGAATGTCCTAGACCAGGCCCTGTCCCCTATCACAGTTAAAAAAAATACACTTTTCCCCCATGGTTGCTTTGATCAACATCTCCCCCTGTGCCCCAACCCCATGTGCTTCTTGTGAACAGGGACAAGATGACTCTGTTCACCACCGTCCCCAGGACCTGGTAAAGCACCATGTGTGTTAAACAAAGGAATGAACTAATGGGCTTGCCTGGACCCACAGTGTCCCAGGAAGGCTGAGAGGATGTCCCCCCAGCAGTGATTGCAGCAGAGACAGATCTGACCTCTGCCACCAGTAGAGAGGAACAGGCCCTACCAGCCTCAGCTTCCTGGACCAGTTCATAAGAGAAATCAAACCCGGAGAACTGCCAAGGGGCAGGTACCAATGAAATATCCTCTCAGCCCCAGACCCCTCGCCTCAGCTGGCACCTGCCTGGAGCAGTTGGGCTACAGCCTCAGTGAAGGTTCTTTCTCCAACAGCAGCAGCAGCAGTAGTAGTAGCAGCAGCAATAATAGTAATAATAATAATGACGAATATTCCCAGAGTGCTTACTGGGTCCCCAGCCCTGGGCTAAGCATCTTCCATGAATTCTCTCTCAGAACCCTCACAGTGGCCTTAGAAGATAAATGCCATGTTTATCCCCATTTTGCAGATGAGGAGACAAGTTCGGAAAGGTTGATGTGTGCAAAGTTGCCCAGCACATGAGGGGACAATAAGATCGTGAAGCCAGGTGGCCAGAGCCCAGACCAGATGTCTTAACCCCAAAGCTTTTCTGCCTCTGGAGCTTGCCTCTCTAATGTGATAGTCTGGGCCAGGCGCAGCCTGCTAAGTGGTCCTACCTGAATTCACACATGCTGAATTCTCAGGGACCAGAAGCCCACCTCCACCTCCATTGCTCAATAGGGTACTCATTCATTTATTATGTTGACAGATACTTACTGAATACCTACTATGTGCCAGATACTCTGCTAGGCACTAAGGACAAGTTAATGCAACAAAACTAGACTCAGTCCCTGCTCTCGCAGGGTATATGCTAGTGGAAAATAATCAAATAAATGTGTCCAGTTACAGACAGATACATGCAAAGAAGGAAAACTAAAGCCGGCTCTGAGGAAGAACAGGGAAGGCATAATTTAGACTGGGGGACCAGGGAAGTCCTTTCAGACGTGATGTTTATACACTAACACAACCGATCAATCAGCCAATTGATTAATCCAGGCTTGAGAGGCAGTAAGGGTTCCACCTGCTGTGACTTCCGGAGTAAATAGGTTTCCCCTTGGTTTCCCCCCGCAATTCAAGAAAAATAAATACGGTTACAGTCCACAGCCATTTTGCCGTTTGCTAAGGGAAGAGTCCCTAAGATTCCAGATTCCTGTGACCTCAGAGTAAAGGGTGAGGGAAAGTATAATCTGACTTGGTTTTTTTGTTTCTCTTGGATAAAACAGGAAGGGCAGGGTTCCCCACGCCCTGATTAGTGATTGAGCCGCCAGCCCCGGGCCTCCCTCCGCACTCAGAAATGTGGTGTTCTGTCGCCACCTGGTGGATATAATAGACGATGCCGCAGCGGCCCAGCCTCCCGCGTAGGATCCAGAAAGCGGCTTCCTTCAGGCAGAGTCTAATAAGGAGGTTTGGGTGACTTCCTGGCAGGGAGCGGGAGTGGGAGAAGGAGTGAAGGGTGGATGGGGAACTGCTGCTTGAAAGTCAACTGACTGGAGAACGACAATGGCCCCATTGTGTCCGGGACCTTGACCTTGATTTCCTGCCACTCTCATCTCCGGAGTAGCATCCCCCAGGTCTGATTGGACGGGAGTCCGCTCCGTGACAGTGGGCGGGCCCCGGGGTTGGACACTCGGCCTTGGGCTCCCCAAGGCCGGGACGCCCGACTGTCCCAGTGCCCCAGGAGACCCGGGGAACGGGGATGGGACAAGGGGCCGATGCTTCTCAGAAGTCGTTTCCTCCTTTCTCTCTACAATCCAAGTGTGGGGGCAGGCCGGGCGCGGGGGCTCACGCCTGTAATCCCAGCACTTTGGGAGGCCGAGGCGGGCGAATCACTTGAGGCCAGGAGTTGGAGACAGGACTGGCCAACATGGTGAAACCCCGTCTCTACTAAAAAAAAGAAAAAAAAAAATTAGCCGGGCATGGTGGCGCGTGCCTGTAATCCCAGCTACTTGGGAGGCTGAGGCAAGAGAATCGCTTGAACCCTGGAGGCAGAGGTTGCAGTGAGCCGACATCGCGCCACTCCAGCCTGGGAGACAGAGCGAGACTCCGTCTCAAAACAAAACAAAACAACCCGGGTGTGGTGGCGCATGCCTGTAATCCCAGCTACTCGGGAGGCTGAGGCAAGAGAATAGCTTGAACCCGGGAGGCGGAGGCTGCAGTGAGCTGAGATCGCGCCGCTGCACTCCAGCTTGGGCGGCAGGCGAGACTCCGTCTCAAAAAAAAAAAAAAAAAAAAAAAGGCCCGGCGCGGTGACTCACGCCTGTAATCCCAGCACTTTGGAAGGCCGAAGCAGGCGGATCACGAGGTCAGGAGATCGAGGCCATCCTGGCTAACACGGGGAAACCCCGTCTGTACTAAAAGTACAAAAAATTAGCCGGGCGCGGTGGTGGGCGCCTGTAGTCCCAGCTACTCGGGAGGCTGAGGCAGGAGAATGGCATGAACCCAGGAGGTGGAGCGTGCAGTGAGCTGAGATCGCGCCACTGCACTCCAGCCTGGGCAACAGTGCAAGACTCCGTCTCAAAAAAAAAAAAAAAAAAAAAAGGTGCGGCAGGCACGGGTCTCCCTTTGAAAGGCTGTGCAGCCTGGTAGTCAAGGCCTGGGATCTGCAGTGTGTGAGGTGTGGCCCCAAATTAGTTCTGGGATCCTTGGACACAGTCTTCAGCATCACCCACTTTTTAAAAGAAATGTCACAGGCATGGTTACACATTCCCACTGTAAAAAAAATTGCACAATACAATGAAAAGCTGAAGCTCCCCGCCTTGACTACACTCACCCTTCCTCAGGTACCTACTGTTGTTAGTTTGTGTTGCTGTATAGTTAGTGTCAATGTGTACACTGACCTCATTCAATGTATTTATATTCGAGTGTGTACATATGGAAATGTATAAGCTCACACCTATAATCCCAGCACTTTGGGAGGCTGAGGCGGGCGGATCACCTGAGGTCGGGAGTTCAAGACTAGCCTGACTAACACGGAGAAACCCCATCTCTACTAAAAATACAATATTAGCTGAGTATGGTGGTGCATGCCTGTAATCCCAGCTACTTGGGAGGCTGAAGCAAGAGAATCACTTGAACCCAGGAGGTGGAGGTTACAGTGAGCCGAGATTGCGCCATTGCACTCCAATCTGGGCAAGGAGAGCGCAACTCTGTCTCAAAAACAAAACAAAAAAAAAAAAGAAAATGTATAATTTGGTGTTACTTTGTGGGTCTCAGTTTTCAAATCTGAAAATTGGGATGACAGAGATAGTAAACTGTAGAGTTCCTGAGAAGGTTGCCTGAGATAATTAGTGTGCTGTGTTTAGCACTGCACTTGGCACTCAGTGTCTGCTATTATTGTTGTCATCATCACCATCTTTATTGTCATTATCACTGGGCCCCAGACCTAATTCTGAGGTCTGAATAGACGTCCTTCACAACCTCTACTGCCCCTTCTCCCTCCTTCCTCCTAACAGACTGTTAAAAACCTGTGTTCCCTAATGCCTTTGTTTTTTGAAGAAGCTATAAAGAGCATCTGGTGTTTCCTACATGTTCTCCCCCTTCCTTCCAGGTCCCTCACTCCATCCCCTTCCTTTCCCTCCCATATTTGACCTAGATGCAACCACTCACCCCACTGCAGAGAGAGAGAACCTTCCCATTCTCAGCCAGAGAAAGATGTCCGTGGCCTGAATGGTGCTGCTGGACCCACAATGACTCTACATAAAGGCTGTCCCTAGGTAGGGGTAGAGCTAGTGGCTGAAGGGGAGGAGGAGGACTCTGAAAGAGGCCTCCAGTGGAGCAGGTAAGCATCAGAGCACCCTAGGGTGCAGCCAAGGGCAAGTCATCCCATCTTTCTGAGCCTCAGCTTCCTCACCTGTACAATGGGGCTACTAAAAACAGCTACTGCATTCAATTGCTATAAGGATGGCATAGAGCCTGAAAAGGGACCTGGCGTTGAGAAAGCCCCTAATAAATAGTAGTTATTATTATATTGTAAAACAAAGCATCATGTTTATTTAGCATTTTAAGTTTGCAAAGGAAATTACCAACATCTTTCTTTTTTCAAAAAGAAACAAAAGGAGCTAGTCTTTCCACTATGGGGAAGAAAGTTTGGTTTTGATTTATAAGTCTCAGAAGAAAGGTAGATGACTTTACCTGGGCCTCTGTGGAAGCATCCAGATGCCACTTCCTGGAGCTGTTGCTGGTCCCTCTGTATTGTCTGTGTTTTACCAAATTTTAAAATTATGTATATACATAGGCATATATTTGCTGAACAATTTGCAGGTAAGTTGTAGACACTTTGATACTTTACCTCTAAAACTTTAACATATACCACCTAATAATGTATGGACATGTTATAAGCATATATTATCACACCTAAGAAAATTGACAATAATTCCCAAATGTCATCTAATGCTCATCCATTTGCAAACTATCACAGTTTTTTAAAAAAAAACCCTTTAATAGTTTTTTATCCGTTAGCTGTATTTCTAAACTTTTGATTTTGAAATAATTATAGATTCATAGGAAGTTACAAAAATAATAGTCACTATACCCTTCTTCCAGTGTCCCCCAGTGGTGACATCTTATTACTTAAAAGTAATTTTAGTTTTTGCCATTGAAGGTAATGGTAAAAACCGCAATTACTTTTGCACCAACCTAATATATAGCTTCAGTACAATATCAAAACCAGGAAATTGACATTGTTGGTACATTACTATCAACTAGACTACAGACATTATTTCGTTTTCACCTGCATTCATTTATACGTGTGTGTATATATCTGTGCTCTTTAATCCCATGTGCAGATTCATGTAACTACCACCCACAACCAAGATAGCTGTTACATCGCCACAGAACTCACTAGTGACACTTTCTTTGCATTCATATCCACTCCCACTTCATTCCTCCTTGTGCCTCTTTCTATGCCCTGGCAACCATGAAGGTGTTCTCCATCTCTGTCGTTTTGTCATTTTGAGATCGTTATATACAGGAAGTCACATAGTTATCTAACATTTTTTCTTTTTTTGCTTCTTCTTTTCTTTTTTTTGAGACGGAGTCTTGCTCTGTCACCAGGCTGGAGTGCAGTGGCACGATCTTGGCTCACTGCAACCTCCACCTCCCGGGTTCAAGCGATTCTCCTGCCTCAGCCTCTCGAGTAGCTGGGATTACAGGTGCGCACCACCATGCCCAGCTATTTTTTGTATTTGTAGTAGAGACGGGGTTTCACCATGTTGGCCAGGATGGTCTCAATCTCCTGACCTTGTGATCCGCCCGCCTCGGTCTGTATCTAACATTTTTATATTGAATTTTTCCACCAAGCATAACACCCTCAAGGTTCCTTGAAGTTGTTGCACACATTACCAATAGTTCATTCCTTTTTATATGGCTGTACCACAGTTTATACGTGTATACATTTACCAGTTGAAAGACATTGGAATTGTTTCCAGTTGTTGGACAACTAAAAAGTCACTATAAACATTTGTGTACAGGTTTTTGTGTGAACAGAAGTATCATTTCGCTGTGGGAAAATACCTACAAGTGGGATTGCTGGGTTATGTGGTGAGGGCATATTTATGTGAAACAGCCAAACTCTTGCAAACTGACTGTACAAATTTTGCATTGCCACTAGCAGTGTGAGAGCTGCAGTTTCTCTGCATCCCTGCCAGCACTGGATATTGCCACTTCTTTTGTTTTTGTGTTTAGGATTTTCCCTTGCCCCCCATAGGTGTGTAATGGTACCCCCACGTAATTTTTTTTTTTTTTTTTTTGGCAGAGATTCACTCTGTCGCACAGGCTGGAGTGCAGTGGCGCAATCTTGGCTCACTGCAACCTCCACCTCCTGGGTTCAAGCGATTCTCCTGCCTCAGCCTCTTAAATAGCTGGGACTACAGGTGTGCACCACCATGCCTGGCTAATTTTTACATTTTAAGTAGACTGGGTTTACCATGTTGGCCAGGCCGGTCTCACCCACATGACTTTTAAAACATAAATGAGACCAAGTCATAACCCTTTTTTTTTTTTTTTTTTTTTTTTTTTTTTTTTTTTTTTGACACAGGGTTTTGCTCTGTTGCCCAGGCCGGAGTGCAGTGGTGTGATCACAGCTCACTGCAGCCTCAACCTCCTGGGCTCAAGGAATCCTCCCGCCTCAGCCTCTCAGCCTCACAAGTAGCTGGGACTACAGGTGCACACTGCCACACCCAGCTAATTTTGGGGTTTTGGGGTTGTTGTATTTTTTTAGAGATGGGGTTTCACCATGCTGCCCAGGTGTGTCTCAACCTCCTGAGCTCAAGCAATTTGCCCACCTCAGCCTTCCAAAGTGCTGGGACTACAGGCATGAGCCACTGTGCCCGGCCTATAACCTTTCTTAGATACTTTGAGTGGCTTCCCATTACACTCAGAATAAAATTCAAACTCAGAGGGCCTGCCAGGCTGCCTCTCCTGATCTCTTATGCCTCTGCCCCTCACTCCGCTCCAGCCACAGCGACTTCCTTGTTTCTCTAATGCCCTAAGCTTGTTCCTCCCTCAAGCCTTTCTCCTGCGGTTCCCTCCACCTGGAATATTCTTGCCCTGGGTATCCACATGGCTCAGTTCCTCATTTCATTCTGTCTAATGTCAACTCCTCAGAGGTCTTCCCTGGTGGTCAAAATGAGCCCCCATCCCTGCGCTCACCCTCAGTCCCCTTATCCTGTTTTATTTTCTTCACAGCACTTATCTCTCCTTGATATGATATTGTATCAATTGTTGACTTGCGTCCTGCCTGTCTCCCTATAAGGATAGGGCTTGGCTTTTTGATGACTATCTCCAGTGCTTAACACAGTGCTTGGCATACAGGAGGCAATAATAAATATTTGTGGAATGAATGTGTATGGGAAACCTCTTGTGACCCTCCTGTCGTCCTTCTGGCCCACCTTTTATTCGGCTATCACTGTGGCAACCAGCTTGGAGCAGGTGAAAGCACTGAGGCTCAGCTGCTCCACACAGCTCTGCTCTTGCCTTCTGCCAGGGCTTCTCTCTGGACTCCAGTACTGCAAACTGGATGTCTGAGGACGTTAACCCCTTGGGGGTAACCCTGGGCCTTTGGCGGCTGGGGTTGGTGGCTATGTGATTTCTTCTCTGACACTCAGTGGATAACTAGGAAGTGCACTCTACGCTGCTCCTCATCACATCCCAGCTGGGTCAAGCCCCAGCTGCCCACAGTGGTGACCAGCTCTGTAACACACCATGGCTTTCCCTTGTTCCTACTTCATTCTCCCCAGTTCCCTATTCCTGCTCCCTGGGATCATGTCCTGAACTAACTTGCAAGCATGCTCTTTCTCTACTTTCTCTACCTATAAGGAGGTAGCAGGGATACAGAAGAGCCCAGGTTACATTAGAACAATATATGAAACTTATAGACTAGTAGGAGGGACCAATACAAATAAAACAAAATTTAAATAACTACAGGTAAAGAGATGGACTTTTCAACAAATGGTGTTGGAATAATTGAATATCCATATGGAATGCAATGCATCTCAATCCTTACTTCATACCATACTCAAAATAAATCAAAGTACTATTTTTAAAAAACAAAAACTATAACACTTCTGGAAGAAAGAAGAAATTCTGCCGGGCGCGGTGGCACCTGTAATCCCAGCACTTTGGGAGGCCAAGGTGGGTGGATCACGAGGTCAGCAGTTCGAGACCAGCCTGACCAACATGGTGAAACCCCGTCTCTACTAAAAATACAAAAATAATTAGCTGGGCATGGTGGCAGGCACCTGTAATCCCAGCGACTTGGGAAGCTGAGGCAGGAGAATCATTTGAAACTGGAAGGCAGAGGTTGCCGTGAGCTGAGATTGCGCCACTGCACTCTAGCCTGGGCAATAAGAGCAAAACTCCGTCTCAAAAAAAAAAAAAGAAAGAAAGAAAGAAGAAATTATTCATGACCGTGGGGTAGGCAGAGATCATAGAAAGAACTTACTATAAAAGGGGGGAAAAGACAGCATTAAAAAGATAAATAGGTAAGTCATACACTAGGAGAAGGTTTTGTAATACATATTTTTGACAAAAGATTTCTATTTGGAACATATAAAGAAATCTTACAACTCAATAATAAGACCCCAACCAAAATAAAATATGGGCAAAAAAATTTAACAAATACCTCAAAAAGAAGATATACAAACATCCAATAAACACACATGAAAAGTTGCTCAACATCATTAGCCATTAGGGAAATGTAAATTAAAATCACAATGAGATAACATCATACACTCATTAGAATGGCTAAACTTTAAGAGATTGGTAATAACAAGTGTTGATGACGAAGTGAAACAACTGGAACTCTCATATATTGCTGGCAGGAGTGTGAACTGGAACAATCACTTGGAAAAAAGTTTGATGGTGTCTTATAAAGTTAAACATACACTTACCAATGCCCAGCAATCTGCATTGTAGGTATGGTTTGGATGTGATTTGTCTGTGTCAAAACTCATGCTGAAGTTTGCTTGCCAGTTCTGTCCACTGGGGAGGTAGGGCCTAGTGGGAGGTACTTGGATCACAGGGGTGAATCCTTTATGAATAGGTTGGTACTGTTGTCCTAGTAGAGTGTTGTTTTTGTTGTTGTTGTTCTCAAGAGACTGGATCAATTCTCAAGAAATGTATCAAGGAATGTATTAGTTCCTAAGCAAGGGGTTTTAATAAAGCAAGGTTTCTCCTCCTGTTTGATCTCTCTTTGCATACGTCTGCTTCCCCTTTAACCTTTTCTGCCATGTTTTGACCCAGCACAAAAACCCTCGCCAGAAGCCAAGCAAATGCTGCTGCCACCTGAACTTCCCTGTCTGCAGAACTGTAAGCTGCACCTCTTTATAAATTATCCATCTCACGTATTCTGTTACAACACCAAATGGACTAAGACAAGTATTTATCCAAAGGAAATAAAAATGTATGTCTGCACAAAGATTAGTGCATGAAAATGTCAGAGCAGCTTTATTCATAATAGCCAAAAACTGGAAATAGCCCAAGTATCCATCAACAGATGAACAGGTAAATTGTGGTATATTCATACAATGGCTTACTACTCAGTAATAAAAAGGAACAAAGTAGTGATAAGTGCTACAACGTGAATAAAACTTGAAAACTTTATACTGAGTTAAAGATGCCAGATGGAAGCATACATAGCATATTATTACATTTAAATGAAGTTCTAGAACAAACAAAACTATTTTGATTGGCTGGCCTTGAAAAGGTAACATTTGAGCAAGATCTGGATGTCAAGAGGGAGCCAGCTATGGCAAGATTGACGGGTAGCAATACAGGCAAACAGCACTACAGGAACAAAGGACCAGGATCAGGAAAGAGCTTGGTGAACTTGGGAACAGTCAGCAGGCCACAGTGACTGGGTGAAGTGGGTGGGGAGAGAATGGTGGGGGACAGGGTGGAGAGGTGGATGGGAGCCAGATCATGCCGAGCCTTATCAGCCCTGATAAAGTTTTGGAATTTGATATGAATAAAATGCAAATCCCTCATAGTTTCGTGGGGCAGAAACACATAAGCAAATAAAGGCAATTCAGGGTCATGGGTGATACATTTGGGGAGTGTACAGGGAAAGAGAAGTAGTAGGCGGTTTTACCTAGGGACATCTGAGAAGGCTTCCCAGAGGAGGTGACATTTCGGCTGAAACTGGAAGAGTAGTAGAAGAGGAGAAAGGTCATCCTGGTGGAGGGTACTGTGCCTACAGAAGCCCAGAGACATGTAGCCTCAGGGAACAGAGACCTCAGCATAATATAAGCCTAGTTGGAGTTTTCTCAACTAGGAGAGTGAGTGGCAGATCTGAGGCTGAAGAGAGAGGCTTTGAATGCTTTGTCAGACTTGATCCTGTAGGGAATGGGAAACCCCTGCAGAATTTATAGTCAGGAAGTATCAGGGCCAGGTTGACACTTCAGATCAAGACCTCCAGATTGGCAGGCAGAGAGCAAGGCCACTGGTTCTAGTGTGAGACAATGGGGGACTGGGCCTGGGACTGAGCAGGGGCAGACGGGGCAGGGAGTAGAGCCAAACTCTGCCAAGCGGTGACTGGGACTCTCCCAGTTGAGACAAAGTTCTCTGAGCTTGAGGCCCCAGAGGGCCATAAATACTAACTTTCATGTGCATCTGCTCCCTTGGAGGGCTTGTCACACCTGAAGGCTCCTAGGCCCTGGCTCCCAAGGATTCAAAAGCAGTGGGTCTAGGATGAAGCCCAGGAATCTGCATAATAAAAAGTGACACTCTCCACTCTGATGCAGGTGGACCCCATACCTACCAGGCTGCCAGTGTGGCTGGGGAGGGGAGGGGGCAGGACAAGCACACACTCATCTGAACTGAAGCAGCTCAGATCAAAGGCAGCATCTAAAATTAGGACCTGGATGCAATGGGAGCAAAGGTAGTGTGTGTCTCCATTGCTGCAGCTAAAGAATTGCGATAGAGTGGCCCTGGTCATCATGCAGAAAAATGACTCCTGATCACCAGTCCAAGGAGCCACAGAAATAAGAGATGGGGCCACGACCGGAACATAGATTGCCACAGAAGAACATAACTGTACCTTCTCCTAGGGTGCAGACAGGGAGGCAGGAAGGGGATTACTGGGGGCTGCAGTAAACTAGAGAACAAGCCCTGTGCAAAGGAAGCCTCTCTTACCATTCAGCATCTCACCTAATTAACCCTCACAACAGCTCTATGTGGTGGGTCCTATTATTATTCCCATTTTATAGATGGGGAAACTGAGACTCAAAAAGGTTGAGTATGTAGTGCTAGGTCCCAAGGTGAGGACATAGGGGAACCATGGCTGGAACATAGGCCTCCGGACACTCCGAATCATAGCATTGCCCTGTGTCCCCTTCGGTGGGAAAAGTCACTTCATCTCTTAATCTTAAATGATCTTCCAAGCAACAGGAGGGGAGAGGAGGAGTATAAGCTTTCTTTGTCCTATCTTTTTCAGAAGGTATGTTACTCCTTCCTGTATGTGTCTTCCAAAGATACAGTATCAGGACCTAGAGAGGCTGAGATTTAGAGCCTCATGGTGCAAACTGAATTGTAGGGTCCTAGCCAGGAGTACTTGCTTGGATCTCTAAGAATCTCACAACAGTGCCACATGCCTCAGCTTTATCCAAGCAACAGAAGGAGGTGGTGGAGGTGGTGGCAGCAGCAGCAGCAGCAGCAGTGGCAGCAAATCTGTCCCCAGTGCACTACAGTACTGTTTTGCTATGATGAAATACACATGGCATATGGCTACAAAGTTACTATCTTGAGAGTGGATAGAAATGGGATTTTTCATGTGCCAGATTTCACTTCCCTTTCTGAAACAATTCTTGTAGTAAACAGAGGTTTTCTGATCTTGCTAAGACCAAGAGGGTGGGAATTCCTTTACACTTTTAAAGTAAGACTATTGTCTTGTAGAGTTTGTCTGTTGATGGCGCAAATGTCTTTTAAACATGGATGCTATTCTGTGTTCCTCCCTCTTTCCTTCCAAAGGCCACGACAGGAAGAGAAGCTGCCTACACCAGATGACCAACTCCTTTCCAGTTACAGACCACCCCGGTGATGAGACCTCCATATGTTGTCTGGTGGCCACAGTTCCTCGGCAAATGAGTGGGGAAAAGGAAAGTTTTGGTGAGTGTGGGAGGCCACAGGGTGGAGGCGGCCAGGAAGGACCAGAAAGCACATAGGATGTGACTTTAAGGAGGAGAATTATTTTGAACCATGTCTTGTGTGCTGACAGCATAATGATCATTATTAGGGCCTCAGATGTAACATGAAGCCTGCCCTGAAGTTAAATTTTCCTTTTCAGAGAAGCATGGCCTGTCAGTCCAGCATCAGATGGTTCCATGCCGACCTCCTCCATGGCTGGGGGTTGGAGTGCCCCAGCTGCTGCCTCCCTGGTAGCTTTCATTAAAGGACTTTGCTTTTTTGGTAAATAAGGGCCCCATTTTTCTACCTTAGTCTTTGAAAATCAACCTGAGAAACACTTTGTGTAAGTACCACAGATGTATTTGCAGTTTTCTACCCACATTTAGTTTCTGGGGTTTTTTTGTTGTTTTTTGTTGTTGTTTGCTTGTTTTTTGAGAGAGTTGCCCAGGCTGGAGTGCAGCGGCATGATCTTGGCTCACCGCAGCCTCCACCTCCCAGGTTCAAGTGATTCTCCTGCCTCAGCCTCCTGAATAGCTGGCATTGCAGTTGTGCACCATGTCCAGCTAATTTTTTGTATTTTCAGTAGAGACGGGGTTTCACCATGTTGCCCAGGCTGGTCTTGAACTCCTGACCTCAAATGATCCACTGCTTTGGCCTCCCAAAGTGCTAGGATTACAGGCATGACCCACTGTGCCCGGCTGGCCAGCTAGTTTCAAGGTTGCTATCTGGAATCCTACCTCCCCAGGCAACCTCCTGGTCACGCATGATCTCTAACAGAGGGGCAGATCTGTGGCCTGAGTTGTGCCCAGACAAATTTGGTTTGGCTTTCACAGTATTTTGAAATTGGTTTTCATGTCAAAATCCTGTTTGCTGGCTTCTCTTGAAAAATCAGAAAACTTGGCCACATTGAGTTACATTCCTGAGTGTCAAGTGGCTGGATCTGAATGAGTAGTGCTCCCTTTGCACAGAGCGTGTTATCTGATATGCCACAGTCCCTACCACTTTCCACCATCCCCCGCATCCACACCCCAAGAGAAGATATGAACTGAAAAGCAGATATAGATATAGGTGCTCCAGTCTTGACCCTACCACTCATTTCCTGTGGCTGCTTGAGCAGGTGTCTACATCTCTTAGGAAGAAGAGAATAATGAGATGATGGATGCAGAGCACTGGCAGAATGCCTAGCATAGAAGAATCTGAGGATTCGCCATGCATGCTTCCTGGTATGTAGTACTAGTTCTTGTCAATGACACAGAGACTTGAAGACTGTATACAAATGGACACACCTACTAGAATGTAAGCTTCATATACAAAAGGATTTTTAAAAATCTGTTTTGCTTATTTCTACATCCCCAGGGCCTAGTGCAGTCCCTGGCACATGGTAGGCCATAGGCCCTCAGTAAATGTGTTGAATGAATATGTGGATTTAATATTTCCCTGACTTCTTACTCTTCTTATGTCATGTGCTAAGTCATCGGTCCATTTTAAAAATATAAATGCAAATAGACTTATAAACTGATTATTTCTAATTTATATGTGTTGAATTTATTTTCCTAATAACTGAAAAAATTAAAAAGCAGGAGGATGCTTCATAGTTGACAGAACTTCATTGCCATAGTCATTTGAGTCGCAGCCTGGGAGAAAAACGTATTCTTCTTCTAGGTTGATTTTTTTTTTTTTTTTTTTTTTTTGAGACGGAGTCTGGCTCTGTCGCCCAGGCTGGAGTACAGTGGCGCGATCTCGGCTCACTGCAAGCTCCGCCTCCCGGGTTCACGCCATTCTCCTGCCTCAGCCTCCCGAGTAGCTGGGACTACAGGCGCCCACAACCGCGCCCGGCTAATTTTTTGTATTTTTAGTAGAGACGGGGTTTCACCGTGGTCTCGATCTCCTGACCTTGTGATCCGCCCGCCTCGGCCTCCCAAAGTGCTGGGATTACAGGCGTGAGCCACCACGCCCGGCCTCTAGGTTGATTTTCTAAGATCACTATCAGAAGGCCAGGCTACTTCAGGAATCAGTGCTTCAAATCAAAATTAAAAACACATGCATTTATGTGATACCTCTTGAGAACGCAAGTTGCTGTACAAACACATTTAAAGCATTAAGTGCTCCCTGACGCCCTTTCCTCAGAAGTAGTACTTCCAGAAAGGAGAGTGCATTTAGGTAAAACCAATGGCAGCTTCTATACGATGATGTCAACATGGCTCAACCTCTGAGTGCCAGAATTTGCTTCTCATTAGATACAACTTTTCTGGAAATACAAGAGAAGATAAGTTGATTTCCAAGTGAATTCAAGCCTATTGGAGTATTATATTACAGAACCTTTCAATAGGAGCTTTCAGGAGCTTTCAGGAGGCTTGTGGTTTCAGTATTGGTGGCCTGTAGGGGTCAGTTGTGTTTTTTGTTTGCTCAGCATCCATTCCTCCTACTTCTGGTAACTAAGCTTGAATTTTCCTTGGGAAGCCGTTCTTCCACACTTTCAACTGTGGGATTTGGAGGAGGCTGAGTTCACCCCCAGCTCCAGAAGAGAACATGGAACCAGCCAAAGTGTTATATACCCTGGCCACGGCCACACATTCAAGAGAAATGCCACACATTCAAGAGGTGACTCACACCTGTAATCCCACCACTTTGGGAGGCCAAGGCAGGTGGATCACTTGAGGTCAGGAGTTCAAGTCTAGCCTGGCTAACATGGTGAAACCCTGTCTTTACTAAAAATACAAAAAAATTAGCTGGGCGTGCTGGCGTACACCTGTAATCCCAGCTACTTGGGAGACTGAGGCAGGAGAATTGCTTGAACCCGGGAGGCAGAGGTTGCAGCGAACCAATATCATGCCACTGCACTCCAGCCTGGGTTACAGAATGTGACTCTGTCTCAAATAAATAAATAAATAAATAAAAATTTAAAAAATAAAAACTAAGCTCCATTCTAGAGCTTTTCTTAGTATTATTAGGAAAGAGAAAGCCTTTTGTCTGCTGAGACTTTTCATGGTGAGAATGAAATTCTGACACCATCAGAGGGATCATCTGAGAATGAAGACATGCAAAGAAAAGAGCTGAGAAAGAGAGAAAGAGGGGAGAATCCCGGTGACAGTGTTTGAATGCCTGGATCCAGCTATACCTGAAAATCAGATTCATCCCTGAATTTTTGGCTTCATGAGCCAATACATTATCTCTCCCTCTTTCTTTAAGCTGATTTGAATAGTGCTTCAGAACTTGCAGTGGAGAAATTCCTGACTAGCAAATTGGAATTTGAAAACATAGATCAGACAAAGAAGAGCCAAAAGGGCCAGGTGCAGTGGTTCATGCCTGTAATCCCAGCACTTTGAGAGGCTGAGGTGGGTAAATCACTTGAGCCCAGGAGTTCAAGACAAGCCTAGGCAACATGGTGAAACCTGTCTCTACAAAAAAAAAAAAAAA
Organism: Macaca mulatta; assembly: GCF_049350105.2. Lineage (NCBI taxonomy): Eukaryota > Metazoa > Chordata > Mammalia > Primates > Cercopithecidae > Macaca > Macaca mulatta. The sequence continues at coordinate 149,031,430 of NC_133411.1, forward strand.
AAAAAACAAACCACACACACACACAAATTAGCTGGGCATGGTGGTGTGCACTTGTAGTCCCAGCTACTTGGGGGAGGAGAAATTGAAATGAACCAGAGGCCAAGTCTTAGTGAACTTCTCCAATGCTTTAAATCTCTCTGTACTTGACTGAGGAAGAATTCTGATAGTATTTGCGATCGAACCTGGGAGCTCCACAATTATATTGTTCAATTGGTGCAGTAGACTTTCATTCGATAGGGTTTCTGAGGGCCTGTGCATGCCATGTACCAGCAAGTGGACAGGCTTTCTCATTTTCAGGAGGGGCTGCTTCTAGTCCCTGGTCAGCCCTTCTTCACCCTTTGGGGCTACACCGTTGCCTTCTGACCCAGCCTGAATACAGCTGCCAAGTGATTCTTCCCAAACACTGCATTCCATTCTCATTTCCCACTTCAAGGAACTTCAGTGGTTCCCTAAGTTTTCATATTGAATCTATTCTCATCTGCTCAGTCTTTAATACTAATAGTAAACTAATACTAATAATAAAAACTAAGTTTAAGGCATTTACAATGGGCCGGGCACCATGCTTACTTTCCATAGGTTTCTTAGTTCATCTTCAAAATGACACTATAAAGCAGATGGCAATCTTATTCCTATATTTTTTGGACGAGGAAACCAATGCATAGAGAGATTAAGTAACTCACTCAAAGTCACGTGGTCAATATGTGGTGATGGAGTCCAAATGCAATCCTGTCCCTCTGGATCCAGACTCCATGCTCCTCCCAGAAGATTCTACTGTCTCAAAAGCTCTCCCACAGTCGGCTCCATCTCTATCTTATTTCCCACAACTCCCCAATTTCCACAGTTCAGTTAGGCTGGTCTTACAGCTATGCCCACTATTATCTAATTTCATTGTCTTTGCTTTTTTTGTTTAATCATGCATCCATTCATTCAACAAAGCATGGCTGATCTTACACTATGCTGATAATTTCATTATTATCTTTGCTCATTCATTCATTCATTCATCTAGCCAGTAAACATTTACTGAGCCCCTGCCCCAGGTGCTCAGATCACTGCCCTGACCCAGAATGTTTTCTTCACCTACCACCTCTCCAAATCCTATCTTTTTTGTTTTTGTTTTTTTGTTTTGTTTTGTTTTGTTTTTCTGTGATGGAGTCTCGCTCTGTTGCCCAGGCTGGAGTGCAGTGGCACAATCTTGGCTCACTGCAACCTCTGCCTCCTGGGTTCCAGAGATTCTTCTGCCTCAGCCTCCTGAGCAGCTGGGATTACAGGCATGCGCCATAATGCCCAACTAATTTTTGTACTTTTAGTAGAGATGGGGTTTCACCATGTTGGCTAGGCTGGTCTCAAACTCCTGACCTCAAGTGATCCACCCGCCTCGGCCTTCCAAAGTGCTGGGATTACAGGCGTGAGCCACCGTGCCTGGCCAATCCTGCCTATCTTTCAAGGCTCTGCTCCAAACCCTTCCTTTCATGTATCCCACCTTAGCCAATGCAGCTAGCATGGCCCCTCTTTCCATGAACGCTGCGGGCACGGAAGGACATGACATAGTTTATTCAATTTCACAGCAGCCTGGCAAGGTCTCACACTGTCTTATCTTCCCGTTGGAAATCGGATGCCTGACCAAGCCAGGGCACATACTCCTTCTGTATCCATCAGTCTTGAGAGTACATTAGGCATCCAAGAAACATTCTTTCATCCAATTGTTCAGAGAACAAGTGTTCTTGTTCTCTGGTTTAAATACAATGGTTTAAAAAATGGCCCTTTACAAAACATTATGAATCTGGGTTCTCTTTCTTTGCCCTGGAATTCACCTAAAGTTTATTATAGTCTTGTGAGGTAGATATTATCATCTCTATTTTACAGATTAGGCAGAGACTCAAAAAAGGTGAGTAACTTGGCTAAGTTCACAAAATGGATAAATCTCAGAACACAGGCTCCCAATCACTGCACCACGTTGCCTCCACATTGCCTCCACAGTCCTTGGACAGTTCTCCCGAATGAACAAATACTGAAAATTCATTGTAACTTCTGTGACTAATGGACTTTCACAGCAAATATGCTTGGCCAGGACCTTGTACCCTGACATTTTTCTTTTATTTCCAGGAATGGAAACCCACACTGCTGTTGTGAAGAAACCTGATGAAACTCCAGCAACTTCTACATCTGGCCTGCTGCTTAGTCCTGGGACCTGAGGTCAAAATCATAGAAAAGAGCCATGGGAGATGCATTCCTTGGCCTCATCTCTGTTCTTGAATGCTGTCAGCAACACTCTGAGTTTTTACCCACATGTTAACACTTTCCTCAGCGTGGATATGGAGGCGGGGGTGAGGAATGTTCTATTTTTCCTTCGATGGTTATGCCCTCACCCTACCAACTCAGTAAAAGGGGAGTAGTGGTCAGGGACCTTACTGAGAATGTGTCCTAGCATCTTTTCTCCCCCAGCACAGCCTCCATATGACCCAGCTGCCATGAGAAGCTCGCCTCCCTTCTAAGGGAATTACCCCTACCTTCCACTTCATCCTCACCTTGCCCTGCCCAGATTAGAGGCACAGAGGCATGTACCACAGGCCTGAAAAACCATCCAGCCAAAAAGCCTGACTGTCTTGATGAGTCCTATCAGGGTGTAGTTATGGACATGCCTATTTCTGCTCTTCCCTCTGCATTAGTTCTCTGCAAAGGGTGGCTCTTGCCCTCAGATGGTACAAAGATAGTTTGGGGTGTGCATGGATGACCTTCACTCTTTAGAGGTGAACAGACAATACTGCTCTTCTCCAACAGCCTCTGAAGGACACCAACTACTGCCTGTTTCTGAGATGTTTGCTGCCCCAGAGTCTCCCACCTGCTTCTTCCTCCCTCTCAGTCCTCCCTTTTGTAGACTCTCAGCCTCCCTTCTCTTAATGCTCTTTGCACCTTTTCCTGGGTCTCTATTTACCCTGCCTTCCCTTTCAGCAACCCCTTCCCAAACCACTGCCGACTTCTCCTTTCTTTCCAATCCCTCCTCCCTTCCCAGCACTTTCACCTTCCATTGAATCCCTCAAGCCTCATTCTGGCCCAACTCCTCCCCTCACCCTCTATCCCTGCCCTTCTCAGATCTGCCAAACACCTCAGGCCTGGCTGCCTCTGTCCTGTTCCCACCAAACCTCCTGACCATGCTTCTGTGCTCCTTGGGACCTGGGCTCACATTTTCAATCTCTTCTCTCCTATTAGTACAGTTCTGTCTAGAGCCATGATTCTTCTCTACCTTTCACAGCTGTCTTCTTTCCCACTTATATACATTTATTTTTTTAAGTATGGAAATAAAAAAGTGCCACTTAAATACAATGATTAAGTCATAATAAACAGTACAAGTTGTACTTGAATGTGAGACATACCACCCATACACGTTTGATCTTCGAGGACCACATCGCAATCAATCTGCCCATGGCCCATTGCCTGACACTAAAAGATATTTACAAGAAGTTGATTATAAACTAATTTCTTGGTCTAAGATCCTACACTCTGAAAGGGAAGGTTTCAATATATATGAAACCTTCTTGGCAGTGCAGGGATGAGGAGAGTAAAACTGAGATGAAAGTCAGCAAGTAGTGAAGGTGTGAAATAGGCAGTGACTCTCACACTGAGACCTCCTGGGGATGTTAAATTTTCATTTCGAAGCTGATGGTCTATCTGGGAAGCCTAGAGAGTAACAAAGGTTGTAGGCATATCATTATATTAGAGTGGTGCAAAAGTAATTGCTGTTTTTGCCATTAAAAAAAATTGCAAAAACCACAATTACTTTTGCACCAACCTAATAGCAAGCAAGGGGAGGAATCTGGAGAGAAAATCAATTTCTAAAATAAGAAATAAAAATTTGTTTGCAAGTAGGACTTGCAAGCTCGTTCTAGGCCTTGCTCTGGGAGCTTTTCGGTAACTTCTCTTCCTGTTGGAATAGAAGAAGGAAACCTTCAGGACAGAAGGTTCTGTCCCCCTTCCCCCTCCTATTGTGAATGAAGTCTCATTACACTCTAAAGTACTGGCGGGACTACTTGTTGCAAGGATTATGGGGAAAAGTAGCCAGAGAGCAATCCAGTTATCAGCCTCAGCCCCATTCCTCTGAGGTACAGCTCGGGAAGTAAGCCTCCAAACCAAGACGGGTCTGGACCAACAAGACACGAGGAGGCAGCAGCCCACAGCCAACCCCTCATGCCACGCACTGAGCAGGGTCCCACATGGACGCTGGTCTTGCCTCCCAGACGCCTGAACTAGCGGAGTTGGGGTATCGGGTGGAGTCTCGGAGAACCTATCCAACCTGAGGGGGACGCCTGGGGGAGTTCCAAGTATCCATCTCAGCTGGAAGGCCCGCTTGGGAAGCCACGGAGCGACCTCATGTCCCGGTGGCACCGACTGTAGCACAGCGCTTCCGGCGGCACTTGGAGGCTGAGCAGTTGGAGGCGGGGCTCGTGCTGTGACGCCCGCCTCGCCTCGCCCCGCCCCGCGCGCGTTGCCAGGGTGATCAGGTGACTCCGGGTTCGCGGCACTGGGGGCGGCCGTGACGTCAGGCGCCGGGCTGCTCCTCACTGGCTCCGAGACAGGTGCGGCGAGTCTACTGCGGGCTGGTCCGGGCTCTTCAGGTCCAGACCCGACCGTTATCCAGTCGGTTTGTGGAGAGGAGAGGTGAGGTGTGGCGAACCTGGCCCGACCCAGCTGGGACCAGGGCGGGGATCAGGCGCGGACAGGGCGCGTCCCGGGATGTGCGCGTACCCGGGCTCCCGGGAGAGCGCCCTGAGAACTGGCTGGCACCCAGGCGGGCCGGTTTCAGGCAGGGGTTCGCGCAGCCCCTGGGGAGGGGCAGGGAGGCAGGGAAACGGCTGCCGCCAGCTGGATCCCTCCTGGCGCCCCGCGGCTACTCTGAGGCTCCTGGTCGCTGCTCCGCGCGTCCCGGCGGTGGACTCACAGGGGCTCCGCGTCGCTGCGGTTCTAGTCTCACGAGGAGTCGGCGGGCTCGGAGCGGGGCTTGCCACACCCCGTCCCGGGGGACGTCCGCGGGAGGCTTCTGGATTTCCTTGCCTTGGGCTGCGATTTCTGAAGCGCTGCTCTGCGTGTTCCGAGCTGGGCCAGCCGGGGGCAGGGGGCCGGTCGCGAGTCCCGCGGGTGGGAGCGGAGCGGAAGTAACTAGTGACTGGAAGTAACTAGGGGACGCGAAGCCGGCCCTCGGAGGCCGGGGTGTTCAGAGAAGGCGTTGCGGGGGAAAGGAATCCCGGCTGCTGTTGAGAGCCGTGGATTGGGATCTGAGCCGACCTGTTGGAGAAAGTGAAATCTGAGCGGGGTCCTGACGGGTGGGAACTAATCTCCCGGTGGCAGTGGAGGTTGCAGGGGGTAGAGAAGGAGGGGAGGACCCCTGGGGAAGGAGACCATGAGGAAAAACGATTTGGGGACTAACTGGACCGTCTGCTGGGCTGTTTTGGGGGGAGAAAAACTTTGGAGAATTAGGTTAGGGAGGGTTAGGAAAGCACCCTTGAGTGCCCAGCTGAGAGGCACTGTGTGCTGTGGGGAGCCATTGAAACGTTGGCTAGATTGGGGTAGGGGGAACACTGAGGAAGTTGGTGTGAGGGCAACACTGAGGAAGTTGGTGTGACATTCCGGCAGAAAGGTGACAACACTCTTCTCTGATGGGATGCCTCGAACCCTGCTTATGAAATACTTGTAACCGACAAGGGTAGGGGCTCAGGCAGCCAGGTGCCTTCTCCAGCCGTTGTTGGCAGATCTTTGAAAATTTAACAAAAAATAATTGTACATATTTATAGATTTATACAATATGATACATGTAAACTTTGTGGGGTAATCATGTTAGCAGATTTTTTTATTTTTTTTTCTGAATTCCTTCTTATGAAAGGACCCACCCAAGGGCAGCTCATTTTCGAGTATCTCATTTGACTGGATTTAATGACTGGTTGAGAGCTATGCCCCCCTCAGTATGCAGGGAGGTTATAGCGTCCACAACACTTTGCCCTTCAGAGGTTTCAGAGTGTCTTACAAACACCTCTTATACCTACGGTGAAATCCAAACCCCAAATGACTGGTAAGAGATTTAATAGGGGGAAGTTATTAAAGGAGAACCAGCATTGAAAACATTCATATGGGGGCACTGGGTGAGCTGAAAGGAGTCCCATACTATTTATTAATTGTAGATCAAAGATCTCTAGTCCTGGCCGGGCGCGGTGGCTCACGCCTGTAATCCCAGCACCTTGGGAGGCCAAAGCGGGCGGATCACGAGGTCAGGAGATCGAGACCATCCTGACTAACACGGTGAAACCCCGTCTCTACTAAAAATACAAAAAATAAGCCGGGCGTGGTGGCGGGCGCCTGTAGTCCCAGCTACACAGGAGGCTGAGGCAGGAGAATGGCGTGAACCCGGGAGGCAGAGCGGGCAGTGAGCCGAGACTGCGCCACTGCACTCCAGCCTGGGCGACAGAGCGAGACTCTGTCTCAAAAAAAAAAAAAAAAAAAAAAAAAATCTCTAGTCCTTTCCTACCAGCTTTGAGTTTCTCAGTGTAAGGCTGCCTGATAGCCATTTTGTCTTAATTTCATGAGCAACAGGAAAAATATATTTTGGTTATATGAAAAAGAATGCTTTGGTAATTTATGATTTTTCCCAGCCCTGAAATTTATTGGTGCTATGACCAAAAAAATACACAGCTGTCTATTTTATTTTATTTATTTGTTTATTTTTGAGACAGAGTCTTGCTCTGTCGCCCAGGCTGGAGTGCAGTGTTGAGATCTCGGCTCACTGCAACCTTTGCCTCCTGGGTTCAAGAACTGTCTATTTTATATTGAAACTTACCAGCGTCTGTTTTCTAGGAGGTAGTGAAATTTATTTTGTATTTCTTTGACTCCAGAAAACAGAATTGGACCTCCAGGGATCCTGTACAGTAAAAGGCAGGTTTGGAAATTGTGAAGGAAGATGGCCGCAGCTGGTTTGTGCGTAAATATAGAAACCAGTGCAGCACTCAAAGGAGGACAAATCCAGGGTGAGACCTGGGGAAACGGGACTTCCAATCAGATCAGTGAAGTCATTCTCTGTAAAAGAAGCCCCGAAGTGTGTAAAAGGCCAGAGTAGTTTTCCCTCCCTGTGTTCCTGCTGAGTGGTAGAGATTATGATAGTGATTTTTAAGGGGCTTTGCAGGAGCCTGTAATATTAAGAATCGCTGGAAATCAGATGTCTTGACCACATTAAAAAATTTAGAAAAGTAACTATTTTCCAGATCTCTTTGATAATATTTGAGGTGACCAACTAATTGTGGTTCCTTTGGAAAGAAACGGTCTACCCCCTCCTTTCCCAAACAAAATAACTATGTGCTGTCAGGGCAGTTAAGTAGGCCAAAAGTTTTTGGAAATTTTCCGCTTTCATTCACCCCTGCCACCCCCGTAAGTTTTCCCATTGGTAGAGAACTTAAGACTTTACTGTCAGGAAACAAATGTTAGTGTGTTTCCCTAAATACAAGCTATAATAAACAACAGGGCTGGGCTTTAACAGAAACGCTGTTTCTTAAGGGGAACTGGGCTGAGGTGAAAGGCAGGGCTGGGATATGGGCTGGAGCATTTTGAGCTCACCTTTAGTCAACTAAGGCCTTGATCAGGGCACTCTTTTCTTGGCACAGAAACTTTCTTTGACCTTGAATGCTGGTCAGTACCTCCTCACAGAGGTACCGAGGAGAATTAATAAGAGGCTTATATGAAATTTGAGCTCCTCCAAGGCAGAATATTTTACTTCTTGGATGAATGGTATATTTTGAAATGTGATAAAAGTTTTTTTTTTTTTTTTTTTTTTTTTTGAGACGGAGTCTCGCTCTGTCGCCCAGGCTGGAGTGCAGTGGCCTGATCTCAGCTCACTGCAAGCTCCGCCTCCCGGGTTTACGCCATTCTCCTGCCTCAGCCTCCCAAGTAGCTGGGACTACGCCCGGCTAGTTTTTTGTATTTTTTAGTAGAGACGGGGTTTCACCGGGTTAGCCAGGATGGTCTCGATCTCCTGACCTCGTGATCCGCCCGTCTCGGCCTCCCAAAGTGCTGGGATTACAGGCTTGAGCCACCGCGCCCAGCCAAAAGTTTTTTAAAAGAGTTTGAAGTTCTAAATTTTTGGGAAAGCCTTATTCAAGGCCTTCCTTTTTTTTTTTTTTTTTTTTTTCAGAAACAGGGCTTGCTGTGTTGCCCAGGTTGGTCTGTAACTCCTGGGTTCAAGTGATCCTCCCACCTCAACCCTGTGAGTAGCTGGGACTACAGGCGACCATGCCTGGCTATCTAAGGCCTTTTTGCGTGTTTGGTTTTTTAAATTTTTTTGAGACAGAGTCTGGCTCTGTTGCCTGGGCTGGAGTGCAGTGGTGTGATCTCAGCTCACTGCAACCTCTGCCTCCTGGGCTCAAGCCATCCTCCTGCCTCAGTCTCCTGAGTAGCTGGGACTACAGGCCTGCACCACCACACCTAGCTAATTTTTTGTGTTTTTTTGTAGAGTTGGAGCTTTGCCATATTGCCCAGGCTTACCTCCAACTCCTGGGCTCAAGCGATCTGCCTGCCTCAGCCTCCCAAAGCGCTGGGATTATAGGCATGAGCCACCATGCCTGGCCTTTTTGCTGGTTTTGTTTTTTTGTTTTTTTGTTTTGTTTTGTTTTTCCTGGGGCTTTATGGGCTTGGCTACTAATCAGCCTATAATCAAGATCTGAGGCCCGGCGTGGTAATCCTAGCACTTTGGGACGCTGAGGCAAGAGGATCGCTTGAGCCCAGGAGTTCAAGACCAGCCTGAACAACACAAGGAGACCCCCATTGCTACAAAAAAATTTTTAAAAATTAGCTGGGCATGTGGTATGTGCCTGTAATCCTAGCTACTCAGGAGGCTAAGGCAGGAGGATCGCTGGAGCCCAGGAGTTTGAGGCTGCAATGAACTATGGTCACGCCACCACACTCTAGCCTGGAAGACAGAATGAGACCTTGTCACTTAAAAAAAAAAAATAGCCGGGCACAGTGGCCCACACCTGTAATCTCAGCACTTTGAGAGGCCGAGGTGGGTGGATTGCTTGAGGCCAGGAGTTCGAGACCAGCCTGGCCAACATGGTGAAACCCTGTTTCTACTAAAATTACAAAAACTAGCTGGGCGTGGTAGCGTACGCCTATAATCCCAGCTAAGTCGGGAGGCTGAGGCACAAGAATTGCTTGAACCCAGGAGGCAGAGGTTGCAATGAGCCAAGATCATGCCACTGCACTCCAGCCTGGGAGACAGAGGGAGACTCTGTCTCAAAAATAAAAATAAAAATCTGGAAGCCTGAGGCTAACTAAATTCCTGTTTGTATTTCATATATAAATAGTAAAGCTCAGATTGTTCACTCTCTTTTTTTTCTTTCTTTTCTTTTTCTTTTGAGACAGAGTCTTGCTCTGTCTCCCAGGCCGGAGTGCAATGGCACGATCTCAGCTCACTGCAACCTCTGCCTCACAGGTTCAAACGATTCTCGTGCCTCAGCCTCCCGAGTAGCTGGGACTACAGGCGTGCACTACCACACCCGGCTAATTTTTTGTATTTTTAGTAGAGACGGGGTTTCACCATGTTGGCCAGGCTGGTCTTGAACTCCTGACCTCAGGTGATCCATCCACCTCAGCCTCCCAAAGTGCTGGGATTACAGATGTGAGTCACCGCGCCCAGCCTCATTCTTTTTCCTTTTATTCTCTGTTAAACTGGTCTTGTGTGTTTTTTTTTTTTTTTTTTGGAGTGCCTGGAGTAAATCAGTAACACAGAAGGCTGTGGGACTGTCAGCCTTTGACCCAGCATCCTTTTTAACAGCAAGAGTATTATCAGAAAGTGTCACAGCCCTCAGAGGAGTTAGTTATTAAGCCGGTCAGAGATGAAAGGGAGTAATATTGCTCACTAAATTGGATGAGGAGTGAAATAGTCATCTTTTAAAATTTGCCTCACCTGTGTCAGGCCGCCGGTCCTGTCACTCAATGTAGTAGGATTCAAGTGTTTGCTGATGTGCCCAGGGACACTACGTACTGAACTACAACATCCATCTTTTAGACTTCTGACATTTGTTGGCCAGGTCAAGCTCTCTCTCATGAGGGAAATTCTGACAGAAAAGGCTTTCTGTTTTCTGTAGGCTTAGCCGAGTGCCATGTTTCAGGCTTCCAAGCTCCTCAGGCTTGGCCAAGGCTACTAATTGGCTTGGCTATAAAATGGGAGTCAGCAATTAAACAGCAGCAGTATAAAGCAAGGGAATTGAACACAAGCTGACCCTCCCACTTTACAACCAAAAAGGTTCACATCACTTTGGGCACTACACAAAGGAATCTTCAAAAGGAAGTGAGCTTGGAATAATTCCTTTGTAGCTTTTAGGAGATGTATGCAGAATATTATTATTGATTTAGGCCTCAAAGCCAGATCTTGGAAACTGGGTAGGTCCTCACATCTAAAGCAAAGGAGACGAATGATTTGAATCCGTTCTCTGTGGGCAGCAAGCTTGTGGTATGACTTTGCCAAAAACAACAGATGATTTATATTTTTCTGAACTCTTTTCATTAAATGGTTTAAGGGAGAATATTGATGGTCATTGTGGGAGGAGGGTTTGATCTACCTGATTTACTCACTGAAGAGTAAATGCCTTATTCAGAGGTGCCTGTCACTAGTTTCCTGATTATTTGTGCTAAAGAATTATTAGCCAGTCTCAAGAGCATTGGCTCAGAAAACATCATAACTGAAAACTATCTAGGCATACTGCTTATTCAGAGAAAAGTAGGGATGGGAAACAGTTGAACTACAAAGACATCTGGGGAGAGGAAGACCTGGGAAATGGTGCTAGACTTCTGCCACATTAATCGTTTAATGCTGCATGCAGTACTTTACCGGTCAGTTTCAGTTTCAGAATCTTGGGCAGAATCAGTTGGGGAGAAAGTGTGTGAAGAGAGGGACATTTGTAAGAATGTGCCTGTTCCGTGAGCCCTTATTGTTAAGTCAAATACTTAGTGCTTTCCTGCTGCCACTAACTTCCTGGACACTCCAGATTTTGCCCTTCCGCCTCTTCCCCACTAACAGCCTTCCCTCCCCAACACCACCCTCTCTAAAGCCAGTCTAATCTTTGATTACAGTTTCTGCACCCTTCTGGCTCTGCTAACTTTGTTGAATTTTTGGTGACCTTTAATGTCTGGTGGTGGCTATGTGAGAAACTAATGAGGAATAATTGTATTTATTTACTGATTATTATTTTGATTTAGAGACAGTCTGCCAAACTAGAGTGCATGGCATGATCATAGCTCAGTGCAGGCTCAAACTCCTGGGCTCAAACGATCTTCCCACCTCAGTCTCCTGAATAGCTAGGACTACAGGCACGTGCCACTGTGCCTGGTTAATTTTTAATTTTTATTTTATAGAGATGGGAGTCTCACTATGTTGCCCAGGCTGGTCTCGAACTCCTGAGCTCAAGCAATACTGCTGCATGAGCTGCTGCACCTGCAAGAGCCACGGGGGCCACTGCCACTGCAACATAGCAGGACCCCGTCTGTATTTTTTGCTATGCTGACTAGGTCTTGCTATGTTGACTAGGCTGTTCTCAAAGTCCTAGCCTGAAGGGATCCTCCTGCCTCAGCTTCCCAAAGTGTGTGACATCACCTTCGGCCAGGTAGTTGTATTTAAAGGGAGGGTCTTGAAAGTGGAAACCCTAGTGTTTTTCACACTTCATTTGTGTTCCTCTACATGATTTTTGCCGTATCTTTATGTCATCTGTACTGTTGTTTAACATTTTTCTTAAAGTTGACCCATTTTTTAAAACCTTAAAATTTGTTTAAAAGGGAAACAATATCATTGCCTTAAACTGATAACTACTATATCACCTGTCACAAATAGAAGGTATAAACTATTGAAGTTGTTTGTCCATGTTCCCCAAGTTGCACATATCCCACTTGGGGCAATACGGCCTTTACCCAAAGATATGACTCACTAATAGTGAGTTTTTCAGGCAGCAGTAGATGGGTGGTAGGATGGTTTGGAATAGGCAGGCCCTCAGAGAGGGCCCCTTCAATCCTGTCTTTCTCCTAAAACTTGTGTAGCTCTATGATACTAGGAAGGCCACAGAATGAAGAATCTAGGAGGTAACAAGAGGTAAATGCAATATGAAACCACTGATGTTTTGATCTGAAGTTTGCCAAAAAAAGGTCTGAGTGGTGGTGAGGCTGGATACTATGTTAAATTCTAGGCCCTCTGCCAGGGGTGTGGCTTCATTGATGCTGTGTTACATTGTTCTTTCTGTGCCAGTGTGCTCTTAGAAAACTCAGATGCTCCTGGGAAACTCAAATGTTTCTTGGGGGGCAGGAGGGATGCTATTTTTTTTTAAAACTAATCAATAACCCAAACTACTTTCACATGTAGAGAACTGTTTGTGGATGTTGCTAATGATAGAAACTGAAGCTATCATCTAGAATTTTTTTTTCTCCTATCTTCGTTGTCTGTAAAGCCTATTCCTTTAAGAATCCTATGAAAACAGAAGAAAGGGGGAGGGTGAGCTGCCCTGGGTTGTATGGTCTCTTAGGGTGCAGCACATGATAGGTACAAGTGATACTTCCTGGTTTGATGTGAAATTCACTGTTGTCCATTAAGAGCCACCCTGCAGTGCTGACTGAGCTGCTGCTCCCTCAGAGGGTCAGGAGAGCGAGCTTTCATGATGGAGAAAAGCCGGGCTGGCTTGGTATTTCATCAGGAACCAGGAGCGCTTAGTTAAATTGCCAGCACATTAAGCTGTAGGGGCCTCTTTCTAAACCATCAAGATTCCAACTTTCCCACAAAGCCTAATCTAATGCTCTGGGAGGAGGCGGGCAGAGCCTGTCTTTCAGGGGCCGGGCTGGCAGGGGACCTGGCCTGGGAAGTGGCCTTATCAGGCTTGTTGGGAGGGATGGACCTGTCCCTTTCTAGTGTGTCCTCTCAACTTGGCAGGGGGCGGAGTTTTTCCCTTTTCTCTCTCTCCATGCCCTAACCTCTCCTTTCAATTCCCCAAGTCACTTTCTGTGTTAACGGCTTTCTTTCCTTTTCCTTTCCCTTCTGTTCAATGCTGCCCTCTCTTTTGAGACTCTCTCTTGCTGGGCCCCATTTTCTCTCCATTCTCACTTTGAGGGTTGACTATTTGAAGTTCCAATTATAATGCTATCATATATGTCCCAGTGACTAGATGTAATTCAGAGATCCCTACCCTATTTTTCTGAGGAGAAGCCAACCTTCATTTCTCCACTGGCTTTCAGATAGCAGTGTTGGTGGGGTACTGACCAGAGTCCCTGAACTGAGTGGTTGGGTGAGGCTAGATGTACTCCTCTCCCATATGGAGGTCCCAGCAATGTGGGGAAGGTATTATAATCAGGGTTTGCTGACAATGCCAGGATCCATTAGACAAGGGACTGAGGCTCACCTGTGGGGACCCTTCCATAAGCTGAATGCAGAGGGGAGTACTGCATCTAGGCAGTCCTCTGGCTTTTGCGGAGGACCATACATGATGACTTTACCTAAAGATAATTAGCAAGGGTTTTAACTTTCATTGTTAAATATAACATATGTATAAAAAAGTATGTATAATATAAATGTACAGTTTAATCAATAATTGTATTCATTAGTGTAACTGTGTGATCTATTCAGGTTTAGAAATAGAAGTTTATTTTTAAATCCAAATGGGGTAATAGAATGCACTGTGTTTCAATTTGCTTTTTTCCCACCATGTTGGTACTTTTTCATATCAGCACAGGTAGTTCTAACTTATTCTTCTGAAGGGTCGTATAGCAGCAGTTCCATGGATTGGAAATACCATGGTTTATTTAACCATTCCCATATTGATGAACATTATATTTAATATATATGCATGTGTATAAAGTTGGTTGTTTTTTTTTTTTTTTTTTTTTTTTGCATACTGGCTGGCACTAGTATATATCTGTAAGATAAATTCCTAAAGGTAGAATTGCTCGTTCAAAGGATAGGGTGTTTTTATTTATTTATTTGGGGTTTTACTTAAAAATATGTCTTTATTAAAAAGTTTATAAGAAAAAAGGATAGACCCTCTATAAAAAGAAAGGCTGTCCCCTCTAAACATTAGGGAGGAATGGGACACCAATACCTGGTGGCTAAGGGTAGGTCATTTTAGTTGTTGATATTTTTAGGTAGTAATGTATTTTTTCCCAGGGCTGTTTATAAATGTTACATTTTACAGAGCACCAAGCCCTGAATCCAACCAGAGGTTCTTTACAGAAAGCTTTATGAAAAAAGGTTTTAGCAGATGATATGTTATCCTCTGTTGAAGTGAACTTCTCTGGATTCCCTCAGAAAGTCTCTAAGTCTGGAAGAATGCTAAAATGTACCTACCAACTTTAATATTGGAGGGAGACAAGATTGACTGTAGTCATATTTTCTAATAATTCTGAACTATGGATAATTAATGTAGGTATGGTATGACTTTTCAGAATTTGCTGTTCCTAATCTATCAGGACAAGTTGAGAATACTTACATCTTTGTGTTATCTTAATGTTGGGGATAGTGGCTTAAAGCAATTATCTGAATGGCATTAGCAAACCATGTTACTAAATAGTTTGTAGATTTTTAGCTTTATATGAACTCAGTTATAAAAGCAGTGTGTGGTTTTTATATCAGATATTTTTTGTGAGAGAGGAAAATAAGATAGTCTCTGAACCTTTTCATCACACTAGGCCATCTATCTATCAGAGATAGATGATCCATTGTTAGTTTTTGCCTTCCATGTGCACTTTGATGCCCTTGTTCGGCGAAAGGTCCCATATCTGAGCTGTGTGTCATTTTGTACTCCATAGAGGGGCTATTCTGAAGCCACAGCCAAAATGTTGATATAAAAGATACGTTCTAATACTTATTCATTCATTGACTATATGAGAATAGCTCAGGGCCTGGTAATACTCTGTGACAAACAAGAGATAGTGAATGAGGTAGGGGATGGCCAATAATATTTGGGAGGTTGAGGCCAGAATCAGTATTTGGACAATAATGGAGTAATACTGCAGGTTGTCTTCCTCTAGTCTGTCCCTAAAAGAAGAGCAGTTTAGGAAATGACAATACCTAGCAAATGTGTTTAAAATGCTGAGCAAGTCATAAAAAGAAATATCTTGTCTATGTTATGCTAACTATCAGTGGTCTCCTGGTGTTGCACTGTTACTGGGAGCACTGCTACCATCTTTAAAAATATAAATCCCTGCTATTGCTATCCCCCTGGGGCTCCTGTGTTAAAGTGTCCATATCAGGAGCAAGTTCTTCCTAGGAGAAGGCCTACAGTTCTGGAATGCTTATTCTTGTGACTTTGGCCTTGGGTTTAAGATTTGAGACCATCATTTCTTACCTCTGCTTACTGTACATTCACAAGTATGTGTAGTATGACTCTCCCAATTGGGGAGTCATTTGGGCTTCTACTTGTACTTCAGTTTTAGTAAATTGTATAGCACTTTGAGGTAAATGCCTTCTGGACCTCCCAAAGTAAGTTTTGTCTATTCTGTCAAACTACCTTCACCATATCCTTAAAATTTGGAAAACTTCCAGCATATTCCATCTGATGCAATAGCAGACAAATTGAAATGATAATTTTATTTTTATTAATAGCAGTACTGAAGGAGAGGAGCAAGCCAGCTATAGTTCTTTACCTCTTATCCCCAGCTCTAGACCTGATATGTAGTAGGTACTTAATAAACATCATGAAATAAGTGAATTATTAAGTTTGTCAATAGTATTCAACAAACAAACATAAAGTTACATGAATCCTTTTAAAAGAAATAAAGAATAACGATAGAAAAGGAAGATGCAGCAATCCTAGAAGTCTGCTCTTAGCAAGGCTGTTTATGAGCTGACCCATTGGCCTCATCCTATGAAGTGTGCTTCAGGCATAAAAACCTAGTCAGTTCCTCAAATGTGCTCTGCTTTTTCTCTGAAACATCGCACAGATTGTTGCCTCTGCAGAGTATGAAATTTGGAGTAATACGAATTTCTGTTTATGCTTAGTCATGTGATCATCACTTCTCCTAAAATCATTCTCTGACTTCCCTGAGTAATTAGTTGTCTCCACTTTGAGCTTACAGTACACTCTGCTTCCTCTATCTTAGCTTGGTTTTGTAATTGCTGGTGTTATTGTCTGTCTCTGTCATACCCTGAATAGGAACTGTCTCTTGCTTACCATTATCTCAACAGCGCCTGGAACCCAGTAATACTGGGTAATAGTTGATGCTCCCATAAGTATTTATGGATGAACAAATGGCTGTGTGAATGGAATAAACTAACACGTCAACGCCAAAATTTGATGAAAACTCTAAACCAGAGATGATACGGCAGCATAAAACTCAGTAATTCTAGGCCAGGCGTGGTGGCTCACACCTGTAATCCCAGCACTTTGGGAGGCTGAGGTAGGCGGATCACCTGAGGTCAGGAGTTCAAGACCAGCCTGGCCAACATGGTGAAACCCCGTCTCTACTAAAACTACAAAAATTAGCCAGGCATGGTGGTGCACACCTGTAATCCCAGCTGCTCTGGAGGCTGAAGAAGGAGAATCGCTTGAACCTGGAAGGCGGAGGTTGTAGTGAGCCGAGATCGCGCCACTGCACTCCAGCCTGGGTGACAAAGTGAAACTCTGTCTCAAAAAATAAACAAACAAACAGACAGCTCAGTAATTCTAAAACTTTTGTTTGTTTGTTTGTTTTACCTGAACAAACCGCACCCAAAATTATAGATGTGAGAGTCCAGACCTATTGAGGGACTTAGAATGTAAAGTGATCTATTTACAAAGGTCTTGTTAAAAAAAACAGCTAATGGGGAGTTAAAAAAAAAAAAAAAAAGACACTGAGGTCTCTAGGGTAAGATCTGCTCTCATAGTTTTTGTTTGTTTGTTTTGTTTTGTTTTTGAGATAAGGTCTTGCACCGTCTCCCAGGCTTAAGTGTCGTGGTATGATCATGGCTCACCTCAGCCTCAATCTCCCAGGCTCAAGTGATTCCCCCACTTCATCCTCCCCCAAGTAGCTGGGACTACAGATGTACACCACCACACCCAGCTAATTTTCCTATTTTTTGTAGAGACAGGTTCTCACTATGTTGCCCACACTGGTCTCAAACTCCTAGGCTCAAGCAATCCACCTGCCTTGATCTCCCAAAGTGCCAGGATTACCAGTGTGAACCATGGTGCCTGGCCCTGCTCTCATGTTTTTAAACTTTAATTTTATGAGTTACCAAGAAAGATAAATTGAAGGACATAAGGATAAGCATGGCTTTAGGCTTTGATAATAAGAAGGGTTCCAAGATAGAGAAGTCTGTATGTAACCAAAATAATTTGTTATTTTTACCCCAAGTCTGGTACCCAACCAAGTGACTTTTTGGTTTGAAGCAGAAAGAAAACATTTGAAGACCTTAGAGAACCAAAGTGTCTTGTGGGGAAAAAAAAAAAAAATTGCAACTACAAAAATCACCTTAAAAAGCAGTGAAGAGCAGATTTTGAGTAGATTGTTAAGAAGAAGGTAAGTAATGAGAAGGCAAATTAGTATATCAGAAGTGAATAGGAGGTTTAAAGCAGCATTTAAAAAAATATTTGTTAATTTTAACTTTTTTTTTTAGAGACAGGGTCTTGTTCTGTTGCCCAGACTAGAGTGTAGTGTCATGATCATAGCTCACTGCAGCTCAGACTCCTGGGCTGAAGTGATCCTCCTACCTCAGCCTCACGAGCAGCTAGGACTATGTATACCACCACAGCTTGCTAATTTTTTTGCGGGGGGAGAGGGTTTCACTATGTTACCCTACCCAGGCTAGTCTTGAACTCTTGGTCTCAAGTGATTCCCCTGCCTCAGCCTCTCAAGTCACTGGCATTATAACCATGAGCCACTGAGCCCAGCTAAAGTGGCATTCTAGCTATTAAAAAATGGCAGGCAGAATGGATATATATCTGAAAGCACTAAGAAAACTTAATCTTTTTTCTGACTCTATAGGTTCTCTTGAAATTTTCAGAAATACAGATGAGTATAAGTAACAAAAATTGCCCACAATTCCAGCACCCAAGGAAAACCACAATAAATATTTTTTTCTAGCAAAATATCTGTCTGCTGTTACTGTACAACTTACAATAAAGTTTGAAAATGTTAATGTACAACTCAATACGTTCATATGTATTCATGTAAACATGACTCAGTTCCAGATACAGAACGTTTCCATCATTCCTGAAGGTTCTCTTGTATCTTCTCCTCAGTATTCATAGATTTATTTTGGTATCTTTCTTTTCAGTATCCACAGATTTGTTTTGGCTCTTCTTGTACCTCATATAAATGAAACAGAATAATATGGTTTGGATATTTGTCCTCTCCAGATCTCATGTTGGGATGTGATCCCCAATTTTGGAGGTGGGTTGGTGGGAGGTGTTTGGGTCATGGGGGTGTATCCTTCATGAATGGCTTGGTGTCCTCTTTATGCTAATGAGTGAGTTCTCACTCTATTAGTCAAGTGAGATCTGGTTGTTTAAAAGAGTCTGGGACCTCCCCCCACTCTCATCATGTGATGTGCCTGCTTCACCCTTTGTCTTCCACCATGACTGTAAGCTACCTGAGAGCCTCACCAGATACAGATGCCAGCACTATGCTTCTTGTACAGTCAGCAGAATCATAAGCCAAAATAAACCTCTTTTATTTATAAATTACCCAGCCTCAGCCCTTTATAGCAACACAAAACATACTAAGTAGAGTATTGTTGAAGTCTGTTGAGTCTGTCTTCTTTTGCTCACCCATTGTGTCGGGATTCATCCATGTTGTTTCATGTAATAATAGTTCTTTTATTTATTGTTTTGGGGTCACTTTCTACTGCATAAATATGTAATAATTTATCTGTTCTGCTGTTGATTAACATTTGGATAGCTTTCTGTTTGGGACTATTATAAATAAAGCTGCTTTGAACATTCTTGTGTAAGTCTTTTGGTGGACTTACACACTTGTTTCACTTCTATATATATATATCTAAGAATAGAGCTTCTGGGTCATAACATAAATACTGCAAAAGTCATGAATATTTGGTATACTTTCTTCCAAAAGCTTGATTAGTTTAGCTTTTGTGTAAGTCTGTGATATGCTGTGATTTTTTTTCTGTGATATATTGTGGACTTTTTTATGTATGAGCATGGAGATCAAGGGTCATTTCTCCCAACACAAGGATATCCAATTAATCCAGCACTATTTATTGGAAAGACTACCTTTTCTTTTCTGAATTACAGTGGTGCCTGTCTGTTAAATTAGAAGACTGTACTGTATGGATGTGTTTTAGGACTCTTTATTCTGCTCTATTGATCTGTTTTTCATATTTATTTTAAAGAAAGTTGAGACATGCTGAATATATAGCTTTTAAATTTTTCTTACACAGTATTACATCATACTTCAAAAGCATAAATTTAAAACAACTGCAAAAAAAAAAAAAAAAACCTTGGTTTTTTTCTTGGACATTTTCTTTCCTGGGACATTTAGGTTGTTTTTTTCCTTCCTCTGTTTTGTTTTGATCTATTTTTTATGTTGGAGGCCTTCCTCCAATGTCTGATAATCTTTGTCCATTCATTTATGTATGAGGCAGTAAATAGTCCATTAGAAGTTCAGTGTGCATAGGCTTTACTGTGGAGTAATTGGCGAGTCATTTCTTTGGTGTCCCCCCAATTATTAGTATCTATCTTTTTTTTTTTTCCATTGGGACTGTTAAGTTTTCCAGGGGAAACTTTTCCACTTTACTGTCTGCAGAGTTAGTGCCAGTCCGTCTAGCAGGTGTCTTGTAATTAAAAAAATAACAACATTGAAAAATATTGTGTTTTTTTCCTCCATCTCTACTTTGATGAGGTCTTATTTCCATTGACCACTTTCCCAAAGAATAGTTTCTGCCCTTCTCATTGTGTGGTTGAATGACTGCTAATCCCGTGACTCTGAGTATGTCTTGAATGAGATCGTGGGATAGCAGTGTTCAGTGCAGTTTATTAATGGATCTTGACTGCAGCACTCTTTGAGCTGTCCCTTTTAGAGCTCTGATTTGTCTTTAATGCTACAGTTTACACTGTTTGCATTTGATCTGTAGTGAAACACTTCACTAGAGTAGGGTTTATATTTTACCTGACCAAATTTATAAGGGAAAGCAGTCATGTTACAAAGTTCAGTATCATACCTTAAATTTAAAGCTCTTTTGTGTTTTGCTTATGTAAAGTGGTTTGTACTATACTGTGTCAGTGTTAGGTAATCTTTTTTGCTTTGCTTTGCTTCTTTACCAGCTTGGGAACAATGGATTCCCACTGGATGAAGTCCTGTTTTTCAAATGCCAGCTCTAGGATCTGTCATCCAGCACAGATGCTCTTTCTGTGACTTTTGCTGTTCTCTCACTGGGATTTTTTTCTTGTTTAGAGGAAACTGAAAATAGATCCAGATTTTTATTCTTCCAAGGTGACTGTCTATATTGGGAACAAAGGGAAAAAGTATATGTGTGGAAGGAGGTCATGGTAGCTGGAGCACCTTTGTGGTTTATCCTTTGTATAAATGCCTCTGTGAATAACTCATGGGATTTTTCCCTTCTAGACCTTACATTTTTTTTTCCTCAAGCAGATGGAGAAAGATACATACCAAAAATGAGAGAGAAACATGATGAGGGGGTAAGTGAGGAGGACACATACACTTGGAAGAGAGCTTTGAGGTTCTCAGGGAGAGAACTGCACAGGATAATGCAAACAGATAGATCAAGATAAGTCATGAGACATTGAGGTCTGAAGTTGTAGTAGTTCTATACTCTGTTCTTTTTTCTCCTCATTGCCCATTGTTTTTAGATGAACAATATCTTCAAAGAAATATAGGTCCAGACTTTGCTAGAGTAAGAATGATCTACATGATCTTGTTGAACTGATTACGTTAAACTGCAGTTTTAATGAAGTTAGGTTACATACACTGAATTTCAGGACAGAAGTAGTTAGGATAACTGTATTGTACTTGTGTGATTTAAAAATAAATAATGGAATGGCCATATGGTGATTGATGAGACTGATTTCTGTGTTAACCAGGGCTCACTAGGCTTTCTACAGCCTTCCTGGTAGGAGAGAGGAAAAAAAATGCATTTGCTTTTATCCAAATTTGTATGATAATTGTAGTGTTAATCACCATGAGCCTTTGCATTCGGGTTCCTAGGTCAGGGTGTGTTGCCAGTTGCAGACCAGAGAGCAGAAAAGGAAAAGAATTCTCCTTTTTTTCTGAGTCCCTTTCAGGCCCTGGAAAAATAAGGTGGTGTCAAAAATGGGAGATAATACAGATATGGTTGAAATAGAGACCCTCAAGCCATTTGATCCCATAACATAGAGTTTCAATTTATAATCACACTCCTTCAAATGACACTCTCTCCATCAGCACCTCCTTCTACTAGGTTTAAGCCCCTACTCCTACCCAGCAGTCTGTTTACCACGTTTTCTAAAAATCATTGTCCTTATGTTTGTTTCAACCAGTTGCCCAAGGGTAGGGTTTGAGGCATATTGAGCTCTATACCTCACTACTTAGTCCAGTGTCAAGAAAGCACTTAATAAATGTATATTTGTGAATGTCACCCAGAAGGGTTCATTACCTTACCTTACCATCGGTTTCCAGGACTGGAAGTTCTGTAGAGGTAGTTTAGGTTAGGCCAGGCTTTAGTCTTTGATTTATGAGTTGTTATAAAGTCATCCGGAATGCCATTTCTTTCCTTTTTTCTGCTCTGCCTTTCTGAGTGGCCCACTTAAAGCTGGCTCCTTCTCAGGGCTGCAGATTTGCTCTCAGTAATTTTGTAGGCCTTATCTTTCCTAGACTTTGTGTATACCTTTGTACAGGGGAAGGCAAGGTTTGGTGGGAGTGTGTTAAGAGTCCGAGCTTTTTACTGATTGAACCACTTCAGAACCAGTCCCAGTGGCCAGGGAGTGCCATTTGCATCTGGGTTAAGTCCTGAATTCCTTGAATCAATCATGATGAAAAAGTGGAGAGAGTGACCCTGATTGGTTTAGATAGACTGGGTTCACCCTGGAGCTGGATGGGATGAGCTTTCCCTGAAGCACATGAACTACAGGAAGAATGGGCAGAGATCTACCTGGAAACCTGACTACTGTTAGGAGGGGAGAATATGGATGTTGTGTGGGCAACCAGCAAAGTCCACTGCTACTGTAATCCAGATATTTTAGGGAACTTAGACTATTTATGACTATTCTGTCCTTTATATAATAAAGTCACTTAGGAATTTATTGATTGCCTGTTATGGAAAATAATAGTGAAATTATTACATTTTGAATCTGAGACTCTTCCCTACTATTTGGTTGGGGATAGAAGACGCCCAAATAGGTAAAAAGTTAACTATTGATGTAAGATATGGGTAACAGCACAAAGCAGCAGTATGACAGATGATATCATGTTGTTTAAGTGAGACATTCTTAGAGTTTATACTTTGCATTCCCCAGTAATTGTTTGTTTGTTTGTTTTTGAGACAGAGTCTCGCTTTGTTGCCCAGGCTGGAGTGCAGTGGCGCAATCTCAGCTCATTGCAACCTCTACCTCCCAAGTTCAAGCGATTCTCCTGCCTCAGCCTCCTGAGTAGCTAGGACTACAGGCATGTGCCACCATGCCCGGCTAATTTTTTGTATTTTTAGTAGAGATGGGGTTTCACCATGTTAGCCAGGATGGTTTCAATCTCAACATGATCCACCCGCCTCAGCCTCCCAAAGTGCTGGGATTACAGGCATGAGCCACCACACCTGGCCATTTGTTTGTTTTTAATCTGAAAGTCACCACCACTGTGGAGCTTGAAGAGATAACAGAAACAAGATGCTGGCCCTGAGAACTTCAAGCCCAATCAAGAGAATGATTAACAGGCTTGGGGGCTGGGAAGCATGGCTTCCCTCACAGAAGCAAACCACAGAGGACAGGGTCCTGTAAACACAAATAAGTGTTCCTGGTGAGCCCCCCAGAGTCTCAGGGGCCTGGACGGGCAGAGGAGACGCTTGGCATTCTCTATAGACAGCGCTGTCCAACTGCTTAGAGCAGCAGGTCTGGGGAGAACAACCAGATCACCCCAATCCCCAGAGCAATGGTGATGGTTACAAACTTTGGTTGGTCATTGCTGCCGGTGCTGCTTGTTAGAAGTCCCCACTGTGGCCCAACCCTGTTGATTGGAGGGCTTCTAGTAGTGGATCAGCATCCACTGATGTGACTCATAGTGCTGTTAGAACACTTTCTTAAAGCTCTCCAATCACATTTATGGACATTTCAGAGGATTTAAAAAACAAAATATCTTGTTATTCATTTAACACATTTATTTAGGGACTGCCTTGTACCAGGTACTGTGCAGTGCTCTAGGGACATGGTGGTAATCTAAAACTTACTTGATGTCTACTGTCACAGCCTACAGTCTAGTGGAGGAAATAGACAAAAAGCAAATAAATATATAAAATAATTGCCAATTGTAGTGATGGTGAGAAGGAAACAAAATGAGCAGAGCTAGAGATTTGCACAAGGCTTGATATAGCTTGAAGTTATTTTGTAAATGATCTTATGGGTTAGAATTTTATTCCTGATGATTTCCACAGTTAAATGCAAATAATTTTCATTCTTTTTGTCTCTTAGGTGCACTTTACAGGTCCCCGATGAACCAAGGGAACCCTCCACCATATCCGGGCCCTGGTCCAACGGCCCCATACCCACCTTATCCACCACAACCAATGGGTCCAGGACCTATGGGGGGACCCTACCCACCTCCTCAAGGGTACCCCTACCAAGGATACCCACAGTACGGCTGGCAGGGTGGACCTCAGGAGCCTCCTAAAACCACAGGTGTGTGTCTCTCAATATGTGGGTATATAGTCCTGTGTCACCAAAGGAAATGTTTGCATGTTTTCTTTGGCAGAGAAGAAACTCTTTCCAGCCTTTGCAACTTGTGCTTGATGTCCCCAAAGCTTGATGATGGCTTAGGGTGGATTCTCACTCCTGAAAAGAGGCCCAAGTCAGCTCTGCCTACTACATTCACACTTCTTGTCCCCTCTGGGGCCGATGACTTCCTGGCCAACGTGTTTTCTGAGGGCCACCTTTAGAGCACTTGGGGGTAGGGAGGGAATTAGCAGTTGGGTCTTTGCTCTGCAGCAAGCTTTATATTTTAAGTTTAGTAATTAGCCTCTTGAGTTTATTTTATCTGTCAGCTTGTTGACCCTCAAGTCATCCTCTTGCCCCTGCTACTAGGTTTTTTTTTTTTTTCTTACTAAATGTTTTTATAATTCTATTTAACCTTCCAGTTGAGTTTTCAGGAGGCTCTTGAGTCCTTCTTGTGTGCTATAAAACAGTGTTACTCAAAGTTCAGTCTGTAGACAAATGCCAGTCAATGAACAGTGAACAGTTATGGACTGTATCGTATGTACAGAAAGTGAGAGTAAACATTCAGAAACTTTTAGAGCAATTTGGTGTTGCTGTGACATCCAAGCATGTAATCTTGCATTTTACAGAAAGTATCAGTCTATGAAGGATTGAAAATAAAACATCTTGAGGAGCACTGTGCTAGATGTCTTGGTCACTATTTTATAGCCCTTTGGTTGTCAGAATAGCTGCTCTCTTAAAAGCCCTCTCAGCTTTTTTTTTTTGAGATGGACTCTTGCTCTGTTGCCCAGGCTAGAGTGCAGTGGTGCGATCTTGGCTCACTGCAAGCTCCACCTCCCGAGTTCACACCATTCTCCTGCCTCAGCCTTCCGAGTAACTGGGACTACAGGCACCTGCCACCACGCCCGGCTAATTTTTTGTATTTTTAGTAGAGACGGGGTTTCTCTGTGTTAGCCAGGATGGTCTCAATCTCCTGACATCATGATCCGCCTGCTTCGGCCTCCCAAAGTGTTGGGATTACAGGCGTGAGCCACTGTGCCCAGCCCCTTTCAGCTTTTTAAGATAACTGATTTTTTTTTTTTTTTTTTTTTGAGACGGAGTCTTGCTCTGTCACCAGGCTGGAGTGCAGTGGCGCGATCTCCGCTCACTGCAACCTCCGCCTCCTGGGTTCAAGTGATTCTCCTACCTCAGCCTCCCAAGTAGCTGGGACTACAGGCATTCACCACCACGCCCAGCTAATTTTGTATTTTTAGTAGAGATGGGGTTTCACTATGTTGGCCAGGATGGTCTCGATCTCTTGACCTCATCATCCACCCCTCTTGGCCTCCCAAAGTGCTGGGATTACAGGCATGAGCCACTGTGCCTGATCAAGATAGCTGATTCTTAAAAAGTGCTTATTATGGCCAGGAACGGTGGCTCATGCCTGTAATCCCAGTACTTTGGGAGGCCAAGGCGGGCAGATCACCTGAGGTCAGTTCAAGACCAGCCTGGCCAACATGGTGAAACCTTGTCTCTACTAAAAATACAAAAACTAGCCAGGCATGGTGGTACGCATCTGTAGTCCCAGCTACTCAGGAGGCTGAGGCAGGAGAATGGCTTGAACCTGGGAGGCAGAGGTTGCAGTGAGCCGAGGTTACACCATCCACTCTAGCCTGGTGACAGAGTGAGACTCCATCTCAAAAAAAAAAAAAAGTGCTTATTGTGTGTCACATGGTCTCCTAAGTGCTTTATATACATTAACATTTAATCCTTGCAACAACCCTATGAAGTTATTCCCATTTTATAGTGATGTAATAGAGGTACAAAGTTAGAGTAATGACTTGCCCAAGGTCACCTAGCTAGAAGGGGCACTTTCCAGATTAGAATACTGATAGCTTGGCCTCAAAATCTGTACTTATAATTTATTGTTGTACTGTTGTTCCTCTCCTGCCTTTTCTGAGCTGACTCACATTCATCTGAATTTAGCGCCTTATGCCTCCTCTGAGAGATTTTCCTGTCATTTAATTCTTTACTAATCAAAAGTAATAACAGAATTGCTGGTTAGTTTTATTCTAGGACTTGATGATTCTCTAGAATAAGAATTTTACATTCATGGAAAAGATTATGCTTTTATAGTGGCAAAGCTTATACTCTGTTAAGATTGAATAGAATATTTGAATACCTTTAAATAATTTAATTTATCTGGAAGGAAACTTTTGCAATCCAAAATTGTGTTCTGTTGTAACAGTTTTTATAATGCATGCTCGGAAGAGGGCAGGAAGTATAACCAGTGTAATCAGAGTAGTTGGTATTCAGGCCTGTGACATCAGAGAAACATTTTCGGAAAATAAACCTCAGCTTCTGGGTTTTCTGCTTCAAAATAAGGTAACCCTGTGATGAATAAAAGAAAGCATAAAAGACAACATAGGGTATGATTTCATTTATGTGAAATTCAAAAACAGACAAAAAGTATGTATGACGCCAGAGATCAAAATAATGGTTACTCCTGGCTGTGGAGTTGGGAAACTAGGGTGGGACTGGTTATTCATTGGGATGGGAACAAAGGAACTTTCTGGGGTGTTAGGAATACTCTGTATCTTAATCTTGATGTAAACATTCTTCAAGATAGATAGTTATGACTTGTGTACTTTGCTATACATTATATGTCAGCAGAGAAATATAGCCCAGCATTTGAGTTATCTGGTAGACTCAGCCCAATGCCTGCCTGGTGTTAGTTCTTTCACCTATAGCCCTCATGGTCTTCTTGTCCATTTCTAGGCCAATATTGTTTATACTGATTCTCTAACTAGCATTTGATGAGTTTAGAACTTTATTGAGTTTGTTTAGATTAAGTGCTTCCTAGGTTCAGTGGACTTTGTCCACTGTTCATGCCCAAAATACAGATTTGGTTATCTTTCTTACCTTTCATATAATTTAAGTATTGATGTCAGCTTTTTTGATGAAAAATAATTTCTTAATTCTTTTTAGGATTAAAAGCCTCTTTAGTTCAGTGTTACCAATCATGATTGGTTTCACAAATGCAGTTGAAAGCTGTTTAATATCCTTCCCTACGGATATACCCAGGAATTTATTTCTCTGTCATTAGCTTGTGAATTGTTAACTGCCCAGATCCTTTCTGCACCAAAACATAGCAGGTAGTGCTAAATGGTCAAATTTTGTCACCTGGGGTCCATGTTCTGTGAATGGGACTCTTGGAAGGATGTAGCCTCACTGAGAGATGAACCCTTTAGGGACCCATTTCATTCCTTGCTCTGGTATTGCTTGTGGGATTCCCAGTCAGAATTATGTGTTCTCATGCTGTGTATATGAGCTCTATATGGAAATTTAAGCTTTTTCTTTCCAGTTGAATGATTTTAGATTTACTACTGTAGATACTTTCTCTGTCCACTCAAGTTCAAGTGTGTAGCATATTATGTTAATAGATACATAGGTAGAAATGGTTTATTTTTCAAAGGAAGGAGGATCTCCTTTATCCTTAATTGGTGTCTGATAATTAGTTAGGGCTTAATAAAGGTGTGATGAATGGATGAGCAGGGTCGGGTAAATGGCTAACCTAAGCAGAACCTTCCTTGGTCATCTGTTTATGATTCAGAATTCATGTGTCAGAGATTGTAGCAAGAAAACCCACCTTTTGTTTTTTTAAGAAGCCAACCTTTTGGAAGCCATGTGATTGGAAGCAGCAAGTGCTTGTGGGAATAAGGCCTCCCAGAAGAGCATACCTGCAGATTATGTCAAGGATCTCCTGGGTGGTTTTTAAGAATAACAACTAGTATTTGTTGAGCACCATGCTGGTGTTAGCTTTATGTAATCTTCACAACAACCCCATAGTATCAGTCTCATGTTATAGAAGTGGAATCTGAGACTCAGAAAGGTTGTGTTTCAGTTATCTGTTGCATAACATATCACCCCCAACTCACTGGCTTAAAACAACGATTTATTATTTCTCATGATTCTCTGA
Organism: Macaca mulatta; assembly: GCF_049350105.2. Classification (NCBI taxonomy): domain Eukaryota; kingdom Metazoa; phylum Chordata; class Mammalia; order Primates; family Cercopithecidae; genus Macaca; species Macaca mulatta. The sequence continues at coordinate 149,059,234 of NC_133411.1, forward strand.
GTTGGCTGGGAGGCTCTTCTTGCTTTGTGTGATCTTTCGTGGGGTCACTCATGTTACTTAATTCAGCTGTCAGCCTGGCTGGGTGTCAGCTATCCAAGATGACCTCACTCACATGACTAGGGTCTTGGTTTGCCTCCACGAGGCCTCTGTCTGCACATAGTCTGTCATCATTGGGTGGTCTAGCTTAAGCTGCTTTACATGACAGCTAGCTTCCAACAGAGTGAAAGTGGAAGCTGCCAGGATTTTGGGCTAGGCCCAGAACTGGCATAGCATCACTTATCCCTTATTCTAGTGTTCAAAATGAGTCTCAAGGCCAGCTACTTTCAACAGGAGGGGGAACAGATATCACCTCCCTCCTCCCCCTCTTTTTTTGGTATATTTGAGATATAATTCATGTACCTTACAATTTACCCATTTAAAGTTGTACAATCCAATGGTTTTTGGTATATCAACAGAATTTTTCAACCATCATCACTATCATAATTCCAGAACATTTTCTTTTATTATTATACTTTAAGTTCTAGGATACATGTGCAGAACGTGCAGTTTTGTTACATAGGTATACATGTGCCATGGTGGTTTGCTGCACCTGTCATCTACATTAGGTATTTCTCCTAATGCTATCCCTCCCCTAGCCCTCCATCCCCCGATAGGCCCCAGTGTGTGATGTTCCCCTCCCTGTGTCCATGTGTTCTCATTGTTCAGCTCCCACTTATGAGTAAGAACATGTGGTGTTTGGTTTTCTGTTCCTATGTTAGTTTGTTGAGAATGATAGTTTCCAGCTTCATCCATGCCCCTACAAAGGACAGGAACTCATCCTTTTTTATGGCTGCATAGTATTCCATTGTGTATATGTGCCACATTTTCTTTATCCAGTCTATCATTGATGGGCATTTGAGTTGGTTCCAAGTTTTTGCTATTGTTAATAGTGCTGCAGTAAACATACCTGTGCATGTGTCTTTATAGTAGAATGATTTATAATCCTTTGGGTATATACCCAGTAATGGATTGCTGGGTCAAATGGTATTTCTGGTTCCAGATCCTTGAGGAATCACCATGCTGTCTTCCACAATGGTTAAATTTACACTCCCACCAGCAGTGTAAAAGCGTTCCTATTTCTCCACATCCTCTCCAGCATCTGTTTTTTCCTGACTTTTTATTGTTTTTGTTTTGTTTTGTGTTTTTTGAGACAGAGTCTCGCTCTGTCGCCCAGGCTGGAGTTCAGTGGCACGATCTTGACTCACTGCAACCTCCACCTCCTGGGTTCAAGCGATTCTCCTGCTTCAGCCCCCTGAGTAGCTGGGATTACAGGTATGTGCCACCATGCCTCCCAAAGTGCTAGGATTTCATGCGTGAGCCACAGTGCCCAGCCGTTTCCTGACTTTTTAATGATCACCGTTCTAACTGGCGTGAGATGGTATCTCATTGTGGTTTTGATCTGCATTTCTCTAATGACCAATGATGATGAGCTCTTTTTCATATGTTTGGTGGCCACATAAATGTCTTCTTTTGAGAAGTGTCTATTCATATTCTTTACCCACTTTTTGATGGGGTTGTTTTTTCCTCGTAAATTTGTCTAAGTTCCTTGTAGATTCTGGATATTAGCCCTTTGTCAGATGGATAGATTGCAAAAATTTTCTCCCATTCTGTAGTTTGCCTGTTCACTCTGATGATAGTTTCTTTTGCTATGCAGGAGCTCTTTAGTTTAATTAGATCCCATTTGTCAATGTTGGCTTTTGTTGCCATTGCTTTTGGTGTTTTAGCCATGAAGTCTTTGCCTATGCCTGTGTCTTGAATGGTATTGCCTAGGTTTTCTTCTAGGGTTTTTATGGTTTTAGGTCTTGCATTTAAGTCTTTAATCCATCTTGAGTTAATTTTTGTATAAGGTATAAGGAAGGGGTCCAGTTTCAGTTTTCTGCACATGGCTAGCTAGTTTTCCTAGTTTTTAAATAGAGAATCCTTTCCCCATTGCTTGTTTTTGTCAGGTTTGTCAAAGATCAGATGGTTACAGATGTGTGGTGTTATTTCTGAGGCCTCTGTTCTGTTCCATTGGTCTATATACAGAACATTTTCATCACCCCAAAAAGAAACCGTTTAGCAATCTCTTCCCATTTCCTTCCACTCTTCCCCACGTGTTTTGTTTTTTTTTTTTTTTTGAGACGGAGTCTCGCTCTATTGCCCAGGCCGGAGTGCAGTGGTGTGATCTCGGCTCACTGCAAGCTCCGCCTCCTGGGTTCACGCCATTCTCCTGCCTCAGCTTCCCGAGTAGCTGGGACTACAGACGCCCGCCATCATGCTCAGCTAATTTTTTGTATTTTTAGTGGAGACGGGGTTTCGCCGTGTTAGCCAGGATGGTCTCGATCTCCTGACCTTGTGATCCGCCCACCTCAGCCTCTCAGAGTGCTGGGATTACAGGTGTAAGCCACCATGCCCGGCCTCTTCCCCACCATTAATCTGCTCTGTCTTCATAGATTTGTCTGCTCTGGACATTTTATATAAATGCAACCATACAATATTTGGTCTTTTGTTACTGGCTTCTTTCAGTTAGCTTGATATTTCCAGGGTTCATCTATGTTGTAGCATGTATCAATACTTCATTCCTTCCTATTGCCAAATAATATTCCATTGTGGATATACCACATTTTAGTTACCCTGTCATTGGTTGATGGGCATTTAGGTTGTTTCTACTTTTTGGCTATTAGGAATAATGAATAATGGCTGTTATAAACATTTGTGTAAAATAGACTCCATCTTGGAGGAATGGCATGTGAATACAGGGTGAGAGGAATTGGTGACCATCTGTGCAAACAGTCCACCACATTCTGCCCTTTACTCCCAACAATTCACATCTCCCTCATAAGCAAAATATATACACCCCCTTCCACCACCACTAGATGTCTCATCCAATAATTACATCAGCTTAAAATCCAGGATATTATCATCTAAGTAGTCTATATGTAGGTAAGGCCTCTAAACTGCCATGCTGGTCCATATACCCTAACTTTGTTCATGCTGCTTCCTTTACTTCCCACCTCTGATCCCCACTATGCCACAACCTACCCTACACATCTCTGGAGATCAAAAGAAAATATCTTTTCTTCCTTGAAGCTTTTCCTTACCTATACTATACCTCCAGTAGAATTTACCACTCCTATTTGCTTCAACTGCACCCTATACAGACTTCTTTCAGAGCCCTTCTTCTTGCTCCAGATTAAATAGTGTCTACCTTATGTACAGTCCATTTTAGCTTTTTTATGTCTGAATTCAATCAACCTTAGTGTTTAGGCTTTCACCATTTGTTTTGGTCAACACTCTTAAGGCTACAAGTGATAGAATCTTAGCCTTTGATATTAACCAGCAACAGAGGTTCACCAGACATCTGAGTAAAGAAAGGCTCCAAGATGAAAGATGGTGATCCAAACAGAAAAAAAGGGATTCTAAGGGAACAAACATTGCAGGGAGAAGAAAACCCTCCTACCAGAAAGTGGGGGAATCCTTTAATAATCTTTTTTTTTGTGGGGGGATGGAGTCTTGCTCTGTTACCCAGGCTGGAGTGCAGTGGCGCAATCTCGGGTCCCTACAATCTCCGCCTCCCAGGTTCAAGTGATTCTCTTGCCTCAGCCTCCCGAGTAGCTGGCATTACAGATGTGTGCCACAATGCCCAGCTAATTTTTGTATATTTAGTAGAGATGAGATTTCACTGTATTGGCCAGACTGGTCTCAAACTCCTGTCCTCAGGTGATTCACCTGCCTCAGCCTCCTAAATTGCTGGGATTACAAGCATGAGCCACCGTGCCTGGCTCGCTAATATTCTTAAGATATACTGAAGATAAATCTTATTGAAATAAAAGCAGTGGTGCTGTATAAAATGAACTCTGGAAACAAAAGCACTTAGCCAAGAAGAATGTGAAACTGATCTCACCCTAAGGATTAGATCCAAAAGGTCCATTTGGCAGCCAGATCTTGCCAGAGCAGAATTTAAGGCATTTGCCATAGGTGGAAGGTTGATGTATGTTTTGGTTATCTATTGTTACATCACAAACCACCCCCAATCTTAGAGGTTCCGTAATTTGGACAGGGCTTGAGAGGAAAGATTGATTCATCTCTGCTCCTTGTTGGCATCTACTGAGGCTGGAACATAGATAACGATAAGCAGTTTGCTGGGTTGGGTTTGTACACTTTCTACCATCCCATTTGATCCATAAACTTTCTTCTTGGCTTTGTATTATGTCCAAAAGGGTACTCTTGGGTTGACTTACACTTGCAATACAGAGAAAGAAGCCATTTGGTTTGGCCAGTGCTTCAGATGGGAGAGAGGGGTGGGAGCATGATGGCCAACTGCTGGGAGGGGTCAGGAGGTACCTGACATGCTAGTATTTCTGTGTGCGTTCCAAACTAGTGTTGGGTTTCTCCACTTTTACTGGCTTTGTTTGATCTGATTGTCCTTGAAGATTTGATTAACTTCAACCCTATTCTGTCAACTGTTTTAGTTCCAATGGAACCTTGTACTTCTGGTTCATTTTAACAAGAAATTATCTCAAATCCAAAAAGAAAAAAACAAAATCATGTCTGGTATTTCAGCTGACATGACTGAAACAGCTTGGGGTTGGTTGTCTCTGTCCCTCTGCATGGTCTGTCAGTGCTGCTATCACAGCATGAGAGTTTCAGAGTAGGTGGGTTTTTTCCATGTTACAATGTAAGAATGGAATCTGCCAGGCCTTCCTGCACATGTACCTCTGAACATAAAATAAAAGCCTTAAAAAAGAAATGAAACAAAAAACTTTTAATTTAGCTTCTAATTTTGAAACAATTTCAGACTTAGAAAAACATTGCAAAGATAATACAAATGGTTCTGTATACCTTTCATCCCAATTTCCCCAAATCTTACATAGCCACAATACAATGATCCATCAGGCTTTTTCACCCCCTTGGCTCAGAAGTCACACAATGTCACATCCGTCACACTTTTGGTCAAAGCAACATGAAGTCTATCTAGCCTAGATTCAAGAGGAGGAAAATAGACTTCATTCCTTGTTGGGAGAGTGGTAAGTCACATTGCAAAAAGGCGTATGGAATGAGAGATCTTTGGAAACATTACCACAAGTTTCAGTGGTGACAGGTGAATTCCTGTTCACTGAAACATTCTAAATGACAGAACTGTTTCTAGATTCTAATAAATATGCCATAGTATCATAACTGTTTAAAATGAAACATTAAACACTATCACTAGTCTTATATCGGAATATAGGTGATCTGTCATTTTAAGGATACTCCTGTGAATTGGTTAGAAAGTCGTGGAAGAAGGGTTTTTTTTAATTTCATCACGAAATTAAAATGACTTCTACCTCGAATCATCAGAAGTGGCAGAGTCCTCACATGATCATCTGGATTAATTATTACCCTCTGACCTTATAGCAAACATCATTAGGCAGTTACAGCTCCTTTCACTAAGCGTGCATATGGCTTCAGCATACCCCAGCATTCTAGACAGGAACCATGAATAGATTTGAATTGTTAGGTGTAAGAAGAACCCATTTACCATTCCTTGCTAGGTTAACCCCCTCTTTTTAGAGACATTTAAACTGAAGCCCAGAGAGTGACTTTCCAGAGTCAGTGAGTTTTAACTAGAATATAAGTTTCCTGCCAGGCGCGGTGGCTCATGCCTGTAGTCCCAGCACTTTTGGAGGCTGAGATAGGAGGATCGCTTGAGGCCAGGAGTTTGACACCAGCCTAGCCACTGTACTTAGCACATCTCTACAAAAAATAAAATAAAATTATCCAGATGTGGTAGTGTCTGCCTGTAGTCCTAGCTACTCAGGAGGCTGAGGCAGGAGGATCACCTGAGTTCAGGAGTTCGAGGCTACAGTGAACTAGGATTGAGCCACTGCACACCAGCTTGGGTGACAGAGCAAGACCCTGTCTCTCAACAACAACAAAATGTCTCCTGATCCCAGGCTAAGTGCATTTCTTCATTATGCCCTGCTGCTGTGATCCAGCACAGATTCTGCAGAAATGCTCAAACACCACCAAAGGAAAATATTTTCAGCCTTTTCCCTTCCTTATCTGCACCCCCCACCCCTAAAACATACAAAAACAAAACAAAAAACCACCTGAAAGTTATAGTAGAACACCAGTGTCCTGGTAGACAGAGGTAAAGTGGAGTGCAATAAAGCTGGATTCAAATCTCATTAACACTAGGACCTGAGCAAATTATTTTACCTCCCTGATCTTTGAGTGTGCCCTGCCTCCCCTTGTATGCTTCTCAAAGACAAGAGTTTTTTTCTTCTTTCACCTCTGCTTCCACTGCACCTTCAACAGTGCTGAGCACGTGTGTGTGTGCGAGTACGTGTGTGTGTGTGTGTGCGCTCAGTAAATATGTGTTAGATGAATGCAAATATTACCATTTCAAAGGGTGATTGTGAGTTCATGTTCAGTGTCTGGTCCCCTTGTCACTTTCCCTTGGAGACCCTTCCCTTGCTATTTAATTCCTATGAGTCCAGATATTGGGGTTTTATATATGTTCTTCTCGGGTAGGACTGTGATATCTGGCAACATACTTATTTAAAATGAAATAAGTTCTACTTCAGCACAGTCCATTGGGTTGCCCCCATGGAGCTCAAAAGCCTCATGGGCCTTTGAAGCAGATTTCTAAGCCTGTATGTTGGGAACTACCCAGTGACCCTGGTTCTTTGTGATTTGAAGACATGAAAAGGGAGTGCATCTTCAGGGGTACCCTTTTGGGCCCACCGGGCCATTGGCCAGTCAGCAGAATGTTGAGAGGCCTCATATTCCACAGTCAGAGATTGTGGGGGAGGTGATATAATGGCATATTTCTCCTGCACACTCTTCTTGGTGTCTCATGCTGCTTTCATTAGTCAGTGTGAGAAAAGAAGAAGGAAATTTAACGGTCTGGCATCTCTGGCTAATTGGCTCTAAGTATGGAATTACTGCCTGGCTTGTTTGAGCCTTTTATACTTTCTTTCATCAGAAACTCCAATCAAGCATTTTCGTTGCCCTGGAAAGCGTTTCCAGCATAAACCAGTCCAGTGCCTTCTTTCTTTGCCAGGTATAAGATGACAGAATGTCCCAACAAGGACACAGCTTAGTGCCACCAAAAGCACATTGGCTTAGGAATCTTGGTAGAGTTTTTCCAGTTCCCTGAGCTTCTGCTTTCTTGTCTGTGGAGCTGGGATTACAGGATTGTGATAAAGAATAAATAAAGTAATGCATCTCTACAGTTTATGGCACCTTGATGAGCAGTGAGGAAGTTAGTACCCTCCCCTGGCCCACACAAATTTTCTGAATTTTTGCTTAGGGATAGATAGGGATGGGGAAGACAAAGCTCTCTCGAAAGCAGGGAAAGCCAGTTGCTGAGGGTCACTCCTGATCTATCCCCACTGGCCTGAGGAGACTGGGACAGCTCCAAAGTTATTTCTTATCTGCAATCATGGCCATATAATTGGTCCCCTCCTCCTGCTCATGCCCTCTGCTGTCTTATTCTCAGACCCCCAATAGCTTTCCATTTCACTGGAGTGAAAGCTAGAATCCTCGCAGCAACTAGCAAGTCCCTTTGTGAGCGGGCTGCTGCCACCTCTGTGACCCCTGGCACTTTGCCCCTGTGCCCTCTGCTCCACCTTCCCTCCCTTCCTCACCAGACACATTCCAACTCTAGTGCCTTTGCCCTTGCCATGCCTTTCCCTCAGACATCCACAGCTTACAGTCTCACTTTCTTTTGAGTCTTGTTCAGCTGCCACCTAGTCAGAAAGGCCTTCCAGTCACCTCCCCCTACCCCACCCCATATAACTGTAGCCCCCCCTCTGGCACTCTCTGTCCCTGTTCTTCTGCCTGTTTTCCTTGCCTGACATAGTGTGTGTACTTGTTCATTGACTGCCTTTCTCTTCCCACTGGAGTATAAGCTCCTTGAAGGCAGGGATTTTTGAATGTTATATTCACTACTGAATTTTAAATATTTCTTGAATAGTTGAATGTCCCCCTCTCCCAATCTCCTCGGGCTACACAGGGTATCCTGTGAGGCATTTCTCCTGGCCTTACCTTGGGTTCCTTTTCCTCCTCCTCTCATCTGTACGGAATCCTGGGAGTAGCCCCATTGAGCTGCTGCTTCCTGAGTTGCTGACATGTGTCATGCCTTGTGCTGAGCAGTGTTGTTTGTTTGTTTGTTTTTTGAGACAGGATCTTGCTCTGTCACCCAGGCTGGAGTATAGTGGCATAAACAAGGTTCACTGCAGCCTTGACTTTCTGGGCTCAAGCAATTCTCCCATCTCAGCCTCCCAAGTAGCTGGGACCACAGGCATGTGCCATTGTACCTAGCTAATTAAAAACAATTTTTTTTTAGAGACGGGGTCTCACCAGACACTGCTCTGGTTGGTCTTGAGCTCCTGGACTCAAGTGATCTGCCTGTCTCAGACTCCCCAAGTGCTGGAATTACAGGCGTGTGCCACCACGCCTGTCTCAGTTTATCTTCTAAACTGAGGATAATCCTTCTAACTTTCCCCCTTTCTTTCACATCTCTGAGCCCATATCCTGGGACATTCATTTGAATCTTCCAATGCCCAAATGGTGTTTTCATGGAATGCCTTGGAAAAGTTTCACATAGACAAGGCCAGCATCTTTTAAGACTTTAGCTGGGTCTGTCAGAGGCTTGAGAAGCTTGTGGTTTCTGACCCAGCAACTGGGTCTGGGCACATATATACCTTTTGCTATGAGAAGAGAGAGAGAGAACTCTGGTGGCCACAGAACCGTCTTCTCTGGCCCCTCGACTAGAAGACAGGCTGCTTATGGGGTCCTCCTGAAATTGCTGGCTCTTGAAAAGAGCTCAGACATCAGCTATCTCGAGGACTTCCCTTTCCCCTACCCTAGAGAGGGCACTGGACTTACAACTTGCTGATCCTCAGTTTGGAGGGAAACTACCCCTCCTTACTTATTGCAGTGTTCTGTTGGCCTACATTTGGCATGGACGATTTGCCACTGTACTAGGCTTTCCTGTGATAGGCCAAAGGTTTCAGATTACCTGAGGGTAAAGAGGTCCCAGTGGGAGTAATTGCCTCACCTGACCCTTGGATGTGCCAAAGTAGGAACTTAATGTACAACTCAAAGATTTAAGTATTTTTTTCTCCCCACTTAATGATTTTCTGTTTTTCTTAAAGACCAGCATTCCAAAAAACTTAGGGGCCTTTCATGGTCTGGCCGGTTTCTCAGCATCATCAGGCTCCCTCCTCCCACATGGCTTTTGCAAATGCCACTTCCTCTGTATGGCTTGGGAAATTCTTTGCTCCTCTCTTGGCTTAATATAGGTAACCCCTATTAATCATTCACATCTGAGTGGTACTCCTCACCTGCCAGTCTGGATCAGATTTCTGTGCTTCATAGTACTATCTTGATTTGTAATTTTATAGTTTTGACTCTAGTTAAAGAATTAAGGTCTTCTCCAGGCAATAATAAATGCTGGAGAGGATGTAGAGAAAAGGAAACCCTTGTACACTGTTGGTGGGAATGCAAATTAGTAAACTACTATAGGAAACAGTTTAGAGGTTCCTCAAAAAACTAAAAATAGAGGTACTCTATGATCCAGCAATCCCACTGCTGAGTATTTACCCAAAAGGAAGGAAATCACTATATCAAAGAGGTATCTGCACTCCCATGTTTGTTGCAGCTTTGTCCACAATAGCTAAAATCTGGAAACAGCCTACATCCCCATTAGCAGATGACTGGATTTTAAAAAAATGTGGTACTTATTCACAGTGGAGTACTATTAGTCATAAAAAAGAATGAGATCATTTGCAACAACATGGATGAAACTGGAGGTCATTATGCTAAGTGAAATAAGCCAGGCACAAAGACAAACATTGCATGTTCTCACTTATTTGTGGGATCTAAAAATCAGAACAATTGAACTCATGGAGATAGAGAGTAGGATGGTAACCAGAGGCTGGCAAGGGTAGAAGCAGGAGGAGGGAATGGTTAATGGACACAAAAGAATAGAAAGAATGAATGAGTCTGGTATTTGCTAGCACAACAGAATGACTATAGTCAATAATAATTTTATTGTACATTTAAAAATAACTAAAAGAGTGTAATTTGCTTGTAAGACAAAGGATAAATATTTGCGGGAAAGGATACCCCATTCTCTATGATGTGATTATTATCCATTACATGCCTGTATCAAAACATCTCATGTACTCCATGAATATATACACCTACTATGTACCCACAAAAATTAAAATAAATATTTTTAAAGAATTAAGGTCTTCATGGCCGGGTGTGGTGGCTCACGCCTGTAATCCCAGCACTTTGGGAGGCCGAGGTGGGTGGATCACAAGGTCAGGAGATCGAGACTATCCTGGCTAACACTGTGAAACCCTGTCTCTACTAAAAATACAAAAAATTAGCCAGGCGTGGTGGCGGGCACCTGTAGTCCCAGCTACTTGGGAGGAGAATGATGTGAACCCAGGAGGTGGAGGTTGCAGTGAGCCGAGATCATGCCACTGCACTCCAGCCTGGGTGACAGAGCGAGACTCTATCTCAAAAAAAAAAGAAAAAGAATTATGGTCTTCTCTACTGTCTGAAAAGTCCATGATAGGAAACCTTGTCTAATTTAACCATTTGCCAGTAACTACTTGTCACGTGATTCAAGATGAAGAAGAGTTTAAAGATATGCAGGAGAGAGGACAGAGGGGCACTGGAATAAGCTTTTTTGAGTGGTTAAACTCTGGGCTTGATTTTGCAGAAAAGACTGCTCATACGTACTTTTTTTTTTTTTTGAGACGGAATCTTGTTCTGTCACCAAGGCTGGAGTGCAATGGCGTGATCTCAGCTCACTGCAACCTCCGCCTCCTGGGTTCTAGCGATTATCCTGCCTGAACCTTCTGAGTGGCTGGGATTACAGGCGCCCACCACCACACCTGGCTAATTTTTTTTTTTTTTTTTTTTTGAGTTGGAGTCTTGCTCTGTTGCCCAGGCTAGAATGCAGTGGTATGATCTCGGCTTACTGCAACCTCCGCCTCCCGGGTTCAAGTGATTCTCCTGCCTCAGCCTCCCGAATAGCTGGGACTACAGGTGCCTACCACCATGCCCAGCTAATTTTCGTATTTGTAGTAAAGGCAGGGTTTCACCATATTGACCAGACTGGTCTCAAACTCCTGACCTTGTAATCCACCCGCCTTGGCCTCCCAAAGTGCTGGGATTACAGGCGTGAGCCACCATGCCCAGTAATTTTTTGTATTTTTAGTAGAGACAGGGTTTCACCATGTTGGCCAGGCTGGTCTCAAACTCCTGACCTCAGGTGATCTGCCCACCTCAGCCTCCCAAAGTGCTGGGATTACAGGCATGAGCCACTGTGCCCAGCTGTTTGCACTTTTGTTTTCCTTTCTCACCTTACTTGTTTGTTGGGACCTGAGCAGAATATTCATTATGTAGCAGGGGGTTGGAGCACTGTTATAATATAGGCAGTCACAGGTGTCTGAATAATCGGAATGGAGAGATGTAGTTTTGGGGCATTCTTGCCTCCACTGAGTTCTGGCCTTCACTCTTTTTCTGGTCCTTAAACATAGTAATAATGCTCACAGAATTTTTAAATTATAATTCACACACCCTACTTTCTCAAATAATTTTCATGGTCTTATTTCCTAGTCAGTCCCTGTTTATACACACATGTCATTTGTACCTGGCTACCACTGTAATGTAGATATCATTGTATATTTTAGTCCCCCACCCCACCCACTTAAACTTTGTCATAAGCAGCTTTTCTATAAGCTGAAGTTTCTCAACCTCATGCTATTGACACTTGGGCCAGATGATTTTTTGTTGTGGGGGCTGTCCTGTGTATTGTAGGATGCTCAGCAGTATCCCTGGCCTCCACCCACTAAATAACAGTAGTAGCAATCATCTCAGTTATCACAACTGAAAATGTCTCTAGACATTACCAAATGTCCCCTAGGGGCCAACATCAGCCCTCCTTTGAGAACCACTGCCATAGAGTCTTAATTTAAGAAAACTTATTTTTCTTTATTTTTATTTTTTGTTTTTTTGAGGTAGGGTCTTGCTCTGTCACCCAGCCTGGAGTGCAGTGGTGCAGTCTCAGCTCACTCCAACCTCTGCCTCCCAAGGTTCAGATAATCCCGCCTCAGCCCCCTAAGTAGCTGGGACCACAGGTATGCACCACCATGCCCAGCTAATTTTTGTATTTTTTGTAGAGACAGGGTCTTGCTGTGTTACACAGGCTGGTCTTGAGTTCCTGGGCTCAAACCATCTGCCCACCTTGGCCTCCCAAAGTGCTGGGATTACAGGCATGAGCCACTGTGCCTGGCTTTAATTAAAATTTTAAGTGAGCCATTGCTTTTGAACCCAATGAAGGAAAAAGTCTTCCTAATAAGCTTCATGAGCAGCTGAAAAATACACGACTTTTTTCTGGTGGCCTGCTGAGGGAGAAGGTTTTGGGAATTTGGAACTATAAAGAACTCTCTCCTGACTGGAGAGAGCCTCTCTGCAGTCTGGGGCTAGAGAATCTGGATGTTTGGTAACAATTTCTAGATGAAAACCATCAGAACCAGAAGAGTTTGGGGCCAGTGGTTTAAGTTTTTAAGTATTAATTATTAAATAATAAATACTAGCCAAATAATAGAACCAGTATTTGTCTAGTAGTTACTATGTGTCAAGCACTTTTGTATATTAGCTCATCTAGTCCTAAGAACAACCCTGCAAGGTAGGTCTTTTTGTCTCCATCATATAGATGAAGAAACTGAAGCATGGAAGGGCTAACTTGTTCATGGTCACAGAGCTAAGAAGTGATGGAGCTGAGATTCAAACCTAACAATCTGATTCCAGAGGCTATGTTCCTCAGCAACTACCACCATTTTCTGAGCACCTGCTGAAATCCCTGATACTGGGCTGAGAGCATCCAAGTTTTACGACAGCTCTTCAGGGTAGTGGTATCTTAAATTTTACAGCTGTGGAACCAGGGTCTTAGAGAAGCTGTAATAACATCTTGTCTATGATCCCCCAGATCTCTGACCCAGAGCCTGACATACTTCCATGTATCATGTGGCCTCCCATGCATGAGTAAAAATTGTTTTATAACCTACTCTTCCCTTTTCCCCTGGAACCTCGTACAACAAATACCTGTTAAATCCCTTCAGTGGCCAGGTGCAATGGCTCATGCCTGTAATCCTGGCACTTTGGGAGGCCAAGGTAGGTGGATCACTTGAGGTCAGGAATTCAAGACCAGCCTGGCCAACATAGTGAAACCCTGTCTCTACCAAAAATACAAAAATTAGCCAGGCATGGTGGCACACACCTGTAATCCCAGCTACTGGGAAGGCTGAGGCAGGAGAATCGCTTGGACCTGGGAGGCGGAGGTTGCAATGAGCCAAGATGTCGCCACTGCACTCCGGTCTGTGTGAGAGAGTGATACCCTGCCACACACACACACACACACACGCAAAAATAAATCCCTTCAGTAATTTAGTGCCAGTCACTAAATAAATATTACCATTTCTAATTAGATTTTATTCAGGTGCTTTGTATACATTATATTGAATCCATATAGCAGTCCTAGTGGTATCCCATTTTAGAGATGAGGAGACTGAGATTCAGAGGGATGACATAACTAAGCTCTGTTTAAATAGTAACTAGCTGAGCTATGAATTGAACCCAGGTCTGTCTAGTTTCAAATTTGTATTCTTAACTGCAGTCATGCGCCGCCGCATAAGGATGCCTTTGTCAAGAACAGACCACATAAATGATGGTGGTCCCATAAGATTATAATGGAGCTGGAAAATTTCTATCCCTAGTGATATTTTGGCCATCATATCATCACAAAGTGATGTGTTACTCACATGTTCGTGGTGATGCTGGTGTAAACGAACCTACTGCGCTGCCAGCTGTATAAAAGCATGGCACATACGATTATGTACAGTACATAATACTTGATAATAAATGACTGTGTTACTGGCTTATGTGGTTTGATGTGCAGTGGCATGATCACAGCTTACTGCAGCCCTGACTTCCCTGGGCTCAGGTGATCCTCCCGCCTCAGCCTCCCAAGTAGCTAGGGCTACAGGTGCATGCCACCTCACTCAGCTAATTTTTGTATGAGCCACCGTGCCCAGTCAGGAGTACACTCTAAAATAACAATTAAAAGTATAGTAAATATATAAACTAAGGCTAGGCACAGTGGCTCACACCTGTAATCCCAGCACTTTGGGAGGCAAAGGTGGGTGGATTGCTTTAGCCCAGGAGTTTGAGACCAGCCTGGGCAATATGGCGAAACTCCATCTCTACAAAAAAATAGAAAAACAGCCAGGCATGGTGGTACACACCTGTAATCCCAGCTACTAGAGAGGCTGAGGTAAGAGAATCACTTGAGCCCAGGGAGGGCAAGGCTGCAGTGAGCCATGATTGTGCTACTGCACTCCAGCCTGGACAAGAGTGAGACTGTGCCTCAAAAACAAAAGAAAAGTATACACATATATAAATATATATATATATGAGAGAGAGAGAGAGAACTCCTATTTATTTATTTTTTTAAGTTAACCATAAAACAGCCTCAGGCAGGTCCTTCAGAAAACATTCCAGAAGAAGTCATTGTTATCATAGAGATGTGAGCTCCATGTATGTTATTACCCCTGAAGACCTCCAGTGGGCCAAGATGTGGAAGTGGAAGACAGTAATGTTAATGATCCTGACCTTCTGTGGACATAGGCTAATGTGTGGGTTTGTGTCTTAGTTTTGAACAAAAAAAGTTGAAAAAGTAAAAAATAAATAAATTTTAAAAATAGAAAAAGCTTATAGAATAAGGGTATAAAGGAAAAACAGTTTTGTATAGCTGTATAATATATTTATGTTTTAAGCAAAGTGTTGGTAAAGAGTCAAAAAGTTTAAAATGTTTTTCAAATTTACAGTAAGCTAAGGTTAGTTATTGAAGAAAGAAATCTGTTTTATAAATTTAGTATCGCCTAAGTGTATGGCCTATAGTATAAGTGTTCAGTATATATGAAGTCTGCAGTAGGATATAGTAATGTCCTAGGCTTTCACATTCACTCACTCACTGACTCATCTAGAGCAACTTCCAGGCCTGTAGGCTCCATTCATGGTAAGTGCTCTATATATGTATACCAGTTTTTATCTTTTATACGACATTTTTACTGCACCTTTTCTATGTTTAGACACATAGATGCTTACCATTGTTTAAAATTGCCTACAGTATTCAGTATGGCAACATGCTGTACACATTTGTAGCCTAGGAGCAACAGGTGATACTATATATCCTAGGTGTACAGTAGGCTATACCACCTAGGTTTGTGTAAGTACACTATGATGTTCACATAATGACAAAATTGCCTGACAATGCATTTCTCAGAACATGTCTCCATCATTGAGAGATACATGAGTGTATTGTACTGTTTTGTATTTTGTCAGGGAATATCCTTAAAATACTTCAAACTTAACTATAGCACACATTGTTAGCAGTGGTAAAGGAGGAGGAGTCTGTGGGTAAGATGGGTTTTCTCTGTATTCAGTTGCAACTCTCTTCACAAAAGCAGATGAGAATGGTTTTTAGTGAGTGTACTGGGACTTAGCACCATCTTAGGCTCTCATTCCTTCTGACTTAGGGCCTTAACTTGACGGATCTGCTCAGTCAGGCCCAGCACTTCAATGATGGTCTCCCTAATGACTGCACCAGCACCAGGTCTCGTGGATCTGTGTGTCATGTGATGACAGTGTGGTCATGACACTAGAGGACTGTAGACTCCTAAAGATGCCCTTGGATTTTTCCATCTTCTTGGGGATAGAGACAATCTGTTTTGGTCAAGTACTTTATGTAGAACATCCTATTTTGCCTTTTAAAAAGCCTTGGTTTGCACTCAGAGGTAATGGAGTGCAGAAAGAAAACTGCTCTTTGCAGATCCAATGTATTCAGCTGGCTGATGGGATGTGCTCTGTGCTTGAGGGCTGAGAGCGGGCTAGGTTAGCTAGACCTGGCTGGCCTGGGGAAACAAGGTATTTTGAAGTCTGTTGCTTCCAGACCAGATGGCCTTGCTTCATTGTTCTCAGGCCCCTTTCACCCAGGTGCAGCCTGGGTTTTCTGCTTTGATACTACTTTTACCCAGTCTTAAAAACATGACACACATATTCCCATTACCTCTTGCATAGCTTTCTTCAGTTAGGTTGTTATAAACCATGAGGACATTGGTTTGGTGGGCAAGGAAAAGAAGACTACTTTGGGTGAAATGCTGCTAAGGGAAATTGGAAGGTACAGGTGGGATAGAGTAGGGCAGTCTTAGAAGGGTTGGAGCTAACCAGGCATTGTCGGGACCTCCCTATGTCAGCTGCACTCTGCAGAGCAAGTCCAGTGCTGCAGGTCATTGGTGTGGGGAACATCTGGGGTGACAAGGATCTTCCCCTAGGATATACTCTTCCCAATAGTAATGAGTCATTAGCTGTACACAAAAGGCCCAGGCTCCAGGGCCTGTGCATAGGGTGGCATGTCTCTTACCACACCAGCTGCCTGTGTGGCACAGTGCCCGTAGGCACCTAGTGCAATCTTCCCAGTGGACGGTGTGGTTAGCCACAGGGGAAACTTGAGAAGGAATGTCTTGAAAACTGACGGCTTCTTCATTGTCTAAAGATTCCTATAGATTTTCATGGAAGTCACTCTCAGGAGAACTGTCTATACTAGTAGAATTTGGTGCCTTTTAAAAAATCAATTATATTCTGCTTATAGTGTGGCTCCTCAGAGCCACAGAGTTGAGATGCTCTAAAAATCAGGACATGACATAGAATGATTATAATTAAAATGCTGAAAATGAAGATAGCAAGGATTGGTGTCTTTATCACTGGGTGGGAACTTAGCACAGCAGACAGTAACACAAGTGTGAGGACCAAGTCCAGAGCAATCAGTGGTCCAGAAGAGCTGGTTTCTTCCAAACCCCTACTTAGTTCAGCCTTGATAATAGGCCAGAGTTCCTGTTCCTGGGTTATACCCTGGCTCTCACACAGAGAAACCTGGCCACTTTTTAGAAAATCACTTTTTAAATTACAGAAATGCTTTTCCTTTGACAAAGTAAATAATGTGCATAATTTATTTGCACATTATTTACTTTGCATTATTAATGCATAACTGATACCCAGAGATAGCAGTTAACATTTTGTTATAAATGTTGTGATATAGCCCTTTTTGAAATTCATCTGGTATGTTAGTCTCTGTCCAGAGGATGTATTTGCAGCTAATATAATGCTACATAAAAGTGTTGTTAGTATGTTGGTGTAGGATGGGAAATGAAAAAAGTAGTGTTGTTGAGTGTGGTGTTTTGTGTGTGTGTGTTTTTAACTTTAAAAAGTCTGTATAGGTGGGGCACAATGACTCACACCTGTAATCCCAACACTTTGGGAAGTCAAGGTGGGTGGATCACGTGAGCCTGGGCCACGTAGCAAAACCCTGTCCCTACAAAAAATACAAAAAATTATCTGGGCATGGGGGCACGCACCTGTAGTCCCAGCTATTTGGGAGGCTGAGGCCAGAGAATCGCTTGAGCCCAGGAGGTCAAGGCTGCAGTGAGCTGAGATCACTCCACTGCACTCCAGCTTGGGTGACAAAATGAGACCCTGTCTCAAAAAAAAAAAGTTTGTATAACTTTGTATAGTCTGTATATCCTCGGCTGTATCTCGGTCTTTAAGAATATGCAAGTCTTAAGGAGTGATTATCAGCTTTCACCGAGGTCTCCATTTCAGATGTTAGTATCACACGGTTGACGTCATGCTGAGTTTTTTACCCACAGAGAGGTTAAGGGACTTACATTTTACTTAAATTGATTAAGCCAGGTATGTTACGCATAATCTCTGAATCCAGTGAACCTGTATCTGTAAGAGCTAGACCTTTGGGGATACAGATCTGAAGAGGACCCAGCTCTTCCCCTGTGAGCTGAACTGGCAGTTTGGCAGGGGATGGGGGTCCATGGAGACAGACCCATTGAGCAGATCATTGCAGTGTTTGAGTAGCCTGCCCTGGTCTTCTGCTGTACCAGGCTTACCCTGGCTCTCTCAGGGAGTGGGTTCCTTCTCCAGGAGATATTTACTTTCCTATCAACTCCTGTCGAAAATCTTATCAGCCTGTACCAGGAAGCTTGCTGCTTTTATACTATCAGAGCTGCAATGCTTTTGGTCTCGAGAGGCTAACACTGCTCCCTTCCTTTTCTCTCCCTGCTAGGCTTAGTGGCCTTTTCCTCATTTGATCAAGGGTGCCTTGTATAGCCAGGCTGGGATCCTGACTGGAAAAGGTAGCATACTCCTAAGGTTGCCCTGACCCATCCTCAGGCTTCTAGACCCAGGGCTTTCTGAAGCAAGGGGAGGGAGTAGAGCCCTCTCCCCCTACAACACACACACACACACACACACACACACACACACACACACACACACACACAAAAAGCACACGCATTCTTGTTCTGGGGGTTGTACCTGAGCTTTCTCTTGAGGTTCTAGTCATCAGGCCCTTTCCCCAGGAACACACTTGCTTAAAGACTATAACTTGGGAACAGCTTAGAAAACATTTTGATGATTTTCAGTTGCATTTTCCTTAGGAAAAAAAAAATCTCTATTAGGCTTTTTTCTTTCTTTTTTAAGTAGTGCCTTGGTTTCCTCTGAGCTTTTCCATTTATTTACCTTTGAAATGAGTCCATTTGCTAGCCTGGGATACCTTTTCAGACTGGAGAATTTTAGAGAGAGAGAGAGTGCAAGATTATATTGTGAGTTGTTCTTAATGGGTAAAAATGAATTTTTGCTTTTGGGGAGAATGTATATCATGGGTAGTTTGTTTATGAAGGATCAATATTCCTCTCTCCTCCTCCTGAGCCTCCAAAAAAAGCCCTTTCCAAGTACCCTCAGGCAGCTAGTGGGTGACCATGAACTCCCCAGGGCTGTGGGCAAGATGTCCTGGGGCTGCAGATTTGAAGCCTCTGTGAAAAAGGTGTATCCTGTGGCTACTGGGCGCACTCTTCCTGGCCTAGCTGGACTCAGGACCCTAAGCTCCCTTTGCTTGCTTGATTCTCTTCCAAGATCTTCTCTCAGGCAGATTATTCCCTTTGGAATAAAGTGATGACCCTGATATCAAGGACTGCCCTCAGCCCCTTTCTAGAAAATTCAGAATATGCCAAGATCTCTTTTGAAGGGTTGATCTGACAGAAGTGGAGTGACTCACTTTCTTAAGAACTTGAGAGCGACTGGGTCTCATATTTTTCCTTATCAGTGCTTTGCAGTTGCTTCATAGTGTAGCCAGCTAAGCCCATATCTGCAGTTTCTTTATAAGACAGACTTTTCCAACTGAGGTAAGGAGTGCAGGGCAGGTTATTTGTCCATTCACTCATTCATTTAGTGTCTCCTGTGTGCCAGGCCTACTGAGTGCCCTGTGGTAAACTGTGAGCATAGAGTGATAAGTGATATTGCAGTCCTCAACATTTTTATCCAGATAAAATTAGGAGCTGAGGGTCCCCAGGGTTTATCTTGGAGGTAAAAAGGAATTGCTAAATAGGATCATTTCCATTTCCCTGTTCAATCATGGGAGAAGAGTGGTGACGGTGGGAGTTGGTAGAAGGGTTCTTGGTGATAACCCGCTCCAGCTAGCTGATATGGTCGGTATAATAAGGATGGCTGTGGTTGTGCATATCATTAGGAGGCAGTGCCCCTGGCCCTCCTGGATTATCACTTTAGAGCCTAGCATCCACAAGGAGTTGGACTAAGGCAGTACCTTAGATCAACAGACACCTCTTTTTTTCCCATTTCCATGTCTCTTGTTCATTTTTCAAAAAGACTCCAATTCATTGTGTAAAATGCAACTATCTGTAGGGTGTATCAGTTCTATGTACACAAGGAGTTGCACTAAGGCAGTACCTTAGATCAATAGATACCTCTTTTTTTCCCATTTCCATGTCTCTCGTTCATTTTTCAAAAAGACTCCAATTCATTGTGTAAAATGCAACTATATGTAGGGTGTATCAGTTCTATGTAATGCCCATGTTGCTTCCAGGTTTCTTAGTGATTGGGAAGCCCTGCCTTCCATCCTTCAGATCTCTGTTTTGGGAGCAATAGTAGCAGCCAGCATATACAGAATTACCCGCTGTATACTAGGCACTGGCCTGTGTGGATTAACTCATCAAGTTCTTGAAGAACCCAATAAAGGAATAGGTGCTAATCTCATCCCTATTTTACAGGCAAGGAAACTAAAGCTGGAAGCGGCTGTCACACCCTCAAGGTGGCACTGAGGTTGGACCCTAGGGTGTCCCAACTCTAGCACTGCCTCTCTTTGCTTTTGCCCTGTGTTCCTTGGTGGGCTGCCAGGCCCAAGGGATTTGGTCTGCTTGTGCTGTGATATGGACAGATGATGACAGCAGCATTGCAAACACACTATCCAGGAGTGTACCCTAGGTCAAGTATGCTGTATACTGGGCTTTTGGAGTTTGCTGAGAGTCCTTCTGCTCTATCTCTTAGTTCTCCAAATTGGTAGTGCTGTAAATAAAACCACCGCTTTGGCAGCTGAACTCTACCAGATGGGGAGAAATCAGATGCCTTCTGGCCTTCCTGGCATATTTTTGGAGGGTCCCTACATACCTGCTCCATCTACAAGGCCAACCTTACTTAGTTTTCCACCAGGGTTTTCATGGCAAGAGGCTGGTCATGATTGTGGACACTTTTTAAACTGGCTTCAGTGACAAGCTGGCCAGCCCTGATAGAGTTCACTATGGAAGGGAGTTGTTTCCCTAAACTCTGGCCCTGTCTTCCAGGGCCAGAGTCCTAGTCACAGTTGTACAAGCCAGGGCACCACTTCTGTCTCCTTTTCTCCGCTGGTGAAGTCTCTGGCCTCAACATTTGCCAAATAATCACATCTCAGTGGGTAAAGTGGGGATTTTCAGGACCATTTGCCCTTGATTCTGGGTTGATGTCAGCTTGTGTTAGAAAACAGTGTTACAAAACAGCAGGAATTGCGGTGGATAATTTGGCATAGCCCAGGCACCCCACACAGTTCTTTGCAAATCTACAAGGAATGGCCTTTGTTTCTCTGAAATAGTGGGCAGTGTGCTGCAGGTAGTAGAGGGGAGGGGTAGGGGACAGTCCTTACAAATGAGGGTTGCCCCTGAATCACCTTCTCACCACATTCATTGAGAATGGTCATCCTGTCCCATCCCTGACCTTGGAACTCACTGTGTACCAGGCTCTAAACTGAGGTGCATTCAGGAGAAAACACTACTATTTTTACTGTCATAAAATTAAGCCTGACAGTAGAAAAAGAAAACAACCTGGGGTGCTTTGCATAAATATATCTGCTGGAGCTGTTAATCAGTAACACAGGAATCTGGTACCTTTAGAAGCCAGTTATGGTCTGTATACCTAAGATAAAACACGTTTTATGTTCAGTAAAAATGATATGGCAGTGTTTACCTTCTTAGAAAATGCAGCAAGTACTATTTGAATGAAACTCATGGGCTAGCACTCAATGTGAATCAGGCTAACATTTATGATAACAGAGTAGTCTGTGCCTGCCTGTGCCTGGGCACTAATTGGAAAAACCCAACAGCTACCTCCTTGGTGATCTCTGCCCATTTGGGCAAGTTCCAAAGAGCCAGCTCCACTCAAAGTAACCTCTCTATTTTTTTTCTGTAATCCAGTGCCTGAAAACCAGGAGGAAATCATTTCCCTGATTTCTATTTAGCCTTCTAAAATCATGGCAGTAGTTGTCTTATATTCAAGGGCCACTGACATTGGGGGTTTTTGGTTTCTGAGTCGTTTTCTATTTCTGTTTCACTCTTACCTTTTCTCTCCTTGCTTTGTTTCTATGCTTCCCTGGTTTCAAGCATCATTCTTGCTGCTCAGCAGGGTATGAAATAATAGTTCATGCATTAATCACCCTAACCCACGGTTCCGTCCTGGGTGCAAGGGACTGTCAGGCCGTGATGGCCCTATCAGTCAGAAGCCAGAGCTATTAGGGCTGGCTGTGGCAGCCAGGGCCCATCTAAGATGATGCCCATTTCTTGGTGAGCCACTCACTAGCCATCATTTACTTAATTTTCTTGTAACAGTGCAAGAAGAGAGAAATGAGGAGAGGGTGGTAATAAGATTAACATTCCTCTCACCTTAACTCATTGAAAGGATCTGTCCTGATTTTGTACCAATTGTGTTTATTATTGGTCCTGCCCCGTTTGGCATGTGGCTGTGAGCTTCCTGAGATGAGTCTTTGTCTCTTCTTTTCAAGTGGTCTGTGAGCTGCCTGAGTCAGGGATGATGTCTTTTATTTCTGGACTCCTCTGCAGGGTTGGCTATGTCAGGAAAATGCAGAGTGAGCATGTGAGGTGGGAAGGAGACTGAGCTAAGCGTCAGCAACAGCAGCTTCTTTCTCCTTCAGCACATTTGCTGGATGTGAGATATAGTTGGAGCAGTCTAGAAGAGTATTCAAGCAGGAGGGCAGGCTGGCACACAGGCAGGCAGAGTGGACTTACTGTTTTGTGACCATGAGGTGTCTCTGGCTGGCTGGAGTCCAGGCTGGCCCCGGGGGCCTGCAGGATTGATTCATGCCACCAAACCAAAGAGAACTCAAGCTGCTGCTGGAACAGAACGTCCTGAGCCACCAACGTACAGAGTTTTGCCTGCTGCAAAGCTCAGCTCTGTTGTCTTTTTCCCCAAGTGCTGAAGTGTCCTGGAATTCTCATGTATAAACAGAGAATTAAATAATGCAAGTTTCTTAGCTATTTAGGAGGCCGAAGCAGAAGGATCACTTCAGTCTAGGAGTTCAAGGTTACCGTGTGAGCTATGAGAGCACCACTGCACTCCAGCCTGGGTGACATAGCAAGACCCTGTCTCTTAAAAAAAGAAAAAAATAATGCAGGTTTTTATGTGTGTAATACAATTCTCATAACATAAAATTTGCCATTTTAACCATTTTTTAATGTACAGTTCATTGGCATTAATTACATTCACATTGTTGTGCAACCTTCACCAGCACTCATCTCCAAAACTCTTTTCATCTTCCCAAACTGAAACTGTGTCCCTATTGAATAACAACTCACCATTTTTTCCTACCTCAAGCCTCTGGTAACCACCATTCTACTTTCTGTGTCTATGAATTTGACTACACTGAGTACCTCATATAAGTGGAATCATACAGTATTTGTCCTTCTGGACTGGCTTATTTCACTTAGTACAATGTCCTCAAGATTCATCCATGCTGTAGCGTGTGTCAGGATTTCCTTCCTTTTTTAGGCTGAATAATATTCATTGTATATTTATACCACATTTCGTTTATCTATTGACACTTGGGTTGCTTCCACCTTTTGACTATGTTTCTAAATAATACTGCTGCGAACATGAGTGTACAAATATCTGTTCAAGTCCCTACTTTCAATTCATTTGGGTAAAGGTTTAAAGCACAAGGAGCAAGATGTCTTTGAAGATCAGTTTCTGATGAATCACTGTTCACTGCTGAGCAAAAGTCAGCTTTACTCATCATCTAATTTTAGACTCCAGCATAACTACCACTGGACACTCATAATATCAGACTTCATTTTGATATTTGATAGGCTTTCACAACATTTTATAATTCTAGTTTGATAAATCCCCTTTCACTGACCCCATTTCAGCCGGCCACTTCCTTATGATTGTGGGGGAATCCTTGTCGCTTGGTGGGCACTGGGCTAGGCAGTGCACCTTACTACAGCCAGCTTGCTCTAGTGATGTGGGCTCTTAATGACTTTGACCCGTCTCTTTCCTGACCCTAGTTGAGCTGGTCTTTTGGCCTTGTCCCCAGACCTGGCTCTTAAGACTTGAAACCATGAGCCTGCTGATGACTAAGGCTGTTGAAGCCACTTGTCTTCCCCTCATGGCAGCTTTGTGCAAGCATGGTATTATCCCCCATGTCTTCCAGTTTTTGTACTCTGCTTTTGTTTCATCCAATTCTTACACAACATTTAGAATTATTAGAATTACATATGCTTTCCTAGGAAAGTATATTTCTGAAATGCCTTGGCACAGGACCAGTTTTCCCCATACCTGCTAAGGACACACTTGGGTGATAATGGGCTTCCTTGAGCCAGTGTCGTCTGTATTTGCCAGGCCATTTAGGGAGTAGAGATGGCTGGTTGTGGAACTCTTGTCTTAATGGGCATGTGATTATTCTATGTGTTAATTTCTTACTAGCAATTCTGTAGATTCACAAATGAGCCAACTCAAACTACTGCATAACTAAAGATACTGAGATCAGTCCCAGTGTACTGGCAGACTTTGAACTCATGACGTGGTGAGGACCTAGACTGTGGGCCATGTGGCTCTTGTGAGTGAGGCAGGGACTGCCCACCGTAGCCTTCTGCCCCTGCCTAGAAGGATGTTGGTGCTGCTCATAGTTCCCAGCCAGCCTTCCCTCCCTGTGTCTCAGGCCCTATAGGGGCAGCATGTGGAGAAAGCCTGTACCCTGCACTTTAGGGACTTAGAGTCTAGTTAGGGAATATGGAAACACTGACAATAAGCCAGCCACTTCTGAGACAGTCCTATTTTCTTTGTTCTATTCTAATAACAGAAGGAAAAAGGGAAACATCACAGGCATACAGAATAAAAGTCTCCTATTCTTACCTGCGAAACTCTGTTCTTCTGGACACTGTAAATGTCCTGGCCTGTAGTCTGGCTTTTTCATCTAAATACTCAACTTGAGCCCATCTCTGCCTCGGCGCTATATTCTTCTTAAGGACTGCTTGATATTTCTAAGGGTGTTTTTGAATGATTGCAGTTACAGTGTGCTGGCAGGAATTCAGAATCAGAAAGACCCTTAATGGGGTAGGTCAGGAAGGCGTCTTGGAGGAACCACCTAGAGCTCCCAGGTTCTCTGCTTCTCTCTGAACCTCCCATCACCAGAATGTGATGAAAACCTAGTACCTCTCTCACCCACAACCCCCTCACCTGACTAACTTCTGGCTGAACCTCAGATTCCTGGGAAGAAATGCTTAGAACAGCTGGGGCACAGCTTTGGTAAGGAGACGGACTTGGGGAGATAGGGATAGAGGTTTTCTGAGAACACAGCTAGGGTTGTCTTTTTGTGTGTGTCCTACACAGGCATGGGGCTGGTCTGTGCTAGGCACAGATTTGGCTCTGAGGTATCTGAGGCCCTGGGGGTAGAGCTCAGTATTAGGGTTGCTGGACGTGGCCAGATTCGGACCCATGGGATCCATGGAATCACTGTGAACAGTCTAGGTGGCCAGAGGGAGAGTGCTGAGGCAGTAGGAGGCTTGGCTGTTTTTGAGCAAAGGACATGATGGGTCGTTAAGTATAGGACAGTGGGAGTGTGCTGCCGGAGGAGGCAGTAGACTGACGTGTGAATGCTACCTTTGCATTGATTTTGAACAAACCTGTAAATGTGCAGAGTTCTACAGATATCAGTCTGAGGAGGAGGAGGAAAAGAATGATAAAGCCTGAATCTGGGAGGAATAGGCAGCTGCCTTGGCTAAGAGGCTTTGTTCCATATCCCAGCGACCGAGGGTGGTATTGGAGGCCCCAGAGGAAGAGTAGGCAGAATAAAAATGTGGAGGGAGGCCGGGTGCAGTGGCTCACACCTGTAATCCCAGCACTTTGGGAGGCCAAGGTGGGCAGATCACCTGAGGTCAGAAGTTCAAGACCAACCTGACCAATAAGGTGAAACCCTGTCTCTACTAAAAATACAAAAATTAGCTGGGTGTGGTGGCATGCACCAGTAATCCCAGCGACTCGGGAGGCTGAGACAGGAGAATTGCTTGAACCTAGGAGACGGAGGTTGCAGTGAGCCGAGATTGCACCACTGTACTCCAGCCTGGGCAACAAGAGTGAAACTCCATCTCAAAAAAAAAAAAAAAAAAAAAATGGAGGGGATATTTCCAGGACACAGGAAAGGATGAGCCCAGTGACAGTATTGCTGATGCTGAGAGAAGGCCAAGGGGTGGGGTGGGCACTACCAAAGGTCAGCTGAGTAGACACTGAATTTCCTGACAAGAGTCCTGGTGCTGCTGAGGTCACTGACTGGCAGAGGTGGAGAGCAGCAGTGTGGGAGTCAAGAATGGAGGGGCTCTGCTGAGGAAGTGAGAGGAGAAAACAGAGTATGATGGATGTTCACACTCACTGGGGTAAGGGGAGCCAGGGGGCTGGTTAGGGACCTGGAGGTGGCCCCTGGAGCATCATGGAATCCTCAAGGCTGTGCATAGGCAGAGACTGATGGTGCCTGCTCCCTTGATGCCCTCTTCCTCCAGAACCTGGCTCAGGTGGGCTCCTGACTACCTTCCAGAACCCTAAGAGAAGAGGCTGGGGTTGATTTGGTAAATTCTGAAGTACTGCCACCTGGTGTGGAGGGCCAGGGGTTGCAAAAGGAGCCTTAATGAGCTGTTTGGGACCTGGCATGGGCCGGGGGGAGAGGGTTAATAGGGACTCAGCCCCAGGAATTGCAGCAGTGTAGGGGTTCTCTCTGGTTTGAGCTCCTTGGAGGGGGAGTTGTGATTTGATAGCATCCCCTACTTGCCAGGTTTGCCCAGCAGAAGTCCTAGTGCTAGCCTAGAGCTCACAGAGGCCACAGTGCCTGAGAGGAGACAGAATTGGACTTAAGGCATATTTGATAGGTGGAACTATGGGTTAGGAGGTACCAGGTCAGGCTATAAGAGGAGCATGGTTGTGGGGAGTTGGACCATGTGAAGTGTCTGGGTAACAATGACTTAGGGAGGCAGCCCAGAACTGAGGATGGGGCCACTGGGGCTAGGAGCCCAGATTGGTGAGTGCCCACTGCCCCTAAAGCCCCTGGAACTATCTTATAGCAGTTGAAATAGATGTTTGAAGAGATCCAAGGCATTCTAAAACTAGCCAGGCCCCACCCTCCTGCCATGAGGACCCCCAGGAGCAGCTTTGAGTGTGGCTTTGGAATCAGACAAGCCTGGATTTGAGAAAAATGTAAAAGCAAAGTGAAAATCTCCACCTCTCTCCACACCCTGAACTTTTTAAGTTCTTGTATACTTTCAGAAACGTGTGTGTGTTTGTGTGTATATCCTTCTTATTGTACAAATAAAACAGATGCACTGCTCTAGACCTTGCTTTCATCCCTTAAATTATTGGCCACGTGGAAGAACCACCTGGTTCTTTTAGTGGCTGTGTAGTATTCTATTATGTGGTGTGCTTTAATTTACCCAACTGGACTCCAGTTGATAGACATTAAAGCTAGTTTGGGGTTATTTTGATACAGCAACAACCATACTTTACATAGATCTCTGAACACTGGGACAATTATTTCTGTAGGATAAATTCCAGATACAAATTTTCTGGGTTGCAGTTGTCGTCTCTCCCCTTCCCCCTAAATTATCCTTCAAAGAGATTCTGTCCATTCCCACTCCTGCTAATAGTATATGCGAGTTATAAAATGATGATAGTAATACAGCACTGTTGTGAGGATTAAATAAAATCATGTGTAAAGATTTCCTCCGGTGCCTGCCGTATCAGGCTGCAGGAGTCAGGCTTAGGGCAAGGGTTGCATTGAGAATTGGATCACTTTGGACAAGCAGTAAATAAAGTACTGGGTTGGGTTTCCTGGTCAGCTTGGAGAAGGAGAGGTGGCAGGAAAATGGTCTGATAGCTGCTGAGTACCTGATGTGTGCCAGACACTAAAGCAGGGAAAGGGCAGTGAATCAGATCAGTTTGGCCCCTGCCCTGCCCTCGTGGAGCTAACAATCTAGACAGAACCAGTCTCTGCAGAGTGTGGTAAGTTCTACCAGGGTGCTGCCACTCCAAGTCCCCTCTGACTGGGTCTCTCTCTCCCCTGCCTGCCCTGCATCCCCTTCAACAGTGTACGTGATAGAACGGGAAAAGAAGATGGACAGCGGGTGTCAGGCAGTCCTGGCTGCTTGCTGGGCTGCTCTCTGCTGCTGCTGCCTCCTGGACAACTTGGACTGAGCAGCTAAAATCCAAGTATTTCTCTACAGCCCTGCTACCTCCTGTTACTGGAATAAACAACTACTGTTGCACAATTTCCATTTTCTTCTTTCTTTGAAAATAACTCGCAGATTTTTAAATTTTAGCACCTTTCGTAGGTGTGAAATGGTATCTCACTAATTCGCCTACCCTGATTACTAGTGACCTTGAACATAAACATGTAAGTTTTGAGCAGTTTGTACATATCTTGTGAATTGTGAATTGCTTATATATATTCTTAGCCTGTCTTTTCTGTTGGTTTGTCTTACTGATTTATAGGGAATTTCTATATATTCTATCCACTAATATTTTTAGTGGATAGAATATATCTTTTATAGGCTTGCAAATATCTTCTTCCTATCTGACTTTCTTTTTTTTTTTTGAATGGAGTTTTGCTCTGTTACCCAGGCTGGAGTGCAGTGGTGTGATCTCAGCTCACTGCAACCTTTACCTCCTGGGTTCAAGCAATTCTTGTGCCTCAGCCTTCCAAGTGGCTGGGATTGCAGGTGCATGCCACCATACCCTTTTGATTTTTGTATTTTTTAAAATAGAGACGGGGTTTTGCCATGTTTTCCAGGCTGGTCTTGAGCTATGATCCACCTGCCTCGATCCACCTGCCTCGGCCTCCCAAAGTGCTGGGATTGCAGGTGTGAGCCACCATACCCGGCCTCTCTTAATCTTTTTATAGTCTATTTTCTAGTATGAGAAATTTTGGATGTCATGTTTATCATCCTTCCCTCGTGCTTTGTATGGTTTAGTCTTTGAAAACTCATTTTCTATTCCAAGCTCATAAAGATGAGTCTATATTTTCTTCTAAAAATGTTTCAGATGTAGTCATTAGTCCACCTGACTTTTTCTTTTTTTTTTTTTTGAGACGGAGTTTCGCTCTTGTTGCCCAGGCAGGAGTGCAATGGCATGATCTTGGCTCACTACAACCTCTGCCTCCCTGGTTCAAGTGATTCTCCTGCCTCAGCCTCCCAAATAGCTGGGATTACAGGCATGTACCACCACACCTGGCTAATTTTGTATTTTTATTTTATTTTTTGAAATGAGGTCTTGCTCTGTCACCCAAGCTGGAGTGCAGTGGCATGATCTCGGCTCACTGCAGCCTCTGCCTCCCTGGTTCAAGTGATTCTCCTGCCTCAGCCTCCCAAATAGCTGGGATTACAGGCATGTACCACCACACCTGGCTAATTTTGTATTTTTATTTTATTTTTTGAAATGAGGTCTTGCTCTGTCACCCAAGCTGGAGTGCAGTGGCATGATCTCGGCTCACTGCAGCCTCTGCCTTCTGGGTTCAAGCGATTCTGTTGCCTCAGCCTCCCAAGTAGCTGGAACTACAGGCATGCACCACCAAGCCCAGTTAATTTTTGTATTTTTAGTAGAGACGGGGGTTTTGGCATGTTGGCCAGGATGGTCTTGAACTCCTGACCTCAGGCATGAGCCACCACGCCCGGCCCTGAATTTATTTTTTTTATCATGGTATAGGATAAGATTCTAGTTTTGTTTTTCCATCTTGGTAGTTCCAGCTCCATGTATTAATTAGATCATACTGTTACCAAGCAAAAGGGGCTCACTGCCTGATGTGCTAGAAGCCAATTCCATGACACTGGGTTTTTGAGAAAAGAAATGCTTTTATTATAAGTTGATTAACAAGGAGACAGGATTCCAGCTCAAATCTGTCTCCCTGTCCTGGCTTTAAGGCAGTAATTTTATTAGAAAAGGTTAGAGGGGTGGATTCCAGGATGAGAGGTGGTTGGTGGAAGGAAAGAAGAGGTTTGGAAAGTCCTGGGGCATGTATAATAATCTCTTCATGCTACCTCATGGATCCTATGGGCAAATTCAGGGGAGGGGTTAGTATGAAACATGCAGGGAAATTCAGGCTGTGA
Organism: Macaca mulatta; assembly: GCF_049350105.2. Classification (NCBI taxonomy): domain Eukaryota; kingdom Metazoa; phylum Chordata; class Mammalia; order Primates; family Cercopithecidae; genus Macaca; species Macaca mulatta. Next base: position 149,089,083 of record NC_133411.1, read on the forward strand.
CATCAGCAGGCTCATTCTATCCAAACTCCAGCTGGCCATATTGGTTCTAACAGATTTCAGCCAGTTCTTTTGCCTCATAAGCAGAGGCGTTTTAGTGTTTCAGCATGTTGTTTCTTGTCTGCCATCTTGTAACCTCTGTTAGGGATTGGTGTCTTTAATCTTTGGGGCACAGTTTCAATCCTTTCCTTATTAATTTGAGATGAGATTTGTCATATACCAAGTTCCCATATACGAATTAGAATATTAGCTAGAATCAGGAATCTGGTGTGATGTGTACCCTCCTTCCACCAGCACATGCATAAACACATACCTCTTACTCTTTTTCGTAATTTTCTTGGCTTTCTTGGCCTTTTACTCTTTCATCTACATTTTAGAATGTGTGTTAGTTTCTACAGAAAACTACATTTAGCTTTGATTGGAACAGCATGTAATTTATCAAGTAATTGGTGAAAGAGTTGACATATTTATAATATTGTCTTCCTACCGTGAACAAGGAATCTCTCAATTTATTTTTGTCTTCTTTTTATGTCCTTTAAGTCTTATAATTTTCTTCGTATAGCTCTCACATAACCTTATTGGTTTTTAAAATTAGATTTTTTTCCCTAGGTATATTACAATTTTAATGTTACTGTGAATAGATTACTTCTTTAAAATGTTACATTTATTACTTGGTGGAAATAATTTATTCATTCCATTGGGATCACATATTAGAAAATTTTAGCCCATCTTTGTCACACCATTACCTTGGGGTCAGTTCAGCTGTGAGGGGAGCAGTTCTTCAGTCTGTCCTGTGTATGCTCCAGGGAAACCACCCGGGTTCTACAGAGACAATCATGCATTCCGTAAACGTAGCTCCAGAGTGCCAGGTGACAGACCACACAGAACAAACCCCCAGTCCCTGCTTTTGCAGGGCTTATACTCCAGGGAGGGAACCAGACATTAAATAAACCCACAGATAACTGACATCATACTTCCCTGTGAAGAGAAGAGATGTAATGCCATCAAAACATATAAAAGGGGAACAACCTGGCACAGTCCAAGAAGGCTTCCCCAAGGCAGTGAAGTGAGCTAAGATCTGAAAGATATATAGATGTCAGTAGGCAAAAGTGTAGGAACAGCAGGTGCCAAGGCCCAATGGCAGGAAAGATGGTGACTCATTTGATAAAGTGGAGAAGGAAATTGGTGTCATAGACAGCAAGGGGACATTAAGAGGAGATGAGAAACAGACAGGAGCAAGATGGGAGCTCATAGCCCAAGTTAAGGATTTTTGTGTTTGTCTTGTGAGTAGTGGGAAGCTGTTGAAGGATATTAAGCAAAGGGATGATATCACATTTGCATTTTTAAGAGATTCCTTTGGCTTCTGTGTGGAGAGTGGTTTGGAGTCGGGCACAGGTACACATGGTAATTATGGAGAGAAATGAATGCATCTGAGATATTTAGAAGTAAAATCAACAGGACTTGGTGATGGATTGGATATGGACATTGAGGAAGAAGGTAAGAGTCAGGGATGATTCTGAATTTCTGACTGGAACTGGATGCCTGGTGGTGATGTTTACGGCGTTGGGAACAAGAGGAAGGAATCATGTTTGGTTGAGAAGGGGAACATACTGGGTTAGTTTGAGGTTTCAAAGTATCTATGAGACATTCAAGTGGAGATGTCAGGTAAGCAACTGTATATAAACCTGAAGCTTGGAGGAGAGGTTGGGCTAGAGATGTCAATGTGGAGAGCCTTGGCATGTTGATCATTGAAACTGTGGCCGTGAGTAAGATCAACTTGGATGGAGATATGGAGGGAAAAGGAAAGATGGCAGTGTAGGGCTGAGCTTTAAGGAATTCTGGATGGATCTGCAAAGGAGTCAGGGAGAGAAAGCTAGGAGAATGGGATGTCCTGAGAGCTGAGTGAAGATGTATTGGGAAGAGAGGAGTGATCAGTAACATCAAATGTTGCTGAGAGATTAGGTAGGGTGAGAATGCAAAAGTATCCACACTCGTTTCACTGAGGGCATGGACTTTTCTCCAGTTCTTGTTCTGTGAAGGAAATCAACAGAAGGAAAGACAAGACTGCTTGGAACTAGAAGACAGGGCTCCTCAGGCCTGGAGAAAAGCAGACATTTGTGTAAGCATGGAACAGGTGAGCTCACAGGTGCAAAGAACTAGTGGAGGCAGGAAGGCCAGGAGCCCCCGCTAAACTGGACAGAAGCATGCTAACAAAACATTGAATTCCAAAAAGGTTAGACACCAAGTAAGGGAGTCAGGTTAATGTCACTCAGCTTTGAGCCTGAACAGAGGAGACATTGTTCCTCAAAAAGACTATGTCCTCTGTAGTAGCTGCTAGACTATGTCCTCTGCAGTAGCTGCTAGACTATGTCCTCTGCAGTAGCTGCTAGAGGGTCCAGCACATAGATAACCAAACAGATGACCATCCATGCCCTGGGGAGGTCCTTCTGAACAGTAGCAACAGTCTAGATCTTTCATGACCACCATCACAGATTTTGCTAATATACATCTTTTGAAAGGAAACTCTACAGGCAACTCCAGTCTGGAAAATAGATACTATAGAATTGCTGTGGTTGAGGCAAGGAGGAACCACCCCCTGCTTTTTATGAAAGCTCAGGGCCCTGAGGAATACATTTGAAAACCCCCGGTCTTTGGGATTTTGCAGTGCATTTGGCCATGGGAGATTTGGGATGGTTAGGTTTTGCCCTGGAATGTCATTCTGGGATACTGCCTTGCGAGCAAAATCATTGGTGTGTTAACTGCTGGTGTATTCTATGAGGATCCTTGGATACTTTATTGCTGAAAAGTATTCCATTGTATTAGAGGTACCACAGTTATTCATTCACCTGTTGAAGGACCATTTGGGTTGTTTCTACTTCCATCTGCTATAAACATTGATGTTCAGGTTTTTGTGTGAACATAGGTTTTCATTTCTCTAAGCTGAATACCCAGGAGTGGAATTTCTGGATCATATGATAGGCTTAAGAAACTGCTACTCTTTTCCAAAGTGACTTTGGCATCGTGCGTTCCTATTAGTAATGAATGAGAGTTCTGGTGGCTCTGCATTTTTGCCAGTACTTGACATTGTCAGCAATTTTTATTTTAGCCATTCTGATTGTATGTAGTGGCATCTCATTGTGGGTTTAATTTGTGTTTTCCTAATAGTTAGTGATGAAGTCATGTGCATATTTGCTCTCCATATATCCTCTTTGGTGAAGTGTTTTTTCAAGTCTTTTATCCACTTTCAAATTGAGTGGTTTTCTTACTGTGGACTTTTGAGAGTTGTTATATATTTTAGATACAAGTCCTCTGTTGGCTGTGATTTGTACATATTTTCTCTACGTCTGTAGCCTGTCTTTTCATCCCCTTAACAGTGTCTTCCATGGAGCAAAAATTTTCATTGTGATGAAGTTCAGTTTATCAATTTTTTATTTCATTTTATCACGCTTTTGGTGTCAGTCTAAGGACTCTTTGCCTAACCCCAGGTCATGAAGATGCTTTTCTATGTTTTCTTCAAAATATTTTATAGTTATGTTTTTCATTGAGATCTATAATCCATTTGGGGTTAGTTTTTGTATAAAATGTGAGGTTTAAAATGGCTGAGGGTTTTTGTGAGATGTTTTGCATACCATACCAATATTTTTCAAAATGCTTTCTCCAATGAATTGCCTTTGCTTATGTGTCAAACCAGTTAGCCATGCTCATGTGGGTCCATTATTGTCTTCTTCATTCAGTTCCTTTGATCTATGTGTCTGTTTGCCAATACCATTAACCGGTTATATTGACTACTATAGCTTTATGTTAAATCTTGTTTTAGTCATTTTAGTTCTCTTTCCTTTCCATAAATTTTAGAATTTGTTTATCTATTAAAAACTCCTGTTGGGATTTTTATTGAAATTGCATCAAATCTATAGATCATTTTGGGGCCTAATGGGTATTTAAGTGGGATTGGTTGCTCACCTTTACATGCCATAACCTTTAATGATGGCAGGCAGCCTGCCCATTCATTTGCTGGGTTGTAATTATTCTACAGTTAAAGCCCCTAGTGTATGATTACATTGGTGTCTTTGGAAGTTGGCAGTAAATGAGGTATACTATTCATTAAATTGGGTAAAGGAACAGCCATTACAAGATGGCCAGTACGTTGAGGGACTTGTGGGCCGGGTTATGCTCTGAGTCAGGTCAGCCACCATCATTCACAATCGTGGTCTTCCTGTGCCTCACTTCCAAGCAGGTCATGAGCAAGATCACACACTGTTTGCCACAATTGGAAAATCCTCCCTCCCTCGAGGTCTTTACACCGTCATCACAAGGTCATAGAACCATCATGTACTAGGCGTGATTAGGTTTTTCTCTCTAGATTTTCCTTAATTTCTTCTGCCTGGTATAACAGCCTCATTCATAATTTTCTTCTTTTTTTTTTTTTTTTGAGATGGAGTCTAGCTCTTGTTCAGGCAGGAGTGCAGTGGCGCGATCTTGGCTCACTGCAACCTCCACCTCCTAGGTTCAAGTGATTCTCCTGCCTCAGCCTCCTAAGTAGCTGGGATTACAGCCGCCTGCCGCCACGCCTGGCTAATTTTTGTACTTTTCAGTAAGATGGGGTTTCGCCATGTTGGCCAGGCTAGTCTTGAACTCCTGACCTCAGGTGATCTGCCCGCCTCAGCCTCCCAAAGTGCTGGGATTACAGGCGTGAGCCACCGCACCTGGCCCAGAAAAACATTTTGTCCTCTTCTTAAGTGTATTTTGGGGCTTCTCATACTTGTCAACCCCTTCCTCCCCTTGGATCTTGACAGTGACATCTTCCCCAGCTCACACTGTGGTCCTTTGGTCTATCTGAGGCAGTGGCATTACAAGACTCTAGCAGAAGAGCGGGTGCTGAAGAACTGCTTATGTACTCATCCTGTCCCAAGTATTCTTCCCCATTACTGCCCTTCAGTCCCCCACCAAATCTCCTGGCTGGTGTCAAGATCAAAGTAAAACTGCTCTCCTCTAAGCCAAATACAAAACAGTTTGTTTCTAAGGCTTGTCTTCCCCTCAGAGTGTGGAAGATGGCTTACTAAAGTCTTGTGTAACAGAAAAGAGGACATTGCCCCCGTAAACTATTTGAGATTCCCTTTTTTATTTCCTTCTCTCTCCAGTATAAGAAGTTCTTGGTTTTCTCCTCAGGTTTACAAAAATAAAGTGAATTACTTAAGTCTGACTTAAATTATTATCTGTACGTCTTTCATCTTTTATAAACTCACCTGGATAGAACCCATCCTGTCCACAACAAGCTGTCGAGCCCCACAGTCACCTTGTGGCATTTCTGTGGATGTGCGCGTCCCTGCAGTCTTGTGGCTTGGATTGCTCACTGCATGATGTTTTGCAAGACCAAGCTTTGTACATGCACCTGGACCAGCAAACAGGACGGTGCTGCACCAGTACGGCAGGCACCTCGGTTCTTTAGCAGTGCTGTAAACATAGACAATGGCCTAGAAAATTACGAAGAATAGCATTTGAAATGTACTATATGATCTCACTATTTAAGAAACCCCATGATGAAACTTTCCTCTCTGTAAATTGAGAGCTTGTATTTTTGACCTGTCTTAATGATATTAACTATGTTCTCATTACATCATTTTCCTGTGTTATCTAAGGCAGTAGCTGTACAACTCTGTCTTCCTTCCCGTCCTGTAGAAGAGGAAGCAGAGGCTCAGAGAGATCAAGTGTCTTACTTGAAATCATCCAGCTCTGGAAGAACAGAGCCAGGATCTCGGCTCAGATCTGCCCAACTCCCAAGTTGGTGGCAGGGACGTGGAGAAAATGGGCCCTGGTTTTAACCTCTTCTTTTGTTGCTCATAGTTTCTTAAAAGCTCTTATTTTCTCTGTTTTATTTAAATGGGGTGATAACCTTCTTGTAGAGTAACATGGTCTTTACTGGAAAATACCAAGCACTTCTGGATCTCCAGCCACTTGCCCGGGAATTGTCAGCGTCCAGCACTGGAATTGAGTCACACATGAGGGAGGCTGACATGCACCCGGGTGTTCCCTCACACACACCTTGCTCAGGCTCCTCAGCAGCTACTCCTCCCACACCCTCATGTGGAAGGTGGAGGTGTGGCGGATGGAGACTGAGGGACCTTTCACTCTGATATTGTGACTGTGGACAGACTTCACTCCGTATCTCATTTGACTGTTGGACCAGGTCGTCCTGAGGTGATGGGCCCTGACTCTCCTTGGGACTCTCTGAACAAGGAGAGATCTAGATCTGAACCTAACACACAGATCTTGGATTGAGAAGGAGAACTGGGGCACAGAGAATAGGGAGGCCTTTCATTCCCTTGATGCATAGCCACATTTCAGGTCACATGCAGCCAAGATGCTGTCTGATTTGAAATGAGCCTGATCTTGTGCAGTGAGCACTGGGCCAGAAGGCAAGAGTGTGCAGTGACAGGCCAGGACCTGCCTCTAATTCACTGTGTGACCTCAGTCAAGTTATTTCCCTTCTTTGAGCCCAGCATCCTCTTCTTACCAAAAAATGACTGGCCAAGGTGGTCCCCAAGGTAGTTCTGACTGTAGTCCTGGCATCTGAGTAGTTCTCCATTGTTTCAGTATCTACGGTCAACCCTGTCCTAGTGGCGCTAGCAGCTGTTGCCCAAGGATAAGACCACAGGGGGTGCTGGCAGTGCAGCCTTGTCAGGCTGGCCCAGCTTGTCCAGATCTACTAGATGGTTTTTGTTGTTTATCCAAAAATTGTGTTATTAGGTCTACTGTTCACAGGACTGACTGGGAGTAAATGAGATGACTCATTCACCTGGGGTCCCTTAGGCTTCATCAGCTTCTGGGAGGGCTTGGTCTTGGCCCTGGGATAGCTGCTTGGTTTTGTCCAGGGGCAGCCTCCCTCCCAGGATGCCACTTCAGGATAGTGGCAAATGTACTTCTGAAGACCTACAAGAAAGGACTCATCCACAGCTCGGTGAACCCTCACCCTTTCCAGACCAATCCATGTAAACACCCACACCTGTCCAGAGAGCAATGGCAGCCTGAATGCTTACTGGGTTGGGCTGCAGTAAGCTGAGGCACAGGTTGGTGGGTGAGTTGGTTGGCCAGCTCCCAGTCTGCTTCACCTTGGAGTGGGTATCTTGGGACTCAGCTTCACAGAAAAGCCAGGCCAGAGCTGAAGCTTCAGGAAAAGGAGGCAGGAGGAGTAGGGTAGGAAGAGAGGCTTGGGAGGCCCAGGGAAGGCTCTGAGCTTAGGAGGCAAAGGCAGCTGCTGTTGTGGAGCCTGGGCCAAGGCTGTGCTGATTCTGTCAGCTCCATATCCACCTCCCTTTAGAAGAAGGGGAAAGTGGAAGAGGTTCCTAATCCTATCTTACCCTTCAAAGAATCCGATGAAAACTACAGACCCTTGATTGCCTCTACCCAGATATTCCCTGGAAGGACAGAAGCTGGGCTGGTCCCTCTGCTGTTCCTGCTCATCCTTCACCCTATCACTCTCCCACTCAGCACATGGACCTGGTGCTCACTGGCCTTGAACAGAGGCACAGTGGCATTGCCTTTAGGACATTTTGTTCTTATCAGTGTAGCCTCTTTGCGCTGGGTAGTAAACGATGCCACTGCACTTGCACATCCAAGGAAAGCTGAACTGAAGCCATAGCAAGTTGAATCCTCTCTCTCTCTCTCTCTCTTCTCCCCCCTGCAGGAGCCATCTCATGGCTGTCTTGAGGTTTTTACTTATTTGGAAAATGCTTAAAGATTTCCCCCTCCCTTCCTACCTCTGCATCTGAGTAGTAAAAGGGCTATTGTGGATCCTCTGGAACCTCCCGGAAGGCTGGTTGGCCTCCTTCTGTCAGTCTAGATGCCCAATGTGGGGCAAGGGTAGTTGAGCAGACTACAGGTCCTCCTGCCACTGGCAAAGCCATCATATCCCCTGGTGGCACTTCTTGGAAGGTGCGGTGTCTGTAGTTGTCTTAGCAGTTGAGGGCCAGCCCTGTGTGCCCATCACTGGTCTGGACCGTAAGGGGCCATGGTGCTGCTTCCTCACTCCTGGAGCAAGAAGGCTGCGGGCATCAGAACCCTCTGGGAGGCTCCGGTCTTTCTGTTTGCCTTTCCTGCCTAGCTCTCTTTGGTTGGGACTGGTACAGACACTTGGAAAAACAAAAAGGACCTAATAAGGCTCAATTACCATGTTAAGGCACTCGATTAATCATTTACAAAGTCCAAGCCGTGCAGGTGAAGGTTTCAGGTGCCAGAATGGGGCTGACTGAGAATTGGAGCCTTCACCTGAGAAGGCCTGTACTCACATTTCCTGCAGGTCATCCCTGCCCTGATCTCTGTGGGAACTGGAGCCCCATTTGCCCATTGCCTATCCAGGACCAGGTTTCTGAGTAGCCCATGTGAATGTCACCTCTGGGGCTGTACAATACAGTAGTCCTAGATCCTGGGACCAAGGGAACTACTGGTTGGTGTGTCTGGTGGCCAAGGTTGCAGTGGGCACTGGTGGCCCTGGAGAAGACCCCAGAGCTTGGTGGACAGGCCTGGCATCGGTCATCTATCTTTTCTGCTTCCAGCTTGAAGGCAAGAAGGTGGGAGGTGCCCCTGCCAGAAGCTGCTCAACTCTTCCCAAAGCTGCTGTGCACCTGAGACCCAGGGCTTCCTGGGCCTTTCTGACCTAGCCTGGGCTCCTAGGCCACATCTGTGTGCTCACGCACCTCTCCCTGCACGTTCCCCGCCCCACACTGTGTTTGCATCCATGTGGCAAAGCTTTGGGTGCCTGCCCCTCTGCAGGCCCCACATCAGACTGGGGCTTAGAATACTGAGGGTTGGTTCAAAGGGCTGACTGCAGGCAAGAGAGGCAAGCCAGTGTAGGGTCCCCTGGATCTGACCCCCACGCCACCTGTAGTCCCCTGGGAATAGTCCCTTCTTCCCTGGGGCCGGTTGAATAGGGTGGTCTGAGACACTAGATAGCGAATGGGGAATGAGCCTTTTGGCGCTGATGCTGATGGAAGGAAAACAATCCTTAAGACCCTGCCCCTGTTAGGAGCTGGAACCCAGCCCCGGTCCCTAGACTGGCCACAGGGGGGCACTCGATCTCCAAGCAGCAGCTCAATCTGAGCAGCCACAGCGGGCACCAGAACCTCTTCCCAGGTTGAGCACTGACTGCTACCAACGCGCCTGGAAATGTGGTGCCTGTTACCATCCCAGCCCCGACATTGCTCTTTTGACCTCTCTCCCTTTTATCCTTCTTTTTAAAAAGGTTTATGTTTTTAAATAGCATTCCATTTACAGAAGTTGAGAGAAGAGTTGCCAAGATGATAGTTTCTGTAAACGGTTTAACATCTTATGTAACCATAGTTCTGCCCGCTTTTTGTCTTCTGCTTGGCTGTAGAGGAGGCAGTTGCCAGGATGGCCCATCTCTGGGTGTGGAACACCTGGGTTGGGGCCACCTCTGCCACAGCTCCTGCTGGGTGACTTGCACTGCCAGCTAAGCCTTAGTGCACAGGGGGCCCTGAGCTTCAAGTACTGAGTGGCCCAGGACCCAGGCAGCATGGGGTGCCAACCAGGATAGTGCACAAGTTCTCAGGCAGAGTCCCCCACTGGGAAGTGGGGAGTGACAGGGGTGGTAGCAGAGCAGAAGGCCAGGAACAGTGAGGCTGTCGGGTGGGTGGGGATCCTGGGGCAGAGACTAGGCTGTGCAGCTCAGTGCACCCGCTGGAGATGCAGTACCCTGGACCCTGCATCTAGAAGATGCAGTTGTAAAATTTCTGGACCCCACCGCAGGTGCTCTGAAGAACTGTGAGGCCTACCTTAGGGGTTTCTCCTGCGCTAGTCATCCCCGCTTTGGGCGACTGAAGCAAGGAAAACGCAGGTCACTCCCACCTCCAGACCCGCACTACTTCCCATTGCCCATCCTCCCAACAGCCCAGGAGCAGAGATTCTGTCCTCAGCTAAAGGTGAAAAGGTCCTAAGGCTTTTGGGAAACTTGGTGCTCCAGGAAATAAGTGTCTCGGATTTCTAAGGTATGTGTGGGCACTCAACGCCCCTGTCGTGGCTGTCACAGCCCTCTGGTTTGAAGTCCTCCGTTTTGTTGCTGCTGTTTCTAACCTCTGTCAGCACTGCCTGGGAGTAACGAGTTCAAAGTCCCTAGTTCCCCATGTTTCCAAGTATGTTATGTGAAAGCCCTGGCAAGGACGAACCTGATTAAACTGGAGGAAAAAGGTGGAGCAAGCAAGACTAGGACATTTTTGTTTCCCCAGCTAAGCTGCCTGAGGTTCAGGGACTCGGACAGGTGAGAAAGGCATGACCACCACCTCAGCCCTGTCCCTGGAGGCTGGGGAGAAGGGGAAGCAGTGAGGAGACTGACTGATGTCCTGATGCCCACGCCCCATACGGCGGTCATGAAGACTGAATGGCCCCATGTCCAGAAAGCCCTCAGCACAGGGCCTGGCACTTGTGAATACCTCAATAAATGGTAACTTAAGAGAGCCTGTGGGGCCCCTCCCACTGCAGCCAGCCTCCAGCTGAGTTTCTGGCCTGAAGCCCAGGGACGGCCTGCACATGAATCAAGCAGGCTATTTCTAGAGCTGGCAGGGGGCTTTCTGTCCCAGGGGCAGGCGAGCCAATCCTGTGACAGGGAGAGCACAGGGAAGGGGTTATTCAAGTGGATTTGCACCATTGTATTCCAGTTTCCCTGTCCAGAGCTGCCCATGCAGGATCCTGGGGTGGGCAGGCCATCCAGGCAGATGGAAGGGGCACTCTACCTGGGGCTTTCCTGCTGCAGTGACCCCAGGGCCTGGGGTGACCAGGCTTTAGTGGGTGGGGTAGGCTCTGACTGGATGTGAGAGAGGACTTTGTTGTAGCCCAGTCACCTCTGTTCTCTTTCTGATCCCTTTTCTATCCCAGTTGGGCCTGAGCAAGCCTGGCTTGCCAGAGGCTTTAGAGCCATAAAGGCCTGGGTTCAGATCTGCCCTTGCCTCTGCCTCATTGCGTGTGCTTGAACGAGAGACCTAACCTCTCTAAGCCTCGAATTCCTTGCCTGTGAAGTGCGAGTGATGGTAGTATCTACCTCAAAGTTGCTGTGAAGACGAAATCAGGTACTTGACCTTAGGAGGATTCGGAATAAATGAGCCATTCATCCTCTCCCTCTGAGCAGCTTTCCTGGTGAAGAGCAGCTAGACCCAGACCTGTGCTGCTGAGTGGGGCCAAATGAAAGTAGACTGGGATTAAACCTGTGCCACAGAAGAAGGAAAAGGAACATGTCCGTGCAGAGGGCAGCTGATACAATGGGAGGACCTGGAAAATCTCCCTACCAACCCACTCAGCGTGCTCTGTAACAGCGATGACACCAGGCTCCAGGGAGAGGTGCTGCCAAGAGAGGGGTCTGAAAACAGATACAAAACAAGAAAACTGAAAGAAAACCCCCAAAGAACTGGTTTAATTGATAAGATTCCTGCATTCCTGAACTTTGGAAAAGTGAAATGCTTACTGCTTATGAATTTGATGACAGTGGTGGTTTTGAGATTTTAAGTGGCCAGAGATGGACTAGCAGCCATTTAAAATATGTTCTTACGGGAAGAGAAGCTAATGCCGCAAATCAGCTGACAAGTAGTGGGTAGTTGGGGTCCTTCTTGACCTATGGATTTGTTTAGCACTCAGATCTCTTGATAGACCACTTAGCCATGACAGGGCTCAAGTTTCCAACTTCATTTGGAGGAAAAGTGAGCATGTTAGGCTCAGGAACACCACACAGGCTCCAGCCACCCACCCACTCAGCCAGGTTTTCATCCCTGCCTTCTTTCATCGTTTATGTCAAGGTATAGAGGTTGGGGGCACATTCTGAAATTGTATATTGCCCAGGAATGAAAAACCAGGGCTCTTGGTAATTCTTTGAGTGTTTAAAGCCCTTTTAAAAGGAGATTTTAATTCCCTTTATAATTCTTCGAGTGTTTAAAGCCCCCTTTTAAAAGATTTTAATTCCCTTTCCTCTGTTACTCTTGGGTGATGGGTCAGCTGTATCTCAAGAAATGACCCCCAGTTCCCCTGCGGGGGGACGACATGCTACCTGGTTTACAAAGTAGGGTTGGCCAACTCTGGTTGCCTTGGCATGCGGCCATTCTGCAAGTTCTCTAGTACTTGTCCCTGTGAGGGTGAGGGCGTCCTGGGTCTGGAGTGGCAGGAGGGAGAAAGCAGCTGAGCTGAGCCACCCTCCTTCCATTCATCAGCAGCAATGGCAGGAGCACGGTTTCGCCAGTCTGCTCAATAGCTTCCCCCTGCTGTAGCCTTCCTGTGGTCCTGGGAGGCTAACTTTGCAGGGCCTGGGGTTTGCACCGGTCCATTCTCACCCCCTTCCCTTGTCTCCCTCCAGTGTATGTGGTAGAAGACCAAAGAAGAGATGAGCTGGGACCATCCACCTGCCTCACAGCCTGCTGGACTGCTCTCTGTTGCTGCTGTCTCTGGGACATGCTCACCTGACCAGCCCAGCCGTCCTGTCATGCCAGCTCTGCCGCCACCTCTGATAGGTGTGCCTGCCCCCGTCTCTTCTGATTGCCGTAACAAGTGACTAGCTTTGCACAGACACCTCTACCTTCAGCACTATGGGATTCTAGATTAGTGGGGGTTGCTACTGTTTAATTCAGTGACTTGATCTTTTTAATGTCCAAAATCCATTTCTTATTGATCTTTAAAGATGTGCTAAATGATTTTTTTGGCCAAAGGCTTAGTTGTGAAAAATATTTATAATTTTTAAATTATACATTCAAGGTAGTGGCCAAATGTAACACACCATGGAATGATTTCTCTGCTAACAGCCTGTATGTTTCAATAAATTTGTCCAAAGCTCAACTGTCTTTCTAAATGATTCCAGGTCTAAGCTAAGCTACCTGGACTCTGTTACCGTATCTAACTACTCATCTGCTTGCTAAGGCTTATAAAATGTGGTTATCTCAGCTGGTGGCCACCATCCAATATATGACCAGCAGCCAATCTACCTTTTTATTCTGGTGGTGATGCAAACAGTGTGGGTGCTACAAGGAAGGCCAGTTCTGAGGCCAGGTGTCCTCCAGCTGGGTCATAGGCTCTCAGCCAAGCTACTCTCCCCCTAGTCCCACTCAGAGATAGGCTGAGAGAGGAATGTTTGCAACCACAACTTGCACCTACCTTTACCCAGACCCTAGGAAAGGGCCTTTTGGTAACCAGGGGCTGCCCCTGGAGTAGCTTCCAGGCCTGTTCTCTGGAAACCCAGGAACCTACAGTTACATGGGGCCAGACAAGAGGTTTGAGGTTTTCCTATTTTTTTTTAAGGTGGAGTTTTGCTCTTGTTGCCCAGGCTGGTGTGCAATGGCGTGATCTCGGCTCCCCACAACCTCCCCTCCTGGGTTCAAGCGATTCTCCTGCCTCAGTCTCCTGAGTAGCTAGGATTACAGGCATGCACCACCAGGCCCAGCTAATTTTGTATTTTTAGTAGAGACAGGGTTTCTCCATGTTGGTCAAACTGGTTGGGAACTCCCTCAGTTTGAGGTTGGGAACAACCTCAGTTGATCTGCCCGCCTCGGCCTACCAAAGTGCTGGGATTACAGGCGTGAGCCACGGCACCCAGCCGGCCAAGGTTTTTCCCTTCTGGCTGTCCCCTCCCACCCCTCTCCCCAATTAGTCAGCCGTGCCACTCATCTCATCTTTGGCCACAGGGTGGCGCCAGGCTGCCACAGCAGCAAGTCCGATTTTCCTCCATCAGCTGGCCCGCCCTGGCCCAGCCAGCTGCAGCTGACAGCTCCCTGTTGACTCTGCCTTCCCTCCGAAGCAGTGGATGTGCTGATGTTTACCAGTGCTCTCTTTAAGAAAAAAGAAAAAAAACCCAGCCATGTTTTGTAGCATGTCCTATGTCTTATTTCTGTGGTGTACATGTTCCCACCATGCCATGGCTGATTTCAAGTTACCAATGTGATGTCACTGACTGGAGCTGGGCCAACCTCACAGATCACACTCATTGGAGCTGGGCCAACAGAGCCAACCTCACAGATCACAGCCAGTGCACAGATAGAGCACAGGTCGTGGTCAAATGTAGTAATATAATTAGGGATGCATTTTGAATATTTATTGTCCTTGTTTTTAACATAATTTGCAATTTACATAATTATAATGGCTGTGTTTAACAACTGGCTTGCAACAAAATTCTTCAAAATTGAATAACTGGCCCATCTGGGCTGGGATGAGCCAGCTAGAGCACACCATTGCCCCTCAGCCTCTAGGAGGCCTCAGGATTACGGCGTCCATCTTATGATATTGGCCAAAAGGAGACAGTCTTGGAGGTGCTGCTGACTGTTGAACTTCCTTTTGGAATGTATGGGAGAAGGCAGGGAAAGGAATCTTTAGGCAGACTGCCATCCAGGGACTGCTATTCTGTTTACTGAGATTCAGTTGTGAACGTCTGTTCTTTCTTCCTCTTCTGACTACTACATGCAGGCCCGGAAGCTGAGGGGTTAGTCAAAGGTACAGGAAGGGAAAAGAGAAGAGGGCAAGAGCCCATCCCCCAAGAAAGGAAGGGCTCCGATGCAGAGGGAGCAGGAGCTAAGGTGGAGATGGCCACTGCCTCTCTCACCCTCTGTTCCATCCCTCTGCTGAAGAAAAGCAGGCTTAGCAGAGTGGGACGGACGCTTTTTATTGGTCTGGCTGGCATGCCTAGTGGAAAGCCCAGGCAGAGCTTCCTATCTTGCCCTGGCTCCCATCTTCCCTCTCCTGGGAGTTCATCACACACCCCGAGAGGGAAGAGTGTCCTGGGCAGAGGTGGCAGGCAAAGCCAGGGTAAAAACTCCAGGGCTTGGAAGCAAATGGGGCTCAGGGTGACGCAGAAAATGTGACGTTGCTAGGTCATCCAGATAAAGTGTCCATCGGGGCAGAAGAGAAGCTGAAGTTTCCCTGCAGAGACTCCTCTGCCCCCACCAGGAATGGGAGGGGCAGGAGGAAGAGCTTCCCCGAGAGGCTCCCTACTGGGCCCTTCGTGCCATCAGCATCTCCCGGATGTTGTCCTCAGCTTCCTTAACGCTCCGCTCCAGGTAGGACTTTTTCTGCTGCAATATGAGAGACAAAGGTTAGGACCAGAGTGAATGGGCCGGGCTGGAAGATGCAGCTTTGATGTCCAATGGTTATGGCTTTTCCTTTGTGACGGGTGACTTCCAGGAGCATACTGTGAGCCAGGTACACACACCTGCCCACAGTGCTCTCCCCACCTCCGAACCATGGGTGATCATGGGCAGGCAACAGGGAGAAGATGGCTTTGGTACAGGAAGCAAAAGCGCTCTGTGGAAGATAGGCAGTAGCACTCTTCCCCTAGAAGGAAGCAGACTCTAAAAACAGGCATCTCGGTACACGAAGTTATCCCAGACAGACAAAGACCAGGAAATTCCAGGACAAAGCTCCTGTCCGTAACAGACTATCTCCTCTCAAGGTTTTCCATGGCCTGGGCCAGGCGTCTGTAGCCACTGCAGCTATAAAATGGACGGTGCATGCTCTGCCCTGTCCAGCAGGAATATGGGCTGCTGTGAGGGCTGTGGGGCTGTCTCGCATTGCACTGCGGGGGTGAGTCAGGAGGCAATCTGCTTTTCTAATGAGACTGCTGCCTGCCAGGAATCCAGGACACTGACACACTGAGGTAAGCAGACCTTTTGGAGGCTTACCTTCTACCCCATCTGGGTCCTAAATTAAAAATCATGGCTTAGACAAAGAACTTTCACTACTTTCAGGAGCCAGGATTACAAAGATTAGTCAAAGGAAATGATGTCTGTACATTATTTGCCCTGTGCTCACCCCAGAAGTATGGTGGTTTTACCACTGGTCCTTGCCCTGAGGACATAGTTGTGGCTGTATTCCCAGTTAACAGACATGAAATGAAGCCTCCCTTTTTGAGGAGTATTATTCATGTCCTAAAGGAATACTCAAAATTATCACCTCCCAGGGCACATGTGACTGAGCCACACTGGAACCAGTAATGCAGTCACCGGGCAGCCCAGGCCCTTCTCTCACCTCAACCCCCTTCACCCAAGCACCTGTTGATTCTGTTCCACCCACTAAAGTGCCCACAGGACTCAGGGAAGCATGGATAGGTTACGGCAGAGGACAGGTGAGCTCTCCGTCCAATTAGTTAGTTGTTTGTTTGTATGTTTTATTTATTTTTGAGACAAGGTCTCAGCTCAGAGTGCAATGGTGCGATCACGACTCACTGTAGCCTCTACCTCCCACCTCAGCCCAAGTAGCTGGGACTCTAGGTACACCGGGACTGTAGGTGTGCACCACCACGCCTGGCTTTTTTTTTTTTTTTTTTTTTTTGGTAGAAATGAGAAACTTAAATTTTTTATTTTTGTATTGCCCAGGCTGATCTCAAACTCCTGGACCCAAGCGATCCTCCCTCCTCAGTCTCCCAAAGTGCTGGCATTACAGGCGTGAGTCACCGCGCCTAGCTATTTACTAAATGATACATACAGAGGCTTCTTCCTACAGAAGCCAAATGTGGCATACACAAATCTTTATCAGTTCTTCCGTGAACCTCTGATTCCTGTCTGTCCTCTCCTTGCTTCAAATTTCCTTAAGGCTAGAAAGAACCCTCTTTACTTATCTCCCATCTGTCTAAGTTGCACACAATTCCTTGCGACACAACAGGAGCTCCATAAAAACTCATGGTGACCAGACACAGTGGCTCACGCCTATAATCTCAGCACTTTGGGAGGCCAAGGCAGGCAGATCACCTGAGGCCAGGAGTTTGAGACCAGTTTGGCCAACATGGCAAAACTCTGTCTCTACAAAACATTAGACGGGTGTGGTGGTGGGCACCCGTAATCCCAGTTACTCGGGGGCTGAGGCAGGAAAATCACTTGAACCCGGGAGGCAGAGACTGCAGTGAGCCAAGACCGTGCCATCGCACTCCAGCCTGGGCAACAAGAGCAAAACTCCAACTCATGGTGACCGTGATAACAATTCAATTCAATGCCTGCAAATGTATACGGTTGCTAAGGAATTTTAATTACACTGCTAAGCCAAATACAGTCCTATCACTGTGATATCAGAGTGGGAACTTAAACTTCCTTTGATAAACAACTCTTTTTGAGACAGAATCTCACACTGTTGCCCAGGCTGGAGTGCAATGGCGCCATCTCGGCTCACTGCAACCTCCGCCTCCCAGGTTCACACGATTCTCCTGCCTCAGCCTCCCAAGTAGCTGGGATTACAGGCACACACCACCACGGCAGCTAATTTTTTGTATTTTTAGTAGAGATGGGGTTTCACTATGTTAGCCAAGCTGGTCTCAAACTCCTGACCTCGTGATCTGCCTGCCTCGGCCTCCCAAAGTGTTGGGATTACAGGCGTGAGCCACCGTGCCACGCCAATAAACAACTCTTAGACTTTAACTATGGCTGAAAAAAAGGCAAATACTAGTAAGCCCTGACACACACTAAAGAATGTATGTTCACTGGGTGTCACACAGAGGGGAGCAACAGCTCAGTGCCATACACCACCTGGGCACCCTGTGGACCCTATGTGAATGCGGGGAAAGGTAAGTGGAATAAGCCTGCTTCTCCCCCTACAAAAGTCAGCCAGGGCCCAGGGACTCTGGTCTGTTGCATTCAGTCTCTGCCAACTTGCTGAAAACCATACACTTGGAACATAAGCAAGAGCTCTTCTGCCCTCCCACCCAGGCTCCCCAGCCAAACTCAGGCTGTACCTCTCAGCTTTAAAAATTCCTTCTTCTGTAAAATTTCTGTCTTCTAACACTTTCATGAATTTTACCACTGCATATCCTAAAGTCTTCAAGTTTCCAAACAATGATGCAAATTAACGTATCTATCTATATTTTTGCTTTGTTTCTAGAGATGGGGTCATGTTGCCCAGGCTGGCCTCAAACTCCTGGGCTCAAGCAATCCTCTTGCCTTAGAGGCATGTGCCGCGGTGCTGCCTTCATCTTTAAATTTTTAATTAGTTTAAATAAATGTAATAGACATGTCTTTAAAAATATATATATCCCTAACATAGTGGACCTTTCTAACTGTATTTCAATAATTCCTGTCTCAGTCCCCAAGCATATTTAAGCCCAGAAAGACTCTCATCATAGTCAAACCCAGAACAAGGCACCTGTTGTGGGTTGAACTGAATTTGACAAAAAGAGATGCTGAAGTTCTAATCTCTGGTAATTTGGAAAGACGATCTTTGCAGATGTAACTAAATTAAGATGAGATCATATTACATTAGGGTGGGCCCTGAATCCAGTCATTAGCGTCCAAACAAGGCGCTGTAAAGACAGGGACACACGCAGAGGGAGAACCCTGTGCTGACCGAGGTGGGGACGGGGTAACGCAACTACCAGCAAAGGAATGCCAGGCACTGTGGGCAGCCACCAGAAGCTGGAAGACGTGAGGGCGGACTCTCCCCTCGACCCTTCAGAGGAAGCGTGCCCTGCAGCCCCTCGCATTTGTTGGGCTCCTGGCCTTCAGGACTGTGAGCGAATACATTTCTGTTGTTTGAAGCCACCAATTCGTGGCAAGTAGAAAACCAACACAATACCTGAAATGAGGGATGCCCCCACACGTCAGTTCTACCATAATTATTTGGGGATAAGTATGACCCTAGCTTATAAAGTTTTAAGGGCAGTTACCCAGGCCTCTGCAATTCAGTGTGGTCAGAGGCATGGCAGGATTGGTCCTGTGAGTACAGAAGAACCTTGGGAGGCCTCTGTCTCCAGGGGTGTCTTAGTCTGTTTGTGTTGCTCTAAAAGAATACCTGAGGCTGGGTAATTTATGAAGAAAAGAGGTTTATTTGGCCCACAGTTCTGCGGGCTATACAAGCATGGTGCAGCATCTGCTTCTGGGGAGGGTTTCTGGCTGCTTGCACTCGTGGTGGAAGGCGAAGGGGAGCCGCCTGTGCAGAAATCATGTGGCCAGAGAGGAAACGAGAGAGAGGAGGTGCCAGGCTCTTTTCAACAGCCAGTCACTGAAGAAACTAAGCATAAGAACTCACTCACTCCCATGAGAATGGCACCAAGCCATACACAAGAAACCCACCCCCACAATCCAAACATCTCCCACCAGGCCCCACCTTCAACACTGGGGATCAAATTTTTTGCAGGGAGGTCTGGGGGTACCAAATTTCAATAAGAGACCTGCCAGGGGACAAACAAACCCTATGCACAACACAGCAGGGGCATCCTTCATTTCCAGTGTGGTGCTGTGCCCTTGGGTACGGGTACAAACCCCATTTAAAGGGCTCTGCCCTCATGACCTCCTCACCTCCCAAATGGCCACACCTCCTAACACCATCACCTCAGGAGTTAGGATTTCAACAAAGACTTTAGGGAGAAACAACTCCTCACACCATAGTACTTTTCAGCTTCCAAGAAGCCGTGCTAAGTCTCCGACCTCATCTCCAACAACTCTTCCCCGTCACTCTTTCAGCTCCAGCCACACGGGCTTCCCGTGCTGCTCCTCCAATCCACCAGGTATGTTCCTGCCTGGCCTTTGCCCTTTGCTATGCTCTCCATGTAGAAGTTCTCTTCACCAGATATTCACATTACTCATCCCCTCACTTCCTTCAGGCCTTTCTCAAATGTCACCTTATATGCGAGGCCTTCTTGAGTACATGCTGCCCAATACTCCCTATTCTCCTCACTTTGACTCTTCTCCAGATCTCTTTCCACCACAGGAAGCAGAAACTGTCTGGCTTCCCTATGAGAAGGAAAAGTCCACAAGGGCAGGACTTCGTTCTGTCACCTGATACAGTCCTGCTGTCTAGAAGAATGGCTGGTACATAAAAGGAACTCGATGCTTGTTGAATAAAGTGCTTTAGTGTGGGAAATGAAGCCTTACTGATGTACACACACTTTTCGGTTTTCCCTTCCAACCTGAATAATCAAGAAACACCCACCAGAGGAAGCAAAGGCAGAAACTGACCATTTTCCTTCAAGGTGGTTTTTGGCTTTCGGCATTGCCCTATCACCCCTGCCCCTGGATATACACAGATTTAAAACTCCAACCTATCACTACAAACAATGTCAAGTATTTGAGGTAATGAATATGTTAACTAGCTTGATTTAATTATTCTACATTATATTTATTTTTATTTATTTTTCTGAAACAGGGTCTTGCTCTGTTGCCCAAAGTAGAGTGCAATGGCACAGTCTAGGCTCACTGCAAACTCCACCTCCTGGGTTTAAGCAATTCTCCCATCTCAGCCTCCCAAGTAGCTTAGGATTACAGGTGAGCACCACACGCCCAGCTAATTTTTGTATCTTTAGTAGAGACGGGGTTTCACCATGTTGGCCAGGCTGGTCTTGAACTCCTGGCCTCAAATGATTCGTCTGCCTCAGCCTCCCAAAGTGCTGGGATTACAGGTGTGAAATACTGCACCCAGCCCACATTATATTTATAAATCATAATACTTTTACCCCATAAATTTATACAATTACAAATTATTAATTTATAATAAAATAAATAAATAATAAAATTCAAATGTCACAGATCCCAATGAGGGCTTTGGATCTGGCCTTGCTTCCACAAACAGAACAGGCCCTAACAGGCCTTTATGCTTTATCAGGTCAACTTGCAAAACTAAAAAACAAACCACCCCAATTTCCCATGTCCTGGACTCTGAAATCCTTGAGGAACTGCTCTATCTGATGTCAGCCTCAGGGCTGCTAGGAGCGACATTTGAAAACCACACTTACTACCAGCAGTCCTGGGAGGGCATCTGCTGTCCTCACTGCAGCATCCTTCTGTCTTGCCGAGCAACTTCCCTCAGAATGCTTTCACCAGTAAAGTCTCTAGTGGCATCAAACCACAAAGCTCTGGGTGCAGCGACATTCTTGTGGGCCCTTGTCGTGATGACAAACTCTGAGATTTCCTGTGGGGCTCAGCACGGCCAGGGAAATGACATTGTTGGAGTTATTGCTCATCGGCCTGAGGTTCTTTTTTCCAGGAGTCAGACTGAGGGGCTGGTGTTTCATTCTCATCCTCTTACCAAGGAAAGAGGCTCCAGTCCCTAGAACTTTTCTGACATGACACAATCTCTCAAATAGACTCCTGAGGTAATGCATCTTGTGACGCTATCACTATAGACTTTTTTCTTTTCTTAGGAACTTTGTCTCCAGCTCTCCTTCTCTAAATTATTATTATTATTTTTTTCTTTCTTTCCTGTTTGTCCTGCCTTGGGGTATAGAAAAGGGTTTTCTCCTCTCTGTTCCTCTATTTTCCCATTTGTAAGATGAGGATTTGGGCAATACCAGGGCGATCCTCCACCCCCACCCCACTCCCATTTTTACTTTAGCCACACGACACTTTCTTCAAATGAACTCTTGCCTTAAAGACTAAACAAACAAAACAGGTTAAAATGGAGGTCAGAGAGAGGGGAGATATACCATGGATGTGTATGGATATGTACTTTTGTCTCAATAAAAATAGCCCTTCTGGCTTATCTCCTGCCCTCCAATCCAGGCTTTGGAGGCAATAGACAAGGCTGACTCAGGTTCCCTTCTGCTCCTGATCTTCCGTGAGAGCTGAGTCCTCAGAGACCCTCTGCTGGGAGTCACGGTTTCTGACCCTGAGTGTGACCTGCCTTGGTCACATACTTCTTCCTTAAGTAAAATTCGCAGCTTCCAGCTCCTGGAGACCACCGTCGACTTCAAGCTCTACTATTAATCAAAAAAACGGAAGGCAATGGCCATCTTTTTGCTGTCTCTACCATGACTTCCAAATTAAAAACCCAAAGCCTCACTAATTCACGTGTTCGCTCATTAGCAGATCTGTAAAATGGTCAGAGGGTACCAGCTGCCCACAATATGGTATGTTTGGCAAGAGGCCAAGAACTCACTGAGGGCTGAAGAGGCATGTCTTGATGGGGGACAAGGGAAGGCAGGGAAACAAGACAAAAACAGAAAAAAGGCAATGAGAGGACACAATCAGAGAAGTCAGGATGGAAAAAGGGACAGCTTGGGCACAGCTGGAGCAGGTAGGGGCGGGGCAGAGCCCTGAGGGCACATGTGCCCTGAGCCACCAGCCTGGATGGGTGAGGAGCGCCAACAGAGGCAGGCAAAATCCGACACCTGAGAGACAGGTCTAAAGCAGTTCATGGACACGCCCACTTGTAAACTCATCTGGGTGCATCCATTTCACCAGAGGACACAGCTAGGTGATATGGTAACCACTGAGCTACACCGCTGGGAGACAAATCAAAGAAAGATAAAGCAATCTTAGGCATGGAGCAGGAGAACAAAGAGAAATCTCGGAAAGAGTTACTGTCCCTGCATCTTCTAGACACTACTTTAGAAATATCCTTCAGAAAAACAAAGAAAGAAAAGAAAAGAAAAGAAAAAGGGAAAGGAAAGGAAATGAAAGGAAAGGAAAGGAAGAAAAGAAAGAAAGCTGAGAGACAGAAAGAGGGAATGAAAAGAAAAGAAAAAAGAAAAGAAAAACCCCTTCAGAGATCTTTCTGCTGAAGGACAGGGAAAAAAGACGTACTTCAGCTAAGCGCTGACGTGTTTTCCTCCCAGGTGTGCTTTTACCTGCCGACAGACTGACACTGCTACCATATGGGGTCAGACTCCCAAACCCCACCTATGATCACATGCTGGCTAGCACCCCCAATTCAGTCTGCCAAGATGAACCCCTACACCACTCAAGCACTTTACAGCAGATATACACGAGGGGAAAAAATTCTTCAAACAACAGTGTTTAGCCGCTCGGTCCCCCTGAGGTTTAGGTGAGTTCTACCTACTGCTGCCCTCCCTAATACATCAGCTTCATGTGAGTCCCAGAGAAAGCCCAGCCTACCGGATAACCTGGGAAAGACCAGATACAAAGCTCAGAGTGAAGCACAGAGCCAGGAGCAGCAACTGTCCCAGTGCATATGGTGCTGATCAAGCCTCAGCCAAAGAATCACTACCATCTGCAGGCACCAGGTGTAAAAGGGATGACGACAAGCCAGCAAATCATGTCAAGCGATGGGGTCAAGCAATGGGGTCAAGCGATGGGCAGCTGAAGTAGGTGGTTCAGAGAAGATTAAGGGAAGAAGGAATCTATCACTACCTTAACTATCGAAAGCAATGGCTCTCCAAGTGCAGTCCTCTCCCAGCAGCGTCGGGATCACCTGCGAACTTATTAGAGGTGCATATTCTTATGCCCCAACCCAGACCCACTGAACCAGAAACCCTGGGGATGGAGTCTGGCAATCTGTGTTTTCACAAGCCCTCCCAGGCAGCTGTGACGCACACTGAAGTTTGAGACTCAAACTTTTTGTTCTAAATCAGGAGTCAGCAAACTTTTTCTATAAAGGGCCAGATAATAAATATTTTAGGCTTTCACTGTGGGGTTATCTCTGTTACAACTACTCAGCTCTGCCATTGTAGCACAAAAGCAGTCAGACAATGTGTAAACAAATGGGTGTGGTGCAGATGAATGGGCACAGCTATGTTTCGAAAGCACAGAAACAGGCAGTGAACTGGATGGGGCAGGCGGTGGTTTGCCAGTGTCTGTTCCTTAAAAAGATGGAGCTTTAAAGGGTAGGACTGAGTCCAGCAATTAGAGATTTTTAACTTTCACTGAAAGCTGCCTAATAAAAGCCTGCATTTCCATCTGTCCATCCTTCCATCCATTCATTCAGCTCACTGCCAAATCATTTCCCCTCCTTCATCCTTCACAAACCCTGGTCCTTGAAGCTCACGGCATCATGCTTAACCACCGGACTGCCCCCTCCTTGTTGCTGCAATCTTCCAGTATCCTGGGCACTATCCCTCATCATCAGTGGCTCCCTGTCTCCCTCTCCACCACTGCAGTACCATTCAAGGTGACTTCAAAAGAATGTAGATGACTCACCCAATAGCACAGGCTCCTCTCTTTACAAATTTATGGTTACCCCACCTCAGTCACCCAGTCCATGGTCATGCCCTAGGTCTTGTCAACCTCTGAAGTGTCCATTTCACCACCACTACCTCATATTCTTCCAGATCACTTCTGATACTCTCGCTCCAGCATTTCTTCAACCTTGTCATGCAACAAGTTGTTTGTTATCCATTATGCTTCCATGGGCTTTTCCCTTCCTACCCAGCTTTGCTTACATAGTCCATCATTTATATTTATTCTCCTTATAAATACCCTTTCACCTATGTCCCTCTCTCCCTCTCTTGCACTTACCTGGGAAAATGCCAACCCAGATTAAATTCAACCATCTACCCACTCCATGCCTCACCTGAGTGGCTGAATGTTCCTGGAGGAAAATGGTAAATTGTGCTAAATGGTCTCACTTTAAATTCAGGGCCATGAATCCCAAATGGGCACTATGAAAATTCTATTAAACTTCCTTTATATGTTCATTGTCTGCTCTCCAAAATAACTATTTCATGCTTTGTCTTGGCTCCTCAAATCTCCTATGCTCCCTCCTCTCCTCAGCTGAGAAAATAAATCTGAGGAGAACTCTATCTTCCTGCTACCAAATCTACTAATCGACCTACACCTGTATGTATAGTCTCTTCTTTCTCTGTTAAAATTGATAGCATGCCTGTACTGCGTTTTTAAAGGAATCAAAATACAACCCTGCACTTTGTAAGGCTGAGGTGGGAGGATCACTTGAGGGAAGGAGTTTGAGACCAGCTGGCCCTTGGGCTGTAATTTACGGAACCCTGGCAGAGAATATCACCCACTTATTGGCAAGACCCTATCTATATAGCGAGACCCATCTCTACAAAAATAAAAAAAAATCAGCTGGGCATGGTGGTGCATGTCTGTAGCCCTAGCTACTCAGAAGGCTAAGGCAGGAGGATCACTTGAGTCCAGGAGGATGAGACTGCAGTGAGCCGTGATCACGCCACTGCACTCGAGCCTAGATGACAGAGCAAGGCCCTGTCTCAAAACAAAACAAAAACACACAACCCTTCCACTTAGACAATGATTTCATCCCCACATACCTTCTCAGAAACTTCACTCTTACTGTTAACCTTCCTTTCTTCTTAATCTTCTATTTCTTTCTCTGCAAGATCCTTCTTGGTGAGGCAAATCATTAAAAAACCCTTTCTTTACCTCTCAGTCCTCTGTAAGTACTGCCTCTTTTCTACAAAACTTCTTGAATCAGTTTTTTGAGGCAGCTGCCTCCCCTGCCTTCCCTCCTATCTGCTCCTCAGACCTCTCCAACCACACTTCTGCCTCCTTTAATGAACTGGCTATGATTCAAGTCCAGTGATCTCTATGGGTGCTTCTCTGTCATCTTACTCAACCTCTCAACAGTGTTCAACACACTTCTTGGAACACTTTCTCCCTCTAGCTTTCATGACACCACACTTCTATTCTCCTCCGACATAACTGGCTACTCTTTCTAAGTTCTCCTTTGCTGACTACCCCTCCTCTGCTCAGCTTCCGAATGCTGCATTTCACAGGAAGCTGTCCTGGAACTCCTCCTCTTCTACCCATCTGCACTACCTCTTAGAAACTCTCATTTCAGCCAGGTGCGGTGGCTCACGCCTGTAATCCCAACACTGTGGGAGGCTGAGGCGGGTGAATCACCTGAGGTCAGGAGTTCGAGACCAGCATGGCCAACATGGAGAAACCCCGTCTCTACTAAAAATACAAAAATTAGCCAGGTGTGGTGGCACATGCCTGTAGTCCCAGCTACTCGGGAGGCAGAGGCATGAGAATTGCTTGAACCCAGGAGGCTGATGTTGCAGTGAGCTGAGATCAAGCCACTGTATTCCAGCGTGGGTGACACAGCAAGACTCCATCTCAAAAAACAACAACAACAAAAAAAACCCAATACTCTCATCTCATAGCTTTAAACATTATATGACTCCAAATCTGTATCTCCAATGCTATCTCCCCTTAATACCAGATTTAACATATCCAATTATTTATAAAACATATCCTCTTGGATGTCAAACTCAGACTTTAACCTGTTTAAAACAAACACAAGTGATTTACAGTCACCCCCACCCCTCCCTGACTTCCCCATCTCAGTGAATGGCACTCGACCCAACTGCTCAACGTAAAAAACAAAAAGGCCACAAAAAAAAAAAAAAGAGAGCTGTTTTTCAAGAATGACCCTACACGGCACATCCCTGATTTTTTTCTTTTCCTCAAACCCCACACCTTCCATCCAATCCATCAGCAAATCTTATTAGCTTACTTCCAAATACATTCCCAATCTCTACTCTTCCTTCTATCTAGCGCCACTGCCCCTATCCTAGTCCAAGCCTCCATCATCTTGGACTAGGAGGTGTGTCGTGGACACTCTCCTAGTGTCACCTGGAGGTGTCTCGTGGACACTCTCATACCGAATCAAGTTAGCCTCTGCTCAAAAAGCCTCTAATGGGCCAGGCATGGTGGCTCACGCCTGTAATCTCTGCACTTTAGAAGGTTGAGACAGGTGGATCACCTGAGATCAGGAGTTTGAGACCAGCCTGTCCAACGTGATGAAACTCCATGTCTACTAAAAATAAAAAAAACTAGCTGGGCATGGTGGCACATGCCTGTAATCCCAGCTACTCAGGAGGCTGAGGCAGGAGAATCACTTGAGCCTGGGAGGTGGAGGTTGCAGTGAGCCGAGATCACACCACTGCACTCCAACCTGGGCAACAAGAGCAAAACTCCATCTCAAAAAAAAAAAAAGAAAAAAAAGAAAAAAAAAGCCTCTAATGGTTTCACCTCACACTTAGAAAACAAGCCAGACTCTAACTGAGGCAATCAGGCTCCACATGGCATCCCTCCTGCCAACCCCTCCACTTCATTACTACTCTGTCCCCCCTTTCACTTGCTTAAACAGCTCCAGCAGACTTATTTCTGTCTTAAGACAGGAATATCTCTCTGTGTAATATTTCTCTGTGACCTCCAACTGGAATGTTTTTCCTTGAGGTACTTTTATGTGGCTGTCTGCTTCTTTTCATTCACATCTTAGCTGAAATTTCACTTTTTCAGAAAGCCCTTCCCCAATTATTCACTAAAGGAGGTCTCCAGTAACTCTCTAAAACATCGCCCTTACTACATGATGGTTTCTTGTTTATTTCTTTATTGTCTGTATCTCACCATAAGCTCCAGAGTAGGCATCATGTCTGATTTGATAAATGCTATAACCCTAGCACCAAGAACTGGCACATAATTCATCTAACAAACACGTATTGGGCACTCAGCACTCCAAAGAGCACCAACAGTAGAGCAGCGAACAAAGTACACACTGATCCCTGGAGATTATACTGTTGCAGGCCACACAGACATTGAGCTACCACTGTAACAAGGGATCTGAGGGAAAGCACGGTCTTCAATGGAGGAAACATCTGATGGAATCAAGGAACTCACAGAGGGACTCGAGAACTCAGCTCTGAAGGATGAGCAAGAATTAACAAGAGGAGAGGTGAGAGTGGGGAGAGAATAATTCCAGATAAATGGAGCATGGCAAGTTGGGAGAATTGAATGTCAACCACGGAGACTGAAGCACAGAGAGAGAAAGGATGAGAATACAGAGATGAGGCTGGTGAGGCTGAGTCGGATCATGTGGGGTCTTAAACCATATTCAAGTTTTGGAATTTATCTTGAAGGCAATGGAACACCACTGGGTTAGCAAAAGTCAAATTTCTATTGAAAACAATCTCAGCTGAAGCATAGAGAATGAATGAGAACAGAGCTTCCCACAAAATGTCCTATGAGTCATGAATGGGTAACAGATGTGCCCAAGATATTGATCTCTCAGTCCCTGGAGTGGCTGGGTGCGTCCAGGGCAGCCAAAACCCCCTTTGGGGCAGTTGCCTCCAGCTTTGAGCACCTTTGTCCGGTTACCCCAGTGAATTGTGCAAATACAATTTTCTGAGAGCTGTACTGTAAAAAAAAGCCTGGGAGGCACTGGATTAGAGAATACACATGTGAATGTTGGAAACCTGTTAGGAGGCCACTGCAATCGTCTTGGAAAGAGATGACAGTATCTTAGTGGTGACAATGGAGATGAAGAGCAGTAGATTTTTGAAATATTCAGGAGGAAAATCAACAAGAGGACTCCACCATGCCCTTCATCATAACCTTCATTAGACGTCAGAAGCTGGGGAGAAGGATGTCAGGAATGACTCCCAGGATGCCCAGTTGGGGCTTGCACACTGGCTCAAGGGTGCTGCCTTTCACTGAGAGAAGAAATGCAGGAGGAGGACCTGGTTTGGAAAGGAAGATTCTGAGCTTTGTTTTGGACATAGTGGGTTTAAGGTACCTGTGAGACATCCAAATGAGATGTGAAAAACTAGATTGGCTCTGGAGTTCATGGAAGAAATCTAGGCTAGGGATATAATTTTGCATAGAGGTGGTACTTGAAGTCGTGAGAACGGATGAAATTCCTAGGTAAAGAACATACAATAAGAGGACTCAGCCTTGAAGAAATTCAACATTTTAAGACTGGAACGAAGAGGAGGAACCAGTAAATAATACTAAAAAGGAGGGAAATGTGTATCATAGAAACCAAAAGGAGAGTAGTTCAGGAAAAAGAATGAGGTCACTAAAAATCGTTGGATATGTTCAAACAGGAAGAGTGACAACACGTCAGAAATGGTTGGGGGCTAGAAAGGGGAGCGCTACATCAAGTGGCCTGTAGGATATCTTGAAACTTTAAAAAGTTGAGACCTGACCCTAACTCCATGAAGGAAAACTAGTAGACATTTTACCTGTTACGGGTGAGCCTCAAGAACATGTAATGCGGTGTCAGGACAAATATTAACTCCTATCTTCAATGAGACATTGGGTTTTGTGTAGGTCCAACACAAGGGTTGTAAAAGCATCAATATAATTATGCCCAAGGAAACGATTACAGTTTCCCAATATACATTACTTTTCTTCTGTTTTACCAACATCAAAAAGTCAAGTGCTCTTCAATAAGACGGACTAGAGGAACTGTTAAAATTCTACAAGTCTTCCAAATGAGCAAAAACAACAACAAAAAATGGTAAGTCCCAATATTTCAGTTTGTCTTTAGTTTGTCCCAGTCTTACAGGAGCAAGAGGATCAAATCATCAGTGTTTACAGTAGAGTTTGGGCTGTAGGCATGGTAAAGGAGCAGGTGAATAAGGGTGTGCCTGCTAAGAGAGGAAGTAAGGGTGACACCTTGCATTCTTGGAAGTGGAGTTGTAATTGACGTTAAGATTAACATGCAGGTATGTGTGGCTAGAGCCTAAAGTCAATCCTGATCCTGCTCTCTGCTCCAAGCAATTCCTATTTTCTTTCAACTCCAGAATTCCTATTTTCTTTCAACAACAACAAAGACAACCCAATTTTAAAATGAGCAAAGGATTTGTGCAGATATTTCCTCAAAGAAGACATATCATTGGCCAAAAAGCACATGAAAAGCTGTTCAACATTATTATCATTACAAAAATGCAAATTTTAAAAATCACAATGATAGACTATACCAACTAGGATGGCTATAATAAAAAAACCGGCCAGATGCAGTGTTGCACACCTGTAATCCCAGCACTTTGGAAGGCCAACATGGGAGGATCACTTGAGCTCAGGAGTTTGAAACCAGCCTGGGCAGCACAGCGAGACCTACGTCTCTACTAAAAATGTAAAAACAAAAAATAAAATTAAAAAAAAAGAGAGAAAACAACAAGTGTTGGCAAAGATGTGGAGAAACTAGAACCCTCATATATTGCTGGTGGTGTAAAATGGGGCAGCTGCTACAGAAAAGCTTGGCAGTTACTTCAGTTAAAACATAAAATTACCATATGAGCCAGCTAATCCACTCTGACATACAAACAAAAACTTGTAAATGTTCATAGCAGCATTATTTACAACAGCCAAAAAGTGGAAACAACCTAAATGTCCATCAACTGATAAATGGATAAACAAAATGTGGTATATCCATATAATGGAATAGTATTCAGACATAAAAACGAGAGAAGTACTGATACATGCTATAACATGAATGAACCTTGAGACATTAAGCTAAGGGTGAAAGAAGCCAGACACAGAAAGCCACACACTAGATGATCCATTTATAAACATCCAAAACAGGCAAATCTGCAGAGACAGATAGAAAACAGATTCATGGTTGCCAGGTACTGAGGGAATGGGCAGTCTCACTGCTTAATTAGGTAAGTTTCTTTTGGGGGCAATAAAAATGTTCTAGAGTTAGACAGTGGTGATGATTATATAACATTGTGAATTTTATGTTATGTGAATTTTACCTCATATATATATATATCTCCTTTTCTTCTCAAAATGCTGCACCACAAGGGGAAAAGACAGGACACTGGCCGGGAACAGTGGCTCATGCCTATAATTCCAGCACTTTAGGAGGCCGAGGCAGGCAGATCACTTGAGGTCAGGAGTTGGAAACCAGCCTGGCCAACATGGTGAAATCCCACCTCCACTAAAAATACAAAAATTAGCTGGGCCTGGTGGTGCACGACTGTAATCCCAGCTACTCAGGAGGCTAAGGCAGGTGAATCGCTTGAACCCAGGAGGCAGAGGTTGCAATGAGCCGAGATCACACCACTGCACTCCAGCCTGGATGACAGAGTAAGACTGAATCTCAAAAAAAAAAAAAAAAAAAAAAAAAGAAAGAAAGGACATTAAAAAAAAAAAGACAGGACATTAAATCTCTGTGTCTGAAAATAGGCATGGCAAGTAATGGCTTTTACCAGCAAATCAGTCTGTATTCCACCAAAAATTTACACACACAAATTGGTTGGGGTAAAATAAACTGCCATAATAATTGTTAAAAATTAACTTTAATGCTGTAAGCAAAAGCACTAAGCATTTAATGAGTTAATAAGGTACTGTGGTAGAGCCAATAGATAAACAAGAGTAAACTTTTATGTGATCACATCACTACTTTCCAATCGAGTAACATATTTATACAACTAAAAAAATAGAGATATGGCAACCGGAAACCCATAAAAGGACCTGGAGACAGTGAAAACAAGCAAGAGCTCAAAGCCACGGCAAGCACAGCTGCATGACTCATAGGCACCTCCTAGGCTGATCTGTCTGGGTCAGCAGAGGGCAGAATTGGAGAACTGCAAATACACTCCAATATCAAAGGACTACTTGTAAAGCTTTCCAAAACCCTCGGCTGTCTTTTCACTAAGAAAGAGAAAAGGAAATTCACAGTTACACCTGTCAATATCACCTAAGAAAATGCTGTCCTTCAAAGTTAAACTTCTAGGTAAGACAAGCAACCCAGGATCTTTGCTCATAGCTCTGGGTGTTCTGAGGGGTATTGAGAGGTCAGGTCCACATCACCCAGTGACACTTCTCCATCCAGGGTGATACAGGGCTCAGATCCTGATGAAATCACTCTACAGACCAAACGTCACAGGCGCCCAGCTGCCACTTGTCCCCAACTCCACACCCACTAAGTTACCATAGAACTGGGGTAAACAGAGAGAATTTAATATGCTAATAGCTCTGATCTAATAGCTGACATAACACCAATTACACTTTTAATGACACTGGAGTAATAAAAGAGCCCTTGGCATACTTCTCTTTGCAAACATGACTCAAAGGGTGGTTTTCCTTTTGCCCTTTCTTCAATTTCCAGATGCCAGGCCACTTAGAAGCCACTTATCTCTTCACTCAGAGCTGGTATTCAGGGGGTTATCATTTTATAAGAAAAGGACCACAAATTTTGGAATGCCTAGCTACTCAGAGTATCCAACTATGGCATAAGGAATCCCCATTTCTTTCAGAGTAAAAGTGAATGTTAGAGGGTTTGGAGTCTAGAACCTGGAATCCCAGGTTACCACTCTGATGTCCCTCTCTTTCCCTGACTGATTCTGGTTCTGGCTCCATGAAGAACATGTGATCTCCATTTCTAAATCACGGGCAGAGGCCACAAAGTTCATGAGATGGCTTCACACAGAAACCATGGCTATTAGAAAATAAGAGCAGCAGATCGAACTGACCTGCTGGCACTCGACAGTGAGTCCACCGACCAGCCCTACCAATGGCAATGTTTGTGCTTCATATGGAATGAAAAAAGCAAGTTGCTGAAAGATATAAACAACACGGTGTTACTTATTGAATACAGGATGCATATCAAACATGGAATGAAAAGATACAGACCAAATTCTTGATAGCTGTTGCTTCTGGTGAGTGGTAATGAGACTGGGGACGGTATGGGAGGGAACACAGACGACCTCAATTTCATTAGCATTATTTGTGTAAAAAAAAAGCCAAAAAGGTAAATATTACAAAATGCTACCATTTGTTAATGCTAAATGATAAATGCACAGGTGTTTGTTAAATTCGCTTTCATACATTATTTTCCAAATTAAAAGAAAAAAACATCTTTTATCTTATAAGCACTTGGTGGCAATATGCTCAATCAGTAAACAGCTGCTGAGCATCCACCAGATGCAAATAATAAAATCCAGCATTAAGTATTTACTGTGTCAGGCACAGTACTAAGTGATCTGTATTATGTTACAAGGCAGGTACCTTTCATAAGGGATAAGTGTTTATCCTCACCTCCAGCTTTCATTAGTTCTAGTCCTAGCCTCCTCCATCTAGTCCAGGGAAGACTGGTGGCTTTTCTGACTGGCTTGTTTGGAAGAAGAAACAAAGGGGCTCGGCCCCTTCTGCTCTGCCAGAAGCTGCTTGTTTGCAGAAGCCTCTTGTAAGTTTAACAGACAGGCTCTGCCTGCCTCTGCAGAGAAAGACGTGTGGTTGTCCTACACTTACAGAGATTTGTAGGGTAAGTTCATCTATCTGTATGCCTAAATCTGGATCAATATTAAAAACTCATGACTGCTGCATACCTAAGCCACATTCTTCAACCTAATCTTTATTAATAGTAAAGGTAAAATATATAAAAAGATGGAATTTTTATATCCGTCTGTCTTTCAATTGGTTCCACTCTTGGGCAGGAAATAAAAGTTACTTATTGTCTCCCTCCATCCTAACACTTGCTTTTGCCATTTTACAGACGAGCGTATTTAGGCTTAAAAACACTGTATCAGTCCATTTTTGCATTACTGTAAAGGAATACCTGACACTGGGTAATTTATAAAGAAAAGAAGTTTAATTGGCTCATGGTTCCACAGACTGTACAGGTATGGCACCAACATCTGCTCAGTGTCTGGTGAGGGCCTCAGGAGGCTTACAATCATGGTAGAAGGTGATGGCAAGCCAGTACGTCACATGGTGAAAGTGAGGCAAAAGAGAGGGAGTGTGAGGTCCTAGATATTTAAACAACCAGATTTTGAGTGAACTGAGAACTCACTCATCACCAAGGGGATTGTGCTATGCCATTCATGAGGGATCTGCCCTCATGATCCAATCACCTCCCACCAGGCCCCACCTCCAACACTGGGGATCACATTTCAACATGAGATTTGGAGGAGACAAACATCCAAACCATACCAAACACTAAGTATGTCATTTGTCCAAGATGATATTAAGTAGCAGTCAGAGTTCAAATTCATACTCATCTAATTCCAGAGTTCGTATTCTTAATTACTATGCCAAGGCATTATGCTGTGCATATCAGAGAAAAGACAAGCTGTATCTTTTACTTGCTAAGAATCTTAAAGATGAACTTAAAAAATATTCTAAAGGTTGAAGCTTTTCTTAGTACATATTTGGATCTCACAGAGGGGACTAGGCGTGGTGGGTCATGCCTGTAATCCCAACACTTTCGGAGGCTGAAGTGGGAGGACTGCTCAAGGCCAAGTTCGCGACCAGCCTGGGCAACATAGGGAGACTCTGTCTTTACAAAAAAAAAAGAAAAAAAATTAATTATCTGAGCATGGTAGCCTGCGCCTATAGTCTCAGCTACTGAGGAGACTAAAGTAGGAGGAACACCTGAGCCCAGGAGTTCCAGGCTGCACTGAGCTATGATCACGCCACGCCACTGCACTCCAGCCTGGATGACAAAGCAAAACCTCATCTCCAAAAAAATAAAATAAAATTTAAAATTCATTTTATAGAGGGTAGCAATGTGTGTGTACACACTATGTTGAGTATATATAGGGAACAGTAAAGGTATTAACATAAAATCCTCTTAGGGATCTTTTAACCTTCAAAACTAGTTCAAAACTCGTAGGCATCTTTGCTTCTGCCCATCTTAGTACTCACCTTCCTCAAATTTTACTCAAGATTCCACAGATCCATGGCAGACTTTTTATCTGCTATACTTTAAAAGGACTATGTTCAGGCACCCCCTCCCTGCAGTGTTGTCCATATGCAAAGCACTCAGCTCTGAGCCTAACTTGATCTCAGTCTCTACCTCCTGCAGTCCCTCCCAGGGAAAACAAACCAGCTTCCCTCAGCCAGTCAGGCCTAACTCCAGGGGGAGTGCTAGTAAGGAAGACCACAAAGCACTTGCAACTGAGGTCTAACAGAACTGACCACTTCTGCTGCCAGCCTCTGCTTGGACAGCCCATGAAAAAGCAGTCCCCTTACCACCAAGGGAGTTGACAGCAACCCTTCAGCCTGGCCCCGTATCAGCAGAGGGTTGCCCATGTGGGTATTCACTCGGTTATTTGGACTCAAAATGGATGCTGTCCACACCTCTGTGGTCCTGCTGCAGTGACCCAGGGCTCAGTCCACAAACCCTGTCCCTTCTCCAGCTATATTTTTCCCTTAGTTGACCCAAGCTAGTTCTATGACTTGAAATGCCATCTATAAACTGGTAATTTGTAGACAATTCTCTATTTTATTTCGCTAGTCCAGAGTTCCAGATTCATACATCCAACTGTCTATTCCACATCTTTACTTGGGTGTCTAACAGTAATCTCAAAGGTAAAGGCCCAAACCAAACTTTCAGCTTGCTTTAAAAATTAGTTTCGGGAAAAAAAAAAAATTTAGTTTCAAAACTTGAGAACTGACTAGGAAACATTGATCTATGAATGAGCAGTAGCACATTTGTTCCTATAAACCTGGGGAATGTCTGCAGCAGGACGTTCCCTCTGTGGAGCCCAGGACACATGGAATGCTGAGTGGAAACCACACTGAATGAATAGCATTGGGACTTAGAACAGCTACTTGCATAGAACAAGCAGTACTTAGAAAAAGTGAGTAGAAGCAATGCTAATTTCATTCACTTTAATTCCTTTCCCTTAGCTCTTTCCAGCCTCACTTCCCACTCACTCATTTCCCCATGGACGGTTACTCCACTGCAACCACCACTCCACTTCCAGACTTTTGTCCACACTATTCCTTGATTTGAAATGCCCTCCCCTCTGCCCTAGCCCCACCTAGCAAACTTCTAGCTGACCTTCAAAGCCCAGGTGAAATGCCCGCTCTCCCATGAACCCATTCCAGATCTCTCGTGGAGAATGAGTGACATATGGGGAAGGAAGAGGAAGAAGAGGGGGAGCATTTGGGGCTTAATCACAGGCCCAAAACTTCAGTTTTTTCAACTCTCTTCTTTTACTCCTATACCCAGTCACCTTGGTTCTACCTTAAAATACATCCAGAGTCTGATCACCTCCACTGTCACCATCCTAGTCCAACCCACCATCATCTCTCACCTGGATAATGCAGCAGCCTATCATTAAACTAGGGAGTAACACAGGTTTGTGACTTGAGAAATATCTAAAAGCAGGCATTTCAAAGTCTGCAATGTCTAACTGCTCAGATCCCAAAGCTATGGGTAAATACCTCGATCTTCACTGATATATGCTTTCCCAAGACATTTGCATGGCATCTTGCCCCAACAAACCCCCAGGATCTCTAATAAAAACAATCCTTTTATACCTTTGGTGTTAAAGTAATCAGGTTTAGACACCCCTCCTTCCCCAAAATAAGAACTGCAAAGGAAAGGGTTTTGGATGAGATTTCAGAATACGAAAATCAATAAACTTCAGAATACAAAAATCAATAAGCCCTCAGGTGAGTCAACATAGAATGTGGAGCACGCACGCACGCGCGCGCGCGCACGCACACACACACACCCCTAAAAATTTGCTCCTAGTTTTCACACATTCCACCACTAGAAAATTGTACACAGCAGGGGATAGGAAAGGCATTTAAATCATTCCTTCAGTGATCATCAACAGCTTTACAAGCAAGTACTAGACTGCTGTCTCTATAGAGAGCTGTTTCTATTATTATGAAGAAGTTAAGGCACAGAGAGGTCAAGAGTCAAATCAAAGCAGAGCTTTATGCTGGCGGTGTGGGTTAAAGTTAAATGCAGGTGTACTGGAGTCACACATGCAGTTATTTTATCAAACCACCTGACTCTCTGAACACTGAGTTAGGGAAGAGTAGTAAATAGAAATATTCTTATTCATACACTAACTCCCCCCATTTCTAACCACCACACTCACTCTCACTCTCTTACAAGCTAAATCCACATTTCCATTGTCAAAAGCCACATTAAAAGATCAGAAGACCACAATTGTCTGGTTAATCTCTAGCACAACCGCTGAATCCCAGCATGCTCTTTGAGCCCCCAGGCTCTGGCTCCACACTAAGTGAATGTGGGTGCATGAGCCCTGTGGGGTTTGAGAAAAGGGAGAGCTCAAACAATGTTCTCATGAGCACTTTAAACAAAAAATCCATTCAACGAGAATGGCACCATGTTCTTTTTGCCCTTTCTCCCCAGGAACTAAATTAAACAGATTACAGACAGTAGCCAGGGCTGGCCTTAGAACCACCTCCCCCTTATTTGTTATTTTTAGCAATTCAGTCCGACAACGCCCGAACTAAACAGGCCTAGAATAGCTAAAGGGAGGGGGGATTATCAGATACTACCAGCAAAAAAAACACTAGTCATCACTTCCTCCAACCCTAAGAAAGCATCATTTTCCATGTCTTTATAGCATCACAGAGTTTGAGCCTTTAGAGTTTCATATAAAAACAGACTACGTATAAAACATTAGTGGAAACCGATAATGTTTCCTGACCTGGAAGTATTGTTCCACCCCCACATGGGTTTTCTTAAAAACAAAAGCAGAATCAAACGAACTAAATTGTTTTACACAAAGGTTAGGAGTACAATGCATCTGTGTCCATTCTGGAAAAACTTCCTCACAAGATGACTATGTAACCAAAAGAATAGCTTTGTGAATAGTGATGGAATTCAAATATTTCGATTATGCTGGCAGCAGGTAAGAGACTGGAAGCAAAACAAAGTGAGCTGGGACAAACTTCAAATTAGTCATAATTAGCAACATAGCATCGTCCCTAGTCATTCTATTTATAAATGAAATAATATAGCAAAAATCATTTGAAAAATGAATAAAATGGTAAGATAAAAAGGTAAAAGCTCTATGAAAATGGTGTAACTGTTTGCATCAGCAGATAAACTAAAATTCACAAAAAATATGTTATAAAAATAAATAAGATACAATTCATTAAAAAGTTCATGAACAGGATGGGCACAGTGGCTTACACCTATAATCCCAGCACTTTGGGAGGCCAAGGTGGACAGACCGCTTGAGGCCAGGAGTTCAAGACCAGCCTGGCCAAGGTGGTGAAACCCCATCTCTATCAAAATATATAAATTAGGTAGTTATGGTGGCGCACCCTGTAATCCCAGCTACTCACAAGGCTGAGGCAGGAGAATCCTTTGAATCTGGGGGGCAGAGGCTGCAGTGAGCCAAGATTGCGCCACTGCACTCCAGCCCGGGTGACAGAGTAAGACTCCATCTCAACAACAACAAAAACAAAAAAAGTTCATAAACACTCAAGGAATCTAAACACAGGAACATATATGCTACTATTCTAAGTATCATATATTTTATAAGACAGGATTAAAGCACTATAAATGAATAAAATTATGTCTTCCTGGGCATGTCTATTACGTATGTGGAGTTAAGCTATTCAGCTCTATCTGAAAATATATTTCCAAAACAAGGTGATGCCTAATGTAGTTGACCTTTAAGCCATTACATGGATATCTCTGTAATTTAAATGACTGCAAAGATATCAAAAGAGATACCATCACCTTGAATTACATTTTAGATATAGGTAGACAACTAGTTTCATTTTAGCTTCAAAAATAGGATTCCAATTAACTTTTTATTTTTTATATACTTTTTGAGATGGGGGTCTCACTCTGTCACCCAGGCTGGAGTACAGTGGCGCTATCAAGCCTCACTGCAGCCTTGATCACCTGGGCTCAAGCAATCCTCCCACCTTAGTCTCTGCAGTAGCTGGGACCACAGGCATGCACCACCATGCCCAGATATTTTTTTAACTATTTGTAGAGATGAGGTCTCACTTTGTTGCCCGGGCTGGTCTCAAACTTCAGGGCTCAAAAGATCTGTCTGCCTCAGCCTCCCAAAGTGCTGGGATTATAGGTATGAGCCATGGCACCCAACCTTATAATTTTTTTTTTTTTTTTTGAGATGGAGTTTCATTCTTGTTGCCCAGGCTGGAGTGCAATGGCATGATCTCGGCTCACCGCAACCTCTACCTCCCGGGTTCAAGCGATTCTCCTGCCTCAGCCTCCCGAGTAGCAGGGATTACAGGCATGCACCACCACGCCTGGCTAATTTTGTATTTTTAGTAGAGATGGCATTTCTCCATGTTGGTCAGGCTGGTCTCGAACTCCTGACCTCAGGTGATCTGCACCCCCCTCGGCCTCCCAAAATGCTGGGATTATAGGTGTGAGCCACCGTGACCCGCCTTTAACTTTTTAAATTAAGACAACGATCTGGACAAAGGAAATTGTTTTTGTTTTGTTTTGCTTTCTTCCATCTTTTCATTTTAAGGAGGCATTTTTTTTTTTTTTTTTTTTTTTTTTTGAGACAGAGTCTCGCTCTGTCACCCAGGCTGGAGTGCAGTGGCCGGATCTTGGCTCACTGCAAGCTCCGCCTCCTGGGTTCACGCCATTCTCCTGCCTCAGCCTCCCGAGCAGCTGGGACTACAGGCACCTGCCACCTCGCCCAGCTAGTTTTTTTTGTATTTTTTAGTAGAGACAGGGTTTCACCGTGTTAGCCAGGATGGTCTCGATCTCCTGACCTCGTGATCCGCCCGTCTCGGCCTCCCAAAGTGCTGGGATTACAGGCGTGAGCCACCGTGCCGGGCCTTAAGGAGACATTTTTGCTCCTAAAACGACAACTCAGAAAAAGACCAAGGTTATAACAATAAACTTAATAGAAGTGACTGGAGTGACCCTAGAGATCTTCTAATCCAATATTCTTATTTTATAGATGAGGAAACTGAGGCTTAGAGAACAGTAAGAGTTAGAACGAAAAACTCCTAAATTTTTTTTTTTTTTTTTTTTTTTTTGAGACAGAGTCTCGCTCTGTCGCCCGGGCTGGAGTGCAGTGGCCGGATCTCAGCTCACTGCAAGCTCCGCCTCCCGGGTTCACGCCATTCTCCTGCCTCAGCCTCCCGAGTAGCTGGGACTACAGGCGCCCACCACCGCGCCCGGCTAATTTTTTTTTTTTGTATTTTTTAGTAGAGACGGGGTTTCACCGTGTTAACCAGGATGGTCTCGATCTCCTGACCTCGTGATCCGCCCGTCTCGGCCTCTCAAAGTGCTGGGATTACAGGCCTGAGCCACCACGCCCGGCCAAGAACTCCTAAATTAACATAAGGCTTTTAAAATTAGGAATTTAGGGTAATGAACGCTCTGTTGTAAATCTAGTAGACTTGGAAATTCTATTTATGGCTGAAATGTCAACCTTTCCTTGGATCTTTTTCTGAGCTGACGTGTAGCATGCTTATTAATAAAGGTGTGGCCTTCCCCACATGGAGTATTGAACTTGCTTTTTATGACCAGTATCTATTACTTCAGGTTGGAGGACACCTGTGATGTGAGAACAGAGACTGATCAGAGTAAGAATCTAGGATAAGGAAAAGTGCCCTGATTCACTTGGCAAGGAAGTATGTAATGACATGAAAGAAAATCCAAAGTCTAACTCATTAAAACAAATCATTCTCTAGGCAGCCTGAAAATGATTTAAGGAATCCAGGGATGGGAGGGAGGAGGCTAAGGACATATGGTTAGACAGGGAAGATTATAGACCATATAAAGCGTGTAACAATGAAGGCTGAGGTCAACAACTCCCTAAAGCATTCAAAGGAATAGTTGGGTGTGGGGACAGATAAGTATTCCAAGAAGAGCAACAAGGCACTCAATGTATCCAAGAAGAAAAGAATAACTGAAACAAGATGCAAAAAGCTGAACTCTGGGCTAATTGGAATGCAAATCCAATTATCTTAAGTCTCTTACCTTAATCATAAAATGAAGATGCACCATCAGGGAACAGATCAAATCAAGGGTGTATGAATGTGTGTGCTAAATATCTGTAATATATATTTCAAGATAAATAAGAAAGGCTATCTAGTTAAAGGAACCAATCTATGGGTCAGGCACGATGGTTTGTGCCTGTAATCCCAGCACTTTGGGAGGCTGAGGCGGGCGGATCACGGGGTCAGGAGATCAAGACCATCCTGGTTAACACAGTGAAACCCCGTCTCTACTAAAAATACAAAAAAATTAGCCAGGCATGGTGGCGGGCACCTATAGTCCCAGCTACTTGGGAGGCTGAGGCAGGAGAATGGCATGAACCCGGGGGGGGTGGAACTTGCAGTGAGCCAAGATTGAGCCACTGCACTTCAGCCTGGGTGACAGAGCGAGGAGCAAGACTCTGTCTCAAAAAAAAAAAAAAAAAAAGAACCAATCTATTTGAACTGCTTACATCTGAGTTCTCATCAGATCTAAAATACTTCTATGAAGGAAATAAAATGCATCACAGACGCTTTATATTTGGGCAAATTTTAGCATTTGGATGATAACATACACACTGAACAAGGCATTGGCAATATTAATAAGAAAAAATGCTCACACAGAAAAAGAGCATATATGGCGGGCTTTTTCAGACCCATACCAGCTCTTCTCTGAAAGCCACAAAGGAGGATTCTGCAGCTACATTAAGCCCTAAGACATCAGGACATAGAGACTATATAAAGCTCATGATAAACGCTGGGGTTTCCAACCAGCAGGCTCTCTTAGACTGAAGTCCTAAATAACTGAAAACTATTTTAAAACAAACATCCATTTTTATAAATGTTAAGAATGCAAATGAGCTCTATAAAGAGATAAGTACTCATGTTTGAAATCCCAATGTATGCACAATAAGAGAAATCACTTCACCCAAGACTCTCCAAGTCAAAACAACATAGAAAAGAGATTAATTTTACATCTTGCATTGATTTCTAAGATAAAAATTTAAAAAAGACATCCATAAGTGTCTAGCTATCTAGCTACTACGGAAGGTAGGAAATCAACAAGCTAATTTTAATCATCAGGAGTGTAGACGTTTTATACTTCCTTCCAGGATGCAAGCTCTCCTGGAGTGTGGGTGGAGGGTGGTTTCTGAAAATTATCTTAGCAAGATGCTAAGATAAACTGTAAAAATACTCTATGAGAATACCTTCACTTGTTAAGAACAAAAATGGACTGTCTAGATACATAAATTGTGGTACTTCTATATGACGGAACACTTTGCAGCAATGAAATGAACAACTCACAATCTCAAGAGATAACACGATGTACTTCACAAACACAATGTGGAGCGAAAGAAGTGAGGCAAAAAAATCGTGATTTTGTTCACGTAAAGTTCAGCAACAAGCTAAATTATATATATGTACACACACATATACATAAAATACATATATACATTATATGTATATACATAAAATATATATTTATGTACATATTTATGTACATATATTTATATATTACGTACATATTTATGTACATACATTTATATATTATGTACATATTTGTGTACATATATTTATATATTATGTACATATTTATGTACATATATGTATATGTTATGTACATATTTATGTACATGTATTTATATACATAAAATATATACATAAAATATATATTTATGTACATAAAATACATATATATTTTGGTTTTTTGTTGTTGTTGTTGTTTTTTGAGATGGAGTCTCGCTGTGACACCCAGGCTGGAGTGTAATAGTGCGATCTTGGCTCACTACAACCTCCACCGCTAGGGTTCAAGCGATTCTCCTGCTCCAGCCTCCCGAGCAGCTGGGACTACAGGCACGCGCCACCAGGCCCAGCTAATTTTTGTATTTTTAGTAGAGACAGGATTTCACCATATTGGCCAGGATGGCCTCGAACTCCTGACCTCAGGTGATCTGCCTGCCTCGGCCTCCCAAAGTGCTGGGATTACAGGCATAAGCCACCGTGCCCAGCCTAAATTATATTATTTTATAGATACATCCATAGGTAGCAAAACCATCTTTTTTTTCTTTGAGACGGAGTCTCGCTCTGTCACCAGGCTAGAGTGCAGTGGCGTGATCTCGGCTCACTGCAACCTCTACCTCCCGGGTTCAAGCAATTCTCTACCTCAGCCTCCCGAGTAGCTGGGATTACAGGCGCCCACCACCACGCCCGGCTAATTTTTGTAGTTTTAGTAGAGACAGGGTTTCATCATCTTGGCCAGGCTGGTCTTGAACTCCTGACCTCGTGATCCACCCACCTCAGCCTCTCAAAGTGCTGAGATTACAGGCGTGAGCCACCATGCCTTGCCGTAAAACCATATTTTTTAAAAAGGAAATAATTATCACAAAAGTTAGGGTAGTAGTTACTTGGTGGGAGAGGCAGGCAGGAATAGCACATGATTAGGCGGTGATAACAAGGAGGGTTCTGGTTTCCTGACAACATTTGATTTATTGGCCTGGATAACTGACGTGTTTGTTTTATAATTATTAAGCTATATATGTTATTTAACACATATTTCTTAAATGCTACATTTCAATAAAAAATTAATGACTAAATTTTTAATGGATTATAAACTTAGAGATGAGCAAGCAGATGAACTGCCGGGCATATTTCTTGTTTAATGTTTTAAAAACATTCTGTCGGCCGGGCACAGTGGCTCAAGCCTGTAATCCCAGCACTATGGCAGGCCGAGACGGGCGG
Organism: Macaca mulatta; assembly: GCF_049350105.2. Classification (NCBI taxonomy): domain Eukaryota; kingdom Metazoa; phylum Chordata; class Mammalia; order Primates; family Cercopithecidae; genus Macaca; species Macaca mulatta. The sequence continues at coordinate 149,131,907 of NC_133411.1, forward strand.
ATCACGAGGTCAGGAGATCGAGACTATCCTGACTAACACGGTGAAACCCCGTCTCTACTAAAAAATACAAAAAATCAGCCGGGCGTGGTGGCAGGCGCCTGTAGTCCCAGTCACTTAGGAGGCTGAGGCAGGAGAATGGCGTAAACCCGGGAGGCGGAGCTTGCAGTGAGCTGAGATCCGGCCACTGCACTCCAGCCCGGGCGACAGAGCAGACTCCATCTCAAAAAAAAAAAAAAAAAAAAAAAAAAATTCTGTCATTGGCTCTGCTATCCCCTGCCCTCCTTTCTTCATTGAAAAACAGAGGTAACACTCAGCCTGGCCAATAAGGTGAAACCCCATCTCTACTAATAATACAAAAATTAGCTGGGCATGGTGCCATGCACCTGTAGTCCCAGCTACTCGGGAGGTTGAGGTAGAAGAATCGCTTGAACCCGGGAGGTGGAGGTTGCAGTGAGCCGAGATCGTGCCATTGCACTCCAGCCTAGGTGACAGAGCGAGACTCCATCTCAAAAAAAAAGGAAAGAAGGAAGGAAGGAAGGAAGGGAGGGAGGAACGGAGGGAGAGAGGGAAGGAGGGAGGGAGGGAGGGAGAAAAATAGAGGTAAGAATCAGTGCCTATCATATAGTAGAGTCAGGAAGGAAGGAAGGAAGGAAGGAAGGAAGGAAGGAAGGAAGGAAGGAAGGAAGGAAGGGAGGGAGGGAGGGAGGGAGGGAGGGAGGGAGGAAGGGGGGGGGAGGGAGGGAGGGAGGGAGGGAAACAGAAGTAAGAATCAGTGCCTATCATATAGCAGAGTCCACCTGACATCACCTCCAAATGGGGGCTCCTATTATATACACCAACAGTACCAGCTCAAAAATGCCATACTTAGGGCAAAACTGGACATCCATCCAAATGCCTACCAGTCACCACCCATGCGATGGAAAAAATGATCCTCAACAGGCAGAGTAAAATTTCCTCAATCATGGGAAACCCTCCAAAGCATGTTCTCATCACAGTATCAAACCTAAGCCAACTGCAGAGTGTCACAGGCACCTCCTATCCTGTTCTCTCACCGCCATTCTTCCTATTTATTTCAGGAACCACTGTCTGACTAAAATTGTCATTTCTGTGGAAGAGCTGGGACTTTACACTTCAAGACTTTTACACAGTTTTTAGATTTTACATATGATATGGGCTGGGAAGTTATTTCAACAACCCTGGTATTGCAACATTCTACATCAGAAGTGGTACTAAGCAGGCCAGAATGTCCTGGGTTTCCTTATTCTTATTCTGTTGTTGCTGAGCTAACAAGGGTGGTAGAAGGAGTGGTAACCATGTTGCAGACAGAGGAGAAGGAAGCTGGTTAACCTGTATACACATGTTCCTAAAATATAACAGACTTAGGTTGAAGCAGTAACTGTTTGGCCCCCAACTGGAACAACAACAAAAAAAAACATAAGGCAATGGTGGCAAAAAATGTGTTCAAATGTATCATTGAAAGTTTACAGGCCGGGCGCGGTGGCTCACGCCTGTAATCCCAGCACTTTGGGAGGCCGAGATGGGCGGATCACGAGGTCAGGAGATCGAGACCATCCTGGCTAACACGGTGAAACCCCGTCTCTACTAAAAAAATACAAAAAACTAGCCGGGCGAGGTGGCGGGCGCCTGTAGTCCCAGCTACTCGGGAGGCTGAGGCAGGAGAATGGCGTGAACCCGGGAGGCGGCGCTTGCAGTGAGCTGAGATCCGGCCACTGCACTCCAGCCTGGGCCACAGAGCCAGACTCCGTCTCAAAAAAAAAAAAAAAAAAAAAAGAAAGTTTACATTTACCTCAAGAATTCCCAATAGTTGAGATTCAGAAGATCAGGAGCTGATCTCTAGATCATCTGAATGATGATTTAAATTTTCCTAACTGCAAAAGAGGCCCATTAATTTTTTCCTGCTTACCTCCAAAAAGGTTAGCAAAAATAGAGGATGGATTTCCCACTCTTTAGAAGATACAGATCTCCTCAATCTATATCAATAGTTTTAACTCAACTTTAAAACTGATTTTGTCAAAAAAGACTTCTACTTTCTCTTTGTACCAATCAATGTTAAACATTATAAAAAGAAAATTATTTTACAAAGACAGATAAGACTCATGTCATAATTCCAAATCACAGTTGTAGTCATGCTATTTTCTAAAATTACGCTTGGGTACTTTTCAAACAACAAGTACTGTATTAGGTATTATGCACTCAGTACCTTCTTTAGAAAGTTATTATCAGTATTTTTTTAAAATAGAAAGTTTCCTCAAAAAATGACAAAAATAACATGGTTACTCTATCATATTAAAGCCACCATTTTGTATTTTCTCGTGAATAGGATCAGCTTCATTGGTCTACTAATCACGGTTAGGATGTATTCTCTTCCAGAATTTGATATATCACCTTTATAACGAAAGATTAAATCTACATATATCGTGCGCCTGTTATGAAAATACTTCCCAATTAATCCCATTAAAGTGATGATGGCCTGAAGAACAGTCTAATATAGGGGTATTAAAATGTAAAAAGAGGCAGGGAGCAGTGGCTCATCCTTGTAATCTTAGCACTTAAGGAGGCTGAAGCAGCTGGATCACCCAGGAGTTCAAGATCAGCCTGGCCATCATGGTGAAACCCAGTCTCTACTAAAAATACAAAAATTAGCCCAGGCACCTGTAATCCCAGCTACTTGGGAGGCTGAGGCAGGGGAATCACTTAAACCTGGCACACAGAGATTGCAGTGAGCCGAGATCGCGATACCGCACTCCAGCCTGGGTAACAGAGCAAGACTTCGTCTCAAAAAAAAAAAAAAAAGTAAAAGGAAGTTCTTTTTTTTCTTTATTCTTTGTACAATCCATAGGTTCAACAAAGAAGTTCTAAGGAAAAAAAGACAGTAACACTATCTTCCCACCATTAAGACAGTGCTTGTGATTACTCTGCTAATAAGAAATATGCCTCCCTATCAAGATTAACATGAGGGCAAGTAGGACCCCCACCCCTGCCTATAAGAGACAAGGGCCAGCAGATGAGGCCACTTGGCTGGCTGATGACATAGGGCACAGCATGACAAAGCTATAAAAAGCTAAACAAATTCTAGGTAAGCTTTGCACTCATAAAGACCAGAAAAATGAAATCAGGAGAGCGCAAGTATAAAGAAACAGAAAGAACAAAGCTGGGTAAAAGGGAACCTAGCAAATACTAATGAAAATGGGCTATCAGATTAGAGAACCTGAATCAGACCAGCACCTATGTCATGGAAAACGTTTGGCCCTCCTGCCATCTACACAAACTGTGGGTAGAGGGTGGGGAAGCATACTCAGTGGGCCAAATCAGTGAAACAAGTTAACAGCTTTGATCAAAAACTGGAACTCTTACCCCAACCAATATGAACCTTACTCTTTCAGAGAAGAAAACATGGTAAATAGAAACAGCCTGGCCTTTGTCTACAGAGTTGGGTATAAAATGTGCCTCCCCAACTTAATACAGGGTATCTCAGGAGAGAAATTGATGATGATGATGATAATGATGATGATGATGATGATGATGATGATGATGATGATAATTATAGAGGATTAAAATGAAGTAGATTAGACTGGCAAGAAACACTAGGTCTAGAAGAAGAGACTGCAGATTTTGAACGAGGAGAACACCAAGGACTTGGGGAAAATCATTTAGAGCTCTAAATCTGTATCAAGCTTCCAAAGTAATAGGAAACCATATTTATGATTTACTCAACTTTTTTTCACTCATATTTACTCAACTAAATATGATTTACTCATATTTCCAAATCTCCACAATGTGCTAAGAAACTAACAGAGTAATCAGAGAACACAAGAAAGAAGCACCTACCTTAAGATTGAGGAATCAGAAAATGCTTCTCAGGAGAAGTAACTCTATACTAAGATCTGAAGGATTAGTAGATGGAGTTGATAAAAGCAGAAGGAGGAAGTTCCAAAGTAAAGATAACTACTTTTCAAAGATCTAGTAGAATGAAAAAAGGGCAAGCTCCAAAGACTGAGAGTATTGGGCGAGCGCTGTGGCTCATGCCTGTAATCCCAGCACTCTGCAAGGCAGAGGTGGGTGGATCACCTGAGGTCAGGAGTTCAAGACCAGTCTGGCCAACATGCAAAACCCTGTCTCTACTAAAAATACAAAAATTAGCTGGGCGTGGTAGCACACACCTGTAATCCCAGCTACTCGGGAGCCTGAGGCAGGAGAACTGTTCCAACCCAGGAGGCAGAGGTTGCTGTGAGGCAACATAGCACCACTGCACTCCCACCTGGGCGACAGAGTGAGACACTGTCTCAAAAAAAAGAAAGAAAGACTGAGAGTAGTTTTGCATGGCTAAATCATACAATGTAAGAGAAGGCAGAAGAAATGAGAGGGATGAGAGAAATAAACAGAAATCATATCTTTAAAGGCCTTCAAGGTATGTCAAAAAGTTTGAACTGGTTGGGTGGAATGGCTCACTCACACCTATAATCCTAGCACTTTGGGAGGCCGAGGTGGGTGGATCACCCAAGGTCAGGAGTTTGAGACCAGACTGGCCAAAATGTTGAAACCCCGTCTCTACTAAAAATACAAAAAAATTAGCTGGTTATGGTGGCACATGCCTGTAGTCCCAGCTACTCAGGAGGCTGAGGCAGGAGAATCACTTGTACCCAGGATGGAGGTTGCAGTGAGCCAAGATTGTGCCATTGCATTCCAGCCTGAGCAACAAGAGCAAAACTCCATCTCAAAAAAATAGTTTGAACTGAACCCTAAGGACAACAATTGGTTTTACATGAGGGAGTAATATGACCAGATTTAACATTTTAGAAAGGTCATTCTAACTTAAATATGCTAAAGAACTGAATGAGAGAAAACTGGACATGCTAAAATCAGTTAATATCCTACTGTAGATGGTGGTAGCAGCCAGTTTAAAGGTGGGAAAAAATTCCAAAAGGAAATACCATTAATAAACAAAATAAGAAAGAAGAAATCTTCAGAAATACCACTTTTCCAGAATTTATTTATTTATTTATTTATTTATTTATTTATTTATTTATTTATTTTTGAGACGGAGTCTCGCTCTGCCGCCCAGGGTGGAGTGCAGTGGCCGGATCTCAGCTCACTGCAAGCTCCGCCTCCCGGTTCACGCCATTCTCCTGCCTCAGCCTCCCGAGTAGCTGGGACTACAGGCGCCCGCCACCTCGCCCGGCTAGTTTTTTTGTATTTTTTTAGTAGAGACGGGGTTTCACCGTGTTAGCCAGGATGGTCTCGATCTCCTGACCTCGTGATCCGCCCGTCTCGGCCTCCCAAAGTGCTGGGATTACAGGCTTGAGCCACCGCGCCCGGCCCCAGAATTTATTTTTAAAAAAACACTAATCCTCAGACTCAGGAAACCCAACAAATTCTGAGTAAGATAAAGAAAAAAATATTAGCCACGCGTGGTGGCGTGCCTGTGGTCTCAGCTACTTGGAAGGCTGAGGTGGGAGGATTGCTTAAGCCTGGGAGGTGGTGGCTGCAGTGAACTGAGATCACCCAACTGCAAGCCAACCTGAGTGACAGAGTGAGACCCCATCTCAAATTAAAAAAAAAATACATAAAAATAAAAAGGAATAAATTGACACCTAAACACATCCCAGAGAAACTACAAAGCATGAAAGACATAGACAAGTAAAAACAGGTAGACAGAAAAGACAAATTAACAACAATTAGACTAACAGATGACTTCTTAACAGCAACAGTGGAAGCCACAAGTCAGTAGAATGGTTATCTTTAAAAGAGCTGAGAGGTCAGGTGCTGTGGCTCACATCTGTAATCCCAGCACTTTGGGAGGCTGAGGTGGGTGGATCACGAGGTCAGGAGTTCAAGACCAGCCCGGCCAACATGGTGAAACCCTGTCTCTACTAAAAATACAAAAAGTAGCCAGGCATGGTGGCTGTAATCCCAGCTACTCGGGAGGCTGATGCAGGAGAATCGCTTGAACTCAGAAGGCAGAGGCTGCAGTGAGCCAAGATCATGCCACTGCACTCCAGCCTAGACAACAGAGCAAGACGCCATCTCAAAACAAAAAATAAATGAATATAAACAGAAGAGCTGAGAAATTCCTAATATAAAACAGAATAAAACACATGCTCCAGTCGGCCGTGATAGCTCACACCTGTAATCCCAGCACCTTGGAAGGCCAAGGTGGGTGGATCACGAGGTCAGGAGTTCGAGATCAGCCTGGCCAACATGGTGAAACCCCGTCTCTACTAAAAATACAAAAATTAGCCAGGTGTGGTGGGCCTGTAGTCCCAGGTACTCAGGAGGCTGAGGCAGAAGAATCGCTTGAACCTGGGAGGCAGAGGTTGTGGTGAGCCAAGAAGCACCACTGGACTCCAGCCTAGGTGAAAGAATGAGACTCCGTCTCAAAAAAAGCAAAAACAACAACAACAACAACAAAAATAAGCTCCAAACTTTGTATACGGTAATAACAAGCACTTGCCCCCCAACACTGTAGTCTCTAAATATCACTGCCCACTAAACTGACAGACTGAGGAGAAACTGATAAACACTGTCATAGAAGAAGATTCATCACGTCCCTCAATAAACAGATGATATGAATAAGCAGATGATAATTCAGTAAGATACACAGAAAATTTGAACACCACAATTAACAGTGTATATGCACATGAGTGCACATGTGGGGGTGTGCTGAAGTAATAAAACTACAAAGTTGTGGCAGTGGAAAAGTATAGGATTGTTTCAGGGAAGAGAGGGGAGTATACACTGGGTGATACTGTTACATGTTAGAAAAGTACTGGAGAATACACTAAATGCTGAAATAAGGCTCATGGTAAGGAGCCTATGATGATGGGAATCAGAAAAAAGAAATTGTGTATAAACTGGATTTATATTACTAAAGTAGAAAGATAAATTATCAAATGATGGAAAACAGTATATATAGCATAATTCCTCTTTTAAAAAAATGTTGTGTATATGCATGTATGAATGTCTTTATATAAATATGGAAGTTTGGAATGATACAGAAACTGTAGAGGTGACATTTGGATGCACTGAGAATGGAAAAACAAAGTAATATTTTCATTGTTTAATCATTTGTTTTATATTTTATTTTCTTTATTTATGGTGTACTTCTATTGCTTTTATAATGTAAATAACACGTAAAATGAAAAATTAAAAAAGAAAAAAGAACTTTCTAAAAGATAAAATATTCTAGCAGTATTTGAGACACTCAACAAAAGGAAACTTTTAGAAAATAAACTTCTTAATACTCACCAGAACTGAGCAGTACAGTATTGATAAAATCATCACCTGTGGCAAATTCACCTTGATAATTGGGGGGGTTTTTTTTTTTTTTTTGGTTGTTTTTTTGGGTTTTTTTTTCCCCCTAAAGAGACAAGGTCTTGTTATGTTGCCCAGGCTGGAGTGCCTCAGGCAATCCTCCTGCTTCAGCCTCCCACAGCTGGGACTACAAGCATTTGCCACTGTGCCCGCTCTGCTGATTTTTTAATCATAAAAGTTAACAACAAAAAAGTTAATGTATATTTGTTACAATTTATTATCACAGAAATTATAAGAAAAAAATCAAGGCTGGGCGCGGTGGCTCATGCCTATAATCCCAGCACTTTGGGAGGCCGAGGCAGGCAGATCACCTGAGGCTGGGAGTTTGAGACCAGCCTGACCAACAAGGAGAAACCCTATCTCTACTAAAAATACAAAATTAGCAGGGCGTGGTAGCGCATGCCTGTAATCCCAGCTACTCGGGAGGCTGAGACAGGAGAATCGCTTGAAGCCGGGAGGTGGAGGTTGCGGTGAGCCGAGATCACACCACTGCACTTCAGCCTGGGCAACAAGAGCGAAACTCCATCTCAAAAAAAGAAAGAAAGAAAGAAAGAAAAAGAAAAAAATCATTTACCCCTACATCCCATCTAATTTCTTTAGGGTAAACAGTATTAACAATTTAATATATATCCTTACATATCATCTTCAATATTCATACACAAATGTTTGTTTTCATAAAGAGAACTGTATACACATTACCTCACTACTTATTATTCATTAGGACAATTTTAAATATATTTACCAACAGTTGCAAAAATGCATTTTGTTTTATCTACATGAAATGATTTTGTTTGGGTTTTTAATTGTTTCTTATGAGTAAAAACACAAGATATCAAATTGAACCTCTTAAAACAGTTAAGCTGATTAAAATGTTAAAATAGGACACAACAATAACCTGGTTATCACAGGCTGTTTTTTCTTTACTTGGTTTTTTTGCTTTTTTGTCTTGTTTTTACAATATATTTTTCTAAGCTGCAAATCTAGTATCAAGTTTGTTTCAACTATCAGTAGTCAAAAATAAGCCTAAGTAACCTAAGATACTACACACTCCCAGGCCAGGCCTATTCAGTGAACCTAAGAAATCCTTGTTGTAGGTTGTAGCTCCCAAATTCAGCAGAGAGATGAGTTAAGATTCTGATCCTCTGCCTCAAACAGTACTCACAGAAATTAGATGAAATGACCTACGAAGTCAATGTATCTACCCACATGTGGGGAAATCTTGGTCCGTAAGAAATAATAACCAGCTTTTTGTCCAGTCTAACTTTTACTATACACAGGATGGGCCTTTCACCAAAGCCCAAGAAGAACATGTCACTAAAGGTCTTAATGTATAAATAAACTATAATAATAATAATAATAATAAAGTAGTATTTCCAAAGATTTGCTTACTGTTACCTATCATCTTTTTCCCTAGCTAAAAACAAAAAATTGTTCTCATTGGAGCACCATCCTTCAGATAGCTAATTGGTTACAGCTTGCTACTTTGTCCTTATATAGAACCTAATTTAGGTTAAAGGAATTACAACGTGTAAAAAAGACCCTATACCAAGATCCTCTAAAATTTATCATTATTACCCACTCTCCTGCCTATCCACCACAATCCAATACACATGTGTTGTTTAAATATACATCACATTTTGTTTATGGTTTTGTTTTTCTTTTTTAAAGAATAAACACATTCAAGGGCAATGAACAAAATACATTCAGGTTAAAACCATCTCATCAAAATTCTCTACAGTTCCAAAGAAGAGACTATTCTTTTTTTGTTTTGGTCTTATACACACTATGAATATGAATATGACAGCTTCACGGCTCCAACGTAATTATAAAAAATAAAAATAATATGACATTACTTTGGCAGGCAGGCATACATTTTCATGTAATATGACACAATAAGATTACTACTTTCTCCCAAAAGTTAACTCCTATTGCCAATAAAAACTTACTTCTAGTTCTTTAATTTTTTCTTCTGCTATTTTCTGCTTCTCTAACAGCTGATTGTGAATTGCTTCCTTGGACTGAAGAATAAACCTATGAAACACAAGAAAGTTGAAAATTAAGCCACATGACTATTGTATTCATCGAAATCAATAGCTACATACCACAAATATTGAACTGAGCAAACTAAAAGGACAAATGCATATTAACATAATATGTCAAGCTCAGGAAACCACCACAAGTTTAAACCTTCCTGGCTGAGTAGGAATAAAGGCTTAAAAGTAGATTCTGCTGGCCGGGCGCGGTGGCTCAAGCCTGTAATCCCAGCACTTTGGGAGGCCGAGACGGGCGGATCACGAGGTCAGGAGATCGAGACCATCCTGGTTAACACGGTGAAACCCCGTCTCTACTAAAAAATACAAAAAACTAGCCGGCCAAGGTGGCGGACGCCTGTAGTCCCAGCTACTCGGGAGGCGGAGGCAGGAGAATGGCGTGAACCCGGGAGGCGGAGCTTGCAGTGAGCTGAGATCCGGCCACTGCACTCCAGCCTGGGTGACAGCGCGAGACTCCGTCTCAAAAAAAAAAAAAAAAAAAAAAGTAGATTCTGCTTTCTTATTTAATATAGGAATCAGGCAGGGAACAGCGGTGCGGGCCTACAGTTCCCATACTCAGGAGGCTGAGGTAGAAGGATTGTTTGAGCCCAGGTGTCTGAGTCTAGTCTGGGCAACATAGCAAGACCCTGTCTCATTAAAAAAAAAAGAGGGGGGGTGGCGGGAGTTGGGCACAGTAGCTCACACCTGTAATCCCAGCACTTTGAGAGGCCGAGGCAGGAGGATTGCTTGAGCCTGGGAATTCAAGACCAGCCCAGGCAACATGATGAGACCCCATCTCTACAAAAAATAAATTTAAAATATTAGCCGGGCACAGTGGCACACGCCTGTAGTCCCAGCTACTCGGGAGGCTGAGGTGGGAGGATCAGTTGAGACTGGGATGTCAAGGCCACAGTGAGCCATGATTGTGCTACTGCACTCCAGCTTGGGTAACAGAGCAAGATCCTGTCTTAAAAACATAAAAAAAAAAAAGAAAAGAAAAGAAAAGAAAATCAGGCTTCAAGTAGATTCATATGTAAAAGAAAAAATAAAGGAATAAAAATATATCATAGGCCAAAGAAAAGTCAACATACAAACAAACAAAAAAAAAACCCTATAAGTTTTGTTTTTTCAGTTATCTGTTTCAATTTTTATCTAGATATTTTTTAAACAATATTTGTAAAGTGGAGTGCCCCTCCATCTTTTTTTTTTTTACCAAAAAAAAAAAAAAGCAGCAGTAACTCATGACCTTTTAAAGTCACAATCAAGTACTGTTGTTAAGATCAATGCATTAGTGTTTATATGAGTTCCTCAAACAAAAAGCACTGTATAAGCCTTAGGATCTTTTATTATTATTTCCAGAGTGTATAGTACCTCTGAAAAGCTCAAAACGTACAAGTGGAAATTTTCAACTTTTTCCATTTCACTGTCAGGCACATTATTTGCCACTGATGAGGGTGGAAATATGGAGACGTTTTAAAAATTAACACTGAATCTGTTTTATGACTTTATGTTCACAATTCTTGCTGCAGGAAAAGGAAGAACAAACTTTTACAGCCTCAAGAAAGTGAACTGAAATATTTCCCCTCCACTGGAACCAAGGGAAGACCCCAGTTACGCAAATCTCTTTCAGGACTGTCTAAGGAAGCTAAAATAGATTTCAATTTAATATTGCAATTAATTAAGCAAGACTTTTCTTCTCTTTGCACTAACAGAGTTCAGCAACAAAGAACTAAACATCATCTCTTAACAAAAAGCCAAACGAGAAAACATAAAAAGGTAGCAACATGCAGTTTCCTCTGCCAACCCCACAAAAACATCATTGTGCCTAGGTGGGTTCTTATCAAGAGAGTCTGTTATTATAGATATAAGACAAGTAAAAACAGACCAGGCCGGGCGCGATGGCTCAAGCCTGTAATCCCAGCACTTTGGGAGGCCGAGGCGGGTGGATCACGAGGTCAGGAGATCGAGACTATCCTGGCTAACATGGTGAAACCCCGTCTCTACTAAAAATACAAAAAACTAGCCGGGCGTGGTTGCGGGCGCCTGTAGTCTCAGCTACTGGGAGGCTGAGGCGGGAGAATGGCGTGAACCCGGGAGGCGGAGTTTGCAGTGAGCCGAGATCACGCCACTGCACTCCAGCCTGGGAGACACAGCGAGACTCCGTCTCAAAAAAAAAAAAAAAAAAAAAAAAAAAAAAAAAAAAAAAAAAACAGACCAAAAAGGGCAATTAGCTATGCCCCAACCCCTGAAAGAAAACTGCCTTTTCCCCTCTTCTTCATAACTAAGCCTTACCACATATATTAATACAATCTGATGAACTTCTTTTACTCCACTAATTATTAAGCTTATATGCTAATGTGGCCAGCTCGGATAATTTTTTTTTTTTTTTTGAGACGGACTCTCACTCTGTCGCCCAGGCTGGAGTGCAGTGGCACAATCTTGGCTTACTGCAAGCTCCGCCTCCCAGGTTCATGCCACTCTCTTGCTTCAGCCTCCCGAATAGCTGGGACTACAAGCGCCCACCACCATGCCTGGCTAATTTTTTCTATTTTTTAGTAGAGACAGGGTTTCACCGTGTTAGCCAGGATGGTCTCGATCTCCTGACCTCGTGATCTGCCTGCCTTGGTCTCCCAAAGTGCTGGGATTACAAGCGTGAGCCACTGCGCCCAGCCCAGCCCAGATAATCTAACTGATGATCTTAGTCTTCAGTAGTAACTTGATTATTTGTAAAAACCTTACTGTATATTTACAGGAAAGATAGCCCACATTCATGCAAAACAAGGATTAATTCTAGGTCTTTTACTATAGAACCCTTCATGTCTAAAATATTCTTACTGGATCCAAGAGACAGGTGCTATTTCAGATAAGATTATGGTTTACAGAATATTTTTCTCAGAACTCACTCATATTTGTATTTGAAGAGAAGAGTTGTTTTGAACAGTATTAAGTCTCAGTAATGCCATGTAAAAACTATTCTAAAACAAGGTGCAAGAGTCACCAAATTATGTTATAACATGTGATTTTACTGAGAAAGTCTTTTAGCCATGGCAATAATTTTTTGAGTAAAATATGCATTTTTAAGTAGCACTGATAGCTGGCCAATGAGTACTATTCTCAAAAGGTCATCAGACATCTTTGTTAGTGTCTGGGAAAATTTCAAAGCTAAGATTAGAGGTCAAGTCATTACTTATGTGGCCTTTAAAAATAAAGTTTCTGAACAGATACTAAATCTCTTGAGCAGAAAATAAAATTACTAGAAAGCAAGAACACTCAACAACAAAAACATGTTTTTCCATGACCACATATCCTTTGAGGTAGCTATATTTGACTGTGCCAACTTCAAAGGCCAGAGAGATTCCACCGAAGCTGGCCAACTTACTACTATAAGCCTAAGGACATCTCAGCCACGCAAGTTTTAAACAAGGATGAGTGTTGGGTAAATGCAAATGTCTACCTCAAAGAGTAGTTACACAGTAAAAATTCAAACACAAAAACTTATGGAAAGTTTGGTTTAGTCCTCAATTTAAAAAATGGCAAAGATACATTGTATGAAGATTGGAAAGGGCTGCAAGAAACATCTGATTTCTGAAAAAAAGTCTTTCGAAAACATCTTTCCTATTGTTTAAAAGGGCATTGGATTATCAGATACTATGTGAAGAAAAGGGATTTATCATGATAATATGAGTCTTTTCATAAGCAAATATTATGTACACAGTTTCTCAATGTAGAGAATCTCATAGTCATTCTGCCTGACTGTTTATGGAAAGCCAAATAGTAAATAAAGAATTCTGGAGTTCAAAATGTACCAATAAGGAAAAATAAACCATGAAGAGGGAAAGTATTCTCTCATGACAGATAATATGCAGATAACATGCTTCAAATACTCAGGATTATATAACCTGAATTCGAGTTGATGCTTTGCAAAAGGCCTCTTCTTTGACCTGGAAATTCATGTGCCTCTGCAATGTCCACTCTCAAGGACTTGTAACCTGCTATTTCACTTCTTCATTTATTTGTAATTATGCCATTTGAAAACATAATTCTGATGGCTTTTGGTTTTGATTATTTGAGAAACACCAGACTCCGTTTTCTAAATCGTCCTGCAGTTTGGTACAACTTCCACTTTCTTATAACTCAGTATGAATCAAAACCGTTGTTCACCTGCCCAAAACACAATCTCAGATCAGTTGCACTGCTGCATTTTGGACACACTTTCCAAAGTATGGTCACCTAGACATATGCTATTCAGAAACAACGAAATGCTTATGACAAGTTCACTTTGGGTGGGAAATTTTTAGAGGGGGTCTAAAAATGTGTCCTAATAGCATTTAGGTTTCAGGGTATCCACAAATTAAGCGGCATAGAAGAGACATAAGAATGAGCCTATCTTGCTTCTTTGCCTAACTCCACGGGTGAGGAAAGTTACTGAATTTTTATGTTGTAATTTTTAGCATGGAAGAAAGTAGAAATAAATTGAATCTTTTCTACTTTAATTTTTTTTAATTGAATATATTTCTTAATCACTTCCTTAGTAAGGAAACTTTATGGCATATCCACATTGTGGACTGCTCAGTGAGTTAGAGACTTCTGTTATTGGCATAAAGAAGAGTAGATACCCTGAACACTCCTGATTAAAAACAAAGCAAAAAAAAAAATTTTTTTTTTAACATTTTGTTGAACTAACACAAAAGGAAGGATTCCACAAAGGCCCAAAGTGAAGTGAAACTGGGAATTGAGGAATGTAAGACAGCAGTAAATTGGCTTTTACCCTGAGAGTTTATGCTGAATCCTGGAGACCTTAAGCATCCACACTGGCACAGAAATAGGATACAAAACAGGAGATAAAACCAAGGGGGCAGCCAGGCATAATGGCATGCACCTGTAGTCCTAGCTACTCAGAAAGGTGAAGTGTGAGGATGGCTTAAGTCCAAGAGTTCAAGTCCAGGACCTGGGCAACATAGCAATGGCCCATCCCTAAAAAATAAATAAATTTTTTTTGGCCGGGCGCTGTGGCTCAAGCCTGTAATCCCAGCACTTTGGGAGGCCGAGACGGGCGGATCACGAGGTCAGGAGATCGAGACCATCCTGGCTAACACGGTGAAACCCCGTCTCTACTAAAAATACAAAAAAAACTAGCCGGGCGAGGTGGCGGGCGCCTGTAGTCCCAGCTACTCAGGAGGCTGAGGCAGGAGAATGGCGCAAACCCGGGAGGCGGAGCTTGCAGTGAGCTGAGATCCGGCCACTGCACTCCAGCCCGGGCTACAGAGCAAGACTCTGTCTCAAAAAAAAAAATAAATAAATAAATAAAATAAATAAATAAATAAATAAATAAATAAATTTTTTTTTAAAGAATGACTAATTAAATAAAAAACCAAACTGAAAATTAAAAAAAAAAACAAAACAGTATTTTTATTGACATGTAAAGATGTCAATACAGTAAGTAAAAACTCACATTTAAAAAATTAGCATGTTGGCCAGGTGTGGTGGCTCACAGCTGTAATCCCTGCACTTTAGGAGGCTGAGGTAGGTGGGTCACTTGAGGTCAGGAGTTCGAGATCAGCTTGGCCTACATGGTGAAACCCCATCTCTACTAAAAATACAAAAAAATTAGCTGGCGTGGTGGCAGGTGCCTGTAATCCCAGCTACTCGGGAGGCTGAGGCAGGAGAATCACTTGAACCCAGGAGGCGGAGGTTGCGGTGTGCCAAGAACGTACCATTGCACTCCAGCCTGGGAGACAGAATGAGACTCTTGTCTCAAAAAAAAAAAAATAACATGTCATTCCATTTGCAAGATGAAAAAATAAGTAAAATAAAAAAGGATTTACACAAAGATGAAATGGGACTGGAAAAGAAAGAGAGAGCTTTTTAAAATTCATTGCTTGAAAAATGTTTCCTCTTGAATCCTCAATTTTTTTTTTTTTTTTTTTTTGTGGGGGGAGACAGTCTTGCTCTGTTGCCCAGGCTGGAGTGCAGTGATGCCACCTCAGCTCACTGCAAACTCCGCCTCCAGGGTTCAAGTAATTCTCGTGCCTCAACCTCTGGAGTAGCTAGGATTACGGGTGCCTGCCACCACACCCAGTTAATTTTTGTTATTTCAGCAGTGATAGGATTTTACCACGTTGTCCAGGCTAGTTTCGAACTGCTGACCTCAGGTGATCCAACCACCTCGGCTTCCCAAAGAGTTGGGATTATAGGAGTGAGCCACCATGCCCGGCCAATGTTTTCTAAGTATGTAAAAAATTACCAAGTACAAAAATAAGACCTAATCAGGTTAAATACCTTGCCCAGCTTGTATGTATTAGATTAGAATATTTGGTCTTTCTTGTACCATACTATAATGGCTCTAATGTAAGTTATTACAAATATGTGTATATGTGAATACATGTATACAAATAATCCAATCAACCTTGGATTAACTAGTTGGTTAAATTTGTTTCTCACAGGAGATACAGGCAAACAATTCTGAAATTGCTTTATATGTGTACTGGGATAAATAAATAAGTAAATGGACAATGGACCACAGGAGCCAGGTTTCTCATGTTAGAGAGAAGTTACAAATAAGCAAGAAAGGAAGGCTAAAATGAACACTGTGGTATCGAAGAGTCGGAGATATCCGTATAAACTCATATTCAGCTTAGTATGTGTACAGTGATGAATAGACACAGAAACAAATGTAGATATGTGCATACACATGAATCAGTAGCATATATACACATATTATCTATTGCTAGTCACCAGAGGGCCTAGAAACAGTAACACCTCAGTAGTAACAAATAAACCCAATGACCAGATATAGGTTTCTAAATAATCATTACGCATTAAAAGGAATCAGGAACCACAGCTCCTTGGAGAAATGACTAACTATAAGGCTCAGCAGGGAAAATACAAGATGAACCTGGAGCACACTGCAGTATGAGGTGGTCAGGAAGTACTGTAAAAACAAAAAGCTAAAGACAAGACAAGCCACAGATGGAAGAAAATATTTGCAAAACACATATCTGATAAAGGACTTGCATCTAAATTATGCAAAGAACTCTTAAAATTCAACAATAAGAAAACAAATGACCATATTTAAAACAGGCAAAAGATCTGACAGACATCTCACCAAAGATAACACAGATGGCAAATAAGCATGTGAAAAGATATTCAACATCATATGTTATTAGGGAACTATAAACTAAAATTATGAGATACTGTCACACACCTAGTATAATGGATAAAATCCAAAACACTGAGAACACCGTATGCTGGTGAAGCTGTGAAGCAACAGAAATTCTCATTCGCTGATGGTGGGAATGCAAAAATGGTACACCCCACTTTGGAAGAGTTTGGCAGCTTCTTACAAAGCTTAACAAATGATCAATTAAATGCACTCCATTATCCAAATGAGTTGAAAACTTCTATGCACATGTGCAAATGTTTACAGCTGCTTCATTTGTAACTGCCAAAACTTGGAACCAACCAAAATATTCTTCAATAAGTGAATGGATAAACTGTCAGTACATCCATACAATAGAATATTATTTAACAACAAAATGAAATGAGGTATCAAGCCACAAAGACACAGAGGAGCCTTAAATGCATATTGCTAAGTCAAAGAAACCAGTATAGTATGAAAGGCTATATACTGCATCATTCCAACGATATGAGATTTTGGAAAAGGCAAAACTATATATAGAAACAGTAAAAAGGTCAGTGGTCACCAGGGAAGAGAGTGCGGAAGGAAGGGGAAGAAGGAAGAACAGGTAGAGCACAAGGGATTTGGAGGACAGTGAAACTATACTGTATAATAACACAAAGAGTGACCCCTAATGTAAACTATGGATCTTAGTTAACAATAATTTATCAATATTTTTTCATCAATTGTAACGAATGTGCCACACTAATGCCAGATGTTAATAAGAGAAGAAACAGCGTGGGAGAGAGTGGAAAGGGGGTGAGAGCTCGCTGTTCTTTCTGCTCAATTTTTCTGTAATCTAAAACTACTCTGAAAAAACAAAGTTGCTGGCCGTGCATGGTGGCTCACACCTGTAATCCCAGCACTTGGGGAGGCCAAGGTGGGCAGATCACTTGAGGTCAGTAGTTTGAGACCAGCAGGGACAACATGGCAAAACCCTGTCTCTACTAAAAACAAAAAAAAATTAGCCAGACATGGTGGCGGGTACCTGTAGTTCCAGGTACATGCGAGGCTGAGGCAGAGAACTGCTTGAACCCGGAAGGCGGAGTTTGCAGTGAGCTGAGATCAAGCCACTGCACTTCAGCCTAGGCGACAGAGGGAGACTCTGTCTCAGAAAATAATAATAATAATAAAGTTGCCAGGCGCAGTGGCTCACGCCTCTAATCCTAGCACTTTGAGAGGCTGAGGTGAGGGGATCACTTGAGTCCAGGAGTTCAAGACCAGCATGGGCAACATGACAAAATCCCATCTCTACAAAAAAAATTCTAAATTAGCTGGGTTTGGTGGCACATGCCTGTAATCCCAACTATTTGGGAGGCTGAGGTAGAGAACTGCTTGAGCCCAGGAGGTCAAGGGTCCAGTAAGCCACAGTCACACCACTGCATTTCAAGACTGGGAGAAAAAGAAAAGGAGAAAATCTCAAAGAGCTCCCAATGGTCAAAGCAGAATTATTTGAGCAACAAAATAAATAATGTAGTACTAGGTTATAACACAGACATACAGCACCTGGATCCTGCCATGCCTAGACAAAAGCAATCTACAGATCACTGTATGCTCAAATCTAACTCTGAGGGATGCTGCTGCTGCATCTCTGCATTATGCTATCCATGTTTCCCTCATTAACTGCTGTATCCATAAATCCCTCCTTCTTCTTTCTTCTCCAGTGCCCATACTACAAGCACTATGCAAGGCTCTCTGCTAAACAATCTCTACCCAAAGTCCCTAGGAGAACTCACTTATTTTCAAGGCCTCAACTTAGCTAATAACCCTCAAAATAATATCAACCACTATCACCTGCACTATGTCCAGCATCTATGGTCACTTCCACTTGTATGTTCCATATCACCTCAAATTCAACATGGCCCAAATTAAACTCATTTTATCAACTCACACCAACATTCCCTACAAGCAGTTTCACCATCTCAACTTCAGCTTCCATCAACATCACCATGTGCAAGTCCCAAAACGGCAGATATCCTCCCTGTATTTCCAATTTATCACTTTCTTTCATACTGACCCTTCACCTCACTATTCCACTTCCACCACCTTAATTTATGCTCTTATTACTAACCTCCTGAATAGCTTCCTGCCTGCCTATGCTCCCAGACTAAACTCTGCCTAATTCATCCAAATATATCAATAGTTTTCATATAGCTAGCCCTCAGTTATTGATCACTATTATGATTGTTGATGACTTTGGCAGACACTATTGTTTAACTACCCCATGTCCATTTCCTTTTGTTGATTGAGCCCCAGTTTTGTTTGGGTATTCTCTATTTCCCCAAGTAAATCAGGGAAGTAAGTTCTAGGCTGAATCTTGATTGGCCTTACCCAATCATTGCAGTTACATCCCCCAAGATTTAAGCCTTAGCATGTGACTCAGTTTCTGTCATGAAATATAAGTGGGAGACCATTAGAAGACTTCTGGAAAGGTGCTCCCATGAAGGTGACACCAGAAAACATGGCACTTTCTCACTCTGGATGTTGTCATGCCTCAGTAAAATCCCTGGAATTCCTGTAGCCAAGCTGAAGATGAAGCTAGTAAGCACAGGGAGAACGGCAGGTCCAGCGTACCAAAATAAATGGAACTGAAGCCCAGCATACGGCCCCTGAGGAGGCCTGACCTACATGACATGAGTAAATCTCAGAAGCATTACACTCAGTAAAAGTACATGACTCCATTTATATATTGCATCTACATAAAGTTCTAAAACAGAAAAAATTAATCTACAGTCATAGAAATCAGATTAGCAGCAGCTTGGAGCCAGGATTAAGGAAGGAGACGATTGAGTTGAAAGAAGCAAGAAAGTTTTTAGAGTGATGAAAATGTTCTTTATCGTGATTGCGGTGGTTACATTTGTCAAAATTCACCCAACTGTACTCCTAAAACGAACGCATTTCATTCTATACAAGTTATAACTCAATAATACTGATTCTTTAAGAAAGACATTGGACACCATGGAGGGTAGAAGAAGGAGAAAAAAAGAAAGGCAAATAGTATCATTGTCGCCAGATGGTGACGTACGATGGAGAAAAATAAAGCCAACAAGGGGCAAATAAGTGTGGGTGCTGGTTAGGTGTGTACTTTTAAATAGGATGGTCATGAAAGGCCTCATTCCCTTTTTAGAAACGACCTGAAGGAAGAGAAAAGGTAAGCCACTGAGATACCTGGAAGAAGGCTTCAGGCAGAGAAACTGGCAAGTGCAAAAGACTTTGTCTTTTTCACTGATGAAACGGGAGGCCATTTGACTACAGTGATCTTCACTTACATTTTAAAATGATTACTCTGGCTGATCAGTTGAAAACAGCCAAGGGTTAAGGACAGAAGCAAGGAGCTTGCCTAGTTAGGAAGCAATTGCCATCAACCAATGGTAAATTAGACCAGGGTGGTGGTAAGCAGAAGTCTTCAGATTCTGAACAAAATTTAAAGATAGAGTCAACAGTATTTGATAATGAGCTAAATATAAAATTGAAAGAGAGGGGCCAAGGGTGACTCCAAGATTTGGAAAAACTTGAAGGGTGGAAAACCCACTTAGTAATACTGAGAGAGAAGATGGTTTGTTTGTAAACAGCAAAAATTTTATTTTGGCCAAGTTAATTCTGAGATGCCTATTAGACCATCACATGAAGATGTAAGGTAGGCAGCTGAATATACAAGTCTGGAGTTCAGAGAAGGGGTCTAAGTTAAAGATTAAAAATCTGGGAGTTGTCAGTACATAAAAATGCATTTAGAGGCCGGGCATGGTGGCTCAAGCCTGTAATCCCAGCACTTTGGGAGGCCGAGACGGGTGGATCATGAGGTCAGGAGATCAAGACCATCCTGGCTAACACGGTGAAACCCCGTCCCTACTAAAAAAATAGAAAAAACTAGCTGGGCGAGGTGGCGGGCGCCTGTAGTCCCAGCTACTCGGGGGGTTGAGGCAGGAGAATGGTGTAAACCCGGGAGGCAGAGCTTGCAGTGAGCTGAGATCTGGCCACTGCACTCCAGCCTGGGAGACAGAGCGAGACTCCGTCTCAAAAAAAAAAAAAAAAATGCATTT
This sequence comes from Macaca mulatta, assembly GCF_049350105.2. NCBI lineage: Eukaryota > Metazoa > Chordata > Mammalia > Primates > Cercopithecidae > Macaca > Macaca mulatta. The sequence continues at coordinate 149,152,486 of NC_133411.1, forward strand.
AGAGACACTCCTGGATGAGATTATTAAGAGACTGAGTACATATAGACAAAAAAAAAGAAAAAAAATCCAAGGGATAAGTCCAAAGTCAATTTAATACTTACAGATGCAAAAGAAATGAAGATAGTAAAGGAGGCTGAGAAGGAATGGACAGTGAGGTAGCAGGAATACCAAGAAGTGGTATCCTGCAAGCCAAGGTAAGAAAGTGCTTCAAGGAAGAAAGATCAACAGGACCAAATGCTACTGATAGGTCGAATAAGATGAGGACTGAGAACTCACTGGAATTATTGGAGAATCACTGTCCCTTCCAGAACCCAATCCCACATAAGCATTCCTTGTTCCAGTAAAGTAACACACACTGCTATGTGCAATTTTTACTAATTAAAAATTACTGCCTATTTTTAAATCAAAACTATTGAAGCAGTAGTATGTTTATCTATTTTAAACATGATGTTTATTTCGGGTTACTATTTGGTATTCTAAGTATTCCGGTAAGTAAGCACCTCTGATGCTTACCACTTTTACTCTGGCTTCATCAAACCCCAAACATTTCCACATATAGGCAGTGAGTTATTCCACAACTTTTTCCAAGATATGATCTTTATTTTACTAGTAAGTTAAAATATAGCAATAGGTAAAATGTTTTAAAATTACTATCCAATGAGTATTAGAGGACAGATAGAGAGCAGAGTACTCCTGGTACAAAAGCAGAATGTCATAGAGAAATATAAATATACTTGGGCACAAATGCCAAAGTCTCAGTCAGACACACACATACAGGATGCATACTGTGATCCAAATCTTTTTACTCTGAGCCAGTGTAAAGGTTGGGCTTAGGGCAGTCATGCTCTTATCTATTTAAAGATACGTTTTTGATACTAGGCTTCTGTTGCTGTACAAATTTTGGTTTCAGAATATTTCAAGTCCTCTTCAAAGCAAAAAGGATAGTGGCCTCCAAGTAATCTAGTTCATTTCAAGACAACTGATCTACTGCAAAACAAGAGTTGGTAATAAGAGTTCCTGGCCAGGACAATGAAATAACATTCTCCCAGACAGGTCCATTTGAACTTAAATTATATAAATAAAATAAGCATACACTCTTCACAGAAGCATGGGCACTAATGGTACATGTAACACACTAGTAATCCTAATTATTTCATGAGAGTAAAGGATATTTGCAGTTAACAGCAATTCCTGATATTAGAAATAAAAAAGAATGACAAAAGGCATTACCAAGTATGTGTTCATATATATGAACTGACTCACCTTCTAAGTCAGTATTTTTCTGAGCTCCTTCTTGGACATTTCATTAAGCAGATTATGTTCCTTGACATCAACATTTCAGTTCTCTCTCTCAGATTAGACAGTAAGTTATTCCTAACTTTGCACTATGAGATAAGTGGCAGCTAAAATCAGAAGATTCTTGTTATGGCTTAAAATTGACTGTTTTCGGAGAAATTCAGCTAATTAAGTCAGTTACAGAACACAATTCGTCAGTGACAAAGTAACAGTTCAAGACTGCTGCTACCTTAATTTTTTTTACATAGGAACAGGAAGCAAATGGTACTTTTCTTTTCTTTTTTTTTTTTTTTTTGAGGCGGAGTCTCGCTCTGTCGCCCAGGCTGGAGTGCAGTGACCAGATTTCAGCTCACTGCAAGCTCCGCCTCCCGGGTTCACGCCATTTTCCTGCCTCAGCCTCCGGAGTAGCTGGGACTACAGGCGCCTGCCACCTCGCCCGGCTAGTTTTTTGTATTTTTTAGTAGAGACGGGGTTTCACCGGGTTAGCCAGGATGGTCTTGATCTCCTGACCTTGTGATCCGCCCGTCTCGGCCTCCCAAAGTGCTGGGATTACACGCTTGAGCCACCGCGCCCGCCTATCTTTCGCTCAGTTGCTTATCATCGACTGGAAAACACTGTAGTATCCTGAAAATGACTGCCACTTTTCATACAACAAAGGTTGATTTTGTTTAATCCTTTGTCAGTTAAAAAAAAAAAAAAAAAAAAAAAAAAAAAAAAAAAAAAAGGCCAGGTCTTCTGATGTCAGGAAATGCAGAAGCAAGCAAAGTCCACCAAGTAGCTAAATGAATCAATTACATTTATGTTTTTAAAACAGGTCCAAAGCCTAAAATAAGTAACCCCATAACCAGTTTATTTTAGTATGTTTGTACTCTCCAAGATAACAGACTTCTTTTCCCTTTAATAATAGACATCTAATTAACATAATATTTTCAAAATTAATTTCCTGTGTTTTGGTGAGAATCTTTAGACTCTGGGGCATATGGGAGGGAAAGCAGGGAAAGAATTATTAAAAAGTACTCATCTGCAGGAGAAACAGGACTATGTAATTCTTACGCAAATGTTTGTTAACTCCCTCTGGCACAAAAACAGTGACGTTATTCTAGACAGCAGTAGAGCAGAGTTATAATGAACATCAAGTTTTTAAATCACTGACAACTTAAGGAAATTAAGAATATTACTTAAAAATGAACATCAAGCTTTTAAATCACTGACAACTTAAGGAAATTAAGAATATTACTTAAAAATCTCCTCTCCCCAGAGTACTAAATCTGTGTAAGAGAAGAGTGTGCCCATCTGGGTTTATATACATATTCAACGTCAACAAAACTGAAGTCATTTTTCCCTGCACAACAGGAAAAGTTGTTGTTGTTTTCCCTTAGAACTCTGGGCAATGAAAGCCATGACTTTAAATGGCTCTGTATAAAAACACAAGAAGGGTGGGTCATGTTCTATTAGTAAAAGCAGCTGAACACCAAGAACTTCTCTTCCTTTAAGTAAAATCTAAAAAAAAATTTTTTAATCTAAAAAATAATCTCATCTTACTTTTGACAACTATCTTCGCTTCACTTTCTCTAAAATACAGATTAATACCTTTAAAGAGGGTATAAAAGGAATTTATAAATTTGCATTTGCAATGTGACTCTCACACCAAGTCATCTCACACATTATTTTTTTCCCCGTAGTGTGCACTAAATAAAATATCCAAACTTGATTCTGCTGAGAGCAACAATATAAACTATTTTTACTATAGTATCAACAGTATTTATCAACAATATCAATAATATTTACTATACTAAGATTTGTAAAATTTCATTTCCTAATCTCTTAGCAATAAAATATAGTATGACCATTTCTTCAGTTTTAAAATTACCTCAGATTGACTGGAAGACCAACTCTACAGCTACATGAAATTGTAAAAGGGTTGCAAAACTTGAAGCAGCACGAGCATACCCCTTTCTACTAATATTTAACATAACTAAGGGAAGCTGCAAATATTTCATCCCACCTTTACTAAATGCCACGATTCAAATTATAGGTCAACACCCAAACTAACAAGTACAATCACAACAAAACTAATATAACATTTTAAACAAAGGGCAGTTCAGCCAAGCTGTCATAAAGAGTTTAGATTTCTACAACCTAAACAGTTGAAAAACTGCTTATTTAGATTTTTTTTTTAATTTGTTACCTGTCAGGAATACACCTACTGTTTCACTTTCTACTCATGCCACATTTATCTTAAGTTCTACATTTCTGTATCTTTCTACCATTAGAGATCAACCATTAAATTACTTCAACAAGTAGAAATAGTAACACCGCTCCCAAACAGAAATTTTTGCATTGCTAGACACTTATCTAGTTGGCAGATTTATACCATTGTTCATTCTTAGTTCCTTAAATGTAAAAAATACCCACAGAATGGTAGCATACCTCTAAATCAGTTTAAATATGGCACAAAGTTATTTTTAGTTAGGTTCAAGTTTTAAAAAGGTACTAATTGTTCTTTTTAAAGGCTAATCTACTCAAGTTCCTCTTATATCAAAAAAAAGTTAATTTGTCTCTTTTGGAAAAAAGAAATGTTATTTATGTAATGCTCAAGCAAAAAGGATGTTCAAATAATAGATCTGACATCAAATCAGGGTTAGGATCATACTTATTGTTCATAAAAATAAGTTTGACATTTATTCTAATAATGGTCCTTTCAAACACTAGTATGGTCAAATGTCATTTATGTGTACTTTTAAATGTAATTCTTATTTTAAAAATACTCCTATCCTCTACCATGCAAGGCAGAAAAGGAAGAAAACCCCCACACAAGCAATTATAAACATTTTTATCCATGAAAAATACATACAAGAAATATTCACATAACATTTGAGATTTGTCTATTCCCTCCTTGCATGCTAGAAAGATGCAAAGACAAACACTTCCAAATATTCAGACAGATCATTCCCCAGTTGTAACTTTCATCATAGTTCTCAAAGCAGTATGGTGAGGTCAGCTCACAAACAGCTTAAGTAGCAAAACCAGAAATTGGTGGTAGTAGTATCAGGCTACATAACAGCCTCTCTAAAGAATATGAAGTAAGAGAACTAAAATGTGCTGGCAACATGCCAAAAGACTGGATGGAATATAGCTTTAAGCAACAAACACTCAGAGCTTACAGTATATAGCAATTCATCATCTCTTATCCTGTAGCTTGACTTTCCTTGTTTTAAACCAAAAATAGCCACATATAAGAGGTATTTAACACTACAAAATGTGTCCATACTTATGAAATGAAAGATATCTGGGCCTGCAATGATTTGTTTAACTAAATACATACCCTAAAAAAAAACCTCTGACTTACATTCTATGCGAAGATGAGGAAGGTAAAACGGATAAAAATATATTGATATTATTATGCATAAAATAGCCTTTATTCTCTAAGGATTATACTACCCTCAAGCATAATCTTGAAGCTTTCAGTTTTCTGTATTTTCAGTTCTGAGTATCTCTTCAACTGGCTGGTATTTAGAATTAGACAACCTTCTAAATATATTTAATAAAGAATTAATCCTGTCAGATCAGAGGACGTGATTTTGGGCAGATATAATTTTTTTGACCTTAGTCAAAATATGTTACTTTTATAATTTCATCTTACATGGATCATATATTAAAATAGAATAATAAACTCATTCTTAAGTGTCTGACACTTTCTAAAATACTTTTTTTCTAAGAAACCAAAAGAAAAAAGTTATTTTAGGCAAGAAAAAAGAATCAGATTCAATTCAAATCAATACACATTTAACAGCTATTTTGTGCCAGACATTATACTGAGAATGAGAAAACAAAGATAATATATATATATGGTCTCCCAGAGCTGACAATCTGGTTGGGAAGACTGACCCATTTAAACACACCTACACACTCAATGTGCTTTACTAGCTGTAGGAACAAAAGCCCTGCTATCACCAAGGAAAGAGTGAATGAGTCTGCCCCAGGGGCTGGAAAAATCTTCAGAGGCAAAGTAAGAGCGGAGCTATGTTTTGAAGGATGAGAATTTCACAAGTAAAAAAGGAATATTGCCAGCCAAGCACAATGTTATTCTCCAAAGACTGAGCAAAAGCAAAAAAGCACAAAAACATAACATGTGTGAGGAAATCTATGTGGCAAGGGTAGGATAACAATTTCTGGTACATGTGCTACTACTCTTCTACCCTCACTGTGTAACTGACATCACCAATCAATTAAAGTATGTTTAAAACCCATTTGACACCTCAAAATTCTTCTCAACACATAACACAAACTAGTAGAAGGTAGGTCCATGAGATGAAATATACATGCTATCCTAACCCTGAAAAAAGAAAGTGGTGGGACCTGAGGCAAAGGGCAAATTAAGAACAGATTATGAATAACCATGAATGCAAGGTCAACAAGTTTGGATTTTATCCTGTGAACAAGAGAGGATGAACAAAGGATTTTATGAAGAATATTAACATGATTAATTCTGGCAGATAAGTGAAGAATGGATTTGGACAGACAGAATGAAGGCAGGAAGAAAGAACAGTTAAGATGCTATCATAAAAGTCCAGGCAAGAAGCAATGAGACCCGAATTTCAGCAATGGGAAAATCCACCGCAGGTTCTAAAAGAAAAATGAAGTTTTGGATTTTATTATCTGTGGTTTTAAAATGAAACTTCAGGAAAAAGTAATATTCTAATCAGAATTCCCAAATAACACTCAAAAAGGAAAAGAAAAAAACAAATTAAGGTAAAGACTAGAATTAAAGGAGTGAATCACAATGATACCCAAAATTACTCAAGACTATAAATTCAGAAATAGATATTTCAGGTTTAGCATCAAGAAAGAGAACATCCTCATGACCAGACTAATACTCAGCAAGTCTTTTCTTCCTCTCAGGGCACTAATACGCTAGCCAAACAACAAACGCTATTCACCTTACATGCCCCTACAATGCAGGGTCAAACTCATACTCCTGATGAGATGCAGACAGCACAAAAGTCAAATTTAAAACAGAAGTCTGAAATCACGTAGAAGCTCAACTTTATTCAAACATTTAAAACTCCACACTTCTTTTAAGAAACATAATTTATATGAAATAAACCTTCTGGAAATAATACCATTCTACCATTAATTAATTCATATCCTAGCCTTTAAACTCTAAAATTCTTTGTATGGAAAACAACCTATCTGTAGCACTTTGGACAATATGTACAAAAAACAACTCTCCTAACACTTCTGCAGAACGTTTAATAAATGAAACTATTCTAATTAAAAATTAAAACTTCACTGTAGCTCAAAGGCCCAAAGGGAGTGAAACCGTTTTTCTATTTTGAAAAAGGAATTCTTTAGCTATTGCAAACAAAGGCTAGTGCAGTGATGTGAAATCCAAGTACAACATGTTAATAAAGCTGGCATTACTGTTTTAAGACCTAAGGATATTCACATTAAGGATAAAATTATCCTGTAGTGAATGCCAACAATGCATTTCATACTACACAGACACATATTCAAGGGTTCTACTTTGTTCTCATCCCAATTCTTTTGTGTCCCAGTAACAAACTCTCAAATTGGGATCCTTATCCTCTTAAGCTAAAATGAAATAAGCTTGGACATAAAATTTACTTGTGCTATGTTATTCATTCTGAGAAAGCAAATCAGATGAACAATTTAACATAATCTAATTCTGAACCAAAAAGATATGGATTAGTCAGTGATGAGCAGGGTCTACTTCTCATGATGTCATTCCAAAGCCATTATTAAATTTTACACGTTATTCTTTCTTCAAATCAATCACAAAACAAGTCATCCCATGACTGAGGTCAAATTCCATTCTAACTAAAAGATCTCCAAACCTGAAGTAATGGTCTACTTACTAAGTAATACTCAAAGACCAAATTCCAGAAAAACCCTCCTCCTGTACCTCCCCCCAACTTAAAAAAAAAAAATCTATCTTCTCCTTTTAGCTCACTGTAGTGGAATGTGACCTGTACTTAAGGGCTTTTCCATTCCTTCTTTTCTGCTTAAAGAATAGGAAGCAGACCTGTTCTCTCTCACAAGGGTAATATGCTTTTAAAAGGAAAAAAAGTGAAATGTATGAAGTTAATTGTGTATTAATTAGAACAAACAAAAGTAAAATAATTTACTAGATTTCTCACATGTGAGTTGTCCTCCTACTAGAACAACGCATGACACTTAGAGTGAGTGTATTTTTTTTTTTTTTTTTTTTTGAGGCAGAGTTTCACTCTTGTTGCCCAGGCTGGAGTGCAATGGCGCAATCTCGGCTCACTGCAACCTCCACCTCCCAGTTTCGAGCAGTTCTCCTGCCTCAGCCTCATGAGTAACTGTGATTACAGGTGTGCGCCACCACGCCTCGCTAATTTTTATATTTTTAGTAGAGATGGGGTTTCCCCATGTTGGCCAGGCTGGTCTCAAACACCTAACCTCAGGGGATCCACCCACCTCGGCCTCCCAAAGTGCTGAGATTACAGGCATGAGCCACCACGCCTGGCCAGAATGAGTGTATTTAAATGACAATTGAATCTTTATTTTTATTTTATAACACTGATCAGATATCAGAAAGATTCACGATTTGTATCACTCCTAATAAATTAAGTAGGGAAAAGGAGGTTAAAACTGCACCTACTTAAATAAATCTTCTTCACATACAATGTAATATTGCTATAAACATTTTCCATGATAAATCATTTTTATTACTGAACTTACACACTTAAGTACGTAATTATAGACAGAACAGGAAAGTAAGCACTTAAGAAACGTACTTCAAGGCCAGGGACGGTGGCTCACGCCTGTAATCTCAGCACTTTGGGAGGCCAAGGCGGGCGGATCAAGAGGTCAAGAGATTGAGACCATCCTGGCCAACACGGTAAAATCCCATTTCTACTAAAAATACAAAAGTTAGCTGGGTGTGGTAGCACGCGCCTGTAGTCCAAGCTACTCAGGAGGCTGAGGCAGAATTGCTTGAACCCAGGAGGTGGAGGTTGCAGTGAGCCGGGATCACACCACTGCACTCCAGCCTGGCAACAGAGCGAGACTCTATCTTAAAAAAAAAAAAAAAAAAAAAGGACTTTGAAGTCTAAAATTAAACACTTTAATTAATGTATCTGAAGTTCAGCTCCTCATTTTAAAAAAAGCAAGCATTTAATTGGACAATCTTTAAAGTTAATTCTAAGATACTTTAATCCGCCGGGGGTGGTGGCTCACACCTGTAATCCAGCACTTTGGGAGGCTGAGGTGGGCGGATCACGAGGTCAGGAGTTGGAGACCATCCTGGCCAATATGGTAAAATCCTGTCTACTAAAAATACAAAAATTAGCTGGATGTGGTGGGGCACGCCTGTAATCCCAGCTACTCAGGAGGTTGAAGCAAGCGAATCACTTGAACCCGGGAGACAGAGGTTGCAGTGAGCCAAGATCGGGCCATTGCACTCCAGCCTGGGTGATATAGCAAGACTCTGTCTCAAAAAAAAAAAAAAAAGATACTTTAAACCAAGGGTTTTTTTTGTTTTGTTTGAGACAGAGTCTAGCTCTGTTGCCCAGGCTGGTGTGCAGTGGGCACACCTCCAGGGTTCAAGTGACTCTCCTGCTTCAGTCTCCCAAGTAGCTGAGACTATAGGTAAGTACTACCACGCTCAGCTAATCTTTGTATTTGTGGTAGACACAGGGTTTCACCATATTGGCCAAGCTGCCCTCAAGTGATCCACTCACCATGGCCTCCCAAAGTGCCGGGATTACAGGCATGAACTACCACGCCTGGCCTAACCCAAGTTTTAAGACAAACACATTCTATTTAATTTGGACAAAAGCACTCCCAAAATAACTCCATCAAAGACACATTTTACTTACATTCTTCCTACACCTTCATACATGTTAGTCTCATCTACCAAAGTCATGATCTCTGTATCTGTAAGATGTGCATGCTTTTTCGTTCTGTTTAGCTGTTCAATCTGTATGTCTGCGAGCTTCACCTTCTGTTGAGTGTCAATAACTTTGGCTTGAAGCTCTGTGAAGGCCTAATAAAAACAAGTCCATGATTTAGTAGGTTAAACATTTTACAGGAAACATTTATGTCAAATCCAAATATATTAAAACAAAACATGCTAGCCAGAGACAAAGTTGTGAAATTTACCAAATATCAATAAGTCAACATAATTGTAAACGATCAAGTCACTATACTAAATACTGAATTTACAATCATCAGAAGATACAAACAGTGTGAAGCAAAACAAATGCACATTAAATAATAACCATATTAAGAAGTATTCAAGGAGTAGTAAAAGAAATAAACGCAATAGTCAAGGATGAAACCCAGAGATTCAAAACAAGAACCATAAAAGTAATAACTCACTACATTTGTATTGCACAATTAGGTTTCAAAGCACTTTCTCACATTAGTTTGAAATATTAATATGGGAATATTAATATAAGAATATTAATGAGGAAATATAATATCTAATTTATGCCTCTCAATAATGCCATGAGTTAGCATTGGCAGTTTCATCATCCACAATTTACAAATTAAGTAACTAAATGAGTTAAGAGATAAAAGTGGCTTGCACAAGTTTGAACAACTATTAGAGGGAAAGGGAGGTGTATTTAAAGACATTTCTTCTAACCCCTTAGTTTAGCAATCTTTCCATTCCACTGTCTATAGTAATATTCATAATATGAACATTTTTAAGAGGAAGACCAAAAAGATAGAAAAAATGCAAAGCACTGGCAAAATAATTGCATCAGGCCAAATTTGACCCTTGCGTACACTTAGTTAACTGGAAAATAAACAGTTCTTGGATACTCTTGTTGAAGTGCCTGGAATGACTTTCATATGCTGTCAAATTGGTGCCTTAATAATTTGTGACTGCAATGTACAGCAAAGGTTACTACATAATTTTTATTGTGACCTTGTTTTCACCTACTAGTAAGATTTTGAAAGATTTACTTTGGAGAAGGGGAGGGGCCTGAAATGTCCTATTTGTCTCCACCCAAAAAACGGACCCTGTAACAACATTAGAAGATAAAACCTTTAAACAAGTTTTTAAATTAATCATTTGTCAAAATTATTCAGTTTAAGTTTGTAATCATTTTCTTAGTTTGCATTCACTGTCCACATTTTTCAAATGTAGCAACAAATTCAAAAGTACCAGGAGGAAAATCCATTCACTAAACCCTGATTTAAATCGGTACTTTTAATTTAAAAAAAGGTAAATTTTTAGAATGCACAATTTTGTTTTGAAATGTAAAATTTCAGGTATTATCTGACTGCTCTGTACAGCTTGCTAAGGAAGCTAGTATACCGTTAAAGATGAGCTAGTACACCGTTAAAGATGAGGGAATTCCACCTAAGAGCTAAATTTACAAGATTCAAGACAAGAACAAAAGCAAGACACAAACACATAATATCCTCAGAACCATAACAAAAGCTTCATTTGTTAGAAGCAACAGCTATTTCGGCTGTCCTATTTCTTTTGCACAAGTTGACCAGAGAGACAGTCTTAACTAAGATGTTGCTCATCTGAAGAATCCAAAATAGTGGTCAAAAAAGTGTGAGGTAGCCGGGCGCGGTGGCTTACGCCTGTAATCCCAACACTTTGGGAAGCCGAGGCGGGCAGATCACGAGGTCAGGAGATCGAGACCATCCTGGCTAACACGGTGAAACCCCGTCTCTACCAAAAATACAAAAAATTAGCCGGGCGAGGTGGCGGGCGCCTGTAGTCCCAGCTACTCTGGAGGCTGAAGCAGGAGAATGGCATGAACCCGGGAGGCGGAGCTTGCAGTGAGCCGAGATCGCGCCACTGCACTCCAGCCTGCGCCACTAGCGAGACTCTGTCTCAAAAAAAAAAAAAAAACAAAAAAGGTGTGAGGTAAGACAGAGAATACTGGATTCTAGTCCCAACCTCTGACAGACTCTTCTAGCACTGGTTCCTTTTCTAGAAAAGTAGATTTAAAATAGATAAATTCTAGAGTCCTTTCCAATCCACCCCACCGCACAAAGCATACTGGTTTGGGGTCATTAGTGGTGTTAGAATGCTGATCATTCTTAGACAGCAAAAATATGAGTAACAACACATTATAAGCAACTGAGGAAAGCAGGAAACCCAATTCCTTCTGATACCGGTTTTATTTGGAAAACTTTACTGGTTTTGTTGTTTTTTTGACAAGTCCTTCAAAAGAAGGTTTTGTTTTGTTTGTTTTTTTTTTTTTTTTTTTTTTTTTTTTGACAAGTCCTTAAAAAGAAGGGGAGGGCCCAAATCTTGAAATGAACATTGCTGTTACAATGCCTGGTTTTCCGAACTGTAGATACCGCAACCTTTCAAGGTATAGAACCGAATAAACGGCCTAAAAACAAAGGTTGGACTTGGAGTTTTTCAAAGCAAATGAGGCAGAATTACGGATGCCACAACTCAGGCAAGGGGTCCGAAGGCACCCCCATTTGAAATGCTCTCTTTGGTTCTTACTATGAAAGTGAGTCCCTGAAGCCTCCAAACGCAACGAAAGCTCTCTAGAGCTCAGAAAGACTGCACAGGCCCGAGATAGGCCCGCAGACTTACCTCACCCAAACCGGCTCCTACCCAGCAAGAGCCGCTCGCCCCCCACCCCAGTTTACGGAGACGCAGTGCGGCCTTAGGACTCTGGAAAACCATTCCCTAGTCCACTGGACCCTCCTTCCTTATGCAAGGCTCGTGCCTCACTCGATATTCTTGCCTATAGTCCCCTCAGCCTCCAAAGAGAAGGCCTCCGCCTGCCCAAGACCCTCTTTTACCTTCTTCAACTCAAGATCCACGGGGGCAGCCATGTTGGTGTATGCGCCTGCGCAGTGGGAGTTGGCCTGAAAGAGGGTGGGGGAAGGGCGCGCCTCACTTTGTGCATCCGTCCTTCTTCTGCGCCTGCGCATGAGTTGGACTAACCGGGCTTCCTACCTTTCTATGAGAATTGATTAACCCCTGAAATATTTGGGTTTCGGATTCAGTGTCTCCACTATCTGACCGGTCAGGTCTGGCTTGCTCCTCCACATCTTCCAGACATAGCCCAACGCGCAGATTTCCCATGTGGCTTTAAGCAGTTTGCCAGCTAGCTTAGTATATGCTGCTAAACTGGGATGTATGTAGATGAGGTCAAACCCTCATCAGTCGATCAGAATCCTTCAGCTAGTCGCTGTGCTGTCAGGGATCAGTAAGAATAAGTCCAGAACCTCAGGCATGACAGTTTGGGAAAGACTACCGGAAAGCTTGTCTGGAGTGTTCTTTCCAAGACGAACTTACTACTTCCAAAAGCTTCCCAAAGACTTTCTAGGCACAGTGGTTCAAAAGAGAGGCTGAATACGTTTGTTTAAAAAAAAAAAAAATGCAGGTTCTCTGGGTCTCATCTCAAACTTACTCAGAATCTTTGAGAATGGGGTCTGGAAATTTGCACTTTTGCAAACTCTCCCAGTGAGCTAATGGTGCAACTCCTCTGCGGATCACTTTTTTGAGAATCTCTGCCATAAAAGGACCTGGCATTTGAACCAGAAGAATAGATAATAATTGACTTTTGGAAATGGAAAAAAAGAAATGTTTACCTACTCTAAAAACTGTTATGCTAAGAGAAAGTGCTACATAAACAATTAGGAAATTTATTTTATTTTTTTTTTAAAAAGAGAGTGAAAGAAAGAAAGAAAAAGAAAGAGAAAGAGAGAGAAACAAAACAAACTGTTAGGGAGATGAAAGGGCAGGGAATTTGGAACCAGCCTGATCCAGATTCAAGGCTTGGTCCACCTTTAGCTTATGTCTGGTTCCATTTACTAATTGTGTGACTTTGAGCAAGTCACTTGGATATTTTGTGGTTTTGGTTTTTTGTTTTGTTTTTTGGTACGTTTGCTTGTTTGTTTGTTTTTTGAGACAGGATCTTGCTTTGTCACCCAGGCTAGAGTGCGGTGGTGCAATCGCCGCTCACTCCAGCCTCTACCTCCCGTGCTCAAGCAATCCTCCCACCTCAGCCTCCTGAGTAGCTGGGACTGCAGGCACGCGCCACCCACACCCAGCTAATTTTTGGATTTTTCGTAGAGACAGGTTTTCACCTTGTTGCCGAAGCTAGTCTCAAACTCCTGAGCTCAAACAATTCGCTCGCCTTGGTCGCCCAAAGTGCTGTAGTGCTGTGATTACAGGCTTGAGCCACCGCGCCCGGCCCTTTTTTTTTTTTTTTTTTTTTTTTTTTTTTTTTTTTTTTTTTTTTTAGCCAGGGTCTCGCTCTGTCACCCAGGCTGGAATGCAGTGGCACGATCTCGGCTCACTGCAACCTCTGCCTCCCGGGATCAAGTGATTCTCCTGCGTCAGCCTCCCGAGTAGCTGGGATTACAGGCGCCTGCCACCGTGTCCGGCTAATTTTTGTAGTTTTGGTAGAGACGGGGTTTCGCCGTGTTGCCCAGGCTGATCTCCAACTCCTGGCCTCAAGTGATCCGCCTGCCTCGGCCTCCCAAAGGGCTGGGATTACAGGCAAGCCATCGCGTCCAGGATCTGCCACCTATTTTTAATGAGCTTCAATCTTCTCGTGTTTAATTTGAAAATGACAATATTGACCTAGCAGGGTTATTGTGAGAAATAAATGAGATCAGGATAAAAAGCTCCAAACATAGCTCCATGCACACAAGTAGATACTCAATAAATCATTGGTGTAGTTAATTGTCGTCCTGTCTGTCTGTCTTTTTTTTTCTTTTTTTTCTTTTTTTTTTTTTTTTTGAGACGGAGTCTTGCTCTGTCGCCCAGGCTGGAGCGCAGTGGCCGGATCTCAGCTCACTGCAAGCTCCGCCTCCCGGGTTTACGCCATTCTCCTGCCTCAGCCTCCCGAGCGGCTGGGACTACAGGTGCCCGCCACCTCACCCGGCTAGTTTTTTGTATTTTTTTAGTAGAGACGGGGTTTCACCGTGTTAGCCAGGATGGTCTCGATCTCTTGACCTCCTGATCCGCCCTTCTCGGCCTCCCAAAGTGCTGGGATTACAGGCTTGAGCCACCGCTCCCGGCCCTGTTTGTCTTTCAAAGTTCAGCAAATGGGCACTACATCCCCCATCACACAGAGCAAAGATATCTCTCCTCTGAACTCCCCTCACAACATCTGTTTCTCTCTCAAGGCATATAACACTTTCTACCTTTTTTTAGAAAACATTTTTATTAGACTGTAAGCTCCTTGAAATCAAGAACTATGGAATAATGGTTCTTCCACTACTTGTACCTATAACATCTATCACAGTGCCCCACAGGGAAAAAAAAAAATACAAAATGGATACTGGATGTGAATAAATTATTCTAGGAAGAAAACAAACAAACAAACAAACCTCTTTCCTCCCTAATTTGAGAAAGAGTAAAAAGGATCTGGTCTTTTGATTCTCTGGGACCTTCTTAGATTCTCATTATAGATGATCAATAAATGCTGACTGATTAGCCAGGCATGGTGGCATGCCCCTGTAGTCCCAGCTACTCAGGAGGCTGAGGCAGGAGAATTGTGTGAAGCCTGGAGGCCAAGGCTGCAGTGAGTGGAGATCAATTGTGCCATTTCATTCCAGCCTGAAAGACAGAATGAGACCTTGTCTCAAAAAAAAATTATAAAATAAAATAGTGACTGAATATTGAAATTCAAAAAATGTCTGAAATACTGTCCTGTACGTTACCTCATGAGACTTTTGAAACAGTCCTCATAGAGATGTATGGACTATAAAAGTTAAGAGCGTGGGCTAAGCTGTCAGACAACCTGAGTACAAATACTGATTATACTACTTAAGCGTAGTATGATCTTAGGCAAGAGTCTTCTCTGCACTGTTTGTTTGGTCATTGTTTCTCTTTGCACATTTGTATACTACTTCTTCCTCACGAGTTTAATTTCCTTCTTTTTCTTTTTCTTTTTTTTTTTTTTTTGAGACATAGTCTCATTCTGTCACCCAGGCTAGAGTGCAGTGGTTCAATCTCAGCTCACTGCAGCCTCCACCTCCCGGGTTCCAGCAATTTTCCTGCCTCAGCCTCCCGAGTAGCTGGGATTACAGGTGCGTGTCACCACGCCTGGCTACTTTTTGTATTTTTTAGTAAAGTTGGGGTTTCACCATGCTGGTCACGCTGGTCTCGAACTCCTGACCCCAGGTGACCCACCTGCCTCAGCCTCCCAAAGTGCTGGGATTACAGGCGTGAGCCACTGCACCTGGCCTAATTTCCTTCTGATAAAGGAAATCCTTCAGTAGGTTCTTTTAGTAAGAGTCTCTGATAAGTAAATTCTCTTCATCTTTGTTTTGTAGGTTGAATTGTGCCCCCCACAAAAGATATGTTAAAGTCCTAACTCCCAATATCTCAGAATGTGACCCTATTTGAAAGTAGGGTTTTGGGCCAGGCATGGTGGCTCATACCTGTAATCCTAGCAGTTCGGGAGACTGAGGCAGGAGGATTCTTTGAGCCCATGAGTTTGAGACTAGCCTGGACGATAGGGCAAGACCTCACCTATACAAAAAATAAAAAAAAATTAGCCGAGCGTGGTGGCAGTTATCTATATTCCCAGTTACTTGGGAGGCTGCAGTAGGTGCATCACTTGAGCCCAGGAAGTTGAGGCTGCAGTGAGCTATGATCTACCACTGGACTCCAGCCTGGGTGACAGAGCGAAGCCCTGTCTCAAAAAATAAAAAGAGGCCGGGCGCAGTGGCTCAAGCCTGTAATCCCAGCACTTTGGGAGGCTGAGATGGGCGGATCACGAGGTCAGGAGATCGAGACCATCCTGGCTAATATGGTGAAACCCCGTCTCTACTAAAAAATACAAAAAACTAGCCCAGCGAGGTGGCGGGCGCCTGTAGTCCCAGCTGCTCGGGAGGCTGAGGCAGGAGAATGGCGTGAACCCAGGAGGCGGAGCTTGCAGTGAGCTGAGATCCGGCCACTGCACTCTAGCCTGGGCGACAGAGCGAGACTCCGTCTCAAAAAATAAAAAAAATAAAAAAATAATAAAAAGGAAGGAAGGAAGGAAGGAAGGAAGGAAGGAAGGAAGGAAGGAAGGAAGGAAGGAAAGAAGGAAGGAAGGAAAGAAAGGGAAAGAAAAGGAAAGGAAAGGAAAAGAAAGGAAAGGAAAGGAAAGGAAAGGAAAGGAAAGGAAAGGAAAGGAAAGGAAAGAAAAGGAAATGGAGTTTTTACAGAGGTAATCAAGTTAAATGAGGTTATTAGAGTGGGCCCTAATGCAATATGACTGATGTCTTTATAAAAAGGGGAACTTTGGACACATACAGACACACACACACACACAGGGAGGACTATGAGAAGAGACATAAAGAGAAAGCTATGTCAAACCTGGGGCTATCAGGCTGGGCGTGGTGGCTCACGCCTGTAATCCCCAGCATTTTGGGAGGCCGAGACAGGTGGATCACCTGAGATTGGGAGTTCAAGACCAGCCTGACCAACATGGAGAAACCCCTTCTGTACTAAAAATACAAAATTAGCTGAGTGTAGTGGCATATGCCTGTAATCCCAGCTACTCAGGAGGCTGAGGCAGGGAGGTGCTTGAACCTGGGAGGTGGAGGTTGTGGTGAGCCGAGATCACGCCATTGCACTGCAGCCTGGGCAACAAGAGCATAACTCCATCTCAAAAAAACCATCTGGGGCTATCAGAAACTGGAAAAGGCAAGAAGGATTCTTCTCCTTCGGGTTTCAGATAAAACATGACTTTGCCAACACCTTGATTTTGGACTTCTAGCCTCCAGGACTGAGACAATAAATTTGTGTTGTTTTAAGTCACCCAGTTTGTGGTACTTTGTTGTGGCAGCCCTAGAAAATACTCTGTGTATATCTAAAAATGCACATCAGGCCAGGTGTGATGGCTTATGCCTGGAATCCCAGCACTTTGGGAGGCCAAGGCAGAAGGATTGCTTGAGGCCAGGAGTTGAACAAGACCAGCCTGGACAACATAGTAAGACCCCATCGCTACAAAAATGTTTAAAAATTATCCAGGTGTGGTAGCACACCTCTGTAGTCCCAGCTACTTGGGAGGCTGAGGCAGAGAATAGCTTGAGCCCAGGAGTTCGAGGTTGCAGTGGGCTATGATCTGCCACTGCACTCCAGCCTGGGTGACAGAACAAGACCCTGTCTCAAAAAAAATATATGTTTAATAAATAAATGTATATCTAAAAGGTTCACCCTTATTTTTGAATGACAGATTAGCTATATATAGAACTATAGGTTGACAATTTTTTTGTTTTTTTTGAGATGGAGTCTCACTCTGTTGCCCAGGCTGGAGTGCAGTGGCACAATCTCTGCTCACTGCAAGCTCCGCCTCCCGGCTTCACGCCATTCCCCTGCCTCAGCCTCCCGAGTAGCTGGGACTACAGGTGCCTGCCACCATGCCCAGCTAATTTTTTGTATTTTTTTTAGTAGAGACGGGGTTTCACCATGTTAGCCAGGATGGACTCGATCTTCTGACCTCAGGTGATCTACCCACTTTGGCCTCCCAAAGTGCTGGGATTACAGGTGTGAGCCACCACACCTGGCAGGTTGACAATTATTATTGAAGGCATTTTTCCATAGTTTTCTGCTTTTATATACTGATAAAAAGTCCTCTGTCAGGCTGCTTTTCATGTCTTTGTCAGAAATCTGTCTTTTCTCTGATATATTTTAAGATTCACTTTGTCTTTGGGTTTTGCCCTTCTACTTTGATGTGTGTGTTTGTGTTTGTGTGTGTGTTTGTAGATTTAAAAATGTATACCTAAAAATTCACCTAAACCTTTATCTTAAAATGTATATTCTAAAAATCTTTCTTACTTGGTACATAGTATGCTTCTTCTTTTTTCTTTTTTTCTTTTTAATTTTTATAATAGAGATGGAGTGGGGTGTCTCACTCTGTTGCCCAGCTGGTCTCGAACTCCTGGCTTCAAGCAATCCTCCTGCCTCAGCTTCCCAAAGTGCTAGGAGTATAGGCATGAGCCACCATGCCTGGCCCATAGTATGCTTCTTTAATCTGAGGATTCATGTCAGTTCTAGAGAATATTCAACCAGTATCTCATGCAACATTGGCTCTCATTTCTCCTTGTAGAACTCTCACTAGAAGTACGTGGAAGTATCCACGTCTCTCAACCTCTATTTTATACTTACTATTTCCCTGCGCTAAACCCTAGGTTTCTACAACTCTCTCCACTAATTTACTAATTTTCTTTTCAACTATGTCTAGTTTACTTTTTAAAGCATCCATTAGCATTTTATTTCAATAACCATAATCTTATTTTTAAAGACACAGGGTCTTGCTCTATTGTCCAGGTTGGAATGCAGAGTTGTGATTAATCATAGCTCACTACGTAGTGAGACCACATCGCTAAAAAAATAAAAATAAAAAATTGGCCAGGCGCAGTGGCTCACGCCTGTAATCCCAGCACTTTGGGAGGCCGAGGCAGGTGGATCATGAGGTCAGGAGTTCGGCACCAGCCTGACCAACATGGTGAAATCCTGTCTGCACTAAAAATACAAAAATTAGCTGGGCGTAGTAGTGCACGCCTGTAATCCCAGCTACTCAGGAGACTGAGGCAGAAGAATCACTTGAACCCAGGAGGTAGAGGTTGCAGTGAGTCGAGATCGCACCACTGCACTCTAGTCTGGGTGACAGAGTGAGACTCCATCTCAAAAATAAAATAAAATAAAATAAAATAAAACAAAACATTAACCAGGCATGGTGGTATGCACCTAGCTACTCAAGAAGCTGAGATGTGAAAATCGCTTGAGCCCAGGAGTTCAAGGTTACATTGAGCTATGATTGCACCACTATACTCTAACCTGGGCAACAGAGCAAGACTCTGTCTCCAAAATTTAAAAAAATAATAAATAAAAATAAAATGACAGGAAGAGACTGAATTTGAAAGCTCTGAAGGGGTTGCAGCCCTTGGATACTTGCCCCAAAAATAAACATGATGTGCTTGCTTTATTACTGTGATAGAAAAAACAAACTTCACACTCAAGTCTTCACTAGTACAAGGATGTACTCCTGAAGCTCAAGCAGTCCACAGTTGTGGACTCTAAAATAATGATCTCCCATTATCCCTCAGATCTACTTAATAATGCTCAATACATTTTTGTATTCAGTCAACAAAGATTTATCAAATATCTGCTAGGCACCATTCTAGGCCCGTGAGATATAGCAATAATGAGAGACAAACTCCCTGACCTCATGGAGCATCCATTCCATGGAGGGCAAGGTGAACAATAAGGATACAAAATAAGAGCAGATATCAATAAGAATTATTAAGGAAGAAAACAGCAACATGGTTAGAGATTGACTGAGTGGAGACTATTTAGGTGTGCGAAGTTCTATGGGAGGACATAACATTTGAGATGAGACCTAAAAAATGAATGAAAATGAACCAAACATGCAAAGAACTGGGGAAAGAACATTCCAGACAAAGGGAATAAATAGCAAGAGCAAAGGGTTTAAGAGGGTCACAGATTTCGCATATCTGAAGAACGAAAACAAAGAAGCGAGCATGAATTAGTAGGAAGAATAGTAGAAGATGACATCGAAGAGGTGAACCAGGGGCCAAACCATGAAAGGTCTTGTAAGCTACAGTCAGCATTGGAATGTTATTCTGAGTGTGATTGGAAGCCACCAGAGTGATATCAAGCAGGAGATCGAAATGATCCCATTTGAAAGGGAACATTGTGGGTTCCAGGTGAGAATGGATTGGGAAGAGCAAGAGTGGAAGGAGGAGGACCAGTTAGGAGACTACTGCAGTAGTCAAAGAGAGGGACAGTGGTGGTCTGGATGAGGATGATAGCAGTGGAGACAGGGAGAAGTAGACGGATTCAGGTCAAGATTACTGAACTTAATGAAGGGATGGGTGTGTGTTGAGGAGAGGAGCAATGAAAGAAAGAAAGGCATCAAATATGACTTCCAATTTCCAAAACTGTATGCTGAGCAAAATAGGCCAGACAAAATAGAGTAATATACTATAGTAACATACTACAGGTTATAGGAAATGCAAACAAATCCAAATGGATAAAAGATCAGTGGAAATACAAAAATTAGTCAAGTGTAGTGGTGCACACCTGTGGGGCCAGCTACTTCAAAGGCCAAGGCAGCAGGATCACCTGAGCCTAGGAGGTTGAGGCTGCCGTGAGCCGTGATCATGCCACTACACTCCGGCCTGAGAGACAGAGTGAGACCCTGTCTCAAAAAAAAAGAAAAAAAAAGAAAAGAAAAGATTAGTGGTTGCCTGATAGCAGCAAGCAATGGGATCAGGGACTGGGAAGCAGAAAGAAGGAAGCAATTATAGAAGAGAATGAGGTAACTTTTATGGTGATGAATGCATTTATTATCTTGATGGCAGAGATGGTTTCCTGGGTGGGAAATTATTAAATTGTACACTTTAATACATTCAGTTTACTGTATGTCAAGTATACCTTAATAAAACTGTTTTTTCAAAAAGACTCCCAGCTTTTTGACCTGAACAAACTAGTTGAATGTTAATGTCTTTTACTCAGACAGGAAAATTAATTTCTATAATATAGCCTGTAAGCAGTCTCAAAGCTGCTCAATAGGAATAATAAGAATAATCCTTCCACTTGTGAATAGACTATATAAGTGAGAATGTAGGTTCAGCTGCTATAGCAGAGATCCAAAATAACAGTGGCTAAAATAAGATAGAAGCCTGTTCTCTCTACTACACTCAACCAGGCATAAGCAGTCTAGGGCAAGTATGTGAGTCCCACAGTGCCAAAGTTCCCAGGCTCCTTCTATCTTATCCATAAGATCCAAGATGACTCATCACTACCATGTTCATAGTCTAGCTGAAAAGACAGAAAAGGAAGGGGGAGGCTCACACTTTCCCTTTAAAGGCATATCTCAGAAGTTGTAGGCATGATTCTATTCACACCCTATTGACCCAAACAGAATCATGGCCACTCTTGGTTGTGAGAGAGACCAGGACATTTATTATTACAGGCAACTATGTGCCCATTTAAATACCAACAAATATCATGAAAGGGGAGTAGAGGACAGATATTCAAGGGAAATTAGTAGTTTCTGACATAAGTTTTCAGCTGACAAAGCTATTTCTCATTCATGTCATTTCATCTTCACAATTTTGTGACATGGATACATCTTAAGAGTTCATTCAGTTTGAGGGGAAGTTTAGCAGAGTGGTTAAGAGTATGGGCTTTAGAGTTTCAAATCCCATCTCCACCATTTGCTAGCTGTGACATCCAAGGAAAACTGCTTAACTTCTCAGAGCTTCAGTCTCTTCAGTTGTAAAATGGAGGTAATAACAGTACCCATTTCATAGGTTTTTATGAGGAATAAATGTGATAATGAACGCACAGTTCCAGGCATACAGTTGCACCTATGCCTACATTATCTGTTATTATGCATCAAGTATTTGGGACCTACAGATAAATAAAAGAGCAATTCACAGTATAGTGGCAGGGGTAGGGGGGTCACAGGCAAATGAACAGAAAGTTACAAAATAATAGACAATTCTGCCACAAGGAAGGCAATACCAGGAGCCAGACAAGCACAGGGGAGGGGCCTCCAACCCAGAAATCTTATAAGAAAAATAGGCATATATGGTAAAGAAGAAGGAAAGGATATTCCTTAAAGAAGCCAAGACACCACAGCAAGTGAAAGCCTAGTGCCTTCAGCGAAACACAAGTTGTCTGGCATTGCTGGAGCAGGGGAGCATGTTAACTAAGAGGAGGGGCAGAGTGGCAGGTTAGGGCCAGTGGCAGAGGAACCTTTGCAGGTGACACACTTGCCAAGAAACTCTCAGCTACCCCTTCCTGCTGACCAAGTAAGTTCAGGGCTGGGACCTTACTAGGCAGAAAAGGAGCTTTCACTGTGCCTACCAAATGAAGCAGTCATAGGAAACACTGCAGGGAGAGGAAGTGAGTCGTTAGCAGGAACTGATGGTGGCTTTTCCCAGGCACCTTGCCATGTCTGATTCAATCTGTTTATGCAAAGTCCAAAGAAAGTGAATATTTTTGATCAATCCTGATGATTTAAACCTGCATAAGAGACGAAGCTGGGTAACAGAGCATAACAAAGGCTGGATTATTTATCCTGTTGCTCATCAGAGAAAGTGGGGCATGCCAGAGGTGACAGCCAAGAGTGGAGACTCTCCCAAAAATATGAAAAGAATAAAATTAGGAAACCAAAAGCCTAGGGGAGAATCCATGCCTCTGTCACTCCAGCTCACTAAGCTGAGAAAGTTCATGGTCCTTTAGAACAGGAAGAAGAATACAATGAGGTTGGGTTGAAATCTGGACAAACTCCACATACACTTATAAATAGGCACCAAAAAACACTGGTGCAGAGGAATGTTTTTCCATCTTTAGAGCCATACCTAGGACAAGGTGATTAAGGCTTTTCCCCAGGGCACCCACCTTAGCAGCCCCAGATGTTTTTAAATAAAGGTTTTCAAAATTGTGAGAAACTAAAAAAGTTAATATTGTTCTTTCTAGAAATTAGAAGAATATGAGTAAATGTAGAACCTCGTAGGCAAAAAAGTTACTTAAAATAGAAAGCCCCAGATTGTCCATCTTATTGCTAAATCTCACATGTAGCCACAAGCAACTCCAGGCCTACATTTGACCAGTTCAACCTCCACAGTGGAAAGAGACAATGTCTTTTTCCTTTAGGGTTTCAGAAAGAGTCCCAGGATTGGATTTCCCTGGCATAGCTTGGGTCACAAGCCTGTCTCCAAAATAATCACAAGGCCCGGAGGCCTGGAATGCTCTGGGTTCGGCAGGTGCAGGTCATATGGCCATTCCAGGAAGGTTAGGGGGTATCATCCTCAAAGGACACAGACTGAGAGTAAGCGAAAGGTATCCTCTTTCCAAAAGAGTACAGTATAACTATCAAAGGAAGAGGTACTAGATGTCACAAAGAGAAAAAAAAAACACAGATGTTCATTTTATACATTAGCTACCAAAATTTCAACTTTTTTGAATTTCTCTTCTAATGAATAGGTCGATTCCATTTCATTGAGTACATGAACTTCATGATGGTGACCCACTAGTCTTCCCCATATAACAGTGGTCAGGGACCTCAAGAAGGCAACCTTGCTTTGCAATGGAGTGCTTGGATCACTGGATGTGGCATGTCCCATCCAAAGGGGCTGAACCCAAGACTTAATGTTTATGCCTTTTCTAGATCAGAAACACTAAGGATTTTCTGTTTCATTCAAGACAAATTGTAGCTGTCACTGTTGAGAAGAGGTTGAAGTTATCTTTTTTTTTTTCTTTTTCCTGGAGATAGGGTCTCACTTTGTCATCCAGGCTGGAGTGCAGTGGTGTGAACACAGCTCACTAAAGCCTTGACCTCCTCGGCCCCAAGTAATCCTCCCGTCTCAGTCCCCCAGGTTGCTGGGACTGTAGGCATGCACTATAGGCATGCACCACTGTACCTGGCTAATTTTTGTATTTTTTTTTTTTTTTTTTTGTAGAGATACGGTTGCACCATGTTGCCAAGGTTGGAAAGTTACCACTTCTTTTTGTCCCCTTGGCTAAGGTCAAATACCTCTGCATGGGTTTGAGAAGATGGCGTACCTTGGCTGGCTGCGGGTGAGTAGTCTCCATGGCCTCATAAGTCTTTGTGGTGCCTTTTGTTTGTTTGTTTTGAGACAGTCTCGCTCTGTCGTCCAGACTGGAGTGCGGTGTCATGATGTTGGCTCACTGCAACCTCCGCCGCCTGGGTTCAAACAATTCTCCTGCCTCAGCCTCCCGAGTAGTTAGTACTACAGGCACTCGGGTTTCGCCGTTTTGGCCAAGCTGGTCTCGAACTCCTGACCTCAAGTGATCCGCCCACCTCAGCCTCCCAAAGTGCTGGGATTACAGGCGTGAGCCACTGAGCCCAGCCAAGTCTTTGAGTTTCTAACCACAGTGATTAGCAGAAAACATAAGAGGTCGCTAGCAGGAGTACTTACTCTGGAACATCAGAATCTGAGGGCAGAAGGCCAGGAACCCTATTAGTCCATATATTTGCCACACATCACTGTGTTCTGCCATCTGAAGTATGCGGTCCTGTATAAAAATTCTAGAAGATGGCCGGGCACGGCGGCTCACGGAGGCTGAGGCAGGAGAATGGCGTGAACCCAGGAGGCGGAACTTGCAGTGAGCCAAGATCGCCCCACTGCACTCCAGCCCGGAGGACAGAGACTCCGTCTCAAAAAAACAAAAAACAAAAAACAAAAAACAAAATCCAAATAGGCCCGGCGCGGTGGCTCACGCCTGTAATCTCAGCACTTTGGGAGGCCGAGGCGGGCGGATCACCTGAGGCGGGAGTTTGAGACCAGCTTGACCAACATGGAGAAACCCTGTCTCTACTAAAAATACAAAATTAGCCAGGCATGGTGGCTCATGCCTGTAATCCCAGCTACTGGGAAGGCTGAGGCAGGAGAATCGCTTGAACCCAGAAGGTGGAAGTTGCAGTGAGCCGAGAAGATCGCGCCATTACACTCCAGCCTGAGCAACAAGAGCGAAACCCCGTCTCAAAAAAAAAAAAAAAAAAAAAAAAGAAAAGAAAAGAAAAGAAAAGAAAAGGGCCTCAATCCCTGAGCACAAAGAGAAAATGAGGTAGAAAAAGCCCCAGGACTCTGCTCCCCAGGGACGAGACAAACTTGGTGTTCCTTCAGACTTGGCCTATCCATTGGGAATTCTAGGTACTTCGTAGATATCCTAGGATGTCTACGATGTCCTTGGCAGTGTATGCTAAATGTTGTGTCTGCCAAGTATTTTTCTGGATCAGGATGAACATAATCTCCTCAGCATCTCAAAGGGGCCCCAAACTCTCAATACATTAAGAACCACTACTCTAGGCTGGGCACAGAGGCTGAGGTGGGAGGATCACTTGAGTCCAAGAGTTCAAGACCAGCCTGGGCAAACATAGCAAAACCCTGTCTCTAAAAAATTTTTTTTTAATTAGCCAGACATGGTGGTGCAGAGCCTGTAGTCCCAGCTATTCAGGATACTGAGGTGGGAGAATCACCTGAGCCCCGGAGGTTGAAGTTGCAGTGAGCCATGATTATGCCACTGCATTCTAGCCTGGGCGACAGAGTAAGACCCTGTCCTCACCCCCCACGAAAAACAAAAACAAAACCAAAAAAACCCAAAGAAACACTAATCTAAAGTGATGCTTCCACACTTGGCTTATTACTAAAATTACCAGAAGAGCTTTAAAAGCACTGATACCTGGGCCCCTCCTCCTGGAGAGGTGGATTCAGTGGATCTGTGTTGGGGCCAGAGAATGCACTTTTTAGAAGCTCACCAAGCTTAGAAACTGCAGCTCTAGATGAAAATATTAATGAAGTTAATATTAATTAATTTTCATTATTATTTTCCCTAGAAAGGAGAAGAAAAAATTACCTCAGCACTTGGCACTTTAAAGCCATTCTGATGTAAACACCTCAGGTAAAGATAAAATTAGAATTCCTGGTAAAGAGAGGGCACTGAAACCCAGCAAGCCATAAAGAAAACAATAGAATTCAGAAGGCCGTGGTTCTGTTATACTGTATTGTGACCACAGCTGAGCATCCGGGAAGTCCTCGATGAGCACTTTCTGATGCTCGACTAACCTGACTCACATGGCTGTTGGCTCCCTTGCAATTCTGTTCTCAAACTCTACCAGTCTGAAGCCTGCCAGTGCCATTTCAAGGTGTTACTCTTCCAGTAAAGACTAGCATTTTCTTCAAAACCTCTAGTCTGGAGAGATGCACTTCACTTGAGCCTTATTGCAGATTCTCATTTCTTTCAGCACTCATCTAAAAAATGGGAACAATAATGCCTAGCCAAGCTTCCAGGGCTGTTGTGATAATTAAATGAGATCTTCCATAAATGGAGACAGTTGTTTGTTTCCCCACCCACTTCAGCAAAGAGAATATCAGTGTCTGTTTTGCTAAAAAAGGAAAGAGGTCTCTGCATGGGGTGTAGGGTCAGACAGATACATTTTTTATTTTCATTTATTTATTTATTTATTTTTGAGACGGAGTCTGGCCCTGTCGCCCAGGCTGGAGTGCAGCAGCATAATCTCAGCTCACTTGCTGCAACCCCTGCCTCCTGGGTTCAGGCGATTCTTGTGCCTCAGCTTCCTGAGTAGCTGGGATTAGAGGCACGTGGCACTGTGCCTGGCTAATTTTTGTATTTTTAGTAGAGACAGGGTTTCACCATGTTGGCCAGGATGGTCTCAAATTCCTGATCTCAGGTGATCTGCCCACCTTGGCCTCCTAAAGTGCTAGGATTATAGGCATGAGCCACCACACCCGGCCAGGCAGATAGCTTTTAATTCTGACCCCAGTTCAAACATTATTGAGACAATAAGGTGAGAATCAATAAAAAAGTCAAAAATTGCCCTGTTTGAACAATGACCTGAAATACAATGGCTACATATCAAAGAAGCTGCTGAGTGACACACCCTCAGGACAAATAGAGGCTTCTACACAGGCCATATGCATCTGTCCCTGCCTGCCCATCTGTTTCATCTTGCAGTGCTCCCTCCACTCCCTCTAGGCCCCAGCCACACTGAACTTTCTTTGTTACTCCACGCACTTTTTTGATGCCAGGCCTTTGCATATGCTCTTCCATCTGCCTGTCACCTACTCATCCATAACTCTAGGCTTAAATATCTCTTCCCAGGATGAGTGCAGTGGCTCATGCCTGTAATTCTGATGCTTTGGGAGGCCCAGGCGGGAAGACTGCTTGAGGCCAACAGTTCAAGACCAGCCTGAACAACATAGCAAGACTCTGTCCCTACAAAAAAATAAATACATAAAAATCTAAAAATCTCTTCCCGAGGAAGACGTCCCTTGACTTCCTGAGCCAGATTAGGTCACTATGCCACAGGTGAACCTAGGTCACTTATGTTCTTCCCCTTTCACTCATTACAGATGTGAACTTCCAAAGGGCCTCCATTCAACCATTCATTTATCTGACAATTCTTTCCAGAGCTCCTACTATGTGCTAGGCATTATTCTGGGTGCTAGGAGTACAGTGGTAGACAAGATAAGACACAGATTCTACCTATGAAACTTACACTCTAGTGGGAAAGGAGACAATACACAAATAAACTAATACAGGAACCTCTGGTTCATTCACTGCTGCATTTCCAGAGTGGGCCCCAACACATAGCAGATACTCAACAAATGCTTGTTGAGGAGAAGGAAAGGAAAGTGAGGGTGAATGGCAGCCAATCTGAAGGAAGAGGCAGGAGTGGCCAGTGTCAGAGCCAACAAACTAACTACCGTGGAATCATTTCACCCTAGCGGTTTGCTCAACTTGCAGGAGGGACTAAAATAGATTGAGGCCTATCCTGTCCTTTTGGTCTTCAATAAGGAAGGGGAGGAAGTGGCTTACCTTCACTTCTGTCTATCCTATATCTGTGTAAGCACCTACAAATAGGGACAAATGAATGGGTGCAAGCCCTAGACTAATCAAATGATCTCATCCACTCCTGTGCCTTCCAGTGTTAGAGACTGGGCAGTTGGTTGCAAAACATATTTCCTCTTTCTCATGGGTGCCCAGCTAGGCTACACTTCCCCACTTCTCTTATAGTTAGATGTTATCCCATGATGAGATTTTATTGGTGGAATATGGATGGAAGTGATAGACTTTCCCATGTGTGGTCCTCCATGCCCTTTCCCCATCACAATGACCCTGGAAGTGTGTAATATAGATGGTGGACGTTGGGTGCAGTGGCTCACGCTTGTAATCCCAGCACATTGGGAGGCCAAGGTGGACAGATCACTGGAGGCCAGGAGTTCGAGAGCAGCCTGGCCAACATGGCGAAACCCCACCTCTACTAAAAATATAAAAATTAGCCAAGTATGGTGGCACACACCTGTGATCCCAGCTACTCAGGAGGCTGAGGCACGAGAATCACTTGAACCCAGGAGGCAGAGGTTTCAGTGAGCTATGATCATACCTCTGCAGTCCAGTTTGGGCAACAGAGCTAGACCCTATCTCAAAAAAAAAAAAAAAAAAAAAAAAGGCAGAGACAAAAGATGGAAGGACCTTGTTCCTGAACCCACTTGGAGAAGAGTCTCTCACTTATTAGGAACACCAGTTTGGGATTTTCCTGAGTGAGAAATAAACTACTGTGCTAGGCCATCAATGCTGGGAGTTTTTCTGTTAAAGCAGCAAGCATCATTTTTTTTTTTTTTTTAAGACAGGGTCTCTTGGCCAGGGGCAGTGGCTCATACCTGTAATCCTAACACTTTGGGAAGTCAAGGTGGACAGATCACCTGAGGTCAGAAGTTTGAGACCAGCCTAAAAAATGCAAAAATTAGCCAGGCATGGTGGTGTGTACCTGTAATCCCAGCTACTTGGGAGGCTGAGGCAGGAGAATTGCTGGAACCTGGGATGCAGAGGTTACAGTAAGCCGAGATCGTGCCACTGCACTCCAGCCTGGGCGACACGGCAAGACTCTGTCTCAAAATAAATAAATTAATTAATTCAGGGACTCACTCTGAGTCATGCCTTCAGACTTAGTGTGGCCAAAACTGGGCTTGCTACTTTCACCCGCACCAGCTTCTCCTTCTCCAGTGTGGCCCATCTCAGTAAGATGGCACCACTTTCCACCCAGGCATGCAAGCCTAAAACTCAGAGCCACCTTGGACCCTTTTCCCTTTCTCTCAGCCTCCACATTTCTCCTCCATAGATCTTGAAGTCATATCTTCTCTTCTCCACTGCTGCTACCATCAGTGCCTAAATACCACAACAGTCTCCAGCTAACCCATCTCCCTGCTTGATTATAGCTGCCCCTCAAGTCCATTCTCCAGCCTGAGTCATCCACCCCAAAGCAGACCCAAGCATACCACCCCTACCCACACTCATTTTAACACTCAGGGCTGGCTCCCTACCACCCTGAGGATAAAGTTCAAGCTCCTTGGCACAGTCTTAAAGACCTTGCATGATCTGGCCTGGCCTGTCTCTGCAGCCTCTTCCGCTGACCCCAAGCCAGCTGTGTACATTCCTGTCACACCAATTAGGTTCCTCATTCACATCATCCTTCCTCTGCACTCTGGCTGTTCCCCTGGCCTAGAATACTTCAACCCCCGTTCTTCACTTGCATCACAACTGCTCATCCTTCAGGCCTCAGCTTAATTTTCACTTCCTCAGAGAAGTGACCTCCCTGACCCTTGGACCAGGTCAGCCAACTTGGCACCTTCTATTGCCCAACACAACTCTCTTGACATTTGATTGTTGTGACTTAATTGTCTGTCTTTCCTGTTCAAGTACAAGTTCCCGGAGGGCAGGGCCTCGGTCCTGTTCACCCTTGTGTTCTTAGCCTCTAGAAAAAAGTAGGAATCCCTGTATGTCTGTTAAATGAGTATGTGTGAGCAGTACACTCACTCAATAATTACCAATTTAGTGATATCGGTGCTATTCAATGATAGCAAACAAGTAATTTTGAGTTTGAGTTTGTCTGCCATCTGAGTCAAAGCAATTGCCCTCATTTTTTTTTTTTTTTTTTTTTTTTTTTTTTTTTTTTTTTTTTTTTTTTGAGATGGAGTCTCTCCCTGTTGTCCTGGCTGGAGTGCAATGGCATGATATCGGCTCACTGAACCCTCCGCCCCCCGAGTTCAAGCCATTCTCCTGCCTTAGCCTCCTGAGTAGCTGGAATTACAGGTGCGTGCCACCACTCCCGACTAATTTTTTATGTATCTTTAGTAGAGATGGGATTTCAACGTGTTGGCCAGGCTGGTCTTGAACTCCTGACCTCGTGATCTGCCCACCTCGGCCTCCCAAAGTGCTGGGATTACAGGTGTGAGCCACTGGGCTCAACCTGCACCCATTTATTAATGAGGAGACAGATCCCCAAGGGATCAGGTGATCTGCCCCAGGGAGGCAGGAGGTGAAGCAGTCACAGGGCTCTGGCTATGACCACACCACCCCCCTTCTCCCTCCGCTTCCAACTTTTCTTGTTTCTGAGGACCAGGCGGAAATGTAATGTCATGACACATTGGGGGATTTCTTTCTTCCTCTACATTTTTCTGATGTGACTCCAGTCTAGGGGGCTGGGGGAACACAAGCCCCAGGAGGAGGGAGGCGGGTGGTGGGGAGGTTAGCAGCCACATTCCTCAGCAGCCTCTGTTTGCATAGCTCAGAGGAAGAAGAAAGAAGTTAGCAAGCTCTGGCAGACACACTGGGCATTCAGCTCCTGTTCTGGCAGCTGCAGGGGCTGGGCTGAGCACACGCTCTGCCAAAGCCAGGGAGGCAGACACTCTCTCCAAGCTCAGGCTGCCAAGATGAGGTGGAGGGGGTCAGGGCCTCTGTCTAAGATGGGGGTTCACAGAAAGAGACCCCTTCTTTCTGCTCAGGCTGGCAGCCAGTTGGCCTTGAGCCATGTGTGGGAGAAGGGGAACAGAGGGAGGCAGTGTCAGGGCCTTAGTGCAAATCCTTCCAGGTTGGGAGGCTGGTGTGGGCATCAGACAGCCCAGGGGGCTATCTCAGCTCCTCCTCCACCCTGGCGATGTTGGGGGGACAGCCTCTAGGCAGATATCCCCACCCAGCTGCTGGGGCCACTGCCGTCACATTCCAGAGGGGGCTGAGAGCCACAGAGCATGGCTTGAGAACGAGCTCACCATGGAAACCAGGCTTCCTAGGAAAAGGTCACATATTTGATGTGGCTGTCATCCGGGCACCTTAAATGCCACACTGTTCCTGTTTTCTTGAGCACACTGCCAGCAGAGAAGGCCTGAGACAATGGGGGCGGCAGTTGACCTGTTTGCCTGGTTTTAGACAGGCCCCTGTCACAGTTTCCCCTTCTCAGCAAAACCCAGTGCTGTTTCCACTTACATTGACTGACCCCAACGTGTACCCACTTGGGCAGCCCTGCAGGCCAACCTTCGAGTCTGGCAAGGACCCACTGTGCTAAAAATCTAGAAAAGGAGGTGCAAACAAGACCCATGAAGGTAAAAACTGGCAGATCTTGTTAAGAATTATAAAAGCTTTCGTGTATTGAGTACTTACTCCATGCTGCCAGGCACTGTGATAAATGCTTTACATGCACTGTAATCTCCACAAAAAACCCTAATAAAAAAATTGAGGCTTTGAGAGGTTAAATAACTTATCTGAGATTATTATATAACCAGAAAATGGCATGACGAGGATTCAAACCCAGACTTGTCTGATCTAGAGCCTGAAACTTTCATCTCTACTCTATTTCATTCATCCATTTATTCATGCACACATTCATTTATTCAATTGTCCATCCATCCATGCATGCATCAAACATTAGGGAGAGCCTCTGGTGTGCTGCAGACTGGACTGGGTGCAGGGAAACAGTGTGCAAAAGGACACACTCCACAGCCTCCAAGAGTTCACAGTAGGAGAAACACATGAGTAAACAATGACAATACACGGTGTGATGAAAGCCATGGGAGAGGAGCAGCAAAGCTGCTGTGGGAAGAGGACTCATTTTCCTTGCATTGCCCAAGGCTCAGAGGCGTGAGAGCACGGGGGAGGAGAGACTAACACAGCTGGCACTGGGGTGGGCAGCAGACTTTCTCCAGAAGGTGTCCAAACACACGCCTGGAAAAGGGGTTGAAATTGGGTCACACTTCTCAGGCCTGGAGTTCCAGGGGTTGGATTTACATCCATGGGCAGGAGAGAACACTCACTCTCAAATGGACCCGATCAGGCCCCCCTTACCAAGCACAGTGCCTCCCAGGGACGCCCAACTGACCAAGTACCACCAACAAAATAGAAAGAAGTCAGGCTTTCCTAGAGAACCCTGGGTGAGTACATGGTTTACACAGCTGTCCTTAACCCAGACTCTAGTGGCATGAAGAAAGAATGAGCTAGCTTCTCCCTCCTTTCACACTCCCATTGAAGACTGCCCACTATCAAAAGCTAGGGGACAGTAGAAATAATCTACTGCCTTATTATAAGGAAACCAACCCAGTGACTTCTAGGTTGGGCAAAAAAATTAGGGTTGGGGAAAAGGGTGACTTAATTCCTCCCGTCTGTCTGGTTCCTACACCCACATCATACGTCTTTGGGGAAGCCTCCCACACAGGCTGTGATCCACCAACTATAGCACTCCAGCCCTGAAAGGAGCCCTTTTCCATACATGCCCTGTTGGTTAGTAATAGCCAAGATGCTGGGTGGGAAGAAGGGAGAGAGAGAGGGA
The DNA here is from genome assembly GCF_049350105.2 of Macaca mulatta. Taxonomy (NCBI): domain Eukaryota; kingdom Metazoa; phylum Chordata; class Mammalia; order Primates; family Cercopithecidae; genus Macaca; species Macaca mulatta. The sequence goes on from NC_133411.1 coordinate 149,184,891, forward strand.
GGGAGGAAGGGATATTCTCTGAAGAGCAAGAGGGCAACTGGCTTCTTTCACAGCTGTGTGGGTGGCAGTGAGCTAAGAGGTCCCTGTTCTCTTCTCCATCAATCAAGGGGGCAATCAAGAAAAAATGTGCAGTTTAAAAAGTTCAAAAAGAAAAATCAGACCACAACAACTTCCAAATTATATTAATTTGGTGATGGCCTGACACTCTGGAAACCAATCATGGGAAGGGGCAACCCTCACTTCCTCCTGCTCTTGGATGACGTTAGCCCCTTTACTTTTTCTGGGGTTAGTCTCCATGGAGCAACAGTCTGGCCTGGGCTCCACACCACAGCAAGGAGGAAAACACAGAACTTTGTTCTCGCCTCTCTGGATAATGGTGGCCAGGATAGGAGTTCATGGGCAATGAGAAGCCTGGGCCCTCCTGCACAAGGTTGGCATCAAGCAAAATTGCAGTAGCTAATAGAATAGTATCCTTGTGCAAGTTACTTCACGTCCCTGAGCCTCAGGGCCCTTGTCCATTAAACTGGGAAAATAATACTACCCACCTTCCTGATGCCCTTATTTATTCCTGTGTTCAGGTTCTTTTTATTTACCTCTTCTGCCATTTTTTTTTTTTTTTTTTTTCCTGAAACAGGGTGTCGCTCTGTCACCCAGGCTGGAATGCAATGGCACAATCACAGCTCACTACAGCTTTGAACTCCTGAGCTCAAGCAATCTTCCCATCTCAGCCTCCCACATAGCTGGGACCACAGGCATGTGCCACCACACCTGGCTAAATTTTTTTCTTTTTAAAAATTATTTGTAGAGATGAAGAGATGAGGTCTCCCCTCCTGCCTTGACCTTGCCAAGTGCTGGGATTACAGGCATTGGCCACTGTGCTCAGCCTCTTCTACCTCTTTTTTCTCCTCTTTTATCCCCCTTTCTCTCACTGCCTTCTCAGTAGTCCCCTCCACCCCATATGGACTTAAATAATTCTTGACTTTCATGGCCCCTGTGAACTTGCTTCTTCCCCCATTCCTTCCCATTTTAATAGCGCCATCGTATACCCAGTTTCTCAGGCTAGAATCTAAGAAATCATCCTCGGTTACCTTCTTCCCCACAACACGTACATTTGACCCATCAGCCTGTCTTACGGGTGACTCCTCCAAAACATATCCTGAATCTGACCATTTCCTACCCTCTGCTACCACCCTAATTCTGGCCACCATCACCTCTTGCCTAGATGACTACAAAGTTCTCCTAACTGGTCTTGCTATTTATTTAGTTTTTAGAAATGAGGTCTTGCTATGGGGCCCAAGCTGGTCTGAAACTCCTGGGCTCAAGCAATCCTCTGGCCTCAGCCTCCCAAATTGCTGAGATTACAGGCATGCCATCATGCCCAGCTGCTGGTCTTGCTTCTTTTACTTTTGCCCCTTAGAACCTATTCTCTGCATAGAAGAGTCATATTTCTGAAACACAAATTAAATTACATCACTCTCCTACTCAAAACACTGCATGGGCTTCCAAATTGTTTGTCATGGCCTACAAAGCCCCATGTGGTCCTTGCCTTGCATCTTCAACCTCTGATGACTGTGCTGCAGCTGCAGGGGCTCCCTTCTGTCCCTCATACATGCTGTGCTTATTTTTGTCTCAGGGCCTTCACCTGCATGATCCCGTCCTGTCTCAGTTCAGATAGTACCTCCTCAGAGAAAGCTTCCTTGAGGCACCTCTGTAAATGAATTCTGTCCGCACCTACTCTTGAACACACCACTGGTGTGTGTGTATGTGCATGTTACTTATTTCTGAAACTGTCCTGTTTCTTTATCTATGCTTGTATTATTGGTCCATGCCAAGTGTTGTCCATGGTTCTTCTCCAGTGACAAGAATAGTACTTGGGACCAGGCGCAGTGGCTCATGCCTATAATTCCAGCACTTTGAGAGGCTGAGGTGGGAAGATTGCTTGAGCCCAGGAGTTCGGGACCAGTCTGGGCAACATAGTGAGACCCTGTCTCTACAAAAAAATACAAAAATTAGTCAGGTGTAATGGTGTGTGCCTGTAATCCCAGCTATTCAGGAGGATTGCTTGAGTCCAGGAGGTTGAGGCCACAATGAGTTGTGATCACACCACTGCACTGCACTGCAGCCAGGGTGACAGAGTGAGATCCTGTCTCAGAAAAACAAAACAAAACAAAACAAGAATAGTTCTTGGCACATTATAAGTACCCAGTGAATTTTTTGGGTGAATAAATTAATGTCCTTGCTCCCAAATCACTTCTCTTTCTTTTCTCTGCCAAAATGCCCTCTCCTTCAGAGCATGGATCCCATTTGGAAGGTGATAGGGAGACCTCCAAAACGTTTGCAGAATGAATGAAGCTGAAATGAATTACACCATCAAAGAATGCCAGCCTCTTAATGCATAGCTATTCCCAGGAGGATTAGCATTCTCAAACAGGAAGCTTGAATTTCAGGCACTGTTGACAAAGGGAAGAATTTCAGGGCAGCCGAGTTGAAGTGATATTTTTGGACAGAGTTGCTGTTCCATGGCTTCTCAAATCCACAGATACTTATTAAGACCCTTTAGGGCTTCTTTGAAACTGAAGTTGACATTAAAATATGAAACAGTGATTGAAAAGGATTGTTTGCTTCTAAGGAAAGATTTGTGGACTTGGAATCAGAAGCCAGGGTTTCAATCCTAGATGTGAGACTACAGTAAATAATTAGCTCCTTGGACAGGTCGTTTAAGATAGCCAACATTAACTGAGTATCTAGCTCATGCCTGGCCCTGAGCTAGGCACTTTACTCACACATATAATTTTTATTTGTCTGAGACAGGATTTCACTCCCTTGTCCAGGCTGGAGTGCAGAGTCACGATCACAGTTCCCTGCAGCCTTGACCTCCCAGGCTCAAGCCATCCTTCCACCTCAGCCTCCCAAGTAGTTGGGACTTACAAGTGCTTGCCACCAAGCCTGTCTAGCGTTTGTGTTTTTTGTAGAGATGGGGTTTCTCCATGTTGCCCAAGCTGGTCTCAAACTCCTGAGCTCAAGCCATCCACCTGCCTTGGCCTTCCAAAGTGCTGGGATTTCAGGCATGAGCTACTGTGCCCAGACAGACATATAGTTTTTTTTTTTTTTTTTTTGAGACAGAGTCTCACTTTGTTGCCCAGACTGGAGTGCAGTGGCCAGATCTCAGCTCACTGCAAGCTCCGCCTCCCGGGTTCACGCCATTCTCCTGCCTCAGCCTCCCGAGTAGCTGGGACTACAGACGCCCGCCACCTCGCCCGGCTAGGTTTTTGTATTTTTTAGTAGAGACGGGGTTTCACCGTGTTAGCCAGGATGGTCTCGATCTCCTGACCTTGTGATCCACCCGTCTCGGCCTCCCAAAGTGCTGGGATTACAGGCTTGAGCCACCGCGCCCAGCCTGGACATATAATTTTTGCAACTCTTTAACATAAATAATTTTAGTGTCTCGATTTTATAGACAGGAAGACAGGTTCAGAGAGGTTAGGTGTCATGTGTAAGGGCACTTCCCTAATAACAGAGGGAACTGGATTCAGCCACACGTTTAGGTCAGCCTGCATTCCTGTTTTCTTCCACTTCCCCGTGACAAGGCCCCTTGGGTCACCTTTCAGGAATCTGTTAACTGGGGGCAACAGAAGACACTTTTTTTTTTTTTGAGATGGAGTCTCGCTGTGTCACCCAGGCTGGATTGCAGTGGTGTGATCTTGGCTCTCTGCAATCTCTGCCTCCCGAATTCAAGTGATTCTCCTGCCTCAGCCTCTCTGGTACCTGGGATTACAGGAGTGCAGCACCATACACGGCTAATTTTTGTATTTTTAGTAGAGTCGGGGTTTTACCATGTTGGCCAACCTGGTCTCAAACTCCTGACCTCAAATGATCTGCCCACCTCAGCCTCCCAAAGTGCTGGGATTATAGGCATGACCCACCGTGTCTGGCCCCAGAAACCCTTGAGCTCTAAGGACTTGCTCTCTAAGATCTTTTTTCTTTCTTTCTTTCTTTCTTTCTTTCTTTTTTTTTTTTAAAGAGATAGGGTCTTGCTTTGTTGCCTAGGCTGGAGTGCAGTGGTGTGATTATAGCTCACTGCAACCTCAAACTCCTGCGCTCAAAGGATCCTCCCACCTCAGCCTCCTAAGTAGCTAGGACTGCAGGTACATGCCACCATATCAGGCTAATGTTTACATTTTTTTGGTAGAGATGAGGGTCTCACTATGTTGCCAGGTTGGCCTCAAACTTCTGGCCTCAAGTGATTATTCTGCCTCAGCCTCCCAAAGTGCTAGGAATCCAGGTGTGAGCCACTGTGTCCAGCCATTAAGTTCCTGTTAATATTATTTCTCCCTCATACTATTTCTGGATATGGGAAAAGAGAAAACAACTCTGGCACAGAGAACTCATTTAGGAGTGTAACTTAGTCGTTACAGTGCAGGCTTGGGAATTAGGCTTCTCAAGTCTACATCCTACTTTTACCACTTTCCTTAGGCGTGCATTTAACATTTCTCAATTGCTTCTCAATTTTCCTCATCTATAACTTGAGTACAGTAAGTTGTGTTGAGATGTAAATAAGATAGTGCCTGTAAAGTGTGCAGCCCAGTGTCTGATACATAGTGAGCATTCCATGAAATGTTAAATGTTTATTAAGCTAATAGTGATTATTATGAACACTATAAAAGAAAGTTTCTCAAAGGAGGCTGAAAGCGGAGCCCAGAGAGAAGAGGTAGATGCTTTTTAGTGCTCAGGGAGGGCCAGATTTCTTCTGACAGCCCGTCTTGAGAAATGGCTGCAGGTTCAGAGGCTCTTAGGGCCACTGTATCAACCAAGAAGATGCCCAGAGGAGCTCCAGAGGACCTCTGCTGAAGGGAACTCCCATGAGAAACAGGGGCAGAGGAGAGAGCAGTTGAAAGGCAGGAAGCCCTGAGCCTGCAGGAAACATTAGCTGGAGAAACAAAGTGTGCTTAGAAAAGCCTATCTCAGGACAAGAGCTTGAGACTGAAAGCTTGGAAGCAGGAAAGGGAGCCTCAGGAGAGTTCAAAGTAACTCACTACTCCAGTTATTTCTGATATCTTTATTATTCTCTCTGATTACCACAGATAATACATTGGTACTTCACAGAACTTTATGCAATGCAAATAGCAAAAGAGTTCCTATTCAAGTTTTTTAAATCTTTTTTTTTTGAGACAGGGCCTCACTCTGTCACCCAGACTGGAGTGCAGTAGTACAATCACAACTCACTGCAGCCTCAACCTCCTAGGCTCAAGTGATCCTCCTGCCTCAGCCTCCCAAGTAGCTGGCATTACAAGCACACACCATCATGCCCGGCTAATTTTTTTTTTTTTTTTTTTGAGATGGAATCTTACTCTGTTGCCTAGGCTGGCGTGCAATGGTGCAATCTCGGATCACTATAAACTTCTGTCTCCCGGATTCAAGTGATTCTCCTGCCTTAGCCTCCCTCGGACTCCCAAAGTGCTGGGATTACAGGCGTGAGCCACTGCGCCCGGCCTGGCTAATTTTTTTATTTTTTGTAGAGACAGGGTTTCACCATGTTGCCCAGGCTGGCCTTGAACTCCTGGGCTCAAGCGATCCTACTGCCTCTGCCTTCCAAAGAGCTGAGATCACAGATGTGACCCACCACACCTGGCCCTAAAAATTCGTATTTGGTGAATTTCTCAAAGTGAATACACTCACGTAGCCCACATCCCAACCATGGCACAACTTATCAGAACACCAGAAGTCCCTCTCTTCCAGTCATCAGTCATCACTGATCACAATGGGAGTCTTTTTTTTTTTTTTTTTTTTTGAGACGGAGTCTCGCTCTGTCACCCAGGCTGAAGTGCAGTGGCCAGATCTCAGCTCACTGCAAGCCCCGCCTCCCGGGTTTACGCCATTCTCCTGCCTCAGCCTCCCGAGTAGCTGGGACTACAGGCGCCCGCCACCTCGCCAGGCTAGTTTTTGTATTTTTTAGTAGAGACAGGGTTTCACCGTGTTAGCCAGGATGCCCTCGATCTCCTGACCTCGTGATCCGCCCGCCTTGGCCTCCCAAAGTGCTGGGATTACAGGCTTGAGCCACCACACCCGGCCACAATGGGAGTCTTTTTCCTGATTTTTCTCACCATAGTTTGGCCTGTTTTTAAATTTGAAGTAAATGGAATCACACAGTGTATACTTTTTTTGTGAGTCAGCCTTCTTTCACTGAGCCATATGTTTTGCAACTCATTCCTATTGCTATTTAGTACTTCACTGTATAGATATATCCCCAATTTATTCATTTTTATCATCAGATACTGATGGGTATTTGGATGGTTTCCAGTTTTTAGTTATTTTAAATAATGCTAGGATTACTCTTGTGCATATCTTTTTTTTTTTTTTTTTTTTTTTTTTTTTGAGACAGAGTCTCACTCTGTCTCCCAGGCTGGAGTGCAATGGCGCGATCTCTGCTCACTACAACCTCTGCCTGCCAGGTTCAAGCAATTCACCTGCCTCAGCCTCTGAAGTAGCTAGGACTACAGGCGCATGCCACCATGCCCGGCTAATTTTTTGTATTTTTAATAGAGATGGGGTTTCATCATGTTGGCCAGGTTGGTCTCGAACTCCTGACCTCATGATCCACCTGCCTCAGCCACCTAAAGTGCTGGGATTACAGGCGTGAGCCACCGCGCCCAGCCTCTGGTGGCTCTCTTCTGGTGAACCATGTACTCATTTCTCTTGAATCTCCAGGAGTGGAATTACTCCTGGCGTATGCATATGTTCAGCTTCAATAGTTACTAGTGCCTAAAGTCTTAAAAGGATGTTCCAAGTATATACAAGATCTCTGTGCGGGCTCCTGAAGAAACTTCAGAATGTCACAACTCTGCAAGGGAAGAGGATGAGAAGGGGCAGCCCAGTGGCACTTGTCCAATGCCACTGCACTGCCCCAATCCACCTGGTGGACTGTCCAATCCACCAGGACACATGACATGCCCCAAATTCCACTTTCATCTTGTCACCACCATCCACATTCCCCAACAAAGACCCCTCTCTAAATCCAATCACACTTTCAGGGCAGCATTGGATTGCATGTCTGTCCACTTGTTGGCCTTGGACTGAATTGTATTTCCTACATTCATTCATCCAGGTAACAAATATTGAGTGCCTACCACTCAATTGCATTGTTTTAGAATCTAGGAGAGGAGCAATATACACACCCCTACCCTCGTGGAGCCAACATTTTCATAGGAGATGGACTATAAACAAACAGGAATATGTTAGTGGTGATAAGGGCTACGGAGAAATATAAAGCAATATAAGAAGAGTAAGAGGAGGATGGGGAAAGGAATGTGCTATTGTTTAATAGGGTGGTCAGGGAAGGCCTACAGAGCAGACAAGATCTGAAAGACATGATCACTCTGGCTATTACACTGGAAATATGTTATATGGAAGCAAGATGGAACTAGAAAGGCAGAGGCCATCACAAAAGTGCAGGCATGAGATGATGCTAAATTGGACTGGGTGATGGTAGTGGCAGTGATGAGAAGTGGTTGCATACAGCATATATTCTAAAGGTAGGGCTGACAAGATTTGCTGATGGATTGGCTGTGGAGCAAGAGAGGGGAGTCAAAGACATCTTGTTAGGCCGGGCACGGTGGCTCAAGCCTGTAATCCCAGCACTTTGGGAGGCCGAGATGGGCAGATCACGAGGTCAGGAGATCGAGACCATCCTGGCTAACATGGTGAAACCCCGTCTCTACTAAAAAATACAAAAACCTAGCCGGGCGAGGTGGCGGGCGCCTGTAGTCCCAGCGACTTGGGAGGCTGAGGCAGGCGAATGGCGTGAACCCGGGAGGCGGAGCTTGCAGTGAGCTGAGATCTGGCCACTGCACTCCAGTCTGGGCGACAAAGCGAGACTCTGTCTCAACAACAACAACAAAAAAAACAAAAACAAAGACATCTTGTTCTTGCCAGAAGCAATGCCTGCTCATATGTACAGCATAGGAGTAGGTCCTGAGTCCAGGACCTGTTGATTGAATGGGTGGATGTCTTCGCTGATTACAGCCAGCTAAACATGTGTGAAAGATCTGTTCTTTCTTATCTCAGAGATAGCATGGTATAAGTACCAAGACAAAATAATTGGAGCCAGACTACTAGTCCCAGCTCTGTCATTTACTAGCTGTGTATCCTCAGGCAAGTTATACAACCACTTTGAGCCTCAGTTTCCCCTTCTGGAAAAATGGGACAGTAATAGTACCTGCATTACAGAATTGTTGTGGTAGTATACATAAATAGGCCTGGTATAGAGCCTACCACCGAGTCAGGGCTTAGGAAATAACTAAGTTAAACCAGTTCCCAGTGAAAACAAACAGACGAAAGGATACGGAACAAGGGTTATCTTTATTTGGATTGCAAAGTATAAATATGAACCAGGTTTGGAAATACAAGTTGTAACAGTTCAGAAATGGCACCAGAAACTTCCAGAAAGGACCATGACAGCATACCTTTGTCGTTTTGGTGAGGTGGGTGGGATTATACAAAGCCTTCCCCACCTCCAACCTTCTCGGTAGCAACTGGCAGGTAATCAGTTACCAAGAACAGTGAGCTCCAATGTTCCCTGTTCCTTCTCAGCCTTTTGCTTTGCTAATACCTTCTCCAGACTGTCCTCTGCTGCACTGACCCCTGCATGGAGTAGCACCAGAAGAATGGCAGGAGTTAGAGAAATGTCTTGACACAAGGGAAAGTGAGTTCCCACGCTGTGGGCCTGGGGCTGTGGGGGTGAGGAACAAGGAAAGCTACAGGCATGGAAGCCCAACCTCTTCTGAGACTTGACAGGGAGAGGACACGGGGAGACACTGATATCTGTTACACTTTGATATCAGCACCTTGGGCTTTCAAAACACAAACGGTAGACAAAATCGCCTAGGCAAGACTGCAGTCCAACTCATAGAGTGGCTCTGACCAAGTTAACCCCTACATCCTGACCATACAGAACTCCCCAGGTGGCACTCTGACCACGGAAGATCTGCAGAAATGTAGACAGACAATAAATTACTACAGATGAGTCACAGAACCATCCCAGCTTTGTGGCAAGGGTGGGTGGCACTGAGCCAGATTGTGGGGATGAGGAGTGGAGGGCCAGGAAATTGCCAAAGTAACAGTCTAGGCACTTGAAATATTATTGTTAGATTGTTAAAAACTAAATAAATTAACATACATAGAATAAAATAAATATATAATTTAAGAGGCATTTACAAACAACAACAAAAATAGTTGTTATTTTTCCATCTGGGTAGAAGTCCCAAAATTCAGTTCTCAGGCTTGTGGTATTTCACAGTTAACTCATCAAATCCAGCGCTGGAGGGTCCCAATGGCAGATCCCTTGGTGATACTTGAGTACATGGCTTCTCAATCTTTGTTGCTTTCTTCCAGTTCACAAATCTTTCCTTCTTGCTCTCCTTCTTCTTCCTCTTTTTCTTCTTTTTTTTTTTTTTTTTTCAGTCAAAGATCCTGGAGCATATGGAATTTAACCGGCATTCTAATCCAGAAGTAAGTGCTTAAACAAACTTATAAGGGGAAGTGGGGCTTGGTGGAGGGGAATCAGAAGGGCATGAAGGTCCCTTGCTTTTGCTTTCTTCTCACCCAGATACCATCAGACATACTCGGTTTGGCACTTGAAGGCTCTGGTATTTTGGCAAAGCAATTATGGGAGGCCCAATCCTAGATGGCGACTGGGGATGAAGGAGTCTTTGTGGCTAGATGTGACGTCTTTCCCCTCTGCAGTCTGAAATCACCTTGTGTCTTCTCAGAGGTAGCAGTCCCCAGCCGATTCCTAAAGCACAAAAGGAAGGCATTTAAAGCCAGGTCCAGTCTAAAGAGGTCTTAAGATTTTCCTGGTCCAGTCTTTTTTATTTTTAAACTTTTTGAGACAGGGTTTCGCTCTGTCTCCCAGGGGAGGGGAGGAGAAGGGAAGGGAGGGGATGAGGGTGGGAGAAGCTGTCTTCTCAGGCATCTCTCTTAGGTGTCTCTCTAGCAACTTTTACCTTAAGTGAAGCACTAGGGTCTTTTTGAAAATAGTTCTGCAATGGGATATTAATGTCACAGTGGCCTGGCCCCCAACCCCTCGATGAAAAATTCAGCGCCCACTGAAGCAGAGCCAGGAAAGGGGACAAAGGATAATCATGTCATGGGGCAAAGGATGGAGCATTACCTTGAGCACAAGTCTCTCTCAGTGGGAATTAGTCATGCCCAACTTCACTTTCTCTTCGTTTTCCACATCATAACCACCTCTCCTATGGTACCTGAGGAAGATAAGTTTTGTGAATAATCTCTGCCTGCTATGACAAAGTATAGGTCCAGAGCAGGTCCTTCCAAAGAACTCTGCCATGGTGGTTTCCTCCACTACTTGGAAAAGCCCACACACAGTAGGGCAGCCCAACCTCTGGTCAAAGGCCCACCTGCCCTGAGGAACTCCTGTCTCTAACAGCAGGATGCAATTTACAAAGAGCTTTCACCTCATTTATGTGATCCTCACAACATCGTTATGAGGTAGGTGGACAAAGATTACGATCACTATAAGGTTACAATCCTCAGAAAGACAGTAATTTGTTCCAGGTCTCAAGACAGATGAGTTACACTGCTTGAAAACAGGCATAGAATGCTTGGTGGGTCTCCCCTGAGCTAGAGCATACCTGGATTAGAAGCAGGGTCTGAAGTCCAGATGCCTCGGGAGTGGAAGGATATACCACTAGCACCACCCACACCTTGACTACCAAACCACAAACTAATGCCATCAAAGAACAGCTAGGAGAAAGAAATGTGTGACAAAGTGACTCCATGAGTGGGTAGTTGGGTCACAGAGGCAGGAAAAGAACTCCTGTGAGGAGCAGAACCTGCTATGGCCTCGCAAATTTGACCCTGGGCTCTAGACACGGGACTCATGTCATGCCAGAAATACCAGGGTTTTGGAGAATCTACACCCCAGAGCTAGCCCACAATTTGGAGAGATTGAAGGAAGTGCATGTGATCATGAAGGAGAGGGCCCAGGAGGAGGAAGAATGGGAGTGATTTGCAGAAGCAGTCTGCAGGGGACTCCAACACTTACCTAAACATGAGAAGCCCCACGATGACCAGCAGACAGACAGATGACAGCACCACGGCCACCACGGCCAGGATAGTTGTATGGTCATAGGTATATAAGCGATTTTCCACTGGGAGGCTCAGCCCATGACACCTCTCTCCATGGTAACCCGGGTGGCAGCTAGTTCAAGAAAAAACAAGAAGGAGATCGAGTTAGTGCTTTGGCCTCTCTCTCGGCAATGGCCCACCTGCATAAGCCAAACCCCATTCCTCATACCCTCAGCCTGTCAATCCCTGACCATGATCCCTGCCCATCCTCCATCCTTCTCCTCTAGTATAAAACCCTTTAAAGTGCCTCTGAAGGCTCTATAGCATTCCTCCCTCACTTGACACCCTCTGCTTTTCCATTTCCTCTGGTTCTCTGGGCTGAGAATCCTGTTCCAGGCACGGAAAAAGCAAGGGAGGACTTGAAGGCCTCAGTTAGATATGTTCCACGTGTGGCTGATTTATGACATGTGTGTTCAGGCGTTAAACCACTTATGAGGGCTTGGGCACAAGAGCTGGTAGGCTGAATTCAGGGGTTTGTATCACTCCCTCCAGTGAGGCCCCTCAACATTCTGACCCAGAAATAAACCCAGCCTTGCCCATTGTGCTTCCAGCATCCAGTCCCTCTCCACCGCTGCCCAGCCTATTAATAGGCCCTGTGCCTCTGCCAGGAGTCGTTTTTCTCAAGTTTCCTTCATTTAACTCCAGCTCCCCCTTGGTGCAGGGCCCAACTTGGGAGCTCAACTCTGGCCTTTGGCCTCTGAACGCTGAGCTACCAGTCCTCTTTCATCACAGGACAAACCAAACAAATCAAGTAACATCTTTCTGCCCAGCTGCCCTGCCAGAGCATGGAAGAATGTCAGAAACAATCCCTTGGCTCTTCTCACTCAAGAAATAAATCACATGGCAATTGCCTTTTCTTTTTCTTTTTCTTTTTTTAAGACAGAGCCTTGCTCTGTCACCCAGGCTGGAGGGCAATGGTGCAATCTTGGCTCGCTGCAACCTCCACCTCCTGGATTCAAGTGATTCTCTTGACTCAGCCTCCCGAGTAGCTGGGATAACAGGTGCCCACTACCATGCCCAGCTAATTTTTGTAATTTTTTAGTAGAGATGGAGTTTCACCATGTTAACTAGGGTGGTCTCAAATTTCTGACCTCAGGTGATCCACCCGCCTCGGCCTCCCAATGTGCAGGGATTACAGGCGTGAGCCACCGTACTCAGCTGGCAACTGCCTTTTCTAACACAAAGCATTTCCTTGAAGCTCTTAGAAAGACCCAGATGTGCTTACAGTTGAAGAAGAACATTCACATCCTTTCCTTTATCTGAGCATCCCAGAGATCCTTTGATGTAGGTAGGAGCCCCATTTTACAGAAGGGTGGAGTAGTTTTCCCACAGTCACACAGCAAGGCAGAAACTAAGATGTAGCTGTAGACTGACTCTGAGCTCAGTGTGCTGCCCACTCACACCTGACAAGTGCCTACCCTCCAGGCAGGGGGCACAGTGGCACTGTATGTCTGGGGACTTTGGATCACCAGCTGCTGAAGGAAGCACCAAGAACCTGGTGGCCCTCTTTTCTGAGCTGTGCCTTCTCTGGGAAGGAGGTGTTTTCTCTGGTGCCTCAGAACAAGGAATCCCTTCTTCCTGCGGACAGAGCACCAGGGAAGCTCCAAGAGACAGATTTGTCCACAACCAGCAGTTGCAGAGGGGCCAGGCTGGGTGGCACTGCATTCTTGCCTTCCTGCCCTGTGCCTCTCCCTGCCCTAGTTCCTCCTGGGTACTTTGAGAAACCACCTCATTGCAGGATTAATGTAAGTCAGGCCCACTATACACACAGCACAGTCCACAGTTCCTTGCCCAGCCTCTCCATGTATCTGTCCCATCAGCCCATGTAGGCATAAAAGCAACCCCTATCCTGCCAGGACATGGAGGACACTTGCAGAGGCACCCCTGGAAAATCACTTGTGCACAGCAGTTTATCATTCACAAGCCACTAGCCCTATCTACCAGCTCAACTGAGCCTCCTAACATTCTGGTATGCAGGTACAACCCCATTTTACAGATGGAAAAGCTAAGATTAAGGGTCAGAGAAATTAAGTGATTCACCAAAAGTTGCACAGCTAGGAAGCAGCAGGGCTAAGACTAGGAACAAGTCTTGGCAGATTCCAAATTCATCATTCCTTCCACTCTGACCAATGCAGAACAGTGCAGGTAACTCCAAGAAAGCATATCCGATAGGCTCCTGGGGGGCAGTCTGACCCTTCTCTCTGACTATGTTATTATTATTTATTACTCACAACTTGAATAATAAAGAATAATAACTAGCAATCATTGAAGGCTTACCATGAGCCAAGTACTTTGTGCTAACTGCTTTACAAGGATTATTTCATTTAAAGCCATCTCTGTGAAGGAGGAGTTACTAGCCCCATTTTAAAGATGGACTGAGGCTTAGCTTTTGTTAAATACCTCGCCCAGGGTTACAAAGCTAGTGACTGGTAGAGGCAGGATTCAACCCAGCAGTCTGGATAACTTCAGAGACTTTGCTTTCCTGGGAGGAGGGAAGCTGAAGTTGAATCTGTTTTTCACTTCCAGTCCATCACTCAAACTCCACAGGTAGTTACTCAGAAGATGGAAATAAAGTTTGGCCTCAGAGTCCGGCAATTCAGTTACATAATCCCTCCACCCCCACCCTGAGTCAAAAGGATAATAATGCAAACATCCTAATATTACCTACCTCCCCCTCCCTTTGCAGACAACTCCTGGCTTCCCCAGAGAGGGAGGGGGAATGAGTACATTCCAAGCATCCCAGGGTAGGGGCAAAATTTTGTGTCTTGTCCAGAGCCAGCCACCCATCAGACTAGGACACATTCTTCCCACCCATGTCTGTGACCCATTCCAGAACTTGTATTACAACAGATGCAAGAACCCTCTAGGGTCTAGAGACATCTTCCAATCTGGAGTTCTCCACCTTTACCCCAGGAGGTGGAGGGGACACGTCTGGATGGAGGAGACTCAGAGAACATGAGTTCCAGACTGGTTCTGCTGCTATTTCTAGCCAGGTCATTTTGGGCAAGTCACGTTACCTTTCTAAACATTGGTTTCCTCATGTAAAATACAGAGATAAGAAATACCTACTTCACTAGAGTATTGTGAAAACATAAAATGAGGTAATACAAATGAAAGGGGTTAATAAAGGCCAAGTCCCATATTGTGTGAGTTTTTACATAATCAGACTCCAGAGGTTACTGCCCATGGCCTGAGGAATGGGGTACCCAAGTCAGATGGAGCCAAGAGAAGCGGGATCGCCAGTCCTTCTTAGCACCTGGGCAGTGAGGCCAAGCAGAGCCCCATAGCCTGTCTCTCCTCCAGCTCTGAGTCCTCCTCAGCCCAAGTGTCCCCAGGATTCCTCCAGCCACAGGAAACTCTGCAGCCAATTTCTGGGTCAGCAACCAGTCAGGAATCCCAGGAAACTATTCTTTTCTTTCTTTTTTTTTTTTTTTGAGACGGAGTTTTGTTCTTGTTGCCCAGGCTGTAGTGCAATGGCGTGATCTCGGCTCACTGCAACCTCCTCCGCCTCCTGGGTTCGAGAGATTCTCCTGCCTCAGCCTCCCTAGTAGCTGAGATTACAGGCACCCGCCACCACGCCCAGCTAATTTTTGTATTTTTAGTAGAGATGGGGTTTCGCTATGTTGGCCAGGCTGGTCTCGAACTCCTGACCTCAGGTGATTCACCTGCCTCGGCCTCCCAAAGTGCTGGGATTACAGGTGTGAGCCACCATGCCCAGGAGAAACTACTCTTTGAGGGCAACTTTTGGCTGGTGACACAAAAAGGGTTTTCCTGTTCATGGTGGCTGCAGAGGGCTAGTTTAGGAAGCCAGCTAGCCTCAGTCTCACCACAGCAGCCTGGACACACCTGAGCTAGTGGTTCCTGGGTCTGGAGTCAAAGAAGAGCCACAAAAATCCCCAGATGAAGGTGCACAGACGTCACATTCCCCCAAACCAGGATTTCTGTCTTCTTGCTGCTTTTTGCCCTGAGTAGCAAGGGCAGGAGGCAGTAGGGGGCCCTCCCAGACATGCAATCAACCCCCTGAAAATCTGCCTAGGAAGTGGTGGCTCACACTTGTAATCCCAGAACTTTGGGAGGCCAAGGCAGGTGGATTACTTGAGGCCAGGAGTTCAAGACCAGCCTGGCCAACATAGTGAAACCCTATCTCCACAAAAATTTAAAAATTAGCCAGATGTGGGGGCGTGTGCCTGTAATACCAGCTGCTCAGGAGGCTGAGGCAGGAGAATCACTTTAATCTGGGAGGCAGAGGTTGCAGTGAGCCGAGATTGCGCCACTGCACTCCAGCCTGGGTGACAGAGTGAGACTTCATCTCAAAAAAAAAGGGCCAGGTATGGTGGCTCATGCCTATAATCCCACACTTTGGGAGGTTGAGGCAGGTGGATCACCTGAGGTCAGGAGTTCAAGACCAGCCTGGCCAACATGGCAAAACCACGTCTCTACTAAAAATATAAAAATTATTAATTGGGCATGGTGACAGGTGCCTGTAGTCCCAGTCACTTAGGAGGCTGAAGCAGGAGAATTGCTTGAACCCAGGAGGCAGAGGTTGCAGTGAGCCGAGATCGCACCACTGCACCCCAGCATGGGAGACAGAGTGAGACTCTATCTCAAAAAAAAAAAAAAAAAAAAAGGAAAGAAAAAAGAAAAAGAAAATTCTGCCCAGGAAGCTAATGTAAAGTTTTCAAATCAGATTGCTGTGCTCTTAGGCTAGTCAAAGAATAAGAGACCTCTAGGACAACAGCTGCCCTCTGCCCTTTATAAAATGCTGCTCCAATTCGATAAGGACAGATACAAGAAAGAAAGATGAAAGCCAACACCCAGTGCAGCCTGAGGGCATGAAAAGCATGCTGGACTAGGAGTCAGGTACCTGAGACACTGTCTTGTTTCCATCTACTTATTTAGCTATTGACCTCAGGCAAATTACTTCCTATTTTCTGGCTCCAGTTTCATCATCTTTCAAGTAGAGGTACCAAGTCCTGCCTACTCAGCAGGGGGCTTTTGAAAAATCCCAGGAAACTATATCTCTCCAGCTCCTAAAGTAGTGTCTGCCACTAAATAGGAGCTTAACATACCTGGGCTCAACTCATATTATATATAAACACTGAAACTCTGGGACAAAGGAGAGATGACATCATTATAGTTATCACTATCCCTAGGGACCACTGGGAAGGTGGCCGGGCACCCATATCAGGTTCTCTGGGTTTAGGTGGTCAGCCGAGTCCAGCTCTCCAGGAAGGCAGCCTTATACAGCCTCTCAACCACACAGTGCAAGCCCCACATCCATCCACCAAAATGCCCAGGACCAATCTGGTATGGATAGATTCCTGGCCTCAATCCACCTTGACTACTTGAGTCACCTTCTTCACCCTGTACTAACGATGCCATTTTACAAATTTAAGACGAACATTTCCTGCCCTGTCCGAAGACCTTGGGAAGGATATATGGGGGCTTTCTATGCCACTCTTAAAGAATGCCTTCTAATACCAAGCTCCTGACAAGGATGTTATAGGAAAGGATGCACAAGTGACTGTGGACATGGTGGGGAGTGATGGGTCTGTCTGCCAACTGCCAAATACAGGGCAGCTCTGCTATGTGTGATCAGACAAAACAAGGAAGCTTTAAAAAGCCAAGGGATCTGCACCAATCACCAGTAGAAGGGATTGCAGGCACGTCGCCTTCTTGACAGGCTGGAGGCAGTGTACACACAATAGTCTCTTGGCCCTGTCCAGAGTCTCCCCCTAAGTCCCCCAGAGCCTGCCTCCCCACAGGGAAGGGAACGGATGTTTGCAGCCTGACGCAGGGTATTGGCCTCAGGCACAGTGGCAACATTATGCCTGCCAGAGAGCATGGCAGTGCTGTCATCCCTGAGGGGTTGCCAAGGCAGCCGTTTGCTGGGTTTGGCTTAGGAGAGAGGCTAAGGAACCCACAGCCCCTCCGCCCACACACCTACCCAGGGAAGGGGTGATGTTGCCTGACCGGGGGCTGATGCCTGCTGGGTCAGGTTCCATTTCCTGTGAACCCTGCACAAAGGAATTGTTCTCCCACACCATGGCCAAAGGCCAGTACTCTCCATGTCCCCCACCTCCTGGCCCTTGCTGGGGTAAGGAAGAAGAAAGAGAGGCCTCAACCTGCCACCATGATGATCCCTCTCTGTACAGTCTTGCCATGCCTTACAGTCAACCCACATTTGCACACTCACATGCACATAAACCCAAATATACACATACCTATACAACATGCATCCAAATGCACCTCCTACCTTCCCTCAGGAGCTCTACTCTGCCCAGGAAGCCCACTCTGCCATGTTTCCTACTGGCTTCTCCCTCCCAGAGTAGGGCATCAGGCAAGAATGAAGGGCCTGCCTTCGGGTGCCAGCTGTCCTAGCCACATGCTCATTTCTGGGCAAGCAGGAAATGTCCCTAAGGATTAAAGCACGTCACAAAACCATACCACAGGAAATTGCATCCTATAGGGGGGAGGGGGCTTCCGCTGACTAAAAATATATTTCCCCTCCTCCCAACTTCCGCCCAGAGGTTGAGAAGAAACTGGGTGAAATTATGAATTCAAGGAACAGTGACAACGAGGAACAGCCACGTGGCTGACAAAGTGTGCTGGTGAGATTCAGCCCTGGGGAAGGGGCACTTACATGCAGGAGGGAGCCCGGAGCTCCTTCACATATTTGCATTCTCCGTGGATGCAGAAGTCCTTGTATTTCCGAAGACATGGGTCCCTCTTCTTCCCTAGTCCCTTGCCTTTCTTCTTTCTTTTCCCGTGCTCCTCCTTGCTTGGTGTGGCCAGTGCTTGTGGCTTGGAGGATAAAGTGACTGTAGGAGAAAAGCACCCTGTTAAAGTCTGACTCTTTGGGAAGAAAATCAGAAGAGCATAGTGCTTGAAAGGAGTATATATTCTTTGATCCCACCTGAAGTCAAAGATCTGGGAAGGCCCCTTAGCTCAGTGCCTCCCAAGAGGCAGAAGGAAGAGCAGAAAGATTGGGCAGAACCACCAGAAAGAGGGAACCTCAGTAGGAAGTAGAAGCTAGGGTGGGTCCCAAGGAAGGCATTTCACAGTCTCAGTGTAAGAGCCTCATTCTCAGAATGCTTTTGTTGAGTAACTGCAGCTCACTGGGCAATTCTACCAACTCCACCTCCACCCCACTGTCCACCTTACACCTCCATCTCCTACTCCCCCACACCGGCTTCGTTCTATTTTGGCCTTCAATCAGCCTCATTTCCTGATGCTGTACTCAGTGACCCACTTGCAAAAAGACAGTGTCACACACAAAAATTGCTTCCAGAGAAAGTACTTGGAGGTTTTGGGGTTGGAGGGCTCCTAAAACAAGAACAGTGTCCATGTGTTCAGGTGGTCTCCTCCGGGGCACCCCTTAGTACCATGAGCCCAGGGCAGAGCCTGGCTCAGGAACAGCAAGCAGGCCAGTCCTGGTCACAGCCTTGCTTTTTCAACTTCAAGCAAAATATTTAACCTGTACACCCTTTATAGCTCACCCACTTTCTCAAAGATTCATTCATATTTAACCCCCAATGTCCTGTTTATGGCTCTCTGGGTTGGGGGGTACAGGGTGTACAAGGGATAGAAAAGTGGAAAGTAAGGAACTGTCCAGAAGGAACTGGAACAATGATGACTCCCCCCTTCTTTCCATGCTTCAGAGAGACCGGGGGAAAAACAACCTCACCCAGACATCCAGCTGGGATTGACCATGGACTATGCCCATCAGCCCAGTCCCACCCTCTTATCCCTTATCAGGAAAAAGGTGCCCATATCCATGGCTACAGCCATGTGTCTAGCAGAAGGGTGAGCATGACACATTAGACTAGAGACTTAGAGTTTCAAGCTAGAGGGCCTTCAAAGAATACCATGTGGCCAGGAACGGTGGCTCACGCCTGTAATCCCAACACTTTGGGAGGCTGAGGTGGTGGATCACCTGAGGTCAGGAGTTCGAGACCAGCCTTGCCAACATGGCAAAATCTCATCTCTACTAAAAATACAAAAATTAGCCGGGCGTGGTAGTGTGTGCCTGTAATCGCAGCTACTCGGGAGGCTGAGGCAGGAGAATCACTTGAACCCGGGAGGCAGAGATTGCAGTGAGCTGAGATCATGCCATAGAATTCCAGCCTGGGTGACAGAGTGAGACTATGTTTCCAAAAAAAAAAAAAAAAAAAAAAAAAATCATGGCAGGCAGAGTGACTTACTCAATGTTATGCAGGATTGGGATTAGAACTGTGGTCTCCGGACTTCCTCCAATGTCCTTCCTTACCACACCAAGCTGCTTCACACACCCCCATCTCCTCCCTCTCACAAGTCTGGAGCACCTGAGATGCTGATCCAGGCATGAATGGGCTCTGAAGTCCATAGATCTGTGCTCCAATTTCAGCTATATGACCGTGGGCAAGTCACTTAACCTCTCTGAACCTCAGGTTCTCAGTAAAATGTGGATAGCAAGAGTAACTATCTCAAAAGGTTGCTATAAGTGTTACATTAGCCAGGATAACATATCAAGTGCGTAGAACACAGTAGGAATTTAATAAATGGTAGCAGTCATTTATTTTAGGTGGTAGGATCCCCAGACCTGAAAAGTAGTCTTTGCCCAGTAAAGCCAAGAGAAGGAAAGAAAAAGAAGTAGGTGCCAGCAGCCCCACAGTCCTTCATTTCCTCTCATCCAGTCCCAGGCCCCTTCAGAGCTCAGAAGACGATATAGGTGGTCAGAGGAACCCAGTGACCAGAGCTTCGGGGAGAGTAAGGCAGGGGGGCCAAGCCAATCAGAAAGGGGAGGGAGAAGGTGCAGGGTGACAGCCAGGCTCCAGCCATGGACAGGGAGCAGTGAGTCAGGTCTGCAGAGGTATGAGGAGCAGCCATGTGGGTGGGGGGTGGGGGTGGGGTGAGTCACAGCCCAGCCCTGCCCAGCCTAGGAGGAGAGGGCCAGGAGAATCCAGGCTGTTCAGGCCATGGGCAACCCCAGAGGGCTGCTGGGAGAGGATGAAGTATGGGAGCCTAGGCTCAGTTTTGGAGCATGTGTTTGATTTATACAAAGTAGAGAGAATACCCAAGGGAAGCTCCTGGGAAGGCGGGAGAAGGGCAGCTGAGGAGCAGGTTGAGCTAGAACAGGTGGGCATCTGTCCAACCAAATATAGTCATTCCGTGGTACAGTGCTGAGTCCTTGCTCTACCCTGGATAATCTCCTCAGGTCTGGAGGCAGGAGAGCTGGCAGGCTCTGGACTCTGCCCTGTGCCTGTGCTTGGCTACAGCCAAAGAGGCTGGTTGGAGGATTCTACACAGCCCTCCCCATTTGGAGTCGCCTCAGGAAAGCAAGGTGCTCAGTAAGCCTGCAGGTTTCCGGTAGCATTCAGAGATACCCAGCATTTTAATACAGCCCCCTAGAGGCCCAGCGTTCACCATTCACAGCCTCACCTAGGGCAGCCAAGAGCTCCTCATTCCTCTCTGTTTCCCCAATCTGGAGACAGGTGGATGGAGGAGGCTAACACTGCACACTTTCTATAGAAGTGCCTGGGCATCTCCGCATCTGTTACCTCTATTTTATATACAATAGTCATTTGATGAGGGAATTAGAACTGGTGCCCATTTTTACATAGTAGCTCTAGGGAAAGCATCTCAACCATTCCTTGTTCCTATCACTCAGCTTACCCAAGAAGCACGTAAGGACCCCAGACAACTTGCCTGTTTCAGTTTGCCCCAAAGTACCCAGAAGGGCGGCAACCCAGCAGGGGAGGCAATGACAACAGAGAGAGTGGGACCTATATTCCAGGATCCCCCAGTGCCCTTCAGGCCGATCAGCTTTTCCCCGAGGTTCTCCATGAATACTCTCAACCCGCAGTATTGCCCAAACAGCAAGAATCTTGGATCTGCTTATTCTTCAACAGCCCACCCGGGTCCGAGGATGGGCGGCCTCCACACCCACCTCTCAAAAGGTCCAGATCTGCCTCTTGCAAGTCACGGACTTTCCGATCCCGGCCGCCTCCTAGGCGTAGCAGCTGGTCCGTGGATCCAGTGGAAGGGTCCGGGTTGCTGGTTCCAGCAGCTAGCCCTCTCCGAAGCTGCTGCAGGCTCTCGCCAGTCACCAGTGCCGAAAGAACTGTGGGCGAGGGGCCAGGCCGCATCAGACACCCGCCCAGACCCCCGACCAACACGCACCGATGCCGACGCCGGTCCGCCAGAGCGCAAGGGCCCCACCAAGTGGCCCGTGCCGGGTGCGCTGCGGCGACCTTCCCCCATGCCCCCAGCACAGCGCCCCCATCCCCCCGATCTCCAGGGGCGTCGCAGCCCTCCTACCTGCAGCCAGAAGGAGCTTCAGCACCACCGACGGCAGCAGCTTCATGGTCCCGCACCGAGAGGAGGCGGCGAGGCACCAATCACTTTCGAAGCGGCGGCCACTGGGCGCTGGCACCGGAGCTGGGCGGTGGGACTCAGGAGATTCCGCTGGGCACCGTCTGCCGCCGGCTTCTGCGTGCAAGCCTGGCCGGGACCCCGGCGCAGCTCGCTCTTGTTGAGTGTCTGTCTTGGTCACTCCGCCCGCCCGCGCGGCCGCCCGACCCCGCGCGCCTAGGTCAGGCCAGCCAGCAGCGTGGCCCGCGTAGCTCCTTCGGCCGAATGAGCGCTGCCCGGCGCGCGGCCGGGAATAAGGCTCCGGGAGGCGCCGAAGCTCCGCCCCTCCCGGCGCCGCCCCCTCCCTCCTCCCGTGCTGGGAAGCTCGCCCGGCTGGCGGCGCCGGCAGCTCAGCCCCCGACCCCGCGGGCGCGGCGGGGGACTGGGCGGGAGGAGGGGGCGGCGCTCACATTTTTTGGGACCAGGCCGAGGCAGCCGCGGCCTAATTGTGGGTAGGGCTGCTGACCGGCAGGTGGCGGGGAGAGGTTCCTACCTTTCCCCAAACGCCTGTCGCTCTGCAGCCTTGTGACTGACTGCTGAGCTGAGTTCTGTTCCGGGCCTGGCCTCTTGCTTCGTCTCAGCTCCATACCAGGGGTCTCCATCCCTGTCACCCTCTAAGTTTCAGAAGCCCACCTTTTGGCCTACCAACACGGCAAGTATCAGATAATAATTAATTCATTTATCATGTAAAAATTAGACACATGAATGCCAGCCGTTCTCATAAACCCGAGATAACCAGAGTTGAAGCTGCAGGCACTTAGCAAAAGCAAAGGAAGCTAGTACTCTACCAGTCGCTGGAGTGGCTTCCTCCCATCTTCCCTCAGGGGACATTAAGATTTTTGAACTATGGGTTGTAATTCCCAGGCTTCTGAAATTGGAGAGACACAGGTTGTGAAACAAGCCTTATTCTTTTCCTTGCCTTTGACTGCCATCTTTTTCCTCAACATAAAAAATGAGCCTCCCTCCCATAGGACCCAGCTGGCTAACCTAGATTGCTGGTTCACAGGCACCAGGTGTTTCTCTTCCAACCCATGTGCTTTTACAGGGGTCTTCTGGAGTCACTGTCCTGACCAAAGAGATGAGTCTCTCAGTAGGTATTTCAGTTTCCAGGGACGTGGCTGGGGCGAGAGTTGTTTGACATAGGGCTGGGTTGGCTTTCAGAGCCCTGAAATTGTGCCAGATAGAGCACTTGCCTGATTCTGCCTGTGTGTAGGGATAAAAACAGGCCTGCTATTTATACACAGTCTATCCCACTGTCCTTCCCTATCCCCACCTTTGCAGGGGTCAGTCTGGCCCTGCCCTCTTAACTTGCTCCAGTAACCCAGGCCTAGGTTTCCATAGTGCACTGGAATCACTACAGACCTGAGTTTGAATCCTGCCTTTGCTACTTACTGTGTGACCTTGGACAAGAAACTTAATTTCACTGAGCCTCAGTTTTGACATCTCTCAAATGGAAAAAATAATAACAATAATAATAATGACTACTTTGTAGGGAGCTTTTTGAGAAATGAATGCAGGAACACATAAAAGTAGTATAGTGCCAGGCACACTATAAGCTTTCAATAAATGTGACTCATTATTATTGTTGCTGTTAATAATAATCACTAATCACTTGACCACTCTATTTCCTTAGAGGCCTCTTTTCTCTCCCTTCCCTAGATCCCTTGCCTTCCCCAGGCCAGATCTGAGGCTTTATGGTATAGTTGGGCTGGTTTCAGATGGAAGCTCACCTGTCACCTATTTGGCTAAGAGCCACTGTTAGATTATCCTTTTGGGTGATCAGTATCGGGCCTAGGACCTCAGTGCATGGTCACCGCCCAAGCCATGCCTTTACCCTCCGTCAGCAACTGCCTGGCCACCTGCTTCCCCAAAACAAAGCCACCTTGGGGTCAAGGCTCTCCCCAGGGGAGGGTGGAGAGAAACACTTCCTGACACATGGTCAAATCACCCCCTTTCCCCCACCCTTGCCAGATTCACACCCTGCCCTCCTGTCCTAGCCTGCCTTTCTCCCTTCACATGCTCTGTCCTTCCGCCTTCTCACCCCCACATCAGCCTCAGTCCCATTCATGGGGCAACTCCAAACTTTCATCACACCTGGAGCCTCACCCCAGCTAGGTTTGTGTGTCAGCCAGGTTTTACAGGAAGGGCCTGAAAAAAGAAGATAAAAAGCTTGAATTGTATTTGGGACAGTCACTTCCCCTCTCAGAACCTTGGATGTCTCTGAGCAAAGAAAAGAAATCACAATTCATGCTGAGGCAACCTCATTAACTCAATTATTCCATAAACATTAACTGAACATTTTTGGGAGGCAATGGGGACATAGAAATAAATAAGACAGCCCAGGACCTGCTTTCACAGAGCTTATATTCTATAGTAAAGAGGCAGCACATTAAGGAAATAAACAAGGAAAAACATATCCTATAGTGAGATCTGCTAAGAGGAAAGTTAAAATACAATGATGTGCTGTAGGATAATATGTTCCAGTGCCCAGGATAACACTTTAGGCTGATTAGCAAAGCCTTCTCTGAGCAGGTGACATGTAAGCTGAAGCCTGAATGAGAAGAAGAAATCAGACTTGGGATCATCCATGACAAAAGTATTCCAAGATGTGCAAATAGTGCAAAGACTCTGAAGTAGAAAAAAGCTTGGAACATTCAAGGAAAAGCAAGAGGGCCAAAAAAGGAGAGATATGGGATGATACTGGAACAAAGGCTAGCAACACATAAAAGAGGACATTATAAGCCAAGGTAGACACTGGATTTTAATAACCATTATTGTGAGAATCATATGAGATGTAAATGAGACAGCACTGTCATGCAGGATTCCTCCATATCGTCCCCTCTTCTTGCTCAGGTCTCCCCCATCTGCTTTCTGGATGTCAGGTTGTCAAATGCCAGGAACACAGTCCTAAGGAAGCAGAGTTCAGACGGACAAGCCTGCTTTTATTGACTGTCTATTGACCATGAGCAAACTGAGGCTTGGAGACTGATTAGCCCTGAGCCACCAGTGAGTCAGAAGGGGGCAAGTGCAGAGCAGAAACCCTAGCATCCTGCTTCCCAGCCCATGCGGGATTCCTCGGCCTCCAGAAAGGCAGGCTCCATGGGACTCTGAGTGCTGCTGACTCACTGCTAGGCCAGAGTTCTTGATTTGGAGAGAGCATTTGCTTACCAGTAGGAAGGGCTATGAAGAAAGGGGTGCTGGCCGGGCGCGGGGGCTCAAGCCTGTAATCCCAGCACTTTGGGAGGCCAAGACGGGCGGATCACGAGGTCAGGAGATCGAGACCATCCTGGCTAATACAGCGAAACCCCGTCTCTACTAAAAAATACAAAAAACTAGCCGGGCGAGGTGGCGGGCGCCTGTAGTCCCAGCTACTTGGGGGGCTGAGGCAAGAGAATGGCATAAACCCGGGAGGCGGAGCTTGCAGTGAGCTGAGATCCGGCCACTGAACTCCAGCCTGGGCGACAGAGCGAGACTCCGTCTCAAAAAAAAAAAAAAAAAGACAGGGGTGCTAGTGGTGACAAGAAAGGAGAGAAGGAGACTTGAAGAGAAACCAGAGTTCCTTCTCCACTGTGGTCGAGATTTCTATACAAAAACCTGGCTGTGCATCGGAATTACCTGGGAATTATTATTATTATTATTATTATTATTATTATTACTACTACTACTACTTTTTTTGAGACAGGATCTCACTCTGTTGCAAAGGCCAGAGAGCAGTGGTTCGATCTTAAATCACTGCAGCCTTGAACTTCTGGGCTCAAATGATCCTCCCACTTCAGCCTCCCAAAGTGCTGGGACTATAGGCATGTGTCATAGTGCCCAGCTGTGGGAGTTTATTAAAGATAAAGAGCCATAGGCTCTACCCCTCTACCCCAGTCTGCTTAAATAAAAATCTCCTGGGTGGGGCCCGAACATGTGTACTTTAGGCCGGTAATTCTGACATCAGCCCTGTTCAGAAGCACTGGTCTACATGATTCATCAGGATAACATGCCAAACATCTGAAAAAAAATCTGAACCTCTGAGGCAGAGAAGCTTTCAGTAATGACAATTTCCCTGTACTCAACACTGCACATGCATTATCTTGCTTGATCCTCACAACATCCCCCAAACTAGACACTGTTATCATCATCTGCATTTTAAAGGATTGAAGCTTAAAAAGGTAACATCCCAAGGTCACCCAGCTAGTGAGTATCTCAGCCTCAGTTTGAAACCCCCTCATTCACTTGGGCTTGTGCTCTCCTGAGCTCAACACTCAAATGGATGAAACGACAGCCGCTGTCTCTATGCTTCTGTGGATGGTTTTACTGAGGTTCGGTCCTTCATCTGTCTTGAGGGATAATGATAAGGATCTCTGGCTCACTAGGCTGGAAGGAGGATTAGGTAAGGACAGCAGGGCAGCTAATGAAATGGATACAGTCTTGGGAGTAAGATACTTGGGGATTCAAATTTTGGTTCTTTTTTTTTCTTTGAACATGTTATTCAATTTCTCTTACCTACAGTTTGCTCATCTGAAAAGTGGGGACAATAATAGTAGTTATTATTATAGGGCTTTTGTGATGATTCAGTCATATCATGTGTATAAAGCGGAATATGCCTTGCACATAGTAGGTACTTACTCAATGACAGCTGTTATTATGACCAAATTTTTTCTTGCTTTCTTTCCTTTTTCTTTTTAAGTGGGAATTTGAATAAAATGTTGGTTTATCATGAGCTAGCCATCCTCAGAGATTAAGTGTTCCTTTCTCGGAGCTGGCCATACTTATCAAAGAGATGCTAGATCTGCAAGGCCACCCAAAGTTTTGGAAACCTCAACCCAAAAAAGCAACTCAGGCTCAGAGGTCAGAGGGAAGCTGTGCCCGCTGTAGGAGAGGATTCAGCTGCCTTCTCATTCCCCTCTGACAAGAAGTGAGTCCTGCACAGCCCTTGAGCTCTGCTGGGTTGGGGAGAGGGGTAAAGAAGGGCACCGCCATTGAGGGTGGGTCTGACCATGAGCCCAGAGTTACCCAAACTTGGAAAGTCAGGATGAGGGGTCATTGCTCCTTGGCCCAGGCTGGCTTCTCTCACCCCATCTGAGACAGTGAATCAAGCAGTTTGGGCATACAGCTGGATTCGATTAGAACTCAGACCTGCCCTTTGGAGTCCCCGTGTACCTCCTCATGCTGGCTGGGCACCTGGAAGTAGCGTGCTTCATGCCTATTCAGGGATGAACAAGCTCTGCTGTCTGATTGTTTGGGGCTAGGATCCATTTGAATAGGATGAAGGATAGGAATGGATGAGATAGGGAGAGGCTTTTGGAGGTGAGGGGACTTCAGGAATCCCTATCATCTCCAGAAGATGCTGAGGAAGGAATATTTATAATGTGCTGGATCCCAAACCATCCTTCTCTATTTCTGGGCCCATTTTTGTGACTTCAAATGATTAACATCTCCAGACCAAGGACTTTGCCCCTACAGCCATCCCCTCTGTGTTGGCCAGCACAGAGAGGAAGTGATTCCTCCCTCATTACACAACTCATCTCTCTCTTCAAGCCTCAGATTCCTCAAGTGAAAAATGAGAACTTGAAACAATTACCATGCATTCAGGTGCCAGCCAGTAATGTTCATCATGAATGTTTGCTGTCATGTTGCTGTCAAAAGACTTGAGGAGGCTGGGCACAGTGGCTCATGCCTGTAATCCCAGCACTTTGGGAGGCCGAGGTGGGCACATCACCTGAGGTCAGGAGTTCAAGACCAGCCTGGTCAACATGGCGAAACCTGGGCTCTATTTTTTAGTACAAAAATTAGCCAAGCACTTTGGGAGGCCAAGACGGGTGGATCACGAGGTCAGGAGATCGAGACCATTCTGGCTAACATGGTGAAACCCCGTCTCTACTAAAAAATACAAAAAACTAGCCGGGCGAGGTGGCGGGCACCTGCAGTCCCAGCTACTCGGGAGGCTAAGGCAGGAGAATGGCATAAACCCAGGAGGCGGAGCTTGCAGTGAGCTGAGATCAGACCACTGCACCCCAGCCTGGGTGACAGAGTGAGACTCCGTCTCAAAAAAAAAAAAATTAATCAAGCGTGGTGGCGGGCGCCTGTTATCCCAGCTACTCAGGAGGCTGAGGCAGGAGAATCACTTGAACCCGGCAGGTGGAGGAGCTGTGATGGCACCACTGTACTCCAGGCTGGGCGACAAAGCGAGACTTCGTCTCAAAAAAAAAAAAAAAAAAAAAAAAAAAAAAAAAAAACTCGGGGAGACAATTCTATAACAATCGACAGTGCCTGATTTACAGGGCATGATAACCTTTCTCTCTGTGTCTCAGCTTCTTTGTCTATAAGTGGGGAGAATAACAATCTACTTAGGAGGTTCTTGTGACAACTGAAGGAGATAGCATCTCTGAAGTGCTTGGCAAAATGAAAAGCCCTATATAAATAGGTCAGAACTCCTGTTAACTTGTTAACTTTTCCGGTGCTTAACCTTGGAATGCGGTCACATCACATTCTGTACCAGGAATGTACAAGTTCGGTTACTCTTAGAAAGGCAGTTGCAGGTCTGCAGTTTAACAATTTCACATTATCCATTTGCTCGTTTTTTGTAACTAAGGGTTGGTCTAAGACAATGGTTTGCAAAGAAGGAGGTACTGCCCCCTAGGGGACATTTCAGGAATTTAGTTGTTACTGATTGAGGAGTCCTCAGGCATTTGGGAGAAAAAGGGGTCAGGAAATTACCTGCTTTTGAGTGTCCTACCAGACACCTATCGGTACAAATCTTGGTTATAATAACTTGAGCCTAGAATCATCTCTAATTTACACAAAAATATAACAAGAGTTTTTGCAATGACTTCCAGGAATGAAATTAGTGTGAATTGTTCATTTTGGTGATATCTGAGCTACCAATACAACGCACCTGTTATCAGTCAGTATTTATAGCTGTGACATTCAAGGGAAGTCTGTGTGATTGTAATCAATGGGCTACTTCATTCAGATTTCTGAGTAGTTGTGAGCAGGCATTTGCCAATTGAAGTAATGTTATTTTTAAAATCATTTTCTCTTTTATATTAATTAGAGTATTTTTATTATTTTGTAGAGAGAGGGTCTTGCTCTGTTGCTCAGGCTGGGATGCAGTAGCACCATCATGGCTCACTGCAGCCTCAGCCTCCTGGGTTCAAGCGATCCTCCTGCCTCAGCCTCCTAAGTAGCTAGGACTACAGGCATGCATCACGACACTCAGCTAATTTTTAATTTTTTGTAGAGATGGGGTCTCACTATTTTGCCTAGGCTGGTCTGAAATTCCTGGGCTCAAGCAATCCTCCCACCTTGGCCTCCCAACTTGTTGGGATTAAAGGTGTGAACCATCATACCCAGCCATTATTAATTTCTTTAGAGTAAATGTGCAGACAGAATATTATCTTTAAACTTCATTTCATGATAGCAAAGGGATACTAACAATATTATTTGTCATTAAAAAAGGAAATATTGATTCTGAAAGAATTGAGAACCACCGACACAAGAGATACTCACATGAAAAGTCTTTCTATGGCTGGGTGTGGTGGCTCATGTCTATAATCTCAATACTTTGGGAGGCCGAAGTGGGAGGATCACTTGAACCCAGGAGTTCAAGACCAGCCTAGGCAACATAGTGGGACCCTGCCTCTACAAAAAAGACAAAAGTCCCAACTCCGCTGAGGTAGGAGGATTGCTTAAGCTCAGGAGGTGGAAGTTGAGGCTGCTGTGAGCCATGATCGTGTCACTGTACTTCCACCTGGGCTACAGAGCAAGACTGTGTCTAAAAGAACAACAACAACAACAACAAAAAGCTTTTCTATATATCCCTTGTAAAAGTGCTCTTCCAGATACTATTCCATATAAGGTCCCATGTAACAAATTCCTCTGGTAATGTAGTCTTGACTGTCATGGCTATCTGGTATAGGTACTTCCTTTTATTATTAGATAATAACAGTTGTGGAACTCTATGTTCTTTTTTTGTTTCAACTGCCAGGAAGCTCACAGTTAAGTTTTGAGACTCAGTTGCAGTTGTTATCCTTAGCCTAGCATTTTGAGGATTTTTTTTTTTTTTTTTTTTTTAGACAGGATCTTGCTCTGTCACCCAGGCTGGGGTGCAGTGGCGTGACCACAGCCTACTGCAGCCTTGACCTCCCACGCTCAAGTGATTGTCCCACCTTAGCTTCCCAAGTAGCTGGGACTACAGGTGCACTATCATGCCCAGTTAATTTTTTTGATTTTTAGTAGAGATGACATATCACTATATTGTCTGGGCTGGTCTCTAACTCCTGAACTCAAGTGATCCTCCTTCCTCGGCCTCCCAAAGTGCTGGGATTACAGGTGTGAGCCACCACACCCAGCAGACAATTTCTTTCCCTTCCAATTTGATTTAATTATGGGGCTCTCTAGTCATTCTTCATTTTCATTTTGTTTCAGAGTTGGGGTTTTACTCCATTGCCTAGGCTGGAGTATAGGGTGTGTGATGACAGCTCATTGCAGCCTCAAACTCCTGGGCTCAAGCAACTCTCTTGCCTCAGCCTCCTGAGTAGTTGGGACTACAGGCACATGCCACCATGCCTAACTTAAAAAAAAATTTTTTTTTTTTTTAAGAGATGGGGTCTGGCTATGTTGCTCAGGCTGGTCTCAAACTCCTGGCCGCAAATAATTCTCCACAAAGTGCTAGAATTATAGGCATGAGCCACCTTACCCAGCCCATTCTTTAAATATTTACTTGTTATTTATGTCTCTCTCTCTTTTTTTTTTTTTTAGACAGACGGAGTCTCGCTCCGTTGCCCTGGGTGGAGTGCAATGGCACAATCTCGGCTCACTGCAGACTCCGACTCCTGGGTTCAAGCGATTTTCCTGCCTCAGTCTCCCGAGTAGCTGGGATTACAGACACCCACCACTGCGCCCGGCCAATTTTTGTATTTTTAGTAGCGACGGGGTTTTACCATGTTGGCCAGGCTGGTCTCAAACTCCTGACCTCACGTGATCCACCACCTCAGCCTCCCAGAGTGCTGGGATTACAGGCATGAACCACCGTGCCCAGCTTCTACGCACTTTATACACATTATCTCTTAATTCTCATAACACTCCTCTGAGGAAGTTAGTATTAACACCCTAGTTTTATAAATTGGGCTTAAGGAAATTGTACAATTTGCCCAGCTTGTTGTAAGTAAACCTATAAATGTGATAAAATTTCATTAAACTACACACATACACAAATGAGTGCATACAGAAATTGATGCAATCTGATTAAGGCTTATAGTCTATTTAATAATATAGTACCTATGTCATTTTTCTGGTTTTGATATTGTACTACTGTCATGAAAGAAGTTACCACCAGAGGAAGCTGGATGAAAGCTGGAGATTTGCAATTTCTTGTGAATCTATAATTAGACTCACATTAATAAATATTTTAATTTATATTAATTTATATATTATTTTTAAATGAGTTAAACAATAAGTTTGTTTTTGTCTTGCTTTGTTTTGAGACAGGGTCTCACTCTGTTGCCCAGGCTGGAGTACAGTGGCACCATCTGGGCTCACTGCAGCCGCAGCCTCTCTTGGGCTTAAGCGATCCTCCCACCACAACCTCCCGAGTAGCTATTAGCACATGCGTGTGCAACCATGCCCAGCTAGTTTTCTGTATTTTTTGTAGAGATGGAGTTTTGCCATGTTGCTCAGGGTGGTTTCGACCTCCTGAGCTCAGGTGATCGGCCTACATCAGCCTCCCGAAGTGCTGGGATTACAGGTGTGAGCCACCGTGGCCAGCCAATAACATTTCTTTGTTTTGTTTTTTTAAAGTGTTGAAAACCTTGTAAGGGGCTGGACATGGAGGCTCATGCCTGTAATCCTAGCACTATGGGAAGCCATTGCTTAAACCCAGGAGTTGGAGACTAGCTGGGAACATATGAGCCCCTCCCTCTACAAAATATTTAAGTTAGCCAGACTTGGTGGCACGTGCCTGTAGTCCCAGCTACTTAGGAGGCTGAGGCAGGAGTGTCACTTGAGCCCAGGAGTTTGAGGCTGCAGTGAGCTATCATTGCTACTAAATGCCAGTCTGGATGGCAGAGTAAGACCCTGTGTCAAAAAAAGAAAGGAAGAAAGAAAGAAAATTTAGGTTCAGCAAAGAGAAACCTCTTCTCCGCTTGCCGAAAGTGAGCAAGCCAAGCATCCTATTCCCGAGACCACTTCCTCTCCCTTAAGATACAGTGTACTGCATGAAAGTATGCTTTGAACCTTGGAAATAATCTACCCCAACTGTCTCCACTTACATGTAAGAAAATGGAGCCTTGGAGAAGGGAAGGGTCTTACTCAAAGACATCCAATAAGTCTGTGACTAAGCCAGGGTGAGAACCAGTCTTTGAACTCCTAGGCCAGGGTTTTTTACAGCGGCCACACACAGGGCTGCTCACCCACATAGCACTGCTCACCCACACAGCACACCTTCCCTGGGCCCTGTCTGGGAGACCACTGGTGCCCACGGGCCAACCCTCACCGGCCTACCCAGCTCAGGGCACTCAGGTCCACAGGTGGAAGTGAGACCTGGAGAGGGTGGAGGCATGGTGGCCCACTACTCCAGGCAGCACTGGGAGCCAGGGTAGTTGGGGCCACAGAAAGGGCAAGGATAGACACTCTGAACTTTGGCAGGAGTTGGGTGGGAAGGGAACATGTGTGTATGTGCATGTGGGGGAGGTACGCCAAATCCTTGCTCCCATCCTCCTCAGGCTCCTTTGAGTCGCTTGTCCTTAATGTCGGGCACATTCTTGAAGGGAGTGGTCACAGGGGTTCAAGGCCCATTCAGGCCCTAGGCCAGTTTCTATTCCTCCTGGCAGTGAAACCACCTTCTCATTCAGACTCAGCACCCCTCCCCAACTGGAAATATAGTGACACATTCGTCTAATTCCTTCCCTGGGACCTCCTTGGACCAGACGTGAGGCTCTGGGGAGGGCTGGCCTGGGTCCCCTTTCTCAGGGGATGGATTCTTCTTGATATTCTTTTTTTTATTTTTATTTTTATTTTTTATTTATTTATTTTTTTTTTTGAGACGGAGTCTCGCTCTGCCACCCAGGCTGGAGTGCAGTGGCCGGATCTCAGCTCACTGCAAGCTCCGCCTCCCGGGTTCACGCCATTCTCCTGCCTCAGCCTCCCGAGTAGCTGGGATTACAGGCGCCCGCCACCTCGCCCGGCTAGTTTTTTGTATTTTTTAGTAGAGACGGGGTTTCACCGTGTCAGCCAGGATGGTCTCGATCTCCTGACCTTGTGATCCGCCCGTCTCGGCCTCCCAAAGTGCTGGGATTACAGGCTTGAGCCACCGCGCCTGGCCTGGATTCTTGATATTCAGTATGTGGGGTGTGGCTGACCTACATTCAGATGAGCCTGATTGGCCCTCCCTTCCCCATCCTGTTGTGCTTCCCCAAGCCCTCATCCCTCCGGGCCATTCCGCGGTGGGCCAGGGCAAGGATGAGGATATAGGATCCCTCCCTGCCATCTCGGCATCTCTATCTCAGCGCCCCGGCAGGTCCGCAGCCACTGAGCCTAAGGAAGCGGCCCTAGCAATCTGGTCTGTGGGGAGCAGCGCCCTCGTGTGGCCTCCAGGAGAAGCGCGGCTCTTTTCTCAGCTCCGCCCTTTGTACGCTCTCTGATTGAATAAATATTTATTGAGAGCCACTACGTGCCAGGCGCCGCTCTAGGCTCCGCAGCCAAGACAGATACCTGCTCCACGGACTGTGCATTCCAGCGTGCGTGTGCGTGGACAGTCAGGCAATAAATGATAAACAAATACATAAATGAGGCAGTTACTAGTAGTGGTAACTGCTAGGAGCAAAATAAAACAGAGAAATGTGATGGAGAGTGACCCAAGAGAGAAACTTAGGATAGGATGGAAAAGGAAGGTTTCCGCGAGTAGCTAACGTCTGAGATGAGACCTAGGTCACAGACTGTCATGTGAGGATATGGGGGAAAGGCTTTCCTTACAGAGAAAATAGATCCTGCAAAGACCCTCAGGCAGGAACAGGTTTTGCAGAACAGACTAAGGCCAGTGTGGTTAGAAAGGAGTGAGCGAGGGGAGGCTGGTGTGAGATGCCGTCAGAGAGGTGGGCTGGGGCCAGGGTGTGAATCTTGCAGGCCATGACAAGGAGCTGCTGCTTCTGCTTCTGCTTCTGCTTCTGCTTCTGCTTCTTCTTCTGCTTCTTCTTCTTCTTCTTCTTCTTCTTCTTCTTCTTCTTCTTCTTCTTCTTCTTCTTCTTCTTCTTCTTCTTCGTCGTCGTCGTCGTCGTCGTCGTCTTCGTCTTCTTCGTCGTCGTCGTCTTCTTCTTCTTCTTCGTCTTCTTCTTCGTCTTCTTCTTCGTCTTCTTCTTCGTCGTCGTTGTCTTCGTCTTC
Source organism: Macaca mulatta (assembly GCF_049350105.2). Lineage (NCBI taxonomy): Eukaryota > Metazoa > Chordata > Mammalia > Primates > Cercopithecidae > Macaca > Macaca mulatta. The sequence continues at coordinate 149,218,788 of NC_133411.1, forward strand.
TCCCTCTCCCTCTCCTTCCTCTTCTTCTTCCTTCTTTTTTCCTCTTCCTCTTCCTCCTCATCCTCTTCCTCCCCCTCTTCCTCTTCTTTTCTCCTCTTCTCCTCCTCTTCCTCTTTATCCTCCTCCTCCTCCTTCTCCTCCTTCTCCTTCTTCTTCTTCTTTCTTCTTCTTCTTCCTCCTCCTCTTCCTCTTCTTCTTCTTCACCTTCTTCTTCTTCTTCTTCATCTTCTTTTTCACCTTCTTCTTCCCCTTCCCCTTCCCCTTCCCCCCCCCTTCCTCTTCTTCTTCTTCTTGGAGTAATGGGAATGTGTTGGGTGAGTACTGAACTGAAGAGTAATGTGGCTCAACTGCCTTTTGAAAGGACATGTATGGTGTGGAGGATGGACTTTGGGCAAGGGAGGAAGAGTGGAAGCAGGGGGGTTATTGCAAGAGATTAGAAAGCTACTGAAATAATTCAGGTGAGAAATGATGGTTGTTTGGATCAGGGTAGCAGTGCTGGAGGTGGGGAGATGTGGTTGGATTATGGGTATATTTTGAAGATAGAGTCAACAGGATTTGCTAATAATGGACCACATTTTCCTTTGCTCATTTAGCTCGGGGAACTCCTTCACTCACACCCCCTAGTGGGCTTCTCTCCATCCTCACTGGAAGGCTGAGTTACAAGGGCAGATCCCAGGGACACAGCTAAATTGGGGAATTTCAAGGTGTTGTTGGACAAAAGAATTTAAGACTCATTAGCTGGGCAGCCAGGCACAGTGGCTTACACTTGTAATCCCAGCACTTTGGGAGGCCAAGGCGGGTGCATCACCTGAGGTCAGGAGTGTTTGAGACCAGCCTGGCCAACATGGTGAAACCCTGTCTCTACTAAAAATATAAAAATCAGCCAGGTGTGGTTGCACATGTCTGTAATCCCAGCTACTTGGGAAGCTGAGGCAGGAGAATCACTTGAACCCGAGAGGTGAAGGTTGCAGTGAGCTGAGATCACACCACTGCACTCCAGGCCAGGCGACATAGGGAGACGCCATCTCAAAAATAAAATAAAAGACTTATTAGCTGGGTGTGGTGGCGTGCACCTGTAGCCCCAACTACCTTGGAGGCTGAGGTGGGAGCATCACTTGAGCCTAGGAGGTCAAAGGTGCAGTGAGCTGTGATTGTGCCACTACACTCCAGACTGGGTGAGAGAGAGAGACCCTGTCTCAAAAAAAAAAAAAAAAAAAAAAAAAAAAAAAAAAAAAAGAAAAAAGAAAAGGAAAAAGAAAAAGAAAAGAATTTAAGACTCAGGCACTAGGTCTTCCATTATTATCCCATTTAATGGGCAGGGCCTCTGCCTGCTATCTCCCTTACCCTGTCTGGCTTCCATAGACTCAATTATTTATTAGGTCCCTGTTTGTCCAAATGGGTGTATCTGTGGCCCCAGGGGTGTGTTGGTGACACCCAAAACAGTCCTGGGTGTTTGGTGTTTATATTTGATACAAGTGAGGGGGCAGCAAAATCTGGAGGTACCAAGTCCTCAGGCCCAGGCCAATCATTTACTCCTGTTTCTTTACATAAAACACAGTGGGATCAGACCTGATAACTCAGGAAATGCACATACACATTTTGGCCCCAGGTTGGGCATTTCTGGAGAGTCTGGGAAAGGCCAGGCTGGTCTTACAAATACTCTTATGCCAGCAGGGGGTGGGGGAAGCAAGTAGGAGAGTAGATGACCGGTAGGCTCTAGAGTCAGCAGGCCTTGTTCTGTTTGTGTTGTGTGTGCTGCAGTGGGGGATGCATTATAAATGCAGCCAGTCAGAGGGCCCCTGGCTTCAGAACCTCAGACGGTACTGGTTCCGAGATTCTGTGCAAGCCTCATGGAAATGAAGCTGCCAGGCCAGGAGGAGTTTGAAGCCTCCAGTGCTCCTAGAAATATTCCTTCAGGGGAGCTGGACAGCAACCCTGGCCCTGGCACCAGCCCCAGCCCTGATGGCCCCTCAGACACAGAGAGCAAGGAACTGGGAGTACGCAAAGACCCTCTGCTCTTCATTCAGCTGAATGAGCTGCTGGGCTGGCCCCAGGCACTGGAGTGGAGAGAGACAGGCAGGTAAGTTGGATGCAGGCCAGTTCTGTGGGATCCTTCCCCTTCCCCAGCTGGAGCCTCCTATATGCCCCCCAGTGCTTCCTGTGGGGCTGCCCCAAATTAGGATTTTCCCAGCTGTGTTCCCTTATTTCAGGGTCTTACCTTCCATGATGCCCAGCCTCTTCTGCAGTCTAGTTTTGAGATCCCCAAGACCCAAGATGAAGGGTGACTGCCAGGGGTGGGGGGAACACTTCACACCACTGGGCCCAGGACACCCTCATTGCCTTGCCTTCCCTAGCTCCTCTGCATCTCTGCTCCTGGACATGGGAGAAATGCCCCCAATAACACTGTCTACCTCTACCCACCTTCATCACAGGTGGGTACTGTTTGAGGAGAAGTTGGAGGTGGCTGCAGGCCGGTGGAGTGCCCCTCATGTGCCCACCCTGGCACTGCCCAGCCTCCAGAAGCTCCGCAGCCTGCTGGCCGAGGGCCTTGTACTGCTGGACTGCCCAGCTCAGAGCCTCCTGGAGCTTGTGGGTAGGCTGGGAGCCTTTGCAGGAAGGGCCTGGGTAGCCATGCCTTTTCCCCAGGATTTCCCCTCCAAAGTCTTGGAATCTTCCAGAGCCCACCTCTACCCCTCCTAGGATTGCCTACCCTTGTCACAGGTGGACATGGAAAAGCAGGGTGGAGGAGCAAGTTCATTGGCCCTGGCATTCTGAGACTCCCAGAAGGGAAAGGGGTCTGGGCAGAGGGAGAAGGGGAAGAGTGTGGGGCAGGGAACTCTCAGGAAGGAGATAACCCCCAATCCGTTCTCCAGAGCAGGTGACCAGGGTGGAGTCGCTGAGCCCAGAGCTGAGAGGGCAGCTGCAGGCCTTGCTGCTGCAGAGACCCCAGCATTACAACCAGACCACAGGCACCAGGCCCTGCTGGGGTGAGAGCCCCTCCCTGGGCCCAGGACCAAGACCCTGGTGTGGCAGGGTCTCAGATCTCCCCTGCACCTTCCAGGGCTAGAAGTAGCCCAGGCTTAGTTCAGGCTCCAAGCCAGGACTCATGATCAAGAGGAAACTTGTGGTAATGTTGTGGGGAGAAGATTCAGGGGGCTAGAATCGTAAGAGAGCTCTGTGAAGAGATGTACTTGGCAGGCACTATGCCAAGAGCTTTACACGCAGTATTTCATTTGATCTTCACAACCACCCTGTAAATAGTACCACAATTATCCCCATTTTAGTGATGAAAAAACTGAGGCTCAGAGTGGAGAAGGGTGTACTCTAATTCTTACAGCTTGTCAGTGGCAAAAGTAATTAGGGAATCCTGGTGGATCCACCCCAAAGCCTGTGGTCTTAATCACTGCATAATCCTGTTTTGTAGGCTCTACTCATCCAAGAAAGGCTTCTGACAATGAGGAAGCCCCCCTGAGGGAACAGGTTTGTGGCCCTTCCTTGGGGTCCCTTTCCAGTGGCTGGGAGAGGGGTTAGAAATTAACAAAAGTCTACTCTCCACTGGATTTCTCATCAGTTGAGATCTTATCCTCCCCAAATAACCTTTCATACTCTGTGTCTCCTTGAACCCCCATCCAGTATCAGAACCCCCTGAGACAGAAGCTGCCTCCAGGAGCCGAGGCAGGGACTGTGCTGGCAGGGGAGCTGGGCTTCCTGGCACAGCCACTGGGAGCCTTTGTTCGACTGCGGGATCCTGTGGTACTGGGGTCCCTTACTGAGGTGTCCCTCCCAAGCAGGTAAGGCTACTTGGGAGTGAGTGGGAGTCTGGGATCCCAGAGCCCAGAAGGGTCTTTACTGGGGAGGGGAAGGAGGGTCTCAGTCTGATTCTCTAAGGCTGTGGGGAGGATGGTGCTCAGGGGTCTGGGGAGAGAGTAGGGGTCAGAACTGCATGGTAGGTGTGCAAATGAGTGTGTTTATGGGAGCTGATAGGTCAGAGCTGAGCATCAGAGGCCAGGGCTGCCCTGTGGGAAAGCAGCCTGTGAATCTCTGGGGCCTGGTTCCTTCCTCAGGTTTTTCTGCCTTCTCCTGGGCCCCCCTATGCTGGGAAAGGGCTACCATGAGATGGGACGGGCAGCAGCTGTCCTCCTCAGTGACCCGGTAAGCTAAGCAGGTGTGTGTGTGTGCGCGCGCACGTGCGCACGCACTCACGCGCACATGCCTGTGTGTATGTGCACACATGCATGCATGCATGGGTTTGTGTGAGTATGTGGACTCGGTATGTGTGCCTAAGTACAGCAATGAGGCAGAGTGAGCAATGAGACTGAAGTTTCCTTGTCTCCTAGTGCAGCCCCATTACTGGCTGAGTGCTGGCACACTATAGGCATTCAATAGATACCCACTGAATGAATGAATTAATGCATGCATAAAGGAATGTGTGAATGACTTGTCTGCCTCTGTGACTTGTGTCTAGTTTTGACACTATGAAAATGCATGTAAGAGACCAGATTTGCACTTACCACCCATTCTGTGTCCCCATCCTCAGCAATTCCAGTGGTCAGTTCGTCGGGCCAGCAACCTTCATGACCTTCTGGCAGCCCTGGATGCGTTCCTAGAGGAGGTGACAGTGCTTCCCCGGGGTCGGTGGGACCCAACAGCCCGGATTCCCCCGCCCAAATGTCTGCCATCTCAGCACAAAAGGTACCTGGGAGCTATCATCCCATACAGATTCCTGCCCATAGGCCCTGGGTCTGATTCCATTGTTGACGGGGGTGAGGTCCCAGGAAAGAGATAGGGACCTATCTTTGGTTTTGGAGTCAGGCAGACCTAACTCGGAGTTCTGCTGGACTTCTCTCGCTAAGAGACCTGAACAAAACCTTCCCTGCCCCAGCCTGGCTTTCTACAGGTCGCAATATGACCTGGACCTTCTTGAGGCCCCTGTGTCGCCATGGTCCCCTCGCCAGCAGAGACAAGAGCAGCCGCCAGGGGGCAGGGCGCCACCAGCTCTGGGCCGAGTCCGGACCGGTTGGAGATCCTTAGCCAACCTCGGGTTCCCCTCCTCCTCAGGCTTCCCTCGCAACAGCGGGAGATCAGAGGTCCCTCCGGCCCGCGCCTGACCTCGGCTGAGGACAGGCACCGCCATGGGCTGCACGCACCCAGCCAGGAGTTGCAGCGGACTGGCAGGTGAGGCGAGCTGGGAGGAAGCAAGGGTAGGTGACCTGGGGAGGGGAGGAGTCACAGGGAAACTGAGGTGTGTGCTCACTGTGGGAGGGGCTCACCCGGCCACAGGGAAAGTAGCGGGGATGTGGGTGTGGAGTGTGAAAACCTGGATCACTGACGACCCTCGGACGGGAGGCTGTTTGGGGGCCTTATCCAGGACGTGCGCAGGAAGGCCCCATGGTACCCCAGCGATTTCTTGGACGCGCTGCATCTCCAATGCTTCTCGGCGGTACTCTACATTTACCTGGCCACTGTCACTAACGCCATCACTTTCGGGGGTCTGCTGGGAGATGCCACTGATGGTGCCCAGGTGGGTAGGGCCCAGGGGGCAGGCACAAGCCTTGGTGTCTCCTAGTCCTTCCCTTCCCCTGGGACTATGGGTAAGTTAAGGAGGCTCTCCCAAAGCTTGGGCTCCTGTCCTGAGGACTTCAGGGTCCTCTGCTGAGCCCCTGTTGGCTTTCAGGGAGTGCTGGAAAGTTTCCTGGGCACAGCAGTGGCAGGAGCTGCCTTCTGCCTGATGGCAGGCCAGCCCCTCACCATCCTGAGCAGCACTGGGCCGGTGCTGGTCTTTGAGCGCCTGCTCTTCTCTTTCAGCAGGTAGGAGAGCTACTCCCATCACCAGATCCTCACTAGTGCCATGGTCAGTCTGCTCCTGGCTGGGTGAATAGGAGAGGGTGGGAGCTATCTGTTTGGGTTGAGGGATACCTGACCTGGGTTTAGTGGGAAGCAGACAGCCCTGCTAAGCCTTCCTGTCTCTCATCCCCACAGAGATTACAGCCTGGACTACCTGCCCTTCCGCCTATGGGTGGGCATCTGGGTGGCTACCTTTTGCCTGGTGCTGGTGGCCACAGAGGCCAGTGTTCTGGTGCGCTACTTCACCCGCTTCACTGAGGAAGGTTTCTGTGCCCTCATCAGCCTCATCTTCATCTACGATGCTGTGGGCAAAATGCTGAACTTGACCCATACCTATCCTATCCAGAAGCCTGGGTCCTCTACCTACGGGTGCCTCTGCCAATACCCAGGCCCAGGAGGTGGGTAAGGGAAACAGAGACCTTGGTCAGGTGAAGAAGGATGTAGGGAAGGGGAGGGGTTGCACCCTTACTATCCCCCCTGGTTAAGTTCAGCAAAATGCTGCATACTTCCCAATAACTGGCAGTACTATTTCCACTCTGGTTCTGAATCAATTGAGAAGTAAGACAACAGAAGGCCCAATATCGTCTTCCTTTCTAACAACACTGATAGAGGAACATGGGTTATATCTATGGGTGAATGGGCTTCCTAATAATGAAGCCAAAATTGAATAGACTTACCCACCAGTCATGGAAGCACTGGTTTGAGACTATCTTGCCCCAGGGAAGCAGAGCTAAACACATACATCAAACAGGCAGCTTATACTCGAGTGAGGGGAGAGAAAGGGGCAGGGCCAGGTATGCCCAGCTTCATTTCCTGAAATCACCAATCAAATACATCACTGCTCTTCTGGGTGAGAGTGGCCGGCCAGGTGGAGAGAGGCTTAGAGTATTACACTTGCATATATCCCTCCACATGGAAGGCAACACCAGGACTGGGAAGAAATGGCCTCTCTACATGTTCTTCTATCAGTGCTAGGCATGAACAAGACCAGTTCTAGCCCTGGTGGAAACACACAGATTTGTATACTTCTTTATTCTGTCAACATTTGCCGAGCATTTGCTGTGGCCAGGTCCAGTGCTTGGTACACGGGATGCAGATGGGTAGAGAATTTGAGAGGATGAGGGCATGAGACAATGTCCTGAGCAGTACACACTTGGTAGTGATAGAGTCAGCAGACAGATGAGTCACAATTAAGAACTCTGGTTCAGCTGGACCCATCAGATTAGAATTTTATGGGGCTGGAGAAGGCTCCCAGGGGAGGGAACATACATCTGAATTATTCTCTGCTTCCCAGGAAATGACTCTCAATGGATAAGGACAAGGCCAAAAGACAGAGACGACATCGTAAGCATGGTGAGGGACTGCTCCTGGGAGGTTCTAGGAAGGAAAGGGTGGAGACCAAGGCAGTCGGTGGTTCCTAGCTCTTCCTACCCATAGGTTAAGGAAACCTTCATAGGTGAGTGTGGCTTAGCCATTTCCTACAGCTGGGAACTTCCCATCCTGGGCCTTTGGTATCTCTGTGGGTCCCTCCTCCTTTAAAGTGGGTCTGGGAGAGCAGGACATTTACTCCATTGCCTGTAACCCCACCTCGACCCTCCTGTGTACAGGACCTAGGCCTGATCAATGCATCCTTGCTGCCGCCACCTGAGTGTACCCAGCAGGGAGGCCAGCCTCGTGGCCCTGGCTGTCATACAGTCCCAGACATTGCCTTCTTCTCCCTTCTCCTCTTCCTTACTTCTTTCTTCTTTGCTATGGCCCTCAAGTGTGTAAAGACCAGCCGCTTCTTCCCCTCTGTGGTGAGTGTCACCTTTCTTTTTGTGGGAGAGGCCTGACTCTAAGCTTTGGGTCCTATCTGTAAGTGGGAAGTGGTATGGAAAAAGAGGGATGGCAGGTCTGGACCTGACTGAGTGTCCACTGTGTGCCAGGTGCGCAAAGGGCTCAGCGACTTCTCCTCAGTCCTGGCCATCCTGCTGGGCTGTGGCCTTGATGCTTTCCTGGGCCTAGCCACACCAAAGCTCATGGTGCCCAGAGAGTTCAAGGTGAGAGCCAGAGAATAGGGTTGGGGGGCCATAGGGGAAAGCAGGGCCAGCAGACCATGGGAAAGGAAAATGCATAATTCCCACACTTCTCTTCTCTAAGCTTCTTTCTTCACTCATAAACTAGAGATAGTAATAATAATGGCCTCACAGTGTTGTCGTGAGGATTCAGTGAAGTACTGCAGCAGACACGTGAGTACAGAGAATACACGGTAGCTATTATTATAGGGTATGGGTTAAGAGAATGGGTTCTGATCAGCCAGCCCTGGGTTTGAGTTCCAGTTCTTCCACTTCCCAGCTATGCATCAGGCAAGTTAATGCACATTTCTAAGCCTCAATTTCTTCATCTATAAAATGGAAATAATAAAATGACAATAGTTCCTATTCCGTAGATTGTTTTGAGTTTACAGAAGATCACAATGGAAAGCACTTACCACATGCCTGGCACACACCAAGTCCTCAATAAATGTTAGCTATTATTGTTATGGGATTGCCCCACCCTTGGCATGGCCCTGCCCACCCCACTACTCCTCACTCTCTTCTTTGCACCCCTTATTGCCTACTCTGATCCAGGAAAGCTGGAACTCCCTTTCCAGGGCATGACAGTGTGTAGACAAGGCTTAGCACTGATTTCTAGACTTTGCCTGTGCATTTGGAGACCTCCTCTCCGAATTCCTCCAAGACAGGAGAGCAGGGAGGACTCCAACTGGGGCAGCAACTGGGGCCCCCTCCCCTACACATATGCTTGTAATCAGAGCTGACGCAGACACACCCAGCTCTGTCCCTGCCTCAGATCAAGGCAGGTCTGAGCCTGAGTTGCCCCACCCAGGATAGGGGAAGAGGGATCTCTAGGGAGCAGGGCTCTGTACATCAAGAAGTATGTGCAGGCCACATCTGCCACCTCCTTCTCTTCCAGGGAGGGAGGGACCCTGAACCAAAGTCCAGAGCCCCTGGTTCCAGCCTGACCTCAGGGCTGGTCTCCTTCCATCTGCTGTCTTTTAAGGCACTGGGATGCTTTGAACCAGCTGTGCACACACACCCCACTAGCATCTAGTGTCTTGGGGTGGGAGCAGGTTGTGGAAGAATGCCAAGGTTGAGGTGTGCAGGTGAGATGCTCTTGGGAGACCCTCTCCAACCTGTCCATGAAATGCCCTCCCCCAGCCCACACTCCCTGGGCGTGGCTGGCTGGTGTCACCTTTTGGAACCAACCCGTGGTGGTGGAGTGTGGCAGCTGCCCTGCCTGCCCTGCTGCTGTCTATCCTCATCTTCATGGACCAACAGATCACAGCGGTCATCCTCAACCGCGTGGAATACAGACTGCAGGTAAGGACTGCTGGGCAAGGCCCTAGACCAAGGGACAGAAGCTCCAGGGTAGTCTACGCTCCCCCATCCTACCTCAGAGGACAGAGGGCCAGGGCCTGGGCTAGCTTCATCCTCATTGCCCCCACCACTACCTGCAGAAGGGAGCTGGCTTCCACCTGGACCTCTTCTGTGTGGCTGTGCTGATGCTACTCACATCAGTGCTTGGACTGCCTTGGTATGTCTCAGCCACTGTCATCTCCCTGGCTCACATGGACAGTCTTCGGAGAGAGAGCAGAGCCTGTGCCCCTGGGGAGCTCCCCAACTTCCTGGGTATCAGGTAAGGGCAGTATTTAGGAAGCGGAGTAAGAGGTGGGCTGCAAGGTAGGGCAATGGGGAACATGGCAGAGTTATTTGGGCAGCTTTAATTCTAAACTGGTGTCCTACAAGCACTACAGTGGCACAATGAGTGAGTTCTGGGGTCTGAGATGGGTAAGTCAGATCTTCCCCTCTCTTCTCTCAGCCATGGGGACTGGGAGGGCCCTCAAGAGGAGCATCATCAATGCAAAGGTAGAGGCAGCCAGGGCTGAAGTGGAGGGTCAGGTGCCACCTAATAATCCTCACTCAATGTAGAAGTTACAAAGGAATCCATCATAAAAACAATTTTGGAACCGTTGGAAACACAGTCTAAGTATCTAAAGTATATGAAATCAACTTTATAAATTGTGAAATGTAAGTCTTTTTTTTTTTTTTTTTTTTTTTTGAGACGGAGTCTGGCTCTGTTGCCCAGGCTGGTGTGCAGTGGCCGGATCTCAGCTCACTGCAAGCCCCGCCTCCCGGGTTCACGCCATTCTCCTGCCTCAGCCTCCCGAGTAGCTGGGAGTACAGGCGCCCGCCACCTCGCCCGGCTAATATTTTTTGTATTTTAGTAGAGACGGGGTTTCACCGTGTTAGACAGGATGGTCTTGATCTCCTGAACTCGTGATCCGCCCGTCTCGGCCTCCCAAAGTGCTGGGATTACAGGCTTGAGCCACCATGCCCGGCCTGAAATGTAAGTCTTTATGGCAGTGTAAACATTGCTAATTTTCCATCAAAATAAAAATGAAGAGCAACTGTGAACTTGAATTGATGGAGAGGTCTGGGACTCTTACCTTGAAGTGCTCTGCCCCTTCCTCTCCACCAATTTTTCACATCAAGCTAAGGGCTCATCCCTCCAGGTGACCTACTGGGGTATTCCTCTAGTTTCCTCTTGCTGCTAGGGTCTGTACTGGTGTTCAGCCAGGATCTCCAGTCTGGGTACCCCAGGGACTCTCCCAGACCTCACCTAACTCTTCCCTCTCCCCACAGGGAGCAGAGGCTGACAGGCCTGGTGGTGTTCATCCTTACAGGAGCCTCCATCTTCCTGGCACCTGTGCTCAAGGTACCTTTGTTATACAAGCCAGGATCAGGGTCAGTGCAGTAATAATAGGAGCACAGCAAGAACTGACACTAGTTGAACACTTACAGTGCGCCAGGTGCTCTGTTAAGTATTCTCCATACATGGTCTCATTTAATCCTCACATTAACCCTGAAAGGAATATGTACCTTACAAATGAGGCAGCCGAAGGTTAAAGAGGCAAAGTAACTTGCAAGAGCCCATCAAAAGAGCCAGTTTTTCAGATCTGTCTGAGAACCCAAACTCTTATCCAATGGGCTTTTTACCCAGTGGAGCAAGGTGTGGGTGTGCCACCACCATCCCCTAGGGTCTAAGTGCTACCCTTGCTGTAGCCTCCCAACAAACCTGAGACTAAGAGTATGATCAGGTAAGATCATACAAATATCAACAAACCTGAGACTAAGAGTATGATCAGGTAAGACTAAGAGTAAGATCAGACTAAGAGTATGATCAGGCCAGGTGCGGTGGCTCATGCCTGTAATTCCAGCACTTTGGGAGGCTGAGGTGGGAGGATCACTTGAGTGCAGAAGTTTGACACCTACTTGGGCAACATAAGGAGACCCTGTCTCTACAAAAAATAAAAAAGGTAGCTGGGCATGGTGGTGTGTGCCTGAGGTGGAAGGATCACTTGAGCCCAGGCATTTGAGAGTGCAGTGAGTGGTGATCACTGGATGACAAGAGCAAGACTGTCTCAAAAAAAAAAAAAAAAAAAAAGGGACCCCAGAAAAACTCTGAGGCAAAAAGCCTTCACTTCTCCTTCACCAGAGATATATAGAATATTTGCCATATGCGAGACTGCTAGGCATGTGGGAGAAGTAGGGGTCGGGGGAATATTGAAAAGAAATATGGAACTAAGCCCCTACCAGCAACACACACACGAGCAAAAATTAAGTAACAAGTAATAGCAGAAAGGCTTAACAAGCCAAGACAGCAAAGCAGTCAAGGAGGGTGTGGAGAATGTCAGACAAGAGTCACTGGCAGGATGACAAGAGGTTAGGGAAGGGAAAGGTCATGGAAGCTGGGTGAGAGTAGAGTACGGAAAGAGCCAGATGGACTGGATCAGCCACTTACTAACTGGGTGACTCTCATTCACAGACATTTACAGAGCATAAACCATATGCTAGGCTGGGTGTGGTGGCTCACACCTGTAATCCCAGTACTTTGGGAGGCCGAGGTGGGCGGATTGCTTGAGCTCAGGAGTTTGAGACCAGCCTGTGCAACATGGCGAAATCCCATCTCTACAAAAAACACAAAAGTTAGCTGGGCGTGGTGGTGTGCACCTGTAGTCCCAGCTACTTGGGAGGCTAAGGTGGGAGCATCACTGAGCCCAGGAGGTCTAGACTGCAATGAGCCAGGTTTGTGACACTGTACTCCAGCCTGGGCAGAGTGAGATCTTGTCTCAAAAAACAAAAGAAAACAAACAAACAAAAAAACCCAAAAAACAGAAAACCCGAAACAAAAAACAAACAAAAACCCATATACCAAGCACTGTTCTAGGTACTGGGGATATAATGGTAGTCAAAAGAAATCATTTTTCCAACCTTGCAATCTGGTGAAAGGAGAAAGGTTTGTTTTTTTTTTTGAGACGGAGTCTCGCTCTGTCGCCCAGGCTGGAGTGCAGTGGCACGATCTCGGCTCACTGCAAGCTCCGCCGCCTCCCAGGTTCACGCCATTCTCCTGCCTCAGCCTCCCTAGAAGCTGGGACTACAGGCGCCCACCACCACACCCGGCTAATTTTTTTGTATTTTTAGTAGAGATGGGGTTTCACCGTGTTCGCCAGGATGGTTTTGATCTCCTGACCTCGTGATCCGCCCACCTCGGCCTCCCAAAGTACTGGGATTACAGGCGTGAGCCACCGCACCCGGCCAGAGAAAGATTTTTAAAAGTTAAAACAGGAGGCCAGGCATGGTGGCTCACGCCTATAATCCCAGCACTTTGGGAGGCCGAGGCGGGTGGATCACCTGAGGTCAGGAGTTCGAGACTAGCCTGGCCAACATGGCAAAACCCTGTCTCTACTAAAAATATAAAAGTTAACCGGGCGTGGTGGCAGGTGCCTATAATCCCAGCTACGTGGGAGGCTGAGGTATGAGAATCACTTGAGCCTGGTGGGTAGAGGTTGCAGTGAGCTGAGATCAAGCCACTTCACTTCAGCCTGGGTGAAAGAGCAAAACTCCATCTCAAAAAAAAAAAAAAAGAAAGAAAGAAAAAAAATTAAAACAAGAAAATAGGATAACTTTAGATAGTGATAACTTCTATGAAAAATAGAAGAAGATAAGATGATTAAGAGTGCCAGGGGCTACTTTAGATTGGGCCTGAAGTTAAAAAGTCAATGAAGACCTTTCAGGGTGTCATGAGATGAGGCATGAGTAATAAGAATAAACTGGTCATGAGAAAGTCTGGAGGAAGAGCATTTTAGGTGGAGGGAATAGCAAAGTAAAAGGCTTTGCAAGGGGTAGGCACAAACTTGGGCATGTTGAGGGAAGGAAAAGCAGTTAGTATAGTGGGTGCATAAAGAACAGAGGGAAATGTGATAGATAAGATTGGAGTGGTAGGTCAAGTAATGGACAAAGTTACTTAGTTCCTCTGAAATTCAATTTCCCAATCTGTAAAATGAGGCAATAATAACATTTACTTCATCTGATTGATTTGAGGATTCAATCAGATCAGGCATGAAAAGTGTGAAAGGGGCCGGGCGCGGTGGCTCAAGCCTGTAATCCCAGCAATTTGGGAGGCCGAGACGGGTGGATCACAAGGTCAGGAGATCGAGACCATCCTGGCTAATACGGTGAAACCCCGTCTCTACTAAAAAATACAAAAAACTAGCTGGGCGAGGTGGTGGGCGCCTATAGTCCCAGCCACTCGGGAGGCTGAGGCAGGAGAATGGCGTAAACCCTGGAGGCGGAGTTTGCAGTGAGCTGAGATCCCGCCACTGCACTCCAGCCTGGGCGACAGAGGGAGACTCCGTCTCAAAAAAAAAAAAAAAAGAAAAGTGTGAAAGGAAAGGCAAGGCCTGGGCAGACCTAGATGCTAGATGCTAGAGGGATCTAGGACATCTAGGCATCCTGGGGCATCTGGGAGGTCGGCAGAGGTAAGCTTTGCTAACTCTCTGCTTCTTTCTACCAGTTCATCCCAATGCCTGTGCTCTATGGCATCTTCCTGTATATGGGGGTGGCAGCACTTAGCAGCATTCAGGTGAGCCCATTAAAATCACCTAACAAAAGAAAAAAAAAGAATAAAAAGAGAAACAAAAAAGAACAAAATTACCTAGCAACCCCACTCCTTTTTTCTTTTCTGCTGGCATCTCCTGTCTACACTTGAGAATTCCCCTCTTACTCTCTTTTTTCTGTCTCTCCTGGGCTCAGGGACTCAGCTGCCATGCTTCCCGCCTGCTCCCAGTGCTGGGCTACGATAGCTATCAGTAACACCCTCCTGTCAGGCTACCTGAGTGCCCTGCTTTTCTCTTCCTCTCGTTCCCCTAGTTCACTAAGAGAGTGAAGCTGTTGTTGATGCCAGCAAAACACCAGCCAGACCTGCTACTCTTGAGGCATGTGCCTCTGACCAGGGTCCATCTCTTCACAGCCATCCAGCTTGTCTGTCTGGGGCTACTTTGGATAATCAAGTCTACCCCTGCAGCCATCATCTTCCCCCTCATGGTAACCTGAGGCAGGGTTGGGCTGTGTCCTGGAGGGTCTTGGGAGACTCTGAGCCTGGAAGGGTGGCCAAGGCCTCCACGAGAGGAAGAATCTCCCCTCTCACTCGCTGTGGCTCTCCCTGGTTGGGAATCCTAAGACAAAGAAAAAGATGGCAGAGTGATACCTATGTATGGGCTAGTCCTGGGATACCTGATTCACCTCTTTTCCCAACCTCTTTGGAGTGATCAGCCACAGGTAAGAACATAAAACCCAGAAGAAATCTAAGGTCTTGGTAGAGGAAATGGTGACACTTTTATTACTCAGTGAGGTGATAACATAGGTGGCTTCTGGCCTTGTTCTTATTGAGGAAGTTAAGAGTCATAGGCTTTGCAGTAGAACCAATCTGCTTACTATATCCCAGATGTGTGACCTCTGGGAAGTAACTAATCACTCGGGGTCTCAGTTTCCTTCTCTGTACGATGGGAATAATTATTCTACCTCATAGGAATGTGCTAGCATTCAGTGAAACTGATATACAATGCCTAGCACATAGGAAGTGCTCAAGAAGTGTTATTATTAATGTTCCTACTGATGTTGCTGACAGGCCTGGGCCATGTTTCTGTTCCTGCAGTTGTTGGGCCTTGTGGGGGTCCGAAAGGCCCTGGAGAGGGTCTTCTCACCACAGGAACTCCTCTGGCTGGATGAGCTGATGCCAGAGGAGGAGAGAAGCATCCCTGAGAAGGGGCTGGAGCCAGAACACTCGTTCAGTGGAAGTGACAGTGAAGATGTGAGCTCCAGGCTGGGTCCTCTCAGGAGAATGTGTCGGGGTTTGGGAGAGCGTTCTTGTCCAGGAGCTGTCCCTAAATAATATCTCCATTAAGCCTGCAGATCTGATCAACAGTCATTTCCCTTAGCTGTGTATGGACACATAGGCAGACCGAAGGGGTGAAGGAAATCTTTCTTCACAGGACAGGGGCCCTTGATGTGGGTGGAAAGGGCTGAGGCTTCAGCTCAAGTGGGCTGTCTTTCTCAACTCTGATCTTTGTTTTGTCTCACTGTGGGTTTATATCCGGTCAGTGGGTCCCTTCCTCTATGTTGTCTCTCACTATCTGTCTTTCTATCTATTCTCAATCCATCTTGGGATCTGTCTTCCACAGTCAGAGCTGATGTATCAGCCAAAGGCTCCAGAAATCAACATTTCTGTGAATTAGCTGGAGTAGGAGTCTGGGAGTGGAGACCCCAGGAAACAGCATGAGGTGAGGATGTGAGGGAAGTGCTCCTGATGTTGAGGATGGGAGGTGTGGGCTTAGAACTTGGAACTCTCCAGTGTGTTGACCAGCCCTGTTTTCTCCTTACTCCAGTCCCTTACGAATCCTAGACTGGGGGTGCTGGGGTATAGAAGGGTCTCTTCCTAGCGAAGAATAACTGGCAAGGGTGCCTAGGCTTGGCTCCCTGTGGTTCTGAAGTTTGGTCAGTAGAGAGAGTTCAATCTCACACCAAATGAGAAGTGGAGATGGATGTTGTGAGGGGCGGTGCCCTGGCAAAAGAATGGGAAGGAGTGGGAAGGAGAGGAAGGGAGGAGAAAGCCTAGTGTTCCTTTCCCTTGCTTGGAAGGCTCCTCTCTTAGGCTGCTGAGACCCACACTCTAGACTTGTGGAGGAAATCTCTATCACTTGTCCTCTCTGCCATTCCTTTATTTTATTCATCCATATATCAAGCATTTTCTGAGTACCTGTCATGTAGTATCTTGGTGGTAGAAATAGTAAGACAGTCATGGTCCCTGACCTCAGGAAACTTAAATCCCAGTGGGAAAGTAGACAAATAAACAGACAACTGTTAGAGTGGGATAGTGCTGATAAGGGAAGAACAGGGCATGGCATGGGAGCAGGGCTTCTAACCTCTTCTTAGAGAACAGTAAGGTGGAGTGGTGAGAGTTGGTGAAGGTGGGGTGGTGGTGGTTGGGTGGTGGGTGTTCCATTTCTACGAGGAAATGGTCCATAATTTGAAATCCAAATAATGAATAGAAGCTAGCCAGGCAGCTAGGCACAGCAGCACACAATTGTAGTCCCAGCTACTAGGGAGGCTGAGTCAAGAGTCCAGGACTTTAAGCTGTAGTGTGCAATAATCACGACTGTGAATAGCCACTGCACTCCAGCCTGGGCAACATAGTGAGATCCTGTCTCTAAAAAAAAAACGTTTTAAAGGAGCAAGCCAGGACTAGATGGAAGGAAAATATTCTAAGCAAGGCCACAGCATGTACAAAAGCCTGGAACTGGTTACCCTTAAAAAGCTGAACTCTCTTTTGGGGCCGAGTACAGTGGTTCACGCCTGTAATCCCAGCACTTTGGGAGGCAGAGGTGGGTAGATCACCTGAGTTCAGGAGTTTGAGACCAGCCTGGCCAACATAGTGAAACTCCGTCTTTACTAAAAATACTAAAATTAGCTGGGTGTGGTGGTGCATGCCCGTAAGAGGCTGAGGCAGGAGAATCACTTGAACCCGGGAGGTGGAGTTTCAGAGGTTGCAGTGAGCCAAGATTGTGCCACTGCACTCCAGCCTGGGCGACAGAGTGAGACTCCGTCTCAAAAAAAAAAAAAAAAAAAAAAAAAAAATCAAAACCAAAAATCTCTCTTTTGGGCCATAGAACACCCTCATCTTCATGCTTCTCCAAGCCCAAGAGCCTAAGAGCCAGGCCGGATGCGGTGGCTCACGCCTGTAATTCTGGCACTTTGGGAGGCCGAGGCAGATGAATCAGTTGAGGTCAGGAGTTCGAGATCAGCCTGGCCAACATGGTGAAACCCTGTCTCTACTAAAAATACAAAAATTAGGCGGGCGTGGTGGCGGACACCTGTAATCTCAGCTACTGGAGACGAGGATTGCCTGAACCCGGGAGGCAGAGGTTGCAGTGAGCCGAGATTGCACCATTGCACTCAGGCCTGGGCAACATGAGCGAAACTCCATCTCAAACAAAAAGAAGCACCTAAGAGCCTCTGACACTTGCAATGGGAAATTTGGGGGACTGGAGAGAGAAAGGGGAATTCACTGGCTGGCCCTGAACAAGATCTCCTGGGCGCTCCTTATCTCTTATCATTCTTTTTGCTCTGTTCTTTGCAGTAGTATGTCCCCTGAGCACTTGCTTTGGCCTCACCATGTCTTCTCTTAGTTCACAGGTGCTTATTCAGGAAGTCAGGACACTTTTGGCCTTTGGCTTAACTTCCAGATGCTCAGTCGGCTTGGGGAAGGACTGAAGGGCAGCTGCCAATACCTCAGTTACCTCCTGACCTGAGGGTGGAAAGTGGCAGGAAGCAAGCATGTTTGCTGTGCATTTAGGAAAGGCTGGTGAGCCAGAGGGACGGATCAGGCCCCATTCACTCTCTACTCATTAAAAGGTCCTGAGCCATGAAGTGCTTCACATTTTGAACTTTCTGTCCTCCCAGATTCTCTTTTACAGAATCTAAGGGCCATCAGGGAACTCTTTTCAGCTTGCAAAAAGAAAAAAACCAGTCTTTCCAGAATAAATATTTGTCAGTTTGAAATAGCTTTTTACACATATAAAAATAATTTTTGGCTGGGTGTGGTGGCACATGCCTGTAGTCCTAGCACTTTGGGAGGCTGAGGTGGGAGGATTGCTTGAGCCCAGGAGTTCCAGAGCAGCTTGAACAACAGAGTGAAACCTTGTTTCCACACACACACAAAACAAAAAAAATTAGCTAGGTGTGGTGGTGCATGCCTGTGGTCCCAGCTACTCAGGAGGTTGAGGCAGGAGGATCGATCACTTGAGCCTGGAGGATCACTTGAGCCCAGGAGGTCGAGGCTGCAGTGAGCCATGATCATGCCACTGCACTCCAGACTTGGGAACAGAGCAAGAACCTGTCTCAAATTAAAAAAAAAAAAAAGAAAAAAAAAAGAAACAAGAAAAGCCGGGCGCAGTGGCTCACTCCTGGATCACGAGATCAGGAGTTCAAGACCAGCCTGACCAACACAGTAACACCCCATCTCTACTAAAAATACAAAAATTAACTAGGTGTGGTGGCGCGCACCTGTAATCTCAGCTACTGAGGAAGCTGAGGCAGAAGAATCACTTGAACCGGGGAGGCATAGGTTGCAGTGAGCCAAGATTGCACCACTGCATTCCAGCCTGGGCAACATAGTGAGACTCTATCTCAAAAAAAAAGCAAGAAAAAAAAAAATCTTGGGCTGGGCATGGTGGCTCACACCTGTAATCCCAGCACTTTGGGAGGCCGAGGTGGGTGGATCACTTGAGGTCAGGAGTTTCAGACCAGCCTGGCCAACATGGCAAAACCTCGTCTCTACTAAAAATATAAAAATTAGCCTGGCATGGTGGCACATGTCTGTGATCCCAGCTACTTGGGAGGCTGAGGCAGGAGAATAGCTTGAACCGGGAGACAGAGGTTGCAGTGAGCCAAGATCACGCCACTGCACACTCTAGCCTGGGCAACAGAACAAGACTGTCTCAAAAACAAACAAACAAACAAACAAACAAAAATCATGTTGATGCATGTAGCTGTAGTTTGTTTTCATTGCTAGGTAGCACTCCAGTGTATAACTCTACCACAATTCAATTATCCAGTTTTCTATTGACTCAAAGAATTCACTGGTGAAGCCATTGGGGCCTAGAGGTTGCTTTGTGGAAAGTTTAAGTTGATTAAAATTTTTAAATTTTCAGGCTCTTTATTTCTTCTTCAGCCATCTTTGGTGAATTGTATTTTTCTGGGAATCTATTGATTTTATCTAATTTTTCATATTTATTGACATAAAGTTATTATAACTCTTACCTGCTTAATATCTGTAGCATATTTAGTTATGGTTTTCTTATTTCTCTCTGTTTTTGATTCTTGGTTACTCTTGCAAGTTAGGCTATTTTATTTTTAAAATTTTTATTATTTATTATTTATTTATTTATTTATTTTTGAGACGGAGTCTCACTCTGTCGCTCAGGCTGGAGTGCAGTGATGCTATCACGGCTCACTGCAAGCTCTGTCTCCCCGGTTCACACCATTCTCCTCCCTCAGCCTCCCAAGTAGCTGGGACTACAGGCGCCCACCACTACGCTTGGCTAATTTTTGTATTTTTTAGTAGAGACAGGGTTTCACTATGTTGGCCAGGCTGGTCTTGAACTCCTGACCTCATGATCCACCCGCCTCGGCCTCCCAAAGTGCTGGGATTACGGGCGTGAGCCACTGCGCCCGGCAAGGCTATTTTATTAGTCTTTTTAAATAACTAACTTTTGGCTTTGTTGATCTTCTCTACTGAATGTTTCTCTACTTCATTAATTTCTGCTCTTTATTTTCTTCCTTCTGTTTTCTTTATGTTTATTGCTGTTTTTCTAATCTCTTTTTTTTTTTTTTTTTTGAGATGGAGTCTTGCTCAGTCGCCCAGGCTGGAGTGCAGTGGCACAATCTCGGCTCACTGCAAGCTTCGCCTCCCGGGTTCATGCCATTCTCCTCCCTCAGCCTCCCAAGTAGCTGGGACTACAGGCGCCCGCCACTACGCCCGGCTATGTTTTTTTTTTTTTTTTTGTATTTTTAGTAGAGACGGGGTTTCACCTTGTTAGCCAGAATGGTCTTGATCTCCTGACCTCGTGATCCGCCCATCTCGGCCTCCCAAAGTGCTGGGATTACAGGCGTGAGCCACCGCGCCCGGCCTGTTTTTCTAATTTCTTATTTCCTTATTTTCAGCCTTATTTGTTTCCTAATGTAAACACTACTGTTACGAATTTCCTCCTAAGTACTACTTGTATCTTACAGGTTTTGATATATAATATTCTCATTACCATTTATTTATTCTAAGAATTTTCTAATTTCTACTGATTTCTCCTCTGATTCACAAGTTGTTGAAAAGTGCATTTAAAAATTTTCCAAACTTTTTTTTCCTTTATCTTTTTGTAACTGATTTCTAACTTAATTTCATTTAGATATGAGGAGGCCGGGCACGGTGGCTCACGCCTGTAATCCCAGCACTTTGAGAGGCCAAGGCAGGCAGATCACGAGGTCAGGAGATCAAGACTATCCTGGCTACTAAAAATACAAAAAATTAGCTGGGCGTGGTAATGGGCGCCTGTAGTCCTAGCTACTCGGAAGGCTGAGGCAGGAGAATGGTGTGAACCCGGGAGGCAGAGCTTGCAGTGAGCAGAGATCACGCCACTGCACTCCAGCCTGGGGGACAGAGCAAGAGTCCGTCTCAAAAACAAAAAAAAAACAAAACAAAAAAAAACAAAAACAAAAAAACTATCGGTTAGATACTTATGAGGCTAACTTTATGGCCTGGAATGTTATTAATTTTTGTAAATGTTCCATGTATACTTGAAAATAATGCTTATTCTCCAATTTTCTCTTTTCTTTTGAGATGAAGTCTCACTCTTGTCCCCTAGGCTGGAGTGCAATGGAGCGATCTCGGCTCACTGCAACCTCCACCTCCTGGGTTCAAGCGATTCTCCTGCCTCAGCCTCTGGAGTAGCTGAGATTACAGGTGCCTGCCATCATGCCTGGCTAATTTTTGTATTTTTACTACAGACAGGATTTCACCGTGTTGGCCAGGCTGCTCTTGAACTCCTGACCTCAGGTCATCTGCCTGCCTTGGCCTCCCAAAGTGCTGGAATTATAGGTGTGAGCCACCGTGCCCGGCCCTCCAATTTTCTATTTCTATTAGGCCAGCCTACCAATTGTGCTGTTCAAGATGTTCTATATATGGCATGGCTTTCTTTGGCCTGTTTGAACTAGTAAGTACTGGGGAAGGTATTTTAATAAACCTATTATGATAATGAATTTGTCACTATCTCTTTGAAGAATTGTCAATTTTTGTTTTTATGTATTTTTAAATGCTGTGTTTTGAGTGCTTTCTAGTTTAGAATTGTTATATCTTCCTGGTTAATTGATCCTTTTATTATTTTGTAAAGATTTTATTTTGTAGTGATTAGTAATTCTTTCTGCTTAAAAATTATTTTGTCTGCTAGAAATATAGTTAAATTAGCTTTCCTGTGATTAGAATTTTCCTATATTATGTATTCACATTCTTTGAATTTTAGTCTTTCTGTGTTCTTATATTTTACTTGTATCTTTTGTAATCATGATGTGGTCAGATTTAGTTTTTTTTGTATTTATTTTTATTTTATATAAAAATTTCTTTAGAGGCAAGGTCTCTCTGTCACCCAGGCTGGAGCACAGTGGCACAATCTTGGGCTCACTGCAGCCTCAACCTCCTGAGCTGAAGAGATCCCCCTGCCTCAGCCTCCTGAGTAGCTTGGACTACAAGCACACACCTCCATGCCCTGCTTATTTATTTATTTATTTATTTATTTATTTATTTATTTGAGACAGAGTCTCACTCTGTCACCCAAGCTGGCGTGGAGTGCAGTGGTGCATTCTTGGCTCACTGCAATCTCCAACTCCTGGGTTCAAGCGATTCTCCCGCCTCAGCCTCCTGAGTAGCTGGGATTACAGGTGCGCACCACCATGCCCATCTAATTTTTTTGCATTTTAGTAGAGATGGGGTTTCACCATGTTGCCCAGGGTGGTTTCAAACTCCTGAGCTCAGGTAATCCGGCCGCCTCGGCCTCCCACAGTGCTGAGATTACAGGCGTAAGCTATCGTGCCTGGCCACTCTGCTTATTTATTTTTTCTTTTTTTTTTTTTTTTTTTTTTTTTTTTTTTTTTTTTTTTTTTTTTGAGACGGAGT
Organism: Macaca mulatta; assembly: GCF_049350105.2. Taxonomy (NCBI): domain Eukaryota; kingdom Metazoa; phylum Chordata; class Mammalia; order Primates; family Cercopithecidae; genus Macaca; species Macaca mulatta. Next base: position 149,240,727 of record NC_133411.1, read on the forward strand.
CTCGCTCTGCCACCCAGGCTGGAGTGCAGTGGCCAGATCTCGGCTCACTGCAAGCTCTGCCTCCCGGGTTCACGCCATTCTCCTGCCTCAGCCTCCTGAGTAGCTGGGACTACAGGCGCCCGCCACCTCGCCCGGCTAGTTTTTTTTGTATTTTTTAGTAGAGATGGGGTTTCACCGTGTCAGCCAGGATGGTCTCGATCTCCTGACCTCGTGATCCGCCCGTCTCGGCCTCCCAAAGTGCTGGGATTACAGGCTTGAGCCACCGCGCCCGGCCTATTTATTTTTTCTTAATTTTTGTAGAGACAGGGTCTCACTATGTTGAGACCAGTTTGAGTCTGGTCTCAAACTCCTGACCTCAAGTGATCCTCCTGCCTTGGCCTCCCAAAGTGCTGAGATTATAGGTGTGAACCACTGCAATGGCCCATGATTTTTTTTAATTAATCAATTAATTTGAGACAAAGTTTTGCTCTTGTTGTCCAGGCTGGAGTGCAATGGCGCAATCTCAGCTCACTGTAACCTCCGCCTCCTGGGTTCAAGTGATTCTCAAGTGATTCTCCTGCTTCAGCCTCCCAAGTAGCTGGTATTACAGGCATGCACCACCATGCCAAGCTAATTTTTTTTTTTTTTTTTTTTTTTGAGATAGGATCTCACCTGTCACACAGCCTGAAGTGCAGTAGCACAAATATGGCTCACTGCAGCCTCAAACTCCTCAGCTCAAGTGATCCTCCCACCTCAGCCTCCTGAGTAACTGGGAGCACAGGTGCATGCCACCATGCTTGACTACTTTTTAAAAATTTTTGTAGAGATGGGGTCTCACTATGTTGCCCAGGTTGGTCACAAACTCCTGGGCTCAAGCAATCCTCCTGCCTTGGCCTATAAAAGTGCTGGGATTACAGGCACCAGCCACCATGCCTGGCCAGGTTTTTTGTTTTTAAATCCAATTTGACAATCCATCTTTTAGCTAGAAAATTTAGTAAATTTACATTTAGAGTAATTACTAATATATTTGATTTTGTTTTATTTGCTTTTTTATTTCCTATTTTTCTGTTCCTCTTTTCTCCTTTTCTTACCTTATTTTAGATGGATCGAGCTATTTTTGTCCTTTTTCTTTTTCTTTTCCACTTTCCTCCCTTTACTTGATTGGGATATAAGAAAAAGGGAGGTTAAAGATGACTCCAGTGTTTTGGGTCTCAGCAACAGGAAGAATGGAATTGCCATTGACTTGAGTTTATATTTGGGCATTATGATGCCATTTATTTATTTATTTAGTAGAGACAGGGCTTCACCATGTTGGCCAGGCTGGTCTCGAACTCCTGACCTCAAAGAGATCCACTCATCTCAGCCTCCCAAAGTGTTGGGATTACAGGCATGAGCCACTGTGCCTGGCCGTATGATGCCTTTTAGACAATCAAGTAAAGATGTCAAATAGGCAGCTGGACATGCAAATCTGAAGTACACAAGGAAATCTGAGTCAGAGATAAAATTTATAATTTAATTAGAGTACAAATTATATTGAAAACACAGACTATATAAGATTGCCAAGGAAGTACAATCAGAGAAGAGATCCAAGGACCAAGCCTTAGAACTCTTCACTGTTAAAAGGTTAAGAGGTAGAGGAGCAACCAGGAAAGGAGAAGACTGAGGAGTGGCCAGTGATATGGAATCAAAACCAGGACTTAAGAAAATGTTTCAAGGAGAATTGTTTTTGGTTAGTTTGTCTTGGGGTCATTCTAACTTTCTGTGTCATCTCATTATGAATTTTAAAGTTAAAAATTGGCCGGGCGCGGTGGCTCAAGCCTGTAATCCCAGCACTTTGGGAGGCCGAGACGGGCGGATCACGAGGTCAGGAGATCGAGACCATCCTGGCTAACACGGTGAAACCCCGTCTCTACTAAAAAAATACAAAAAACTAGCCGGGCGAGGTGGCGGGCGCCTGTAGTCCCAGCTACTCGGGAGGCTGAGGCAGGAGAATGGCGTGAACCCGGGAGGTGGAGCTTGCAGTGAGCTGAGATCCGGCCACTGCACTCCAGCCTGGGCGACAGAGCGAGACTCCGTCTCAAAAAAAAAAAAAATAAATAAAGTTAAAAATTATATTTAACCTATCATTTTAGTTGTTTTTTTGGGGAAGATTGTTCAGAAATTATAATCCATACGATGTCAGAAATGGAAATTGTGCCAACCCTTTTTTCAATATTATAAAGAAAAACCCTGGCTGGACACAGTGCCTCATGTGTATAATCCCAGCATTTTGGGTAGCTGAGTGGGGAGGATCACTTGAGCCCTCAGGAGTTCAAGACCAGCCTGAGCAATATAGTGAGACCCTGTCACTAAAAAAAAAAAACATAAAAAATTAGCTGGATGTGGTGGCACATACTGTAGTCCCAGCTACTTGGGGCGGGGGTGGGGATGGGGGAAGGGGTGCTCTAAGGTGGGAGGATCACTTGAGCCCAGGAGTTTGAAGCTATAGTGAGCTATGATTGCACCACTGCACTCCAGCCTGAGTGACATAGATCCTGTCTCAAAATAGTCTAAATTTAAATTATACTTTTAAAAAAATTACTGGAGTTTCACTCTTGCTGCCCAGGCTGGAGTGCAGTGGCATGATCTCGGCTAACTGCAGCCTCCACCTCTGGGGTTCAAGTGATTATCCTGCCTCAGCCTCCCGAGTAGCTGGGACTATAGGCACCCATCATCATGCCCATCTAATTTGTTTTGTAGTTTTAGTAGAGACGGGGTTTCACCATGTTAGCCAGGCTGGTCTCCAACTCCTGACCTCGGGTGATCCACCCGCCTCGGCTTCCCAAAGTGCTGGGATTACAGGCGTGAGCCACCATGCCCAGCCAAGACTTTTTTTTTAAGAGAGAACTTCTTGCTATGTTGCCCAGACTGGTCTCAAGCTCCTGGGCTCAAGCAATCCCCCTGCCTCGGCCTCCTAAAGTGCTGGGATTATGGCATGAGCTACTGCACCCAGCCAAGTGATACTTTAGGCATGTATTTCTCTCAATCAATAGATACTTAGACTATCACATCAGGGTTTTTCTTTTTATTTATTTATTTAATTTATTTTTGAGACAGGGTCTTGCTCTGTTGCCCAGACTGGAGTGCAGTGGTGCAATCATAGCTCACTACAGCCTTGATCTCATAGGCTCTAGCAATCCTCTTGCTTCAGCCTGCCAAGGCTGAGAGGCTACAGGACTACAGGGACTGAGGGGCTACAGTGCAGCTGAACTACAAGTGCATACCACCATACCTGGTTAATTTTTTAAATTATTTGTAGAGATGGGGTCTCGCTATATTGCCCAGGCTGGTCTCGAACTCCTGAACTCAAGCAATCCTCCCGCGTTGGCCTTTCAAACTGCTGGGATTACAGGCATGAGCCATTGCGCCCAGCCTAAATTTAGACTTTAAAAATAAATGTATATTTTACTCATTTCAACAGCATCTACATATTGTTGAAAACATCTTCATTTAGACTTGCTTATTTAAGCATTCAACAAACACTTGTTGAACATCAACAATGTGCTGTCAGATAGGTTTCTCATTTCATGGAGTTTACCTTATAGTGAAGGAGGGGCAAAGAAAGGGTAAGATAATCTCAGATAATGACAAGTACTCTGAAGAAATTAAAATAGGATATGATAGAAAACATTACTTAAGATGGGTGTTCAGGGAAGACCTCTCTGAGGGGATTGCCTTTAAGCTGAGATTTGAGCGACAAGGAGTAAGTGAAAGTATCATCTGCCTAAAGTCAAGGAGTGACACATATACACATAAATTTAAGTGCACTACAGTCCCCAGATTAAGAACCACTGTCAGCCAGGAGCAGTGACTCATGCCTGCAGTCTCAGCACCTTGGGAAGCTAAGGTGGGAGGACTGCTTGAACCCAAGAGTTTGAGACCAGCCTGCATAAGATGGTGAGACTCTATCTCTACAAAAATAATAAAAAATAAGCTAGGTGTGGTGATGCATACCTGTCGTCTCTTTAGCTTGTTCAGTTCAGGTCACGTGAGCCAAGATATTCCTTTCTTGGCTCTAAACCGTAGGTTTGAGTTTTTGTCAGTAAAATAGGGTCAAGAGCCTGGATTTTCAGTCTAGGGTGCTGGAAAGGTTAATTGATGCCTGTAACATTCTTTAAGATCTTTAGTGAAAGACTTGGGGCTGTATATAGGATTACCAAGGGATTGGAAACTCTTCCCTTCCAAGCTCCAGGGAAAATCCCTTCATATCAGTAACCCAGGCCTTTCCTCTCCAGTCTGTAGCTATGGGACAATGGTTCTCAAACTTTTGCAGGCATTAGAATCAAAGGTTGTGATGTGAATTCCCAAGCTCTCTGCCTGAGATTCTGATTCTCCCTGAGGTTCTGAATTCTTACCTTCTTAGTTCTGTATTCTTCTATACCCTTGTCTGGTGTCTCATGCTTCCCAATACTCTAGATTTTTATCTCTGCAAATGAATCTGAGGGTGTACTTGTCCATATACACTATTGTCAGAGACATCTTTGGCTTTTTTTTCCCTGAAGGCAATCCAGAGCAGAGATTGGGGAAGGCAGGAATGTGTCTGTATCTACTTCTCAAAGGTACATAGATATTCATTAGGAGGAGAGTTTGGGGTAATTATTTGAATGAAAGGAGGGAGGAATTGCTGACTGGCACAAAATGAGAGGTGAGTACAAGGAAAGCAACCCTGGTTTGAGGGCCAAGTTCATTGCCTCCTTCCTCTTTTCCTGATGCTAATCCTACTAAAGGGCTGTCCAGGGATTGACTGGTCTTTCATTCATTCATCCATTAAACAAATGCATATTACATAACTATTATATGCCAGGCAGTAGGAATTCATTGTTAACTAAGACATTATCTTTCCTCTCCTGTATTTTTCTGTCTCCCCTACTAGAACGGAGACATTCTAGTAGAAAAATACATATAAGCTGGGTGTAGTGGTACCTGCCTGTAGTCCCAGCTATGAGGGAGGGTGAGATGGAAGCATTGCTCAAGCCCAGGAATTTGAGGCTGCATAGAGCCATGATTAGACTGCTGTACTTTCCTCCAGCCTGGGCAACAGAAAGTCAGTCTTGATAAAAGGAAGGAGGAAGTGGAGGGTGGAGGGAAACATTCTTAGCAAAGGGAACAGGGGTTCAAAGGCCATCAGGCAGGAAAGACTTTGGAATGTTTGAGAAACTGAAAGAAGGACTATCTCGCTAGAGTGGAGTGAGAGAGAGAATATTGCAGGATGAGGTTGGAGAGGATGAGGATTAGGGTTTATAGGTCACCATAATTAATGCCTTGGAAAAAGTAGTGTGGGCAAGGGAGTCTTGCCACTTGGGGTAAGAATAGTAGGGGCCAACCTAGAATAACCAAAACAATCTTGAAAATGAAGAACCAAGTTGGAGGACTCACATTTTCTGATTTCAGAACTTACTACAAAGCTATAATAATCAAGACAGTGTGTGGTACTGTCATAAGGATAGACATACAGATAAGTAGAATTGATAGTCCAGGAAAAACCCCTCACATTTATGGTCAATTAATTTTTGATAAGGTTGCCAAGACAATTCAATGGTGAAACAATAGTCTTTTTTCTTTTTCTTTTTTTTCTTTTTCTTTCTTTCTTTTTTTTTGAGATGTAGTCTCACTCTGTTGCCCAGGCTGGAGTGCAGTGGCATGATCTTGGCTCACTGCAGCCTCCCAGGTTCAAGCAATCCTCCCATCTCAGCCTCCCAAGTAGCTGGGACTACAGGTGTGCACCACCACACCAGCTAATTTTTATATTTTTAGTAGAGTCAGGTTTCACCATGTTGGCCAGGCTAGTCTCGAACTCCTCACCTCAGGTGATCCACCCGCCTCAGCCTCCCAAAGTGCTGGGATTACAGGCATGAGCCACTGTGCCTGACTGAAAGGATCATCTTTTTGATACATGGTGCTGAGAAAATTAGATATCCATATGCAAAAGAATGAAGATGAACACCTACTTCACATCATATGTAAAAATTAACTCAAAATGGATCAATAACCTAAACATGAGAGCTAAAATACTTCTTAGAAGAAAACATAGGTATAAATCTTTATGACCTTGGATTTGGCAATGGTTTCTTAGATATGATACCAAAAGCACAAGGAACAAAAGAAAAAAAAATTGGACATCATCAAAATAAAAAACTTCTGTGCACCAAATGACACTGCCTAGAAAGTGAAAAGACAACCCACAGAATGGGATAAAATATTTGCAAATATAAAACTGATAAGGGACCCAAGAGAATTTAAAACTTATATCCACATAAAGATATACATGAATGTTCATAGCAGCATTATTTATGATAGCCAAAAAGTAGAAATAACCCAAATGAGTCACCAACCCAAAATGATGAATGGATAAGTAAAATGTGTTATATCCATACAGTGAAATATTATTTGGCCATAAAATGGAATGAAGCACCCATACATGCTACAGCAAGAATAAACCTTGAAAACATCATTCTAAGTGAATGAAGCCAGTTACAAGGGATCACATATTATATTATTCCATTTATATGAAATATCCGTAATAGGCAAATCTATAAAGTCATAAGGTAAACTAGTGGTTGCCTAGGGCTGGGGGCCTAGGGATAATGGCTATGGGGTGCAGGAATTCTTTTTAGGAGTGATGAAAATGTTCTAAAATAGATGTGATAAGCACAGCATGGTGGCACACACCTGTAGTTCCTGCTACTCAGGAGGCTAAGGCTAGGAGTTAGAGGCCACAGTGTGCTATGATCTTGTATGTGAATAGCCACTGTACTCCAGCCTGGGCAACATAGCAAGATGCCATCTCTAAAAGTTAAAAAAAAACAAAAAACAAAAAAACAGATGTGATGGTTCCACAGCTCTGCATATAATAAAAGTTATTGACTTGAACATTTTGAGTGAATTGTGTGATATGTGAATGATATTTTAAGAAAGCTGTTAAGGTGGGGGTGCAGTAGCTCATGCCTGTGATCCCAGCACTTTGGGAGGCCAAGGTAAGAGGACTGCTTGAGTCCAGGAGTTTCAGGCTGCAGTGAGCTATGGTTGCACCACTGTACTCCATCCTGGGCAACAGAGCAAGACTCTGTCTCTAAAAAAATAGATAATAAAAAATAAAGCTGTTAAAAAATAAAAAGAATGGTAGGGGCCAGAACCTAACAGGAAGGTCAAAATGGGGAGGTTGAAAACCTCTAGGGCCTCTAAGACCAAAGGAATTAGCACTTCTGGACAAGAACTGGGGAATTTTCCAGTACCAATTCCAGGAACCTACTAGCTAAGTGAACCCAAGGGAAGAATCATGGCCTTGGGAGGTTTCTCCAGGTTGTTTTCAGACATGTTTGTTCACCTTCCATTAATATATCCACTTACAAAGGGGATTATAATGTGCAGTGATGCAAACTAGACCATGTTCCTTCACTAGATCCTCTGCTATTTTCTCTATTTATTTTTGAGACAGAGTCTTGCTGTGTCACCCAGTCTGGAGTGCAGTGGTGGGATCTCAGCTCACTGCAACCTCTGCTTCCTGGGTTTAAGCGATCCTCCCACTTTAGCCTCCCAAGTAGCTGGGACTACAGGCGCCTGCCACCATGCTTGTTCAATTTTTGTATCTTTTGTAGAGATGGAGTTTCACCATGTTGGCCAAGCTGGTCTCAAACTCCTGAGCTCAAGTAATCTGCTTGCCTCAGCCTCCCAAAGTGCTGGGGTTACAGGTGTGAGCCACTGTGCCTGGCTTCCTCTGCTATTTTCTTTTCTTTTCTTTTCTTTTCTTTTGAGACAGGGTTCTGCTCTTGTTGCCTAGGCTGGACTGCAATGACATGATCTCAGCTCACCGCAACCTCCACCTCCCAGATTCAAGCGATTCTCCAGCCTCAGCCTGCCGAGTAGCTGGTATTATAGGAATGTGCCACCACGCCCGGCTAATTTTTGTATTTTTAGCAGAGATGGGGTTTCTCTGTGTTGGTCAGGCTGGTCTCGAACTCTTGACCTCAGGTGATCAGCCTGTCTCGGCCTCCCAAAGTACTTGGATTACAGACGTGAGCCACCACGCCCCGCCTCCTCTGGTATTTTCTTTTCTTTCTCTTTTTTTTAATTGAGACGGAGTCTCGCTCTGTCGCCCAGACTGGAGTACAGTGGTGTGATCTTGGCTCACTGCAAGCTCCACCTCCTGGGTTCACGCCATTCTCCAGCCTTAGCCTCCCAAGTAGCTGGGACTACAGGTGCCCGCCACCACGCCTGGCTAAGTTTTTGTATTTTTAATAGAGATGGCGTTTCACCGTGTTAGCCAGGATGGTCTCGATCTCCTGACCTCGTGATCTGCCTGCCTTGGCCTCCCAAAGTGCTGGGATTACAGGTGTGAGCCACCGCGCCCGGCCTCCTCTGGTATTTTCAATGACACTACATTTATTTCTGAGACCTTAGTTCCAACCTAGACTTATCTCCTGTTTATTGATAACCATAGGATCACAGAGCTGAAAGGTAATCTCATTTTAAAAATACAGAAACTGAAAAAAAAATTTTTTTAAATACAAAAACTGTGCCCAGGCGCGGTGACTCATGCCTGTAACCCAGCACTTTGGGATGCCGAGGTGGGAGGATCACCTAAGGTTTGGAGTTTGAGACCAGCCTGATCAACATGGAGAAACCCCATCTCTACTAAAAAAATACAGAATTAGCCGGGCGTGGTAGCATGCAACTAATTGGGAGGCTGAGGCAGGAGAATCACTTGTACCCAGGAGGCGGACGTTGTGGTGAGCTGAGGTCATACCACTGCACTCCCGCCTGGGCAACAAGGGCGAAACTCCTTCTCAAAAACAAAACAAAACAAAACAACAACAACAACAAAAAACATAAACTGAGGGTCTAGAGGAGAGAGGGGAGTTGCTTGCTAAAGATCATACTAGATCATCATAGCCAGAGGGTATGATGGCATAGAGGAGACTCAAATCATGGTGAAAAATGGCATAGAGGGGACGCAAATCGTGGTGAAATGCCTTACTCCTAAATTCTCTATCCAAATGACAACATTCTCAATCAATCAGTAATAGCCTATGGAAAGATAGGGCTCAGGCCACGGAGAAGGGATGGATGGTAAGAGGGAAAGGAATAGGTGGATGTGGAGGTGGAAGAAGAGGTAAATGGTAAAGTAGAGGCTGTTACTATGTGTTTACATTTTTTTTTTCTTTAAGCTTGATTTCTTTCCATGTTGGCTTATTCTAATGAACCATGTTGCACTGTGGCCTAGAAGAATTGGTTGGTTTTTTTAAGGTCACTGAAGGGTTTTGGTCATTTCCCTGGCCCACCCCAGTTCCTGAGCCAGAGTGGACAGGCTTTGCTTCTAATAGCTTGTCCTAACCATCTAACTTCAGTTTCTGAATAAAATCCTTATGGCTGGGAAGGTCCTTCACTCCCACTTGCCCTATCCTAGTTTCTCTCTCTTTGCCCTGTGCATCCCCAAATCCTACCTGGATATATAGAGAGGGAGGAAGAAGAAAAGAAGTAAATTTTCCCTTTCATAGATTCACATCAGAAACATCCAGAGCACAGTACAAAGCTCTAGCTCCTAAGCTTTGACTGCTGGGCTAAAAGATGAGAGTTGACTAAGTGGAAAAAGACAGCAAACCCAGCAGAGTCTCCATACCTCACCTCCTCCATTCTTCTGCCTCCAATGCAACTGCTATATAGTGCTGCAGCAGCTCTGAAGCCTTTTTGTCTCAGAACTCCTTTATACCCTTAAAAATTATTAAACACCCAAAGAGCTCTTGTTTATGTATGTGGGTTATATGTATCAATATTTACTGTGTCAGAAGTTAAAACTGGGAATTAAAAAATATCTTCTGCCTGCTGAGGTGGCTCATGCCTGTAATCCCAGCACTTTGGGAGGCTAGGGTGGGCAGATCACCTGAGCTCAGGAGTTCAAGAACAGCCTAGCCAACATGGTGAAACCCTGTCTCTACTAAAAATATAAAAATAAGCCAGGTGTGATGGTGCACACCTGTAGTCCCAGCTATTGGAGGAGGCTAAGGCACGAGAATCGATTCAACCTGTAAGGTGGAGGTTGTAGTGAGCCAAGACTGCACCACTGCACTCCAGCCTAGGTGACGAAGTGACACTGTGTCACCAAAAAATAAAAATAAAAATAAAAAAGAAAAGAAAATCTTACTTTGACACAGTAGGCACATGAAAAAAAATCTTCCAATGAAGGATTTAAAAAATATATATATTCATTTAATAAATGTGAACATAACTTTTTTATAAATATGTATACGTGTGTGTGTGTGTATATATATATATATATATATATATGCACACATAAAAAAAATTTTTTTTTTTTGAGATGGAGTCTCGCTCAGTCACCCAGCCTAGAGTGCAGTGGCGCGATCTCGGCTCACTGCAAGCTCCGCCTCCCGGGTTCACGCCATTCTCCTGCCTCAGCCTCCCAAGTAGCTGGGACTACAGGCGCCCGCTGCCACGCCTGGCTAATTTTTTGCATTTTTAGTAGAGACGGGGTTTCACCATGTTAGCCAGGATGGTCTCGATCTCCTGACCTCGTGATCCGCCCGCCTCAGTCTCCCAAAGTGCTGGGATTACAGGCGTGAGCCACTGCGCCCGGCTTTTTTTTTTTAGACAGAGTCTTGTTCTGTCACCCAGGCTGGAGTACACTGATGCCATCTTGGCTCACTGCAACTTCGGCTGCTGGGGTTCAAGCAATTCTTCTGCCTCAGCCTTCCAAGTAGTTGGGATTACAGGTGCATGCCACCACGCCAGGCTAATTTTTGTTTTTTTAGTAGAGACGGGGTTTCACCATGTTGACCAGGCTGGTCTTGAACTCCTGACCTCAGGTGAATCTGCCTGCCTTGGCCTCCTAAAGTGCTGGGATTACAGGCATGAGCCACCACTCCTGGCTAAATAAATATTTTTCAAAACAAAAATATTTAATGAGAAAAGTGGCATCTTCAATGTCTGGCTTTATAAAAGCTGGATTCTCATATCTGCTTCTGTATTCAGTCAAATGCAAGAGTGTTTTGGTTGAAGAATATGAAGAAAATCTGGCTCAACACAGCTATGTAGTTGGAAAAGGAAGAAATACTTCAATAGATTTTTCAGATAACTGGATATTCCCTTCAATACACCAAAATCCAACAACTGTTAGTTTCTTAAAGGTTGAGACCATAACTACAAAATGTCCATACTCTGTTATATTAAAATCCATTGGTCTATCACACACTTTCATTTTGTGGTGTTGTTTTGAGACAGGGTCTTGCTCAGTTACCCGGGGTGGAGTGCAGTGTCTGCAATCACTGCTCATTTCAGCCTTGACTTCCCAGGCTCAGGTGATCCTCCCCCCTCAGACTATAGGCATGCGCCACCACACCCAGCTAATTTTTTTGCATTTTTAGTAGAGACAGGGTTTTGCCATGTTGCCTAGGCTGATCTTGAGCTTCTGGACTCAAGTGATCCTCCAGCTTTGGCCTCCCAAAGTGCTGGGATTATAGGCATGAGCCACGGTGCCCAGCCCTAATTTAAAAAAATTATGTGTAGAGACAGGGTCTCCCTATGTTGCCCAGGCTGGTCTGGAACTCATGGGCTCAAGCGATCCTCCTGCCTCAGCCTCCCAAAGTGCTGGGATTACAGGTGTGGGCTACCACACCCGGCCTATTATTACTTACTTTTTTTTTTTTTTCCAGATGGACTCTCGCTCTGTTGCCCAGGCTGGAGTGTAGTGGTGCCATCTCGGCTCACTGCAACCTCTGCCTCCCGGGTTCAAACAATTCTCATGCCTCAGCCTCCTGAGTAGCTGGGACTACAGGTGCTCACCACCATGCCCAGCTAATTTTTGTATTGTTAATAGAGATGGGGTTTCACCATGTTGGCCAGTCTGGTCTCGAACTCCTGACCTCAAGTGATCCACTTGCCTTGGCCTCCCAAAGTGTTGGGATTACAGGTGTGAGCCACCACGCCTGGCCTAATATACTTTCAATGGATCTTTTACACATGTATGATTTTGTAACATCATGATTGGTCATTTGGAAAACATTGGTTCACTGAACTGTGCAGATCTTTCAAACATTGACACATTTTTATTATATAATATAAAAAATATTTATTAATACCATGATTTATCTCATCAAAAAAGTCTTTAAAACTTTTAGAAAACTGTCAACCAGTAATATGTACAATTTTCCAAAATTCTCATTTTTGCTCAAAGATTTGAATTTTATCATTGGAAATAAATATTGTCAGGTGTTTTCCTTCAAGTGACAGGCTCCAGAGAATGTCTGCCAAATATCCACATCTGAATTACCAACATTTGCCTGTCAGTGCTATTTTCAAGTAAAAATGGTGTTCTATGAAAAAAAAAAAGGCCAATGCAGCTTGCAACCAAATAGCTATGCTCCTTGAGATAACCAATGTACTTTGATAAATAGCAGAAGTGCTCTGTGTATCCTTCTCATTTCCTAACATAGAATATTAAAAACACTTGTACTCAAGAGTCAAGTTTTAATAAAATTAATTTTTACTGCTTCATCAAGGATTCTTAATAAAATTGGCCTTTTCCTGCTTTGAGTGCCCAATGGGGAAGAATATATTTACTGCTAGTACAGTTTGATGCCATTGCCTAATACTGTGCTGAAGTACCAGCGATCTTTGTTTTTTAGAAACAGGAGCTCACTCTGTTGCCCAGGCTGGATTGTAGTGGTGAGATCATAGCTCACTGTAGCCTTAAACTCCTGGGCTCAAGCAATCCTCCTGCCTCGGCCTCTTGAGTAGCAGGGACTACAGGCATGCATCATCATACCCAGCAGTACCAGCAAATTTTTACCCCCCATTGCTTTTGTACCATCACTACGAAAGTCAATATAGTGAAAAATAATACATTAGAATTATAATGAAAATAGTTTTGACTTCATGGATTCCCCTGAAAAGGTCTTGAGGGCTGCAGGAATCTATAGACCATACTCTGAGAATTGTGGGAATATGGCCGGGCGCGGTGGCTCCTGTCTGTAATCTCAGCACTTTGGGAGGCAAAGGCGGGTGGATCATCTGAGGTCAGGAGCTCAAGACCAATCTGGCCAACATGGTGAAACCCCATCTCTACTAAAAATACAAAATGAGTCGTGCGTGGTGGCGGGCGCCTGTAGTCCCAGCTACTTGGGAGGTTGAGGCAGAAGAATTGCTTGAACCTGGGAGGTGAATGTTGCAGTAAGCCGAGATCAAGCCACTGCACTCCAGGCTGGGTGAGAGAGCGAGACTCCGTCATAAAATAAAATAGGATAGAATAGAATAGAGTAGAGTAGAGTAGAACGGAGTAGAGTAGAGTAGAATAGAGTGGAGGAGAGTAGAATAGAATAGAATAGAGTAGAGTAGAACAGAGTAGAATAGGGTAGAATAGCATAGAGTAGGGTAGAATAGAGTAGAATAGAATAGAGTAGAGTAGAATACAGTAGAGTAGAATAGAATAGAATAGAATAGAATAGAATAGAGTAGAGTAGAGTAGAGTAGAGTAGAATAGAATAGAATAGAATAGAATAGAATAGAATAGAATAGAATAGAATAGAATAAAGTAAAAGTAAAGTAAAATAAAATAAAATATTAGCTGGGTGTGGTAGTGCATGCCTATAATCCCAGCTACTTGAGAAGCTGAGGCACAAGAATCACTTGAACCTGGGAGGCGGAGGTTGCAGTGAGCTGAGACCGCTGCACTGTACTCCAGCCTGGGTGATAAAGTGAGACTCCGTCTAGCTGGGTGGGGCTAAGAATTGGCTGGGTGTGGTGGCTCACACCTGTAATCCTAGCACTTTGGGAAACCAAGGCAGGTGGATTACTTGAGGTTGGGAGTTTGAGACCAGCCTGGCCAATATGGCAAAACCCCATCTCTACTAAAAATATATATTAAAAAAAAAAAAAAAAAAAAAGGCCAGGTGTGGTGGTGCATGCCTGTAATCCCAGCTACTCTTGAGGCTGAGGCAGGAGAATTGCTTGAACCCAGGAATTGGAGGTTGCAGTCAGCCGAGATTGCTCCATTGCATTCCAGCCTGGGTGTCACAGCAAGACTTTGTCTCAAAAACAACAACAAAATTGTGGTAATATACCCGTGTATGTGTGTGTATATCAAAGTATAAGTGAAATATTTCTTCCCTAACTTCACATTTCTCTGAGTTAAATGCAGCTCCCTAGATTTTGCACAAAAAAGTGCATTCTAAATTTTTAAAATTTTATTTTTCTTCTTAATTTGTTAAACACAATAATAACAATAAAGATTTTTAAAAACAAAAAATCTACCAACTATCTAAAGTTTGGTTTTAAGGTAATAACTGGGGTGGTTTTGGAAAATAGTTGTTTGTTACAAAGGCATTACATACTCATTGTAAACAAATTCAAACAATATATGCAGAAATAAAATGATATATTTCTAGTAAAAAACTGAAATAATTTCATTTTTCCCCCACTTGGCAGTGTACCATGCACAATCAGCCTTCTGATTTTCTTCGTTCTTTTATTTATTTACTTACTTATGTATTTATTTATTTAGTTTTTGAGATGGAGTCTTGCTCTATCGCCAGGCTGGAGTACAGTGGCATGATTTTGGCTCACTGCATCCTCCGCCTCCTGGGTTCAAGCTATTCCCCCCTGCCTGAGCCTCCCGAGTAGTTGGGACTACAGGCGTGAGCCACCACAGCCAACTAAATTTTTGTATTTTAGTAGAGACGAGGTTTCACCATGTTGGTCGGGATGGTCTCAATCTCCTGACCTCATGATCTGCCTGCCTCAGCCTCTCAAAGTGCTGGGATTACAGGCATGAGCCACTCTGCCTGGCCTCTTCATTCTTTTTAACAAGTATATTGTAGGTCATGTTATAACTGTATCGCAGCTAACTTAACCACTTACTTATTGATGGACAAGTAAGGTTTGCTGGCTTGTTTGTATTGAGACGGAGTCCCACTCTTTTGTCCATGCTGGAGTGCAGTGGCATGATCTTGCGCACTGCAACCTCCATTTCCCACCTTCAAGTGATTCTCATGCCTCAGTCTCCCTAGTAGCTGGGACTACAGGTGTGCACCACCACCCCTGGCTAATTTTTTTTTTTTTTTTTTTGAGACAGAGTCTCGCTTTGTCACCGAGGTTAGAGTGCAGTGGTGTGATCTCGGCTCACTGCAACCTTTGCTCCAAGGTTCAAGTGATTCTCCTGCCTCAGCCTCCCAAGTAGCTGGGATTACAGGCATCTGCCACCATGCCTGGCTAATTTTTGTATGTTTTAGTATAGATGAAGTTTTGCCACGTTGGTCAGGCTGGTCTCAAACTCCTGACCTCAAGTGATCCACCCGCCTTGGCCTCCCAAAGTGCTAGGATTACAGGTATGAGCCACCCTGTCCTTTTTTTTTTTTTTAGAGATGGGGTTTCACCATGTTGGCCAGGCTGGTCTTGAACTCCTGACCTCAAGTGATCCATCCACCTCAGTCTCCCAAAGTGCTGGGATTATAGGAGTGAGCCACCGTGCCTGGCCCTGACAAGTAAGGTTTTAATGAATGTCCTTGTACACAATTTTTTTTTTTTTTGGGTTAATGTGTGAGGGTTTCTGTGCCACATTTTCCCCAGAGTTGGAAATGGATTTGCTAAATCAAAGGGTAGGTGCACTAAAAAAAAAAAAAAGAAGAAGAAGAAGAAGGACTGGGCACAGTGGTTCATGCCTATAATCCCAGCACTTTGGGAGGCCAAGGTGGATGGATCACTTGAGGTCAGAAGTTCCAGGCCAGACTGGCAAACATGGTGAAACCCGGTCTCTACTAAAAATACAAAAATTAGCCAAGCGTGGTGGCATATTTCTGTAATCCCAGCTACTTGGGAGGCCGAGGCAGGAGAATTGCTTGAACCCAGGAGATGGAGGTTGCAGTGAGTTGAGATCACGCCACTGTACTCCAGCCTGGGCGACAGAGACTCTGTTTCAAAAAAATAAAATGAAGGCACCTCCAAACTTATTTCCCTAAAGATTGTATCAATTACACTACTGCTAATGGTATACAGGGAGTGCAACAGGGAACTTGTGAGAGTAACTGTTGGGCATGAGGATTACCAGGCTCTGAATAGTGGTCAACCAGTGCTTTGAAGGGTTTTTAAGTATTTCTGAGCCCTTCAGTCACTCTCCAGGAATTCTAATATTCATTTGAAATCCCTGGTATACAGAAAAGTATTGCTGTTTTCTTTGGACTCTCTAGTATGGCTCAATCTTGATTTAAAATGTTGCCAGCTTATGGGTGGAGCCATTGGGACAGTTTAGGGCTTTAACCAAACTCCAGAGGCCACAGACAGGCCTGCCCGTATGTCCTACATAACTCTGTAACAGTGATGCAATTCTTTTCAACTGATGAACCTTTTGTGTTGACTAAATCTCTGCTGGAGAAGTCCAATTTTGGCTGTTTTTCTTTTCTTTTTTTTCCCTTGACACCAGAGGTGTAAATGCCAGGGTCTAAGAAGGGCTTCTAGGTGAAAAGTTTAAGAGTAGAGTCCTGACCAGTATATATCTTAATAGCTTCTGTGAGCTTATATCAGACTCATGTCTGGCCTAGACTTTCTACAAGTGTCCTTTTGGGGCCATAGCCACTTCCTTGGGAAAGAACACCTGGTAGGTGGCACTGTTACCTGCCCTGCAGGTGAACACCATGCTGTATCTCCTGATTTAGGGTGTGGCAAACTGAGTTGAGTTCAAACACTCCACAAGAGTCTCCAAGACTGAACTGACTGGGTCACTTCAGAGTGACCCAGTCCTCACTTATAAGCCCAAATTGCTCTTTGAGTTGGAGTCCTGGATCTGCTCCTTTCTCATTGTGGTAAGCAAGGATGTACTTCAGGTTCTCACAGGAAAAATCAGAGGGTAATGATTGGGTCATGTAAAATCACTTCAGAGATTTTATTGGGAGATACTGATTCTAATATTCACTCCTCAAGTTACTCCTCTATTTTAAAAAAATTGTAAGGCCAGGTGTGGTGGCTCACACCTGTAATCCCAGCACTTTGGGAGGCCGAGGTGGGTGGATCACCCTGGGTCAGGAGTTCGAGACCAGCCTGGCCAACATGGTGAAACCCCATCTCTACTAAAAATACAAAATTAGCTGGGCATGGTGACACACGCCTATAATCCCAGCTACTTGGGAGGCTGAGGCAGGAGAATCGCTTGAACTTGGGAGGTGGAGGTTGCAGTGAGTCGAGATCATGCCATTGGACTCCAGCCTGGGCAAGAAGAGTGAAACTCCGTCTAAAAAAAAAAAAAAATGGTGGGGGGGGATTGTGAAAAACTAAAACAACCCTCAAGGGTTCTTCTGACTCGAAAGTGCTGATTCACTAAATGCCAGGCCACCATAACTTGTAAAATAAGAGGATTCTTGCTGCTAGGGTTGCTATCTAGCTGTTCTCTCATCAGAAAAAGTGCTCAGACCATAAGATTCAAAATTTTCACCAATTCTGGGATCTTCTAAAGTCTGTGGCAGAAAGACATGGTACCAGCCAAGGAGAGCTTCTACAAAAGGTAGGTGTGGCTGCCTAAGTTGCAGTGGTAAGAGGACATGTGAAAAAGGATATTTGGGGTCACTAGCTTCAGGTTTACCAAGTGTGGGATAGAAGAGGCAGGGGATTCACTGTAATGCATAAGGTAGGGTTCTGGATTTCTCCAAGTAACCTATTGATTGTCAGTTCTTTTTTTTTTTTTTTTTTTTTTTTTTTTTTTTGAGACGGAGTCTCGCTCTGTCGCCCAGGCTGGAGTGCAGTGGCCGGATCTCAGCTCACTGCAAGCTTTGCCTCCTGGGTTCATGCCATTCTCCTGCCTCAGCCTCCCGAGTAGCTGGGACTACAGGCACCCGCCACCTCGCCTGGCTAGTTTTTTGTATTTTTTAGTAGAGATGGGGTTTCACCGTGTTAGCCAGGATGGTCTCAATCTCCTGACCTCGTGATCCGCCCACCTCGGCCTCCCAAAGTGCTGGGATTACAGGCTTGAGCCACCGCGCCCGGCCTTGATTGTCAGTTCTTAGAACCCTATTCTTGTCAAAGAGCTTGTACAACTGTAGACCAGAACATCTGGGCTGAACTACACACTTAATGGTATTTATTTCTCAAAGTGACTCTTGGTTTTTCCTTTTTTTTTTAGATGGAGTCTCACTCCATCACCCAGGCTGGAATGCACTGGCGCAATCTCGGCTCACTGCAACCTCTGCCTCCCGGGTTCAAGCGAGTCTCCTGCCTCCCAGGTTCAAGCGATTCTCCTGCCTCAGCCTCCCAAGTAGCTGGAACTATGGGCACCCATCACCATGCCTGGCTAATTTTTGTATTTTTAGTAGAGACGGGTCTTCACCATATTGGCCAGGGTGGTCTAGAACTCCTGACCTTGTGATACGCCCACCTCGGCCTCCCAAAGTGTTGGGATTATAGGTGTAAGCCACTGTGCTGGGGGGCTTTTCCTTTTAATTAGTACTGAAGTGAGAAAGCTCATAGAATTACTGCTAGCACTCATATTTTCAGTACAATCCTTCCAATGGAAGCAATACACAAAAGTACTCACCAAGGACTCACCTGGGGGAAGAGTGGATTAATCTTCATTGTCATCCAATATGACCTTTCTGCAGAGAGATGTTTAACTTTTGCAAAAAGCAAAGCTACAACTTGATGTCTTTTAAAAATGTGGGCCAGGTGTGGTGGCTCACACCTATAATCCCAGCACTTTGGGAGACTGAGGCAGGTGGATCGCTTGAGCCCAGGATTTTGAGAGCAGCCTGGGTAACATGGCAAAAACCCTGTCTCTACAAAAAATACAAAAAAAAAAAACCAAAAAAACCACAACACAACAAAACAAAACTAGCTTGGCATGGTGGTGTGCACCCGTAGTTCCAGCTACTTGGGAGGTTGAGGTGGGAGGATGGCTTGAGCCTGGGAGGTTGAGGCTGTAGTGAGACTGCACCACTGCACTACTCACTAACAGAGCAAGACCCTGTCAAAAAAAAAAAAAGTTTTCAGTTACAGAGTTACAGTAAATCTGTGTTTCTGTCCAGTTGAAAGTTTGGGGGTTTCTGGCTGACTCAGCAATTAATGTTCTACCTTGGCTAAGTTCTTCTCATTGCTCTCTGAAACCAAACACATAAGGTAAATCCATCATGTTTAACTTTGTTGTTGTTTGGATTTTTTTTTTTTTTTTTTTTGAGATGGAGTCTCACTCTGTCACCCAGGCTGCAGTGCAGTGGTGTGATCTCGGGTCTCGGCTCACTGCAATCTCTTGCCTCCCAGGTTCAAGCGATTCTCCTGCCTTAGCCTCCCAAGTAGCTGGGATTATAGCACCCACCACCATGCCTGGCTAAATTTTGTATTATTAGTAGTAGTAGTAGTAGCAGTAGAGGCAGGGTTTCACCATGTTGGCCAGGCTGGTTTTGAACTTCTGACCTCAAGTGATCCACCTGCCTCAGCCTCGCAAAGTGCTGGGATTACAGGTGTGAGCCACTGCGCCTGGCCTAAGACACGTTTAGCTTGGAAGAAACTTTCAAACTCTCTCCCAAAGTGGCTGTACTGTTTTGCATTCTCACCAGAATGAGAATTCTTGCTGCTCTGCCTTCTTGCCAGTAATTGGTATTGCCACTTATTTGAACTTTAGCCATTCTAATAGGTGGAAATAAAAATTTAAAGAAAGGATCATGATGCATAATGCCACATTTATTTTCAGAAAGTTTGTATAGCTCTGGAGTAACTTTTGTTTCTATACTCTTTTGTTTCCCACATTTCATCAGGTGCAAAGGTTATACTGATTTTGTTGTTGTTGTTGTTGAGACAAGGTCTCACTCTGTCACCCAGGCTGGTGAATAGTGGTGTGATCATAGCTCACTGTAGCCTTGATCTCCTGGGCTCAAGCAATCCTCCCACCTCAGTCTCCCAAGTAGTTGGGACTACAGGTACATATCTCCACACTTGGCTACCTTTTATTATTATTATTATTATTATTATTATTTTGTAGTGATAGGGAGTCTTGCTTTGTTGCCCAGGCTGATCTCAAACTCCTGGGCTCAAGTGATCTTCTTGCCTTGGCCTCCCAAAGTGCTGGGATTACAGGCATGAGCAACTGTGCCTGACCTTCATGCTGATTACACTTATTGACAGTTTTTCTCCATTCTGATAGCCACTTCCCTAATCCAGGTGTTCATTATGTCATACCTGGGCAAAAAGCTGCAGCCAGATTGCTTGTTTCCTACACTCCAGTATCTCCTTGTTCTAACCCAATTTACTCAATTCAGCTAAAATGAAAAAATTTTGTACTCTTCCTTTAACAATTTTTATTGTTTATCGAAAACTATGGTGGGTGGCTTATTGAACCAAAGTTATGTATTTATTTTTAGTTTTATAGAGATGGGGGTCTTGTTATTTTGCCCAGGCTGGTCTCAAACTCCTGGGCTCAAGCAATAATCCTATGTTGGCGTCCCAATATGCTGGGATTACAAGTGTGAGCCACTGCTCCTGGCCTGAGAAGGATATCTAAAAACCTAATAACATGGTTTGTGTACGAGAGGAGGTCTAGGTATTTAGTGGGGAAAGTAAAAAGACTCTTTTCCTCATTTTATATTCATTTTATTCTTTTTTCCACATGCCTGTTGTGTCAAATTGTTTTGTTCTTTTTGAAATTTGAACCATGTGAATGTATTAACTATTAGATTTTTTTTTTTTTTTTTTTTTTTGAGACAGAGTCTCACTCTGTTGCCCAGGCTGGAGTGCAGTGGCATGATCTTGGCTAACTGCAATCTCCACCTCCTGGGCTCAAGCAATTCTCCTGCCTCAGCCTCCTGAGTAGCTGGGATTACAGGGGCCCACCACCACACCTGGCTAATTTGTGTAAACTATTAGATTTTTTTAGTGTGAAATTACATGGTCTAAGAAACTAACAATATAGTTGGAGAAACCAGAAGACAAGTTTTAAATGTTTCTGTTATAAGGGAGGAAGATATATTTGATGGTAGTCAGGGATAACTTCACCTAGGGTGCTGATTAGCAGATTTATAAGAAGGATAAAATGGTTGAAGCATGTTTACCTGACTGATGAATTTCCTCTGCTTTTGAGGTTGCCATGGAATTGATGTGATATAGTGGGAAGAGCATGGGTTTTGGGACCAAGCAGAAATAAATTCAAATCCCGGCTTTTCTATACACTGGCCTTATAACCTTGGGCAAGTTATTTAACAATTTTGAAGTTTCAACTTCCTCATCTACAAAATGGGTAAAATCTGAATAGGATCATTATAAAGGTTAAATGACCTCCAAGTGCAACAAATATGTTGGTTTACTTCTTATACAGATGGGCTGAACTGAGATGGATTGGCATATAGGAATTAAATGTCTAGAGAAAATGCAGGATGCATGTGAAAGAACTTCATGTAGCTAAAGTCCCTGTATCTATAATTTAGTTTGTCAATCTCATATTATGGGATTTGAAACCTCTTATTGTCTCAGAAGTTTTAGAAACCCTTGGGCTAGCTGGGCACAGTGGCTCACACCTATAATCTCAGCACTTTGGGAGGCTGAGGCGGGAGGACTGCTTGAGCCCAGAGGTTAGAGGCCAGCAGCCTGAGTAACATAGGGAGACCCCCGTCTCCACAAATAATAATAATAAAAAAAAAAGCCAGGCATGGTGGTCCAATCCTGTGGTCCCAGCTATTTGGGAAGCTAAGGTGGGAGAATCGCTTGAGCCTGAGAGGTCGAGGCTGCAGTGAGCAGGTGATTGTACCACTGCACTTCAGCCCCAGTGACAGGGTGAGACCCTGTCTCAAAAAACAAAATAACAAAATAAAACTCCTTTGGCTATACAGTTTTTATAAGGGTTTTTTTTTTTTTTTTTGTGATAGAGTCTTGCTCTGTTGTCCAGGCTGGAGTGCAGTGTCACAATCTTGGCTCACTGCAAGCTCCACCTCCCAGGTTCACGCCATTCTCCTGCCTCAGCCTCCCGAATAGCTGGGACTACAGGCGCCTGCCACCACGCCCGGCTAATTTTTTTTGTATTTTTAGTAGAGACGGGGTTTCACCATGTTAGCCAGGATGGCCTCGATCTCCTGACCTCACGATCTGCCCACCTCGGCCTCCCAAAGTGCTGGGATTACAGGCTTGAGCCACCGCGCCCGGCCATGTGTTTTTTATCCTTCTTGATCTGGAAGATGGTCAAAACAGAGTGCTTTGAAACACATTATAAGCAGACTCTAAATATTCCCACTGTCTTTTTTTTTCTTTTCTTCTTTATTCCATAGAGACTCAAAATTGCCAGTGCTGACTATATTTCAAGTCATCATGGCAGGGTATTGGGAAAAGTTTTCAATTAGCAATAATCATTCCTTTGGCTATGATACTACCACTAAGCAAATCTCCACTCCATTTTTTTTCCTGAGACAGAGTCTCGCTCTGTCACCCATGCTGGAGTGTAATGGCGTGATCTCAGCTCACTGCAACCTCCACCTCCCGGATTCAAGTGATTCTCCTGCTTCAGCCTTCTGAGTAGCTGGGATTATGGGTGCGCACCACCACGCCCAGCTAATTTTTGTAGTTTTAGTAGAAACGGGGTTTCACCGTGTTGGTCAGGCTGGTCTTGAACTCCTGACCTTATGATCCACCCGCCTTGGCCTCCCAAGTGCTGGAATTACAGGTGTGAGCTATATCGCACCCGGCCTAATTTTTGTATTTTTAGTAGAGACAGGGTTTCACCATGTTGGCCAGGCTGGTCTTGAACTCCTGACCTCAGGTGATCCACCCACCTCAGCCTCCCAAAGTGCTGGGATTACAGGCATGAGCCACCATACCTGGCCTGAATGTGATTTTATTTATTTATCAAATGTATCACTTGATATTGTGATGATTTATCAATGAGTTTTCAAATTTTAAATCCATAGGAATGTAGTATATATGGAACTATTGAATCACATTTTCTTTTTGAGACAAAGTTTCACCCTTGTTGCTCAGGCTGAAGTGCCGTGGTGTGATCTTGGCTAACTGCAACCTCTGCCTCCCAGGTGCAAGCAATTGTCCTGCCTCAGCCTCCTGAGTAGCTGGGATTATAGGTGCCCACCACCACGCCTGGCTAATTTTTTGTATTTTTAGTAGAGACAGGGTTTCATCATGTTGGCCAGGCTGCTCTTGAACTCCTGACCTCAGGTGATCCACCCGCCTTGGCCTCCCAAAGTGCTGGGATTATAGGCATGAGCCACCATGCCCAGCCGTTAAATCACATTTAATAGAGACTCTATAGAGCAGTCACCAAAATATAGGAGACTGGGAGTTCCTAATTCCCATACTGACTGTCAAACTACTGACAGGTATCTCAAGTAAAGGTCCTGGTGAAACAAAGATTATTGCTGAATCACATTTCTTTAGCTATACTCGGGGTTAGTCGGTAGGCACTGAGTAAAGAGAGTGTTTTCTTCTCTCTCAGATAAATTGAGAAAAATGTATATATATCCATATTTCCTTTCCCTGTGTCCTTGAGAGTCACTGCATTTGTTTAAAGAATTTAATGAGTTTGTTCAGGGAGTTGCCTCAGAAATTATTTTTGTATCAGTAGTAAGCATGACAAGTAGTTCCTTTGTAATGCTGTACCAGTCAATACCTGTTTTTGCCTAAGGATGTATCCATACCAATTCTGGATAATCCAGCTTTGAAGTGGGTTGGGCAGTGCTAGGTTTCTTTTGTTGGTGTTATTAGTTTGGGTTGTGACTTAGTCACACATGCCTTGAAAACTTAACAGCACTGAGGGTATAGGCTAATTAAATTCCACAAATGCTAACTAAAGCCAGTGTACATAGCATTTACATTAAAATAGTTCTGTAGAATAGGTACAAGACTTTTTATTTATTTTCTACAACTTATTATCTAGAAAGAACATTTAACTAACATGTTCTGCTCATAGAAAACACTATCCTTTACATGTGAAATGTCAAAATGAGCAATTACCAAGCCAAAGAAATGTTTATAATCTTCAAAATGTTTTTTAAATAAATGTTTGGCAGAATCAACTTTTAAAGTCATAAAAAAATCATTATATTCTTATAAAAATTTCAGATCCCAGTTTAAGGATGATGAAACATTAAATCTTGCACAGTTGAGATATATAAAGGCCTTTGTTAAAGTTGTAAGAGAGGAGAAAATGACTTTTTTTTTTTTTTTTTTGGAGACTGAGTCTTGCTCTGTGGCCAGGCTGGAGTGCAGTGGTGCGATCTCGGCTCACTGCAACCTCCGCCTCCGGGGTTCAAGCGATTGTCGTGCCTCAGACACCGGAGTAGCTGGGATTACAGGCACGCACCACCACACTTAGCTAATTTTTGTATTTGTAGTAGAGACGGGGTTTCACCATGTTGGCCACGATGATCTCCATCTCCTGACCTCGTGATCCGCTCACCTCTGCCTCCCAAAGTGCTAGGATTACAGGCATGAGCCAATGCGCCCGGCCATTTTTTTTTCAGCCAAATTCTGTTATCCTATGGACATTCTCGGGATCAAAGGATATTTTCCATACAAACCACCAGACTCCTTTTTTGGTGATCTCTGATTAAAGGATTAGATAGAAACAGATTTTTTTTTTTTTTTTTTTTTTTTTTTGGAGACAGGGCACCACTCTATCGCTCAGGCTGGAGTTCAGTGGCAGGATCTCGGCTCACTGCAACCTCCATCTTCCAGGCTCAGGGGATTCCCTCCCGCCTCAGCCTCCTGAGTAGTTAGGATTACAGGCGTGCACCACCATGCTGGTCTAATTATTATTATTATTATTGGTCTAATTATTATTATTATTTATTTATTTTTTTAGACGATGTCTTGCTCTGTCGCCCAACCTGGAGTGCAGTGGCACGATCTTGGCTCACTGCAACCTTCGCCTCCTGGGTTCAAGCGATTCTCCTGCCTCAGCCTCCCCGGTAGCTGGGATTGCAGGCACACACCACCACATCCGGCTAATTTTTGTATTTTTAGTATAGACGGGGTTTCACCATGTTGGTCAGGCTGGTCTCAAACTCCTGACCTCAAATGATCCGCCCACCTAGGCCCCCCAAAGTGCTGGGATTACAGGCGTGAGTCACCGCGCCCAGCCTAATTTTTGTATTTTTTGTAGAGACGGGGTTTCACCATGTTGCCTAGGCAGGTCTCGAACTCCTGGGCTCAAATGATCTGCCCGCCTCAGCATCCCATAGTGTTGGGATTACAGGCGTAAGCCACGGCGCCCGCTATAGAATCTGAGCATTTTTAAACCCCCCTCTTTATTGACAAGATAAAGACAGAGATAGAGAGATGGATACAGGGAGGAAGAGACATCCTTAGAGGAGGGAAGACCAGCACAGCTAGCCTTGTTTTGCACCACACAGATCTGATTATAACTGGAATTAGTTGCGCTGGTAGGACCCAGGGGCGAGCAGAGAGTTCCTGAAGGAAGAGGAGATAATAACTAGCAAAAATGAGTATTTCCTGTAAGTTTGGGACTTTGCTAAGCGCTACGTTATCACCTAATTTATTCGTAACAACCACCCAATGAGGAAGGTACTAATATTACTCCCATTTCACAGAGGAGCGAGTTGAAAGTCACAAAAATGAAACAGCAAAAGCGCCGAAGTCAGGCAGCAAGTAAGTGGCAGCACCAGAACTCGAAACTGCCCCGGAGCACGCACTCTTCACCACCCCGTTCCACCGTGAGGTCGGATTCCGCGCGCGGGTCGCGGCATTCCCACCTTCCTACGTGGGACAGTTCCCGGTACTGAGGCATGGCGCTGTCCAGCCCTCAGGCCCGCCGCCGTCCGCAAACAGGAGAACGCGGCCCCGCTGGGCGATCCCGCCCGAAGGCTGTAGAACTGCGGCGCGCGGCCAGGTCCTGGCACGCGGGCGGGTCGAGTCTCCTCTAGGCGGCCATCCCAAGGAGCTACCCGGGTGTCCCTCAGACCCGCGCGCTGGGCTCAACTCGGAAAGGCGGGAGGCGCGAAGCAGGATCGGCCTTGCCCCTCGACTGTCCCCTCACCGTTCCCTGTCCCCTATTCCCTCCCAAATAGCCCGCGGCAAATAAGTTACGCATCTTCACCTGTCCCAGAGGTGGTGACCGCTCTTAGTGACTGACGCTGCGCTCCTCCAACCAGGCAATGGCAAGAAGGTGGAGCCTCCCTAAGACTGATGGCTTCCTTTCTCCAATCCCAATGCAGCTGTTCTCCGGCCGTAGTCTCGGCGCCCAGCAGAGAGCGACAGGTGGGAGCTGCGTTACTTCGGCGCCTCTTGCATCCTTGACGTACAAGTTTCACCAAGTGCAGGGTGAAGTCTACTCCAGATTTGGCCAATTCTTGCGGGTCATCACTTCAGCAGTCATTTTATTCAGAAGTGGAAATTTCCCGGCCCTTTCCCGTCACCTCAGATGAGGGCGGGATGAATGGTACTCTCACAGGCCAATTGTACCACGCGACGTCCCGCGACAAAGTGACCGACACTTTATGGCGCCAATGAGTTCTCCCATTGTTTGGGGTC
This sequence comes from Macaca mulatta, assembly GCF_049350105.2. Taxonomy (NCBI): domain Eukaryota; kingdom Metazoa; phylum Chordata; class Mammalia; order Primates; family Cercopithecidae; genus Macaca; species Macaca mulatta. The sequence goes on from NC_133411.1 coordinate 149,267,208, forward strand.
ACTATGACTGACCACAAGGCCAACTAATCCACTTTAAGGTCGTGATGCGATAGTCAGACGGGTTGGCCAATAGACATAGAAAGAGACCGGAAGTCAGCTCGTGAAGGGTGGGAGGCGGGTGTTCGCAACCGCCCAGGCCTGCGCGGGTCAACGCAGCTTGGCGGCTGCGAGCCAGCAAGCGGCGCGTGACGAAGAGCCTGAGCGACGGGTCACTTTGGCCAATGATCTGCAGCCGCCAGGGTATTGCAGCCAGTGGCGAGTCTCGGGGGCGGGAGGCAGCAGGTTAGGCAGTGAGAAGTTAGTGGCGCTGCTGGGACGGGGGAAAGGAGACGCTTCTTCCTCTTGCTGCTCCTCTCGTTCCCGGGATCAGCGGCGGCGGTGGCCGCAAGTGGGTCGGCACTGTCTCCGGCTCCGCGTGCGAACAATGCTGACTGATGGCGGAGGCGGCGGCACCTCCTTTGAGGAGGACCTGGACTCTGTGGCTCCGCGATCCGCCCCAGCTGGGGCCTCGGAGCCGCCTCCGCCGGGAGGGGTCGGTCTGGGGATCCGCACCGTGAGGCTCTTTGGGGAGGCCGGGCCAGCGCCGGGAGTCGGCGGCGGCGGCGCCAGCGGTGCCGGCGGAGGGGACGCTGCGCTGGATTTCAAATTGGCGGCTGCCGTGCTGAGGACCGGGGGTGGAGGTGGTGCCTCTGGCAGTGACGAGGACGAAGTGTCCGAGGTAAGGCTCCGGGACCCTCGCCTCCCACACAGTGTGAGGCGTGAATTCTCTTTGGGTCGGCTCTGGGCCGGCGCCATCCTCCCGCTTCCCTGACGGAGTCCTGTGACAGCGGTCAGCTCCATGGCGGCGGTGGCTGCGGTGAGGGCCTAGTGAGCCCTCAGTTTACTCTTCAGCTCGAGCGGGACAGGTTCCCGTCACCATCCGTAGACCCACAATAGGGAGTCCTTTGGTCTCTGAGCTTCGCGCGGGAAGAGGGACTCCTCAGGCTGCCTCCCGCCCACCCTGCTTTGGAGTTGGGGGGGGCGGGGTCTTGCCAGAGTCCCTGCCCTTGGTACTGAGAGAGACAAACAGAGACAGAGACAGAGCTGGTGCAAAGATCGTTTCTCTTCTTTGCCTCTCCTCAGTTGAGGGATACGTTTATTTGCCTTCTGCCTTGTGTGTGTCTTACCTGTGTGCTTAAAGAGGGTTCTTATTTTCCCTCTTCAGTTTGAGACAGATTTGAGTGTTAGGGATCTCTCGGCTTTTACCCTGAAAAATCACGTGACTCCTCCTTCTGGGACCTTTTGTGAAGTTAGACAGGAAAAGGAAGTTCCAAGGCATCCCTGAGCTTCGGAATAGCTGGGTAGCTGAACTCGGAGGTTTTAGGCTTGGAGAAGGTGAGGCAACCTATGGAAACCTCTTCTTTTTTTTTGAGATGGAGTTTCGCTCTTGTTGTCCACGCTGGAGTACAATGGCGCGATCTCAGCTCACTGCATCCTCCGCCTCCCCGGTTCAAGCGATTCTCCTGCCTCAGCCTCTCGAGTAGCTGGGATTACAGGCGTGCGCCACCATGCCCATTTAATTTTGTATTTTTAGTAGAGACAGGATTTCACCATGTTGGTCAGGCTGGTCTGGAACTCCTGACCTCAGGTGATCCGCCCGCCTCGGCCTCCCAAAGTGCTGAGATTACAGGCATGAGCCACCGTGCCCGGCTGGACATCTCTGCCTTTGCAGTGAAGTCCTTCATTTCTTTAGCTCTTCTGTGTGTACTCTTATGTGTACACATTTTTAGGTCTGAGCAACCTGGGGTGATAGGCATTAACTTCTTTTGGGCTCTGGGGAAAAAGGGGCGGTTTTTGTTGTTGTTGTTGTTTTATTTTGTTTTGTTTTGAGATGGAGTTTCGCTCTGTCGCCAGGCTGGAGTGCAGTGGCGCGATCTGGGCTCACTGCAACCTCCGCCTCCCGGGTTCAAGCGATTCCCCTGCCTTAGCCTCCCTAGTAGCTGGGACTACAGGCGCGTGCCACCACTCCCGGCCAATATTTTTTTTAGTAGAGACGGGGTTTCACCATGTTGTCCAGGATGGTCTCGATTTCCTGACCTTGTGATCCCAAGGGGCGGTATTTTATGTGTATACTTATTTCTGTTGACTGTGGCTTGCGTAGAGTACTGTACCGTGATTGTTTTAAGTGCTCAGAGTATTTCTTCTATTTTGGTTCTGAGGTGCCTGATTTGTCACCTGTGACCAGGTATTTTTAACCTCTGGTCTTGGCGTTAAAGTACAGAAATTTCTGTGTGTGTACTAACAATCCTGGCTCTTGGATTTGAGAGGAATAAGGAGAAATTATTTGTGGGTTACAGACTGCAGTTAGTATACTGTCTTATTCTAGGTCTGAACAGGATTTTATTTAATATTTAAAACCTTAATACATTCTGACCCTAACATTTTGCTTTGGAAAAAAAAGTGTATATGGGTTATAAGGCGAGTAGTCCCTTGAATGTCCATATCTTTGAATTTCACTGTAAGGGAAATAACTTCTAAGCCAAGGTGAGAGAAATGTTTTATTTGAGTAGGCAGTTATGGGGAGAGACTCTGGAGCATCCCTACTCTTGGTCTTGTGGAAGGCTTTATTTCATCCTTTCAGTGAATTGAGAGATTAAGCTAGCACACAGAACTTTTTAGCTAGGAAATGAAGTGTGGGGGATATCCTTAGACTAAAGTTAGAGCTTTTATTTCTTTGAAACTTGTAAATGAGAATCTGAAAGAGATCGCTTTGGTCTAAATGTTATCACATTTAGCCCTTGATTTTCTTGACCATTTGTATGTAATTGTCCTGAGTGAGATGAAAGGTCACTCATTTGCCTTTTTTAATTTTAATTTTTTTTTTTTTTTGAGACTATGTCTTGCTCTTGTCGCCCAGGCTGGACTGCAGTGGCTTGATCTCGGCTCACTGCAGCCTCCGCCTCCCTGGTTCAAGTGATTCTCCTGCCTCAGCCTCCCTAGTAACTGGGATTCCAGGAACCTGCTACTACGACCGGCTAATTTTTTTTTATTTTTAGTAGAGACGAGGTTTTACCATGTTGGCCAGGTTGGTCTCAAACTCCTGACCTCAGGTGATCGCCCTCCCAGAGTGCTGGGATTACAAGCAGGAGCCACCACGCCTGGCCTTAATTTTTTTTTTTTTTTTTTTTTGAGACAGAGTTTGCTATATTGTCCAGGCTAGCCTCAAACTCCTGGGCTCAAGTGGTCTTCCTGCCTCAGCCTTCGAAGTAGCTGGGACTATAGGCACACGCCACTGTGCCTGGCAACCATTTGCTTTTTTATAAGTAATAGTCTTAAATTTCTAAACAGGTAGAGCACTAGTGTGCCCCCAAAGTCATAAGTTTCTCTGTCTCTCTCTTTCTGTGTGTGTGTGTATAATTGTCTTTGGAGTCCCCATACCATGTGATTAAAGCTATTGGCAGAATCCATGCCTTTTGTGTTTTTGAATCTTATTGTACAAGTCATGTGTTGGTGATTCCTACACCCATTCAGTGGTGGCTAATGTTAGAAGAACCCCATATTCTCCTGTTTACTTATGTTTTCTGTGCCTAAAAGGTTTTGGGGTTAAGAGTACATATAGACCTCATTTTTGGAATGGAAGTTTCTAGGAAACCCACTTTAGCCTAATCTAAGATGATGCTTCGTGAATGTATAGATGTTTTCTTAATCTGTGTAGACAGGAAATTTTTTGGAGTCCTGTTTCTCCCACATCACAAAGAGGAAATTCTTGGAGTATCTAGTCTCTGTAGTATGTGTGGTAGAGTATAGTATATGCCTTTGTGAACAAAATGACCTGTTTTGGCCAAGCAAAAATTTTCCCTTTTTCTGTCTTAACAAGATGAGCTGTCTTCTTTTATTATTATTGCCTTTGAATTTTCAGTGTGAAAAGGTAACAATGTTCTTCAAAAAATACTCATGTAATTGGCATTTGATGAATAATACTAAAATACTCAGTCTCATCTTTCCTAAATATTTTGTTTATTATTTTTATTTTTTGAGACAGGGTCTCACTCTGTCACCCAGGCTGGAGTGCAGTGGCACGATCTTGGCTTACTGCAACCTCCGCCTCCTGGGTTCAAGCGATTCTTCTGCCTCACCCTCCTGAGTAGCTGGGATTACAGGCATCCACCACCACACCCAGGTAATTTTTATATTTTTGGTAGAGATGGCGTTTTGTCACGTTGGCCAGGCTGGTTTCAAATTCCTGGCCTCAAGTGATTCTCCCACCTTGGGCTCCCAAAGTATTGGGATTACAGGCGTGAGCCACCGTGCCCGGCCTTCATTTTTCCTAGATATTTTAAAACCACCAGGCATGGTGGCTCACGCCTGTATTCACAGCACTTTGGGAGGCCGAAGCGGGTGGATCACCTGAGGTCAGGAGTTGGAGACCAGCCTGGCCAACATGGCAAAATTCTGTCTCTATTAAAACAAAAAATTAACCGGGCTTGGTGGAGGGCACCTGTAATCTGAGTTACTCGAGAGGCTGAAGGAGGAGAATCGCTTGAACCCAGGAGACAGAGGTTGCAGTGAGCCGAGATCATGCCACTGCACTCCAGCCAGGGTGACAGAGACTCTGTCTCAAAAAAAAAAAATAAAAATAAAAATAAATAAATATTTTAGAACCAAGTACCTAGACATCCAGAAAGATGATGAATTGGTGTGTAGTTTGGGAGTGGAATTTGTCTGGTTCCTCAAATGGGGCAGGATTAGGTGAGAAATAAGAAATGTGGAGACGTAGTATTTTTGCTCTAGAATTAGTTGGTCTTCTACATTTTGTGTGCAGAGGAGTAGACACTCTAAGGACCTCTTTATATTTAATATCAGAGCCAAGAGCTGAGAAAAAACAAGCTGCTCTTTCTTGCTGCACAAGCAGAAGACCTTTTGGTTAAAGGAATGGACTCACATCTTTCAGTTCTTTTTTTTTTTCTTTTTTTTGAGATGGAGTCTTGTGGCCCAGGCTGGCACCATCTCAGCTCACTGCAACCTCTGCTTCCTAGGTTCAAGTGATTCTCCTGCCTCAGCCTCTGGAGTAGTGAGATTACGGGTGTGTGCCACTATGCCTGGCCAATTTTTCTATTTTTAGTAGAGACAGAGGTTTCACCATATTGGCCAGGCTGGTCTTGAACTCCTGACCTCAGGTGATCTGCTCCCCTAGCTCTCCCAAAGTGCTGGGACTACAGGCGTGAGCCACCTGCCAGGCCCTTTTGTTATTTTAAACATTGGGGTAAATACCTGTTTTGTATTTCTTCAGGCATTCTTAGCATGTTTCTTAGCTCTCTAAGGCCTTGATTAGAAGAGTTAGCACTGCATTGAATCCTATTGAGAAATGTACCCATGTTCAGAATAGAGATCAGGTTAAAAATTTCTTAAAAATCACTTTAGGCCTGGTGCAGTGCCTAACACCTGTAATCCCAGCACTTTGGGAGGCTGAGGTCGAGACCAGCCTGACCAACATGGTGAAACCCCGTTTCTACTAAAAAACAAAAATTAGGTGGGTATGGTGGCGCACTCCTGCAATCTCAGCCTACTCAGGAGGCTGAGGCAGGAGAATTGCTTGAACCTGGGAGGCAGAAGTTGCAGTGAGCTGAGATCGTGCCACTGCACTCCAGCCGGGACGACAGAGTGAGACTCCATCTCAAAAAAAAAAAAAAAAAAAAAAAAACACTTTAAAAAATGGCTTTTATTTTAAATATTTATTTATTTATTTTTTTTTTGAGATTAGGACTACAGGTGTGAGCCACTACACCCAGCCTATTTTTATTTATTTATTTATTTTTAGAGATGGGCTTTTGCTCTGTCACCCAGGCTGGAATGCAGTGGCACGATCATAGCTGACTGCAACCTCGAATTACTGGGCTCAAGCAATCCTGCTGCCTCAGCCTCCCACAAAGCTAGGTCTAACTAGAGGTGTACTCCACCACTCCAGCTACTTAAAAAAAAAAAAAGTGTTGCCCAGGCTAGTCTTGAACTACTGGCCTCAAGGGATCCTTCTGCCTTGGCCTCCAAAAATGCAGAGATTACTTTGTAAGCCGCGGTGCCTGACCAAAAAACCAATTTTTAAATGTTAATTTTAGAATTGTGGTCTTTTAATTTTTTTAGCAAATCGAAAGAAAAATACAATTTCTAAAGAAAAGATTGTGTGAGACATGGTTTTTAATTTTTGTCATAAGAATGAATGTGTGTGTATGCATGTGTGTTTGTGACAGCCTCCTTTAAAATTTATTTACAAAAGTGGCCGGGCGCGGTGGCTCATGCCTATAATCCCACCACTTTGGGAGGCCAAGGCAGATGGATCATCCGATGTCAGGAGTTTGAGAACAGCTTGGCCAACATGGTGAAAGCCTGTCTCTACTAAAAATACAAAAATTAGCCAGACGTGGTGGCAGGCGCCTGTAATACCAGCCACTTGGGAGGCTGAGGCAGGAGAATCGCTTGAACCCAGGAGACGGAGGCTGCAGTCAGCCAAGATCACACCACTGCATTCCAGTCTGGGGGACAGAGCAAGACTCCATCTCAAAAAATTAGAAAATAATAAAATTATTACAAGATAGTCACTTGTTGAAAAACTCAACAATATGGATAGTAGATATAAGGTAAAAAGTAAAAGTGCTTCTTCCCACCCCCATTAATTCTTCAAATTCTACCCTTAAAGGTAACCAATATTAAAATTTTTCGTTCAGTAAATTTTCTAGGCTTATATTTCTATGAATGTGTGTATATATGTTCATACACACATACTTTAAAGGCATATCAAATTTAAAAGTGTAGCTTTATATCACACTGAGGTTTTTTTCTTGAGGAAGGCGTATATAATTTTACAATTATATAAAAGCACACAGATTGTATTTAGCTCTGAAAATACAGCACAAGCTTTGTAGGGATTCCTTTTTCCCTGAAAATTACTTTTTTTTTTTTTTTTTTTTTTTTTTTTGAGACGGAGTCTCGCTCTATCGCCCAGGCTGGAGTGCGGTGGCCAGATCTCAGCTCACTGCAAGCTCCGCCTCCCGGGTTTACGCCATTCTCCTGCCTCAGCCTCCCGGGTAGCTGGGACTACAGGCGCCCGCCACCTCGCCCGGCTAGTTTTTTGTATTTTTTAGTAGAGGCGGGATTTCACCGTGTTAGCCAGGATGGTTTCGATTTCCTGACCTCGTGATCCGCCCTTCTCGGCCTCCCAAAGTGCTGGGATTACAGGCTTGAGCCACCGCGCCCGGCCGAAAATTACTTTTTTTTTTTTTTTTTTTTTAAAACGGAGTCTCGCTCTGTCACCCAGGCTGGAGTGCAGTGGCACGATCCTGGCTCACTGCAAGCTCCGCTCCTGGGTTCACGCCATTCTCCTGCCTCAACCTCCCGAGTAGCTGGGACTACAGGTGCCCGCCATTACGCCCGGCTACATTTTTAGTAGAGACGGGGTTTCACCATGTTGGCCAGGATGGTCTCGATCTTCTGACCTTGGGATCCACCCGCCCCGGCCTCCCAAATTGCTGGGATTACAGGCGTGAGCCACTGCGCCCGGCCTAAAATTTCTTTTAACGTCAAAAGCAAAAACCATACAGAAATCCCATCCTGATTTTCTCCAGTAGGTAAGGAGTTGGGTCATATCCTTTAAGATTGCTTATGATCTATATATAACCTATTTTAAATTTTTAATTAATTTTTTTTTTTTTTTTTTTTACTATTATGTTTTTTGAGAGATGGGAGTCTCACTTTTTTGCCCAGGCTGGCTGTTGCCCTGGCTACACAGTGCAGTGGCATGGTCATAACTCTCTGTGGTCTCCAACCCCTGGGCTCAAGCAATCCTTCTGCTTCAGCCTCCCAAGTAGTCAGGACTACAGGACTACAGGGGACTATAGGTGTGCACCACCATACTTGGCTAATATGATCTATAATCTAGAGCAGGGTTTCTCAAGAGCAACATATAGATATTCTGGGACAGAGAATTCTTTGTTGTGAGGGGCTCTCCTGTGCATTAGAAGCATCCCTGGCCTCTACCCATTAGATGCCAGTAGTAGAACCCGATTATAACCGATTATGATAGCCAAAAATAGTTCAGATGTTGCCAGATGTCTCCTGGGGACAAAATCACTGCTGGTTGAGAGCCACTGGTCTAGAGGCCACTCTTGTCAGGAATGGTAGTTTTGTTATAAATACTCTGTATTCAAACTTAAGGTAAACAAGGTGAGTCACTGCTTTTAATAGCATCTCAGGGCTTACACTTATAACCTGAACAAGGAGAAATAGAAGGTACTGAAAGGTTTAATATAAAACTAGTGTGCACTGCTGTAATTTTCTATGGTAAATGTATCATTTTGGGGAACTTTCACTTAAAATATGTTATTTTTCAAAAAGTTCAGTTGTCCATGAAAATGAATTTTTAAAAAACTTTTATGGGGACTTCCAGTTTGTTCAAGGTAGAAATGCTTTATTCCATAAATTATCATTTGTAGTGATAACATAGGAAATATAACTTTGTATTCTAGTGGGCTAATTTTGGAGACTTTGGAAATGTTTATTGAATAAAAAGTTATATGTTATTACTGTAACTTTTTTTTTTTTTTTTGAGTCGGAGGAGCCTTGCTCTGTCACCTAGGCTGGAGTGCAGTGTGGCATGATCTCAGCTCACTGCAACCTCCACCTCCCAGGTTCAAGCAGTTTTCCTGCCTCAGCCTCCTGAGCAGCTGGGACTACAGGCGCATGCCACCACGCTTGGCTAATTTTTTGTATTTTTAGTAGACACGGTATTTCACTGTGTTAGCCAGGATCGTCTTGATCTCCTGGCCTTGTCATCTGCCCGCCTCGGCCTCCCAAAGTGCTGGGATTACAGGCGTGAGCCACCGTGCCCGGCCACAATTTTTTTGTATATTGCACAAATATCAAGCTTTCACAAGCTTCATTATGTAAAGTCTTAAGACTTTACATATAAAATGATACATTGATAAGTATATTTATGTGAATGGTGGAGTTGATACAGAGTTGAATAGTATGGGTGGAGGAAAACTTTTTGGAAAACTTTTAAGTATGAGAGGTTTATGTTGTTATTATTTAGTATATTTTCAATAGATAATGACATTCATATAGTTCATAAGTCAAAGTGATATAAGGGCAGATACAGTGAAGTCTCCATCTCACCCCTGCTCCCACATATCTTGCTCTTTATACTTTTAATAAAAGTATTATATAGCCTTTCAGAATTTCTTTATGAAAATACAAGTATGTGTATTTTCCCTATTTTTACACAGATGGTAAGATGCTACTCCTGTGAAATTTTTAAATGGTAAATTTGAGAGGGATTTAGAATTTTTTAAAAAATTAAAGTGATAAATTGCGTTATGAGTGAAGGATGGAGGTGAGTTTAAGCACATTCCTTTCTGAGTCTATTTGTTAGTAGAGTGCTGATTGACTAGATGAACTCAAAATCATTTCTGGCCTTCTGATTCGATGATCACTAATACAAATAAAATATGTTACTTTAAAGAAAAGCAAATCAGTTTTAAACAATTTTAGCCTTGAATTGGCAAGTAAGCAAAATAAATGACAAGTTTACCAAAATTTTTTTTGGCTAAATATACTTTCTCAGAACCAAAGTCGTAATGAATAAAATCAATTCTTTTTTTAAACCCACTATAAAGGAACTGTTTCAATGTATCTGTCTTCACAGACCTTATTGATCACATTTCCCTCTCCTATTGCTTGTCTGTAGAGTCATAGAATCTTGGTGATAATCCTATCTCATCTCATTTTTAGGTAACTGCTACCATTTATTGAATGCTTATTATATGCCAGTACCGTACTAGATACTTTCGTTATTTTATTTAATCGTTTCATCACCCCTTTGAGGTAGGTATTATCTACATTTTTATAGATGAATAAGTGTAGGTTCAGAGAGTTTTTAGAGTAATGAATCTAAAAAACAAAAAAAATGGTTAAAATTTTATATGGCTAGTGACTGGTAAAGGTGGGATTTGAATGTGATACTGAGTTCAGAGCCCATACTGTGTTATTTTGCTTCAAATTAGGAAATATGCAGTTTTTGGTTACTAAATGCTGTTTTTTAAATAAATCATTGTTTAGTTCCTATTGAAATTTTCACAGATGTAAAGTAAAATGGAGAAAATAAGCAGGATGTAGTGAATTTCTAATGAAGCTATTTTTTTCCACTTTTTCCTACTTTGACAAATACTCTTCCTACGTTTACAAAATGAAGTTTTAAAAATATCTGTACTTGACACAATATCAACTGGAAAGTTCAGTCGGGACCCTGGATAAAAGCCTTAGAAGTCTAGGAACTGCTGAGCTAAATGACTTGCCCAGGATCACACAGTTAATGTGTAGCAGTCAAGACTAAAAAATAGGCCATCTGATTCCCATTCTAGTTTTCTTATCTTCTAGATTCTCCTTTCTTCTGATGCGTTATATCAATGAGTTTAATTAGTTGCTTAGAAATGCCTCTTTCAAACTAGTATGGTTTATAATCCATAGTTGATCATGTTGGAAAAGTTTTTTTTTTTTTGGCTGTTCTTTTTGGTTTGTTTGAGATGGAGTCTTGCTCTGTTGCCCAGACTGGAGTGCAATGGTGTAATCTCTGCTCACTGCAACCTCCGCCTCCCAGGTTCAAACAATTCTTCTGCCTCAGCCTCCTGAGTAGCTGGGATTATAGGCGCCCGCCACCATACCAGGCTAATTTTTTTTTGTATTTTTAGTAGAGACGGGGTTTCACCATGTTGGCCAGGCTGGTCTCGAACTGACCTCAGACTATCTGCCCACCTTGGCCTCCCAAAGTGCTGGCATTATAGGCTTGAGCCACCGTGCCCCTTTTTTTTAATTTTTATTTTTTTGAGACAGGGTCTCCTTCTGTCACCCAAAGTGGAGTGCAGTGGCGCAGGAGTGCAGTGGCACACGATCACATGGTACAATCACAGCTCAGGCAGCCTTGACCTTCTGGGCTCAAACGATCCTTCCCCTTTGGCCTCCCAAGTGTCTGAGACCACAGGCACACACCACTGTACCCTGCTAATTTTTAAATTAAATTAAGTTAATTAATTTTTTCCCGACACACAGCCTTAGTCGCCCAGGCTGGAGTGAAGTGGCAGATCTCGGCTCACTGCAACCTCCGCCTCCCAGGTTCAGGCAATTCTCCTGCCTTAGCCTCCCAAGTAGCTGGGATTACAGGTGTGTGCCACCATGCCCCACTAATTTCTTGTATTTTTGGTAGAGATGGGGTTTCACCATGTTGACACGGCTGGTCTCAAACTCCTGACCTTGTGATCTGCCCACCTCCCAAAGTGCTACAATTATAGCCGTGAGCCACTGTGCCTCCTCCCAAAGTGCTGTGATTACAGGTGTGAGCCGTGGTGCCCGGCTATTTTTTTTGTGGTGCCCGGCTATTTTTTTTGTAGTTACGAGGTCTCATTATGTTGTCCAGGCTGGTCTTAAACTCCTGGACTCAAGGGATCCTCCTGCAGTGGCCTCCCAAAGGGCCAAGATAACAGGCATGAACTACCACACCCGGCCAGAAAAGTTTTATATTTTTTAATGAAATTACTGTCATGTAGATCAGCATAAGAGAGTATAGGAGGAGCACGATTCTAAAGAAATTTTGTAATGAACTTAATTGGAAAGTTCAGGTCTTTCATTATTCATTTAAAAAGGATTAAGAAATAATTAAAACACTGAAATAGAAAGGCATATGCCTAACTTTGCACCTTTGCCAATATGGGAAACATTTGTTTTACAATATTGTTATATTCTAATTATTTTGTAAAAATTGTAATCTACTTTTCTATTGATAGTTACAGACAGTGCATGGTTCCTGTGAGTAAAGGTCAGTTGACTTATGATGATTGACTAGTTTACCTTTCTTCCTGCCAAGTTTACCTAAACTAGGAAGAAAGTAAGGTTGTGTATAAAAAAATCTGTTGGACTGAAATTTAGCAACTATTTGTGAAAGAGCACATTTTGCTCTTCCTCTGCTGCATAGATTTCTGTTCTCACAAAGTTTTCCCCTTACTGAATAGGTACTGTTTTCAGTAGTAGAAAGGATTTTTTTAAAATGTAGATATCCCACTGTATCCTAGTGATTGATTCACCTGTATTAGTATGCAATTTTGAAAAGAGAAAGTCAAGTATACCCCTAGAAATCACCGCTAAGAACCAACTAAGAACCAAAGAGTTAAACAAGAGAACAGTTTATTAAGTTGCCAAGGTAAGTCTGATGTGTTTAAAAGTTTGCAATGAGGACAATTAGACTGAGAACGAGTTTGTTTTTTAGACTTTGGTAAAATATTCATAACATAAAATCTATCATTTTAACCATTTTTTTGTTTTTGTTTTAAAATTGTGGTAGAATATGTATATATAACATAAATATATAAATGATTTACCATTTTAATCATTTATACTTTAACCACTGTACATGTGTATTAAATGTACAGTTTAGTGGCATTAAGTGTATTTACATTGTTGTGCAACCTTCACCATCAACCATCTCCAGAACTTTTTCATCTTCCAAACTGAAATTCTGTACATGTTAAACAATAATTCTCCCATTCTCCCTTCCCCCAACCCCTAGCAACTACCATTCTGTTTTCTGTCTATGAATTTTACTACTCATATAATTGGAATCATGCAGTATTTGTCCTTCTGTGACTGGCTTTGTTCACTTAGCATAATGTCTTCAGGGTTAATCCAGTTGTTGCTTGTGTCAAAATTTTATTATTTTAAAGTTAAATAAATTCAATTGTGTGTGTATATGTATATGTGGGTGTGTATATATGTACACACACACACTCCCCATATTTTATTTATCTGTTCATTTGGGTTTTTTTGTTTGTTTTGTTTTTTTTTGGAGATGGAGTCTTGCTCTGTCACCCAGGCTGGAGTGCAGTGGCATGATCTCGGCTTACTGCAACCTCCACCTCCCAGGTTCAAGTGATTCTCCTGCCTCAGCCTCCCGAGTAGCTGAGACTATAGGAGTGCGCCACCATGCCTGGCTAATTTTTGTATTTTTAGTAGAGATGGGGTTTTGCTATGTAGGCCAGGCTTGTCTCAAACTCCTGACCTCATGTGATCCACCTGCCTCGACCTCCCAAAGTGCTGGGATTACAGATGTGAGCCACTGTGCACGGTCTCTCTGTTCATCTGTTGATGGACACTTGGATTGCTTCCACCATTGGGCTATTATGAATAACACTGTTATGAACATAGATATGCAAATATCTCTTTGAAGCCTACATTCAATTCTTTTAGGTATATACCCAGAAATGGAATACTGGATCATATGGTAATTCTATTTTTAATTTTTTGAGGAACTGCCATACTGTGTTCTATAGCAGCTATATCATTTGACATTCCTAGCAGCAAAGCACAAGGAAGGGTTTTAATTTCTCCATATTCTAGCCAACAGTTATTTATGTTTGTTTTCTGATAATAGCCATTCTAATGGGTATGAAGTGGTATTTCATTGTGGTTTTGATTTGTATTTCCCTAATTAGTAGTGTTAAGCATCTTTTCGTATGCTTATTGGCCATTTGTGTATCTTTGGTGAAATGTCTATTCAAATCCGTTATACATTTTAAAAAAAATTGTATTGCTGATTAGGCACAGTGGCTCACACCTGTAATCCCAGCACTTTGGGAGGCTGAGGCAGGAGGATCACCTGAGCCCAGGAGTTCAAAACCAGCCTGGGCAATATAGGGAACCCCGTCTCTACAAAAAGTAAAAAAAAATAGCCAGGCGGGGTGGCACATGCCTGTAGTCCTAGCTGCTCAATAAGCTGAGGTGGGAGGATTGCTTGGGCCTGGGTGGTTGAGGCTGCAATGAGCTGTGACTGCCACTGCCATTGCACTCCAGCCTGGGTGACAAGAGTGAGACCCTGTCTCAAAAAAAAAAAATTATATTGCTTGTTTTTTATTGTTTAGTTGTAGGAATTCTTTATATATTCTGGATATTAATCCCTTATCAGATACGTAATTAACAAATATTTGCCATCATTCTGTGGCTTGTCATTTCATTCTGTTGCTGTAGTGTCCTTTCATGAACAAAAGTTTCTAATTTTGATGAACCTAATTTATCTATTTTTAGTTTTGTTGTATGCTTATGGTGTCATGAAATTATTGCCATATCAATGTCATGAAGATTTTAAGGTGTGGTGGCTAATGCCTGTAATTCCAGCACTTTGGGAGGCTGAGGCAGGTGGATCACAAGGTCAGGAGTTTGAGACCAACCTGACCAACATGGTAAAACCCCGTCTCTACTAAAAAATAACAAAAATTAGCCGGGCATGGTGACGCCTACCTGTAATCCCAGCTACTCAGGAGGCTGAGGCAGGAGAATTGCTTGAACCTGGGAGGCACAGGTTGCAGTGAACTGAGATCTCACCACTGCACTCCAGCCTGGGTGACAGAGCAAGACTTCGTCTCAAGAGAAAATAAGAGTTTTATAGTCTAAGCTTTTACATGTACGCCTTTGATACCTTTTTTGTTTGTTTGTTTGTTTGTTTTGAGATGGAGTCTTGCTCTGTCGCCTAGGCTAGAGTGCAGTGGCACAATCTCGGCTCACTGTAACTTCCACCTCCCGAGTTCAAGCGATTCTCCTGCCTCACCTCCCAAGTAACTAGGATTACAGGTGCGCACCACCACGCCCAGCTAATTTTTGTATTTTTAGTAGATGGGGGTTTACCATGTTGGCCAGGCTGGTCTCGAACTCCTGACCTCAAGTGATCTGCCTGCCACTGTGCCCAGCTGCCTTTGATACATTTTAATTTTTTTTAATTTATTTTTATTTATTTTATTATACTTTAAGTTCTAGGGTACATGTGCACAACATGCAGGTTTGTTACATATGTATACATGTGCCATGTTGGTGTGCTGCACCCATTAACTTGTCATTTAGGTATATCTCCTAATGCTATCCCTCGCCCCTCCCCCCACCCCACGACAGGCCCCGGTGTGTGATGTTCCCCACCCTGTGTCCAAGTGTTCTCATTGTTCAGTTCCCACCTGTGAGTGAGAACATGTGGTGTTTCATTTTCTGTTCTTGCAATAGTTTGCTCAGAATGATGGTTTCCAGCTTCATCCATGTCCCTACAAAGGACATGAACTCATCCTTTCTTATGGCTGCGTAGTATTCCATGGCGTACATGTGATACATTTTCTTAATCCAGTCTATCGTTGATGGACATTTGGGTTGGTTCCAAGTCTTTGCTATTGTGAGTAGTGTCACAGTAAACATACAGGTGCATGTGTCTTCATAGCAGCATAATTTATAATCCTTTGGGTATATACCCAGTAATGGGATGGCTGGGTCAAATGGTTTTTCTAGTTCTAGATCCTTGAGGAATCGCCAAGTTAATTTTTTTTATGGTATAAAGTAGAGGTCCAATTTCATGCTTTTGCTTGTGGATATCCAGGTTTTTTAGCACCATTTGTTAAAGACCATTATTTTCCCATTGAATGGTCTTGGCATCCTCGTCAAAAATCAGTTGACCATATATAGGTGGGTTTACTTTCTTGACTCTCTGATCTATTCCATTGGTCTATATGTCTGTCTCTTTGCCACTATCCTCTTTTGATTACTGTAGCTTTGTAATAAGTTGGAATTAGGAAGCATTAGTCTTTCAAATTCGTTCGTTCTCTTAATTTTTACTTTTTGTTGAGATGAGGTCTTACTATGTTGTCCAGGCGGATCTCAAACTCCTGGCCTCAAGTGATCCTCCCATCTTGGCCTCCTGAAATGCTGGGATTACAAGTGTGAGGCACCATGCCTAACCTGCTCTTCTTTTTTAAGATTATTTTGACTATTCTGGGTCTCTTGAGATCCCATATTAATTTTAGGATGTTTTTTTTTTAATTTCTGCAAAAAGTGCCATTGAGATTCAATAGGGATTGCATTGAATCTGTAGATTGCTTTGGATGAGAAAAACTTTTAGTACAAATTTTATGTAATTGTTTTATTATAATAATTATTAGCAAATCAAAGGACTTGATCTTGACAAAATATTAAAAAGCATCTATGATGGAGAGCCTGCCAGAGCAGTCAACTGATGTTCTCCCTGAAGCCATTGAACCCAAAATAACATGGGATGTTTACTTTGAGTATATGTTTTTGAAATATAATCCTTATTTTTTCCTGATTTGTCCTCATATTGACTAATTTGTGAGTATTCAGGATATGTCGTATATTGATTAAATGCTAGAAAGAATATTCTTTATCCTTTATATGATTAGATATGGGCTCAGTCTTGGAAAAATTATCTCAGTATGGTATTAAATTTAGATAAATGAACCTGTAGTTATCATAGTTATAAAGGAGCAAATCCCAAAAGGGACAGTAGTGGATACATTCTCTTTTTTTAAATTATTATTTAATTTAAAATTTTTTTAATTACTAATTTTTAAATTTTTACATTAAATTTTTTTTAATTAAAAATTTAATTTTTTTTTTTTTTAGGTTTGCATGTTTGTTTATTTTGTTTGAATCAACACCCAAATAAGGTCAATATATTGCAGTTGATTTCTGTGTCCCTCAAGTTTCTTTTAACTTGTAGCTTCTTGCCTTCCTTCCTCTCTCTCCTTCCCTTGCAATGTGTATGTTGAGGAAACCATGTCATTTGTCCCATCAGGATTTTGCTGATGGCGTGCCCCTGTGTTGTTATTTAAAATAGTCCTCCATACCCTCTATTTCTTTTTGTTGTTGTTGTTCTCTTCCATGAACCTTTTTCCCTCTTTTTTTTTAATTAAAATTTTTTAAATTAAAAACACTTTTTAATCAAAAATTTAATTTTTAAGTATAGCTGGGACTATAGGTGCATGCCACCATGTCTGGCTAGTTTTTGTATTTTTTGTAGAGATAGGCTTTGCTGTGTTGCCCAGGCTGGTCCTGAACCTCCTGAGCTCAAGCAATCTGCCTGCATCAGCCTCCCAAAATGCTGGGATTACAGGCATGCACCACTGCACCCAACCCAGTTACTTTTTATTTTGATATAATTTCAAACTTACTGGAAAGTTGCAAGAACAGTACAAGGAACTTTTCCCATATATTGTTTTTTTTGGGGGGGACGGAGTCTCGCTCTGTCGTTCAGGCTGGAGTAGAGTGGCGCAATCTTGGCTCACTGCAACCTCTGCCTTCTGGGTTCGAGCAATTCTCCTGCCTTAGCCCCGCGAGCAGCTGGGATTACAGGCGCCTGCCACCATGCCTGGTTAGTTTTTTGTATTTTTAGTAGAGATGGAGTTTCACCATGTTGGCCAGGCCGGTCTCAAACTCGCAACCTCAGGCGATCTGCCCTCCTCAGCCTCCCAAAGTGCTGGGATTACAGGCGTGAGCCACCAGGTCCGGCCTTACTTTATTTTATTTTTTTTTTTGAGATAGGATCTCACTGTCACCTAACCTGGAGTTAAGTGGCACAATCACGGTTCACTGTAGCCTCAAGCTCCCCAGGCTCAGGTGATCCACTTCAGCCTCCTCAGTAGCTGGGACTACAGATATGCACCACTACACTGGCTAATTTGTTTTTTGTATTTTTTGTAGAGTCAGGGTTTTGCCATGTTGCCCAGGCTGGTCTCAAATTGCTGAGCTCAAGCAATCCTCTTGTCTTGGCCTCCCAAAGTGTTGGGATTACTGGTGTGAGCCACTACGCCTGGCCCATTGGTTTTTAATATATTCACAAAGTTGTGCGACCATCAACTAACTATTCTAAAACACTTTAATCACTCCCAAAAGAAGTCCTGTACTTCTTAGCAGTCTTTTCCCCTTCTCACCTTCTCCTAGCTCCTCATAATCACTAATCCACTTTCTGTCTGTATTTGCCTAATGTGGGCATTTCGTATAAACAGAATCATATGATATGTGGTTATTTGTGCCTGATTTCTTTCACTTAATGTATTGTTTTCAAGATTTCTACAATATTGTAGCATGTATCAATACTTTTGTTTTGTTTTTGAGACCCAGTCTTGCTCTGTCACTCAGGCTGCAGTGCAGTGGGGCAATCATATCTCACTGCAGCCTCCAGTTCCTGGGCTCAAGTGATTCTTGTGCCTCAGCCTCGCAAATAGCTGGTATTACAGGAGTGTGCTAATACTCCTGGCTAATTTTTGTATTTTTAGTAGAGGCAGAGTTTCACCATGTTGCCCAGGCTGGTCTCAAACTCCTAGCCTCTAGTGATCCACCTGCCTTGGCCTCCCAAAGTGCTGGAGTTATAGGCATGAGCCATCATACCCGTCCTACTGCCAATTCTCTGGATACTATTTAACATTCCTACCATCAATGTACAAGAGTTCCATTCTTCTCATCTTCACTAACGTTTGTTATTTTTCTTTTTTCTTTTTTTTATTATAGCTATTCTAGTGAGTGTGAGGTGATATCTAATTGTGGTTTTGATTTGCATTTCCCTAATGATTAATGATGTTGAGCATCTTTTCATGTGTTTGTTGGTCATGTGTATATCTTTGAAGAAATATCTATTCAAATGTTTTTCCTATTGATTGGGGATTTTTTTTTTTCCCCATAGCTGTGTGTTTGTTTTTTCTTTTCTCTTTTCTTTTCTTTTTTTTTTTTGTTGTTGTTTTGTTTTGTTTTAGGGAAAAAAATTCTGAATGCTAGTTCCTTAACAGACCTATGATTTGGAAATATTCTTTCTCATTCTGTGAGTTGTCTTCATTTTCTTTGTTTCTTTTTTTTTTTCTTTTTGAAACAGTCTCACTCTGTCACCCAGGCTGGAATGTAGTTGCCCATTCATAGCTCACTGAAGCCTCAAACTCCTGGGCTCAAGTGATCCTCTGACCTCAGCTTCTGGAATAGTTGGGACTATCAGCATGTGCCACTGTGCCTGGCTGATTTTTAATTTTTTGTAGAGATGGAGTATCAGTGTATTGCCCAGACTGGTCTTGAGGTCTTGAACTCCTAATTTCAAGTGATTCTCTTTTCTTTTTCTCTCTCTCTCTCTCTTTCTTTCTTTCTCTCTCTCTCTCTTTCTTTCTTTCTTTCTTTCTTTCTTTCTTTCTTTCTTTCTTTCTTTCTTTCTTTCTTTCTCTTTCTCTCTCTGTCTCTCTCTCTTTTTCTTTCTCTCTCTCTCTCCTCTCTTGTCTTTTTTTTTTTTGACAGCATCTACCTCTGTTGCCCAGGCTGGAATGTAGTTGCTCCATCATGGCTCACTGCAGCCTCAGCCTCTCAGCCTCAAACAGTTCTCCCCTCAGCCTCCCAAGTAGCTGGATTACAGGTGCACACCACCATGCCCAGCTGATTTTTTACTGTTTGTACAGACAATCTCACCATTTTGCCCAGGCTGGTCTCAAACTCCTGGCCTCAGGCAGTCCTTCCGCCTTGGCCTCTCAAAGTGCTGGGATTACAGGCATGAGCCACCAAACCTAGTCTTGTCTTCACTTTCTTGATTGTGTCACGTGAAGTTTAAAATTTTTGATGACACCCAATTTATATATTTGTCTTTTTGCTTGTGCTCTTGTTGTCATGTCTAAGAAAACCGTTATGTAATCCAAGATGACAAAGATTTATGATTTATGCCTGTTTTCTTCTGAGATTTGTATAGTTTTAGCTCTTACATTTAGGTCTTTGATCCAATTTGAGTTAATTTTTATATATAAGGTGTGAGGTAGAGGTCTAACTTGATTCTTTTGAATGTGCATACCCAGTTTTTTCAGCATAATTTTTTGAAAAGACTATTTTTATCCCCCTTGAATTGTCTTGGCACCCTTTTCAAAAATCCGTTGACTACATGTGAGGGTTTATTTCTGGACTGTCTATTCTATTCATTGATCTATATGTCTCCCTATGCCAGTTCCACACTGTCTTGATTACTATAGCTTTTTGCAGTACGATTTGAAATGAGAAAGTGTAAGTCGTACGTCTTCTGACTTTGTTATTTTTCTTTTCTTTTCTTTTCTTTTTTTTTTTTTTTTGAGACGGAGTCTTGCTCTGTCACCCAGGCTGGAGTGCAGTGGCCAGATCTCAGCTCACTGCAAGCTCCGCCTCCTGGGTTCACGCCATTCTCCTGCCTCAGCTTCCCGAGTAGCTGGGACTACAGGCGCCCGCCACCTCGCCCGGCTAGTTTTTTGTATTTTTTAGTAGAGACGGGGTTTCACCGTGTTAGCCAGGATGGTCTTGATCTCCTGACCTCGTGATCCACCCGTCTCGGCCTCCAAAAGTGCTGGGATTACAGGCCTGAGCCACTGCGCCCGGCCGACTTTGTTATTTTTTATGGTTGTTTTGTTTATTCTGGGTTACTGGTTATATTCTTTTTCTCTTGATGTGGTCTTTAGGAGAGGTAGTAGGAGGTGTTTAATATGATGCAGAATTTGTGGTAATAAACAAATGATTCAACCCCCTCCTCCCCGCTTCCATAACATTCTATCTCTTGAAATTTCTGTACCTCTCTATATGCTATAGGTGGGGAGAAATTAATGTAATTTAAACCTGTGTTTTGCCAGACTGCTAGGAGAGCAAGTTATAGTGTTTGTTTTTCTTTTTTTACCCCGTGCATCCCCTCTTTCACAAAGCCTGAGAATACGTTTGAGAAGAAATAAGACCAAAGAGGAAGGAGATGGTTGGTTTGGGTAGTTGTCTTCTGAGTAGACTAGTCTCCAAGAAGAATATGGACAGAATTTCTTTTTCTAGGGCAATAAACAAATGGATAATTGGAATAAACTATAAAACATGGTAATTAGAGTTTTTACTTTTTTTTTTTTTTTTTTTGAGACAGAGTATCGCTCTTTTTGCCCAGGCTGGAGTGCAGTGGCGTGGTCTTGGCTCACTGCAACCTCTGCCTCCTGGGTTCAAGCGATTATCCTGCCTTAGCCTCCTGCGTAGCTGGGATTATAGGGGCCGGCCACCATGCCCAGCTAATTTTTGTATTTTTAGTAGAGATGAGGTTTCACCATGTTAGCTAGACTGGTCTCAAGCTCCTGACCTCAAGTGATCCACCCACCTTGGCCTCCCAAAGTGTTGGAATTACAGGCGTGAGCCATCGTTCCCGGCCGAGTTTTTGCATCTTGTAACACCTTCTTAAGGAGGTATACATTCAATGTTTAAGTAACATACAATTTGACTCCCAAGCCAGTATTGTCACAGTCTTATCGCTTTCTCTAATGCTTCTAGTTTTGTTAGGTTACTAATTATTTCAACTCAATGAACAATAAGAGTCTGTACTATATTTTGGTACCTATTTTACTTGGCACTTGACTGACAGGTTAACAATGAAAAGTTTATTTTCTTTTAGTTTGAAGAGACCATTATTTGAGGCTATACTTAAAATCATGGATTTGACCTATTACCAACCCCTCAACAGAATTTAGAATTATATGATGATATAGTATCATAAGTACTATTTTATATTATCTCCTTGTTGCTGATCTGTTGAAATTATTCACTCATTCTCTACAGAAGAAAATCTTGGTTAATTTGAGGTAGGACTTCTTCATGAACTCACATTTTGCATAACAGAATTATGTCCTTTAAAGGTTAGAGTCCTTAGTAGTTTAAGAATTCTGGTTGGTATTTTAGAGTGGATCGATTGATTGATTGAGATAGAGTTTCACTCTTGTCGCCCAGGCTGGAGTGCAGTGGCACGATCTTGGCTCATTGCAACCTCCGCCTCCTGGGTTCGAGTAATTCTCCTACCTCACCCTCTTGAGTAGCTGGGATTACGGGTGCCCACCACCATGCCTGGCTAATTTTTTGTATTTTTTTTAGCAGAGATGGGGTTTCACCATGTTGGGCAGGCTGGTCTCGAACTCCTGACCTGAGGTGATCTGCCGCCTCTGCCTCCCAAGGTGCTGGGATTACAGGCGTCAGTCACTGCTCCCTGCCTAGAGTGGATTTATTTATTCTCGATTATTTATTTAGAGCCTACTATTTGTTAAGCTTTGTGCTAGGCTTTGGACTATAAAGATGAAAAAATGTGTTCCCAGCCCTTGAAGACATCAGTCTTCTAGCACTTTGGGGGGCCGAGGTACTTTATGTTCTGGGCGGATCATGAGGTCAGGAGTTTGAGACCAGCCTGACCAACATGGTGAAACCCCGTCTCTACTAAAAAAAATTAGCCAGGCATGGTGGTGCGCACCTGTAATCCCAGCTACTCAGGAGGCTGAGGCAGGAGAATCACTTGAACCTGGGAGGTAGAGGTTGCAGTGAGCCAAGATTGCGCCATTGCACTCCAGCCTGAGTGATGGAGCGAGACTCCGTCTTGAGGGGGAAAAAAAAGACATTAGTCTTTTCAGAAATATTAATATTCCTGATAATGAAAAAAGAAGATAAATTATTGTTTATTTTTTGAGACAGGGTCTCACTCTTTCACCCAGGCTGGAGTGCAGTGGTGCGATCATGGCTCACTGCAAACTCTACCTCCTGGGTTCAAGCAATTCTCCCAGCTCAAACCTCCCCTTCCATACCCTATCCCTGCAGCTGGGACTGCAGGCATCCGCTGCCACACTCAGCTAATTTTAAAATATTTTTTTTTTTGTAGAGGTGAGGTCTTGATATCTAGGATGGTTTGGAACTCCTGGCCTTAAGTGGTTCTCCTACCTTGGCCTTCCAAACTGCTGGGATTAGAGGCATGAGCCACCATGCCTAGCCTATTTATTCAAATTATATTTGTCCTTCTAAACTCCTTTTAGATATTAATAAATTGTATTTGAGTGTTCTAGGCATTGTGCACTTTAATTGCATCACCTCATTTAATTTTCTCATGGTTCTGTGACAGTCCAAGATACCAAATTCAATGTGTGGATCATTGCCCTGTGTTAGTTGGATGATCACTCTAAAGACTGATATTTGAGTGTCTTGCTTCAGGAGATTGATAGGCTCTAAGTGGCAGGTTTAAAGGGGCAGTAATTTAAAATGGAAGGATGCATAGTCCATCAGCATAAGATTGTCTTGTGCAATTTTTTGAGCAAAACCACAACTGCTCCTTATTATGTTCTGTAAACTCACCAAGCCTGTCATGCTTCAGGGCCTTTGGCACTTCTAGTTCTCTCTGTCAGGTGCATTCTCCTCTTAGATATCCATGTTCTCTCTGTCAGGTGCATTCTCCTCTTAGATATCCATGTGGCTTCCCTTTCACTTCTATTATGTTTCATTTAAGAGACCTTCCAACTATTAATACCTACTGTATGTATATTGCATAAACATCTCAGGCTCATTAATTCTAAAACTGAACTCTGAACTCATAATTTCCCCTTGCAGTCCACTATGATGAATGTGTCCCCCAAAGTTCATGTGTTAGAAACTTGGTTCCTAGTGCAACAGTGTTAGGAGGGTGGGCCTAATAAGAGGTGACTGAGTCATCAGGGTTTCTCACGGGAACTGGTTAACTGGTTAACTATCCTGAGTGGCTTTATTATAAAACACATTTGGCCGCCTCTTTCATTAGCTCTCTCTCCCTTGCTGTCTTGTCATTCTGTCACTCTTTTGGCCAAAAACCTTCCCATTTTTTAGATAAAGGATCCAAATTCCTTGGTATGGCAGACATAGTTATTTAGGATTTGGCATTGTCTATCTTTCCAACTATATCCTTATACTCTATTTGCTTTTTCTATTTTAGCCATACCAAATTGCTGTAATTCTTTGAACATATCAAGCTCTTACATACCCTGGTATACATACTTCCACTGCTTTGGCATCAAGAATAATAATAATAGCTACTATATTTATATATATATGTAATATATATATAGAGAGAGATGTATCACACACACCTCTATATATACACACACACTCATCTAGACAAGACAAGATCTTGTTCTGTCATCCAGGCTGGAATGCAGAGTCTTGATTGTGGTTCACTGTAGCCTTGAACTCCTGGGTTCAAGTCATCTTCCCGCCCCAGCCCCCCAAGTAGCTCTGACTACCACTGGTGCATGCTAGTATGTCTGGCTATTTTTAATTTTATTTTTTGTAGAGATTATATGTTCAAAGAACTACAGCAATTTGGTATGACTAAAATATAAAAAGCAAATAGTATACAACAAAGATATAGTTGGAAAGATAGTCAAAGCCAAATCCTAAATAACTATATATGCCATACAAAGAAATTTGGATCCTTTACCTTAGAAATGGGAAGGATTTTGGCCAAAGGAGTGACATGATTGAACTGGCATTAGAGTTAGTGGGCTTGATAATCTGTTACATTTAATTTAAATTCCAAAGTTATTTTCTGACAATATGATTGTTAGGACAGCTGTAGATTTTCTGTTCACTACACTGGTTAGTATTTGTTTTAGTTATACTCTGTTGTTTAGAAGATTCACTTCATCCACTTTGGTGTAGTGAAAAGGGTGGAAGCTTTGTTGTCTGAAACACATAGCTTCAGATCCTCACATGGTTATGTGATCTTGGGCAAGTCACTTAACATTAAGTAGTTAAATTGGTTGAATAAAATAATATATGGAAAAGGCTTATACATATGAGACATTTTATTAATAGTAGCCTATTACGTTTTTAAAGGCACTTAATAGTAGATTTTATTTATTTATTTATTTATTTTGAGACGGAGTCTCGCTCTGTCGCCCGGCCAATAGTAGATTTTAAAAAAGAGTTTTCCTTCTCCTGTTTTCAGTTAGAGATTTCAAAAGATGCCGTGCGCGGTGGCTCACGCCTGTAATCCCAGCACTTTGGGAGGCCGAGGCGGGTGGATCACAAGCTCAGGAGATCGACACCATCCTGGCTAACATGGTGAAACCCTGTCTCTACTAAAAATACAAAAAATATTAGCCGGGCATGATGGCGGGCGCCTGTAGTCCCAGCTACTCTGGAGGCTGAGGGAGGAGAATGGCATGAACCCGGGAGGCGGAGCCTGCAGTGAGCTGAGATCAGGCCACTGCACTCCAGCCTGGGTGACAGAGCGAGACTCCCTCTCAAAAAAAAAAAAAAAAAAAGATTTCAAAAGATAATAGATTCTGTGTTAAAGCTATAGTTTAAAAATGAAGTTTTTGTGTTCGAGCAAAGTGGGGATAATTTTCTTCAGCTTTAACTTATATTTAGGAAAAGCATGATGGTTCTTTCCTGTGCTACGTGAAGCTAACCAATTTTGGAAAACCCAAGATATGATTTCTGTTTTTTATTATTTTTTATTAAGACAGGGTCTTGCACTTTTGTCCAGGCTGGAGTGCAGTGGTGTGATCATGGTTCATGCAGTCTCCACCTTCTCCAGCTCAAATGATCTTGCCGCCTCAGCCTCCGAAGTAGCTGGGATTGTAGGTATGCACCACCATGCCCAGCTAATTTTTGTTTCTTTTGTATAGACAGCGTTTCACCCTGTTGCCCAGGCTGGTTTCTGACTCCTGGGCTCAAGCAGTTTGCCCACCTTAGCCTCATTAAGTGCTGGGGTTACAGGCATGAGCCACCGCCCCAGGCCTCTTTTTGTTTTTTGAGAAGGGGAGATTGTGAGTCTGAGATTGGGTGGAAATAAAGTTTTCATTGTAGAAAGAATCTTGAGAAGCTTTTATGTTAATGAATATAGCCTTTTTATTCCAGTATTTCAAGATATTGTTGCTGAGCATATTAGGCCTTTTTATAACAACAAATCTCACTCCTAAGTTTGTCATTATTTGGTGCTAAATTACAACAGTATTACTTTCTTCCTTTGAGTGAATCTTGGGATGGTTATGGTGGTTGCTACTGCTGGAATTTTGGAGTACTCTGTGTTTTGCAAAAAGGAATTGTTATGTCCTTCAGTAAATTACCCTTTGGAACAATGGCCCATCCTTTTTGCTGTTCTGAGTAGAGATCAACAATAGCATTCCAAAATGGTGCTAATCCTGACTTAAAGTGGAGGGCTCACATTGGGTCGGGGAAGGATAAGACATGTTGGCCTATTCAGATATACATGAGAAAAAGAGGACTAGCGAGTACATGTTTTAAAAATGTATATTTTGGATGTTTAAAATACCTTCCCATTTTAAATGATCAAATCTGAATTTCTTAAGGGAGCTTCTTTTTTTGAGACAGAGTCTCTCTCTGACGCCCAGGCTGGAGTGCGGTGGCATGATCTTGGCTCACTGCAACTTCTGCCTCCTAGGCTCAAGCGATCCTCTTGCCTCAGGCCCCCAAGTAGCTGGGACTACAGGCGCACACCACCACCCCTGGCTAATTTTTGTATTTTTGGTAGAGACAGGATTTTGCCATGTTGTCCAGGCTGCTCTCGAACTCCTAACCTCAGGTGATCTGCCCACCTCAGCCTCCCAAAGAGCTGGAGTTATAAGGTATGAACCACTGTGCCCAGCTGGGAGCTTCATTTTTGAAGGTGAGGAGAGATAAAGGTTTAGTCTTTCCTTGAACTTTTTCATAGCTCCAGTTGAAATTCATGAGAGTGATGATGACTACTCTTTGTTTCGTTTTTTTTTTTAATTAACCAGACTAGAATATTCTTTTTATTTTTATTTTTATTGAGACGGAGTCTTGCTCTGTTGCCCAGGTTGGAGTGCAGTGTCGCGATCTTGGCTCACGGCAACCTCCGCTGCCTGGGTTCAAGCGATTCTCGCACGTCAGCCTCCCGAGTAGCTGTTACTACTGGCATGCACCACGACGTCTGGCAAATTTTTTGTATTTTTAGTAGAGACATGCTTTCGCCATGTTGGCCAGGCTGGTCTCGAACTCCTGACCTCAGGTGATCCACTAGCCTCAGCCTCCCAAAGTGCTGGGATTACAGGCATGAGCTGCCATGCCCGGCCTAGAATTTTTTTTTTTTTTTTTTTGAGACAGAGTCTTGCTCTGTTGCCCAGGCTGAAGTGCGGTGGCACGATCTCGGCTCGCTGTAACCTCCACCTCCCGAGTTCAAGCAATTCTCCTGCCTCAGCCTCGCGAGTAGCGGGGACTACAGGTGTCCGCCACCACACCCGGCTAATTTTTGTATTTTTAGTAGAGACGGGGTTTCACTACATTGGCCAGGCTGGTCTCGATTTCCTGACCTTGTGATCTGCCCGCCTTGGCCTCCCAAAGGGCTGGGATTACAGGCGTGAGCCACTGCGCCCGGCCTGGCCTAGAATATTCTTAAAGGATACCAGAAATGAAATTGTGGCTACTAATATTTGACTCTCTAACTCAAAATATAAATTTTTTTAACATGTTAAAAGTAAAAATTTCATAATCCAATTCCAAAGGCTCTGTGGAAAACAATGTATTTTTCATTTATATTTAAGAGCTTGGCTGGTGTTCTTTTTTTGTTCCCTGCATTGTATGACCACAGGACTGGAGAATACATAAACAAATATATGTAATGTACATGTTTTATGATAGAATATTATTTTTTACTATTAATAACTTATTTTCTCTGTTAGCTAGCAATTACTATTTCTAGAAATACAGTCTGAGAGAAGTTAACAGTTATTGACCAGTGTAATATGAGATTTTATTATTTTATTATTATAGTATAAGACTTAAAGCATATTACTATTATTGGAAGTTTTAATTATAGTGCTACATAGAAATTGTTTTAAAGTGGAAGTAAGTTTTGGTTAAATCGTAGCTGGATTAATAAATGATTTTTCAAACTAGACTTTGGCCGGAGTGACTGACTGTTCTTTTAGGTGATAATAGCGGAGTCTGTGGTAATCTCCCTTAGTAACTGTTGCATCCGGGGGTTCATTTCTGAAATGTCAAAATGGAATAAAAATGGGACACAATGCTTCTTCCCCTTCTCCCTACCGATCCCTTTTGTTTGTTTTAGTTGAAGCTAAAAACCACACTCCCACACTCCTTGTTATATTTTATTTTATTTTAAGGCAAGAAGGAAAAATAACCTTTTGAGAAGGAAGACAAAGGTTTTTGCCTTTAGTATTTCAGGAGATATAAGGGAAAAACAGGTAGTTTTTGATGGACCATATTCCTTTACCACTCTTTTTCCTCCACCCTTTATTCTTGTATCTAGTCACAGAGGTAGGAAAAAAGATTCTTCAGTGTTTAGAACTTGCCTTTGGCAAAAAATAATACTGCTATAAGTGGATGTATTTCTTTGCTGCTGAATGTAGCTACTGATTAGAGATGAGCTATGTAACAGTATCATTAGGCAATAGAAACATTGCTGTGATGTTTTAGCTATATGTAAGAAATTATAAGGCTTTTATATTCATTTGCTTGATGAAGACTAATTTCATTAGACATACTATTATTTTGGGCTTATCTGTTATATATAGACATGGTTTCTGTACTCTATCACCAAGCCTTTTGTATTAAGTATACAGAATGTATACAGAATTTGTCATATTTAATATATCTCCATGTAGCTATAAATGGTTTCCTTTTTTTTTTTTTTTTTTTGACAGAGTCTCACTCTGTCGCCCAGGGCCCAGGTTGAAGTGGAATGGCATGATCATGGCATATAGCAGCCTCAACCTCCTGGGCTCAGGCGATCCTCCCACCTCAGTTTCCTGAGTAGCTGGAACCACAGGCACACGGCCACCATGCCTGGCTAATTTTTAAAAATTATTTTTCATAGAGACAAAGGCTCGCTGTGTCGCCCAGGCTGGTCTTGAACTCCTGGGCTCAAGCAGTCCTCCTCCCTCCGTCTCCCAAAGTGTTGGGATTACAGGCATGGGCCACGTGCACCCAGCCAGCTATATTTTGAAGTAATGCGAATACAATCTGAATTGTAAGAGTATGTTTCAGCAGATTTATTAGGTAAGATATTTGTGAACTGCCAAAAGTAATCTGTCAGATATTTCCAAAATAATAAGCATAATGGGATATTTTGTCCTTTTATTGATTCCATATTGAGACAGACATTTTTAAAGTTATAAAGAGGGTGAGACAAAGGAAACAGTAGTGCTTTTTGGGAAATCTGATTGACACAAATGTATTCATATCATTTATCTATATGATTTTGTATTAACTATAACTCATTCTGGGTTTTTTCCCACAAGTATTGTGGCTATTTAAAATTTTATCATATGGGTCAGATCTTAGATGTAAAATGCCTAAAACCACACTCAGAAGTTCAAGTTAGGGTGCTGATAAAATGCATCATATTAGATTCTCAGTATGATTCTTCCACTTTGAAAAGGTAGAGAAAATAGACACTGTGGTGAGGGACAGGACAAAAGAATTGTAATTACACAGAATCATGTTCTAAAAATTATATTTGTATGGTGGTTTATTGTTTCAAAATGCTTTTACTTTCATTACCTCATTTCAGGATTTCAATAGCACTGTAAGGTAGGTGGGACAGATAGCATCTTTGTTTATTGAGGAAGAAATAGAATGTCAGAAAAGTTGAGTATTATGTCTGAATTTACACACAATGCCTGATAGAACTGGCACTTGAACCTAATTCTCTTGATCTCCAGTGTAATGTTCTCTCTGTCTTATTGCCTAATTGAAACTTGAGTTTACATCCACTGTAAGACATAGAATTAACTTAGTAAATTGTCTTATGCATTATATTTTCAGAGAAGTTATAAGCCTCTGAAGCAAGGGACACATCACCATTTTGTGTTTTTCTTCTGAAATTGATTCTTCCCAAGCACTTAGGAATGTGCCATCTTATTTATGTGATACTAACATTATTGTCACCCAAGAAGTCATTGCTACTGGTTCTTTCTCTCTCTGATGGTGGTAATCAGGCAGGCAATGAACAATCTGTCACCTTTTATATGGTCTACTCAAATCTATTCCCAGTTTTTCTTTCTAGCCTAATGCCATAGTTGTATTCTAGGTACCTTATATCTTTTAAAAATTGAGATATAATTCATATGCCATAAGCTACAGCATTTTAAAGTCTACATTTCAGTGATTTTTTAGTATATTTACAAGGTTGTGTAGCAATCACTACTATCTAATGCCAGAACAATTTTCATCAATCCAAAAAGAAACTTCAGACT
This sequence comes from Macaca mulatta, assembly GCF_049350105.2. Taxonomy (NCBI): domain Eukaryota; kingdom Metazoa; phylum Chordata; class Mammalia; order Primates; family Cercopithecidae; genus Macaca; species Macaca mulatta. The sequence goes on from NC_133411.1 coordinate 149,297,039, forward strand.
CATTTACGGTCGCTCCTATTCTTCCCTTCTCCTCTCCCCAGGCAACCTATTATTGTCTTTCTCTATGGATTTGCCTATGCTGGACATTTATATAAAGGGGATCATATACTGGGACCTTTTGTGTCTCCTTTCTTTCACTAAACATAATGTTTTCAAGGTTCATCTATATCATGTACTTGTTCTTTCTGATGGCTGCGTAATATTCAATTGCATGGATATGTATCAGATTTTGTTCATCTACTGATGGATATTTGGGTTGTTTCTACTTTTTGGCTGTTATAAAGAACGCAACTATGAACATTTGTGTTTGAGTTTTTGTATGAACATGTATATTTTTAATTCTCCTAGGTGTATACCTAAGAAGTAGAATTATTGGGTCATATGGTAATTCTATGTTTAACTTTTGAAGAACTATCAAACTGTTTCCACAGTGGCTGCACCACTGTTTCCACCAGCAATGCAGAAAGACCTTATATTAATTTCTTTTTTTTTTTTTTTTTTTTTTTTTTAGAGACAGTGTCTTGCTCTATCATCCATGGGGAATGCAGTGGTACAATCATAGCTCAGTGTAACTTTGAACTTCTGGGCTCAAGTGATCCCCCTCAGCCTCATGAGTAGCTGGGACTACAGTTTTCTGCCACGATGCTAGGTTAATTTAAAATTTTTTGTAGAGACAAGGTCTCACTAGGTTCCCAAGCTGGTCTTAAACTCCTGGCCTCAAATGATCCCACCACCCTGGCTTCCCAAAGTGCTGGGTTTATAGACATGAGCCACTGCTGGGCTCGTACCTTACATTTTTTTAGTGGACCATTCATCTCCAAGCCCCACCCCCTCCTCCCCCCAAAAATACGAGTGCAGTGCCACAATCTCAGCTCACTGCAACCTCTGCCTCCTGGGTTCAAGCGATTCTTGTGCCTTAGCCTCCCATATAGCTGATTACAATCATGTGCCACCACACCCAGCTAATTTTGTACTTTTAGTACAGACAGGGTTTCGCCATGTTGGCCAGGCTAGTCTCAAACTCCTGGCCTCAAGTGATCTGTCCGCCTTGGCTTTCCAAAGTGTGGAATTACAGGTGTGAGCCACCACACCCGGCCTCCAAGCCTATTTTTTATTTCATTTTCTGCCTCTATCTGATAATATACTTCCTCTTCTGCCCACCTCTACCCCTATTAACTACCTATTGAAATTCTGTGCATCCTTCAAAGCCTAATTCAAATGCTGCTTCTTGTGCAAAGCCTTCACAGGTTACTAGGGCTGGAAGTGATTTCTCCCTCATTAATGCATATAGTTGTATCATTTCTTTCTCTTTGAGGCCTTTTGTAATAGTTGTTAGAGTCTTTCTTATTTCTTCTACCACATTTTTGTATTATCATAGTGAGAGAGATATACATATCTAAAATGGGCCTTTAGTAAATATTGGATAAATGAATGAGAGACTACTGGAAATCCTTAACTTGGCTTTTTAAAATGTTACAGGAGACATATAATATTTATAAAATTGGAATATTAATATCTGAATACCATTTTAAATAATTTTATAATTTTTCCACTGGAATGATGTTTTTACCTGTCCTCCCAACTGGCAGGTATGTATATCTACAAATATCTCCTAATTTCTTGGCCTTGCATTAAACTGTTGTATGAGCAGTTGCCTTTCAAGGTCATTTGACAACTGGTTGCCTGCATTTATCTATTGGATCTGGCATCTTTGTCTGTAGTTACATGTTAAAGAAGCTGTGTTACAGTACAGCTCAATGTTTTTAGGTCTGAAGTTAAAGATTCATTTTGTAAAATTATAGTACATCATTAGATAATAAAATAAATCTAAAGTATTTTAACTTTACTGTCTTTATTAGGCTATATTTATTTGGTGTCCATTGTGAAAATTGATGACCAACTAGCCAGATATGCCAAATAATGTAGTCCAGATACTGTGATCCTTTGTTTATAAATGTGTGATATCCTAGTGGTTAAAAGCATGGACTCTGTAGGTATGTGGCCTGAGTTTGAAACCTTACTTTTTTTATTTGTTAGCTGTGTGACTTTGAAGAAGTACTTAATCTTTCTGTTCCTGATGTTTTTCTCTATCTACAAATATGTTAACTTTCCCTGGCTATACATATTTACATATTATAGTAATATATATGTAGTGTATATATTATACAAATTATATATGCCATACATGTTATATGTTTATATGTATATTATATATATTACATATAATATGTAAATAATATACATATTACATATTATTCATGAGTACTCATGTTCATATTTACATATATACACATATATACATTTAGCAAAATAAGAATCATACTATTTTGAATCTTGTGCATTTTACTTAATTTTATTAATACTCTCATATGCCATTAAATATGCTTCAAAAACATTTTTTTTTAATTTTTTATTTCTTTTCACAGCTGAACCAGTGGTCACAAAAACATTGTTTTTAATGACTGCATAGTAGTCCATCATGTAAATGTATAACATGTATTTACCAAATTCTATATTATAGTTTTTCCTCATTTTTGGAATTTCAGTTAATGCTGCAGTGAACATCCTTGCACATTAATTTTTGTCTGGCTTTCAGATAATTTTTTAGTGAGTTTTTAAAGGTATTTGATACACATTTCCAAATTGCTTCCCAGAAGGATTGTATATTAATTTTATTTAAGAAAATTCATTTTGAATTAATTTTATTTGAAATTGGAGCGTTACATGTTTATTTTTGTAAGTTGATTTTTGCTCATACATTCATTCATTTCGACAAATATGTATTAAATTCATACTATGTGCCAGGTATTCATAGGCCCAAAGTATAGCACTGTAAACAAAGTACAGTTTTTAATCTCATGGAGTGTTCCTGTCTAAAGGACTCCAGGTATCAGTGGGTTAGTTTTTGTTTTCCCATATTTCAGAGTCAGAATTGAATAAATTATTTAGAAAAGAGGAAAACTTTTCTCTTAATGACCTATCTATGCTATCAAGTTTTTTTTTGTTGTTGTTTTTTGTTGTTGTTGTTGTTGTTTATATTCTATCTAGTCTATATAGATTTTCTCAGGATTACGTTCGTGTACTTGTTTCAATAAAAAGTAAATGCTTTTATTTTTATTTTTTGAGATGAAGTTTTTGCTCTATTGCCCAGTCTGGAGTGCAATGGCATGATCTCGGCTCACAGCAACCTGCATCTTCTCCTGGGTTCAAGCAATTCTTCTGCCTCAGCCTCCTGAGTAGCTGGGATTACAGGCATCCCCCACCACGCCTGGCTAATTTTTGTATTTTTAGTAGAGATGAGGTTTCACCATGTTGGCCAGGATGGTCTCAAACTCTTGACCTCATTACAGGTGTAAGCCACCGTGCCCAGCCCCTGCTGTTTTTTGGTATTATTATTATTATTGTTATTTTTTAATAGATACGGGGTTTCACCTTGTTGCCCAGGCTGGTCTCAAACTCATGAGCTCAAGCGATCTGCCCATCTGGCCCTCCCAAAGTGCTAGGATCACAGGCGTGGGCCACTGTGACTGGCCTTAATATTGCTTTTCATGCTCTGTATTAGTCACAGAAGATACAATGCTCTTGAGGAAACTTTAGTGTATGTGTGTTATACCTGTAGTCATGTCTGAAGGTAAACAGTCACAATGTCCTTTGAAGTCCATTCCCATACTCCCTTGTTTCTATAATAATTTTTCTGCTTATATTTAAGTTCTAATTAAGTCATATTACCTTAAATTGTAGTTATTCTAATCATATTGATATCAGTTTCATGGATATTGCATCTTTATTTCATTAATAGGTTGAATCATTTATTTTGGACCAAGAAGATCTGGATAACCCAGTGCTTAAAACAACATCAGAGATATTCTTATCAAGTACTGCAGAAGGAGCAGACTTACGCACTGTGGATCCAGAGACACAGGCACGACTAGAAGCATTGCTAGAGGCAGCAGGTACTTTATTTTTTGTTTTATCTTTTTCATCTCTTTAAAAGTCTAGATCTCTTTACAGAGTTACGTGAGATTACCCCAAAATTCTATGACATTATACAAAATTTAAAATCTCTAAAATTTATTTTTCTTTTTATCTCCCGAAGAAAATGTTCACATTTTGTATTTCTGGGCTCAACTCTTATATTTTTAAGGTATTAAGATAATCAGCATCCTGGCGCAGTGGCTCATGCCTGTAATCCCAGCACTTTGGGAGGCCGAGGCAGGCGGATTGCCTGAGCCTCAGGAGTTTGAGACCAACCTGGGGAACGTGGTGAAACCCTGTCTCTACTAAAATAGAAAAAAATTAGCCGAGTGTGTTGGTGTGCGCCTGTAGTCCCAGCTACTCGGGCGACTGAAGCAGGAGAATTGCTTGAACCCTGGAGGTGGAGGTTGCAGTGAGCTGAGATCACTCCATTGCACTCCATCCTGGGCAACAGAGCGAGACTCTGTTTGGAAAAAAAAAAAGAAAAAAAAGATAATCGACTAGTTATCAAAGAAAACTTACCTATTAGCCATTATAAAATAAAAATGTGGGAGATAAATTTAGTTAATCATTTATGATTTCTTTATCTGTACTGATTTAGGGAGCTGCATATTGATTACTTGTGTATTCGCTTTATGTTTAACTTGATTTTAAATAGCTAATTTTTTATATGTAATACACATTATAAAACAGCTAAAGTGATATGAAATATATTAAGTAGATAAAAAAACCTTCCCATTTTCTGTCAAGGTTTACATCTACTTCTAGACTTTTCTCCTTGTGGTGATATAAATACATGTATATGTTTGAATATATATGATTGTTAAAAACGAAGTAGGATCATAATACACAAAATACAACTTTTTTTCCCCATATGATTTATTGTGGGCATCCTTCCATGACAGTTTATATTGATCTTTCTCTTTTTATTGAAGGGTACCATAATATTCTGTTGCTTGGATGAATCATAATTAATTTTACCAATTTTAGCTTATATCCAGTTTTTTAATATCACAAATAATGCTATAGTTTATAGCCTTATATATCGGTAACGTTTCTTATTTGTGCAAGTATCTCTTTAGGACAGAATTTTAGAAAGTGTTATCAATGGGTAAGAATATATTTGCATTTAAAATTTTGGCAGCTGACTGGGCGCCATGGCTCATGCCTGTAATCCCAGCACTTTGGGAGGCTGAGGCAGGCGGGTCACTTGAGGTCAGGAGTTTGAGACCAGCCTGGCCAACATGGTAAAACCTCGTCTTTACTTAAAAAACACAAAAATTAACTGGCTGTGGGGGCACACACCTGTAATCCCAGCTACTGGAGAGACCGAGGCAGGAGAATCGCTTGAACCCAGGAGGCGGAGGTTGCAGTGAGCCGGGATCGTGTCACTGCACTTCAGTCTGGGTGACAGAGCAAGACTCCGTCTCAAAAAATAAATAAGTAAAATAAAAATTTGACAACCATTATTAAATTAGTCCCTCAGGTTTGTGCCTGTATTTATTTCTTTATTCACTGAAAAATCAACAGTTTTTGAGAGGGCCTCACACCTCAGACATTGTTTTGTCAGTTTCATAAATGAAAAATACATCACCATTTTAGTTTGCATTTATTTTATATTATTAGTAAATTGTGTGGTAGCTCTTTATAAATGGTGATATAAATTCATTGAGTGTTGTGTATATAATTTTTTAATTTTAATTTTATTTGTAAGAATGAATTTAATTTAAAATGTGGCCCCGGAAGATGGTTGTGACCAAACGAAGAAACAATTGAATTGTTTGTTATAATATTAGAGACTATCCCCCCTCTGAAGATACTACTGAAAATAGTACAATCAGATATTCTGTACTAGAGATCTTATGGTGTGACTATGTATTTTGAGAGAAATCTCATTTATTTGATACAGTTAGCATCATGTGAAGTTACATATGGATTAGGTAGAGGACAAATTAATATGTGCATTGTAAAGGTAGAAAGACTAAAACATAGGTGGTTATGCCATGGCCTTTTGACATTAGTGGCAGAATTGAAATGATGAACCTTATCTTCTGTCACCCTAACCTATGGATTCTATACCATTTCTTTTTCCTAGATAATAGTGTTTAGAAATGTAATTACAATTTGCACTTTTATACTTTTTTTTTTTTTTCCTGCACTACCTGATTGATTGATGCACACTGAAGGAATTGGAAAATTGTCAACTGCTGATGGTAAAGCTTTTGCAGATCCTGAAGTACTCCGGAGACTGACATCCTCAGTTAGTTGTGCACTGGATGAAGCTGCTGCTGCACTGACACGGATGAAAGCAGAAAACAGCCACAATGCAGGACAAGTGGACACGTATGTGTTTAATGACTTTTGGGAATTAGACATTTTCTTGAGTAGATTTTGGGAAAGTAGCGAATTTTGGTTGAATATATCTTTTGGTGGAACTTATAAACTTTATTTAGCTGGATGGATATTACATTTTAAGTGGATATATAAATGTATATGTATTATGTAGCTATAAAAATGGATATTTTTGTTTCTTCATTCAGCTCTTATTCATTGAGCATTCTTGTGGAATGTATTACACTAGAATCTATGAGAAATCCAAACTGAATAAGATCTGTTTTCCAGTTATAAGGAAGTTACTTATTCTAAAAGTTATTATAGTAAACTCTAAACTGATTGCTTGAGTACTAATACATGAAATGAGTTACTAATGCAGTAGTCTAGTTGCTGCTTGCTACTCAAATATGGTCCATGGGCTAGCAGTATCAGCATCACCTCAGAGCTTGTGAGAAATGCAGAATCCCAGACCCTACTCCATGTCTACTGAATCAGAATCCGCATTTTAACAAGAAATAGGAGTAACTCGTACACATTAAAGTTTGAGACTCAGTGGTCTAGTTAGTCATTCTGTGGTAAAATAGTTTTCTTAGGTGTTCGCCTTCACTGTTACTAAGTAAAAATTTCAGCCATAGGATTATATCCCAAAATATCTTTGGGAATCGTTATATAAGTAGAGTTTAAAAACTTGTGCATCTAATACAGGGGTGTCCAAATTTTGGGTTCCCTGGGCTACATTGGAAGAAGAAGAATTGTCTTGGGCCACACATAAAATACAACTACTAGAGGCTGGGCTTGGTGGCTCATGTCTGTAACCAGGCACTTTGGGAGGCTAAGGTGGGTGGATCACTTGAAGCCAGGAGTTCAAAACCAGCCTGGACAACATGGTGAAAACTCATCTCTCCTAAAAATACAAAAATTAGCCAGGTATGGTGGCACACATCTGTAATCCCAGCTACTTGAGAGGCTAAGACACAAGAATCACTTGAACCTGGGAGGTGGAGGTTGCAGTGAGCCAAGATTGTGCCACTGCATTCTATCCTGGTCAACAGAGTGAGACTCTGTCTCAAAAACAAAACAAAACAAAATGCAAACACTAATGATAGCTGATGAGCGAAAAGAAAAAAAAAATTGCAAAAAATTTTCATAATGTTTAAAGAAAGTTTACAATTTTGTGTTGGGTTGCTTTCAAAGCTGTCCTGGGCCATGGGTTGGACATGCTTGGTCTAATGCTTTAAAAAACTTTATTTAAAATTTGTTATAATATGTTAGGAGATTTTAAAAGATAAAAATGACAGCTGATTTCAAATTCACTCACTGGCTTTCTGGCTTGGTTGATAAACATGAATAATTGAAGTTCCAAACAAGATGCTCAGCAAGTAATATGTTCATATAATTTTTTTCTCTTACTGTATTAACATTTTTCTTTGTGTGATTATTTATATTTAATATAATTTATCATAGGACCCCTGAGTCTTTTTGTTTCAGTTAATTGTTGAATGGTTTTGTTTCCAGTCGCAGTCTAGCAGAAGCTTGTTCAGATGGGGATGTTAATGCTGTTCGTAAATTGCTAGATGAAGGCAGAAGTGTAAATGAACATACAGAAGAAGGAGAAAGCCTGCTGTGTTTGGCTTGTTCAGCAGGGTATTATGAATTAGCACAAGTAAGCAGAAATAATATTTAGTGATTAAAATTGTGGAAGGGTTTTGATGTTTTATTTATTTTTGTCACTTATAAGATAGATTATAATTAGAGGCCAGAGTCTTCTCTTCCCCCATCCCTCTTCCCTTTTTGGTAATAGGTAAAGTAGAAACAGATACACAGTTTATTTTGTTGCCTGTACATGCAACTGAGAATGGTCCATTTTTCTGCCACTTACTCAAAGCTAATCCTAATGATTAAGAAACAAATAGATATAATAATAATTTTAAATTTGTCCTTTGAAATAATATACAACTGTAATGGAAAGTAGTCATTATTTTCATCACATTCAGGTTACCCCAATTCTTTTAATTTTTTTTCCTTCTATGTTAGAACAGTACTGGGAATTAACCATGTTTTTACCAGTTTCTGTCTTGTGAGTATAGTTGAGTATAGTGTTCTTTAGCTAGATAACCTCAAGCATAACATTCTTTGACAAGAACCATCACATTTTATAATAGGATGGCTAATATGATTGTGTACTTTATTTAAATATTAATATGTAATGATGTTGTAAAATACAGCATGTAACCTGGCATGTTGAGCAGTGAAAATTGGCATAATTTTTTCAAAAGGTCATATTGATTTTTCCTCACCCCTATTCTAGAAGAATATCTTCAGAGATTCAGTATATTCTCTAGAAATACTATTGAATAGTAAGAATTAACAATTTCTCTGTGTGTATATGTGTTTTAAAGGTATTGCTTGCTATGCATGCTAATGTTGAAGATCGAGGGAATAAAGGAGACATAACTCCCCTGATGGCAGCTTCCAGTGGAGGTTACTTAGATATTGTGAAATTATTACTTCTTCATGATGCTGATGTCAACTCCCAGTCTGCAACAGGTATGTAGAAAATGATGTCTTAATTGGGAGAAAAAATCGACATAATTGTTACCTGAGAGAGAGAAAAATTAGATTTCTGAGGAAAACCAGTATAAACCTACAGAAAAATCTTAGCCCTTATGTAGAATCTTTGAGTAAAATACAAAGTAATTTGATATCCTCAAAAGTCTTTAAAAACACACTTAGATTCCCCTTTAGTCAAGATTGGGTTTTTGTGGTATGAACATAATGGAATATTATTCAGACTTTAAAAAAGGAGGAGATCCTGCCATTTGCCACAGCATGGATGGACTTGAAGGACATTATGCTAAGTGAAATAAGCCAGACACAGAAAGAAAAGTATTGCATGATCTCACTTTTTTTTCCCCACATTCTTATGGACATATGTATGCATGATCTCATTTACATGTGGAATATTGAAAATTTACGAAAAGAGTTAAATATATAGAGATAAGACATTGTTTACCAAGTCAGGGGTGGGGAGAAGAAAGGGGAGAAGAAATGGGAGAAGTAGGTAAAAGGATACAAAGTAGCAAATATGTGGAATGAACAAGTCAAAAAGTCTGTACAACATGAGGACTATAATTAATAATAGTGTATTATATTCAGGATTTTTTGCTAAATGAGTAGATTATGTTGCTCTTGCCACAGGGGGCAAAATTGGGTAACTATGTGAGAAAAATGTTAATTTGTTCTTTTTTTTTTTTTTTTTTTTTTGAGACGGTGTCTCGCTCTGTCGCCCAGGCTGGAGTGCAGTAGCCGGATCTCAGCTCACTGCAAGCTCCGCCTCCTGGGTTTAGGCCATTCTCCTGCCTCAGCCTCCCGAGTAGCTGGGACTACAGGCGCCCGCCAACTCACCCGGCTAGTTTTTTGTATTTTTTTTAGTAGAGACAGGGTTTTACCATGTTAGCCAGGATGGTCTCGATCTCCTGACCTCGTGATCCACCCGTCTTGGCCTCCCAAAGTGCTGGGATTACAGGCTTGAGCCACTGCGCCCGGCCAATTTGTTCTATAGTAACCATTTTATTATGTATGTGTCTTACAACAACATGTCACGTACCTTATGTATGTAATATATATGGAGGCAAAACTTATAAACTGTATTTCTTATAATTCTTTATCTTCAATACAAAACCCTTTAGATTATAGATAAACCTGAGTGTTTACCCTATAGGGTTTTACATGTTGAGTTTGTGGAATACATTTACTAATAAGATTTTAGAATTTATTTATTTATTTATTTATTTATTTTTGAGTCTCACTCTGTCACCCAGGCTGGAGTGCAGTAGCACGATCTCGGCTAACTGCAACCTCCGCCTCCCGGGTTCAAGAGATTCTCCCACCTTAGCTTCCCAGGTAGCTGGGATTGCAGGCACGTACCTCTACTCCTGGCTAATTTTTTGTACTTTTTTAGTAGAGACGGGGTTTCACCATGTTGGCCAGGCTGGTCTTAAATTCCTGATCTCATGTGATCTGCCCACCTCGGCCTCCCAAAGTGCTGGGATTACAGACGTGAGCCACCAAGCCTGGCTGAGATATTCTTGTATAGCAAGAGTCCCCAACCTTTTTGACACCAGAGACAATTGGAAGACAATTTTTCCACGCATGGGGGAAGGAGAGGGGGATGTTTTCGGGATGAAACTGTTTCACCTTAGATAGTCAATTGTCTCATAGGAGTGTGCCACCTAAATCCCTCGCCCATCATTCATTTGAACTGAGCAGCTTTGTGCATACTATAGTTGGAACCTTTGAAAGTGGCTCCCTGTATTAATTAAATACAGAAAATATCTCTTACATTTACATAAAAGAAAACAGTTAATTTTAGAGCATGTTGGTGAACCACCAGATTGATTTACTTAATTTTTTATCTGATTATGAAAATAATATATGCTAACTATAAGAACATTTGAGAAATGCAGAGAAGTAGGAAGAATAAAAGATAACGCTCCCATAAACTCTGTGGCACAGAAGTCACTGCTATTACTATATTAGTTTAGTTCCTTCCAGTATTTTTGATGTATAAAATTATGTAGTTGAAATTATACCCTATGTGCAATTTTGTTTGACTTCACTTATTTTCTATTTTATTAACTTTTTTTTTTTTTTTGGAGTCTTGCACTGTTGCCCAGGCTGGAGTGCAGTGGCGCAATCTCGGCTCACTGCAAGCTCCGCCTCCCGGGTTCATGCCATTCTCCTGCCTCAGCCTCCCTAGTAGCTGGGACTACAGGCGCCCGCCACTACACCTGGCTAATTTTTTTGTATTTTTAGTAGAGACGGGGTTTCACCATGTTAGCCAGGATGGTCTCGATCTCCCGATCTCGTGATCCGCCTACCTCGGCCTCCCAAAGTGCTGGAATTACAGGCATGAGCCACTGTGCCAAGCCTATTTTATTAACTTTTTAACAAACTTTTTTAAAGGTTACATAATATTTCCTTAAATTGATATACCACCAATTTTAGGGGCAGAGGGCATTAACTGGTTGTGAACAACAGCAAAATATGTTAAATTAAGATGATAAAATAAATTGCTTTGTTCTGGTTAACAGTATTATGCTATATACACACTCCTTTGAAAAATACTCTAAAAAGAGGATGCCGCCATCAAGGAAGTTTTAAATTTCTCCTTGAGGATTCTTGGTGATCATCAAATTCAGTTGTTTTTAAGGTTGTTTTCTGTCAAATAACGCTAACTTCAAGCCAAACAGTTTATGGAAGCACAGATATAATATTACACAGATAAAAGAGGAGTTGATCTAAAGTAGAGATAGTTGGGGGCTTTAATTTCTGGAACCTAGGTCTCCCCATCTTCTGTGCTGAGGAACTTTTTGGAAGCGGGGATTTCTAAAGTTCTTTGGAAGACATTTTGAAAACCACCATATTGTTATCAGTACCTTTATTTTTAAAAAGTAGGTGAACATTTTGAGAGAGAAAAGGGCTTGACTGAGATGAAGTCCCCCTGTCTTTTTTTTTTTTTTTCCTTAGGTGAAATAGATACACTATGTAGAAGGAAGGGATTATTATATACAATGCAGTAAGCACATGTTCTTTGATGGGCTGCTCTGTACACTCTCCATGTGGCCATTTAAGACGTTCTTCTCAAATCCCACACATACCCCTCCTCACTTCCACTGATTGCCTTAACTCATACTTCATACTTCATTGGGAAAATAGAAATTTCCGGAAGGAAATTGCATCATCTTCTCACCAATAATTTCTAGTCAATGAACATATTTTAATTAGTTCATTCATTTTGTTCAGTAGGTTGCACCTACTGCCTGCATGTCAGAATCGCTTAAGAGAGCTGGTTAAAAATACAGGTTCTCAGGAGTCTTCCTTCTGTACTGCAAAGCAGTCAGTCTCAGGAGAGACCAGGGGTGATAAACCATAGCTCTGTATTGCAGCTCTCTGAGGGGATGTGGTCACTATTCTAGTCACCTGCTTTTACTTAATGCATTTTGTTTGATGTCAGATGTCCTTTCTGCCTTTAGGAATCCTACTTAACTTTTGAGGTCCAGTCCAAATGTAGCTGCTGATGCTTTTTTAAAAAACAAACAAAAAATTCCAGTTTTTTGAGATATAATTCATATAGCATAAAATTCACTTGATTTAAGTATACAATAATGATTTTTAGTAAATTTATAGTTGTACAATCATCAGTACAATCTAATTGTAGAATATTCCCATCACCACAGAAAGATCTCTATGCCCATTTGGAGTCACCTCAATTATTCAGACAACTATTAATCTACTTTCTGTCTCTACAGATTTACTTTTCTGGATATTTTATATTGTCCAGATCTTTATAATATATAGTCTTTTGTACTGGGCTTTCCGGAAAGTCTTTGTATTGGGCTCAAGTGATCCTCCCACCACCTGCCTCTAGAGTAGCAGGGACTACAGGGGTATGCCACCATGCCTGGCTCAGTTTTTTTTAGTATAGATACTGTGTTGCTCAGGCTGGTCTCAGACTCCCTGGGTTCAAGCAATCCTTCCACCTTGGCCTCCCAAAGTGCTGGGATTACAGGTGTGAGCCATCGTACCTGGCCAGAAAATCATTTAATTAGTAAGAAAATTGGCCGGGCACAGTGTAATTGGCATAATTGGCAGATTATGCCTGTAATCCCAGCACTTTGGGAGGCTGAGGCAGGTGGATTGCCTGATGTCAGGAATTTGAGACCAGCCTGCCAACATGGTGAAACCCTATCTCTACTAAAAATATAAAAATTAGTGGGGCATGGTGGTGGGCACCTGTAATCCCAGCTACTTGGGAGGCTGAGGCAGGAGAATCACTTGAAGCTGGGAAGCGGAGGTTGCAGAGAGCCAAGATCGTGCCATTGCACTCCAGCCTGGGCAACAGAACGAGACACTATCTCAAAAAAAAAAAAAAAAAAAATTAAAGTGATGCTTCTAACCAATGATAATGAAAAAAAGTTGAGATAGTAGTTGTAGTGATTTGTGTAAGGGAATTGAAGAGGTATACGTAGAGTATTAGCATAATCATAATTGTATCTGTTCTGTCATAATTTTATATTTCTTTTTATTATGTTTTTTAAAATCTTTTATTTATTTTTATTTTTTAAATATGTATTCTGCTCATGTATTATATTTCTTTTTCTTCTTTTTAGGAAACACCGCACTAACTTATGCCTGTGCTGGAGGATTTGTTGACATTGTTAAAGTGCTCCTTAATGAAGGTGCAAATATAGAAGATCATAATGAAAATGGACATACTCCCTTAATGGAAGCAGCCAGTGCAGGTCATGTGGAAGTTGCAAGAGTTCTTTTAGATCATGGTGCAGGCATCAACACTCATTCTAATGAATTCAAAGAAAGTGCTCTTACACTTGCATGCTACAAAGGTACTTAATATATGTATGAATATTTATAATGTTTTTCATAACCACTTTGATTATTTGAGTATTGAGTATTTGAGTTACTTTATGTTGCTTATGTTTTCCCTGTGCTATAAAATTATCTAGTTTATAAGAAATTATATAGAAGATCTATTTTAGTCTGTATCGCCTATAATATAGTTTTCTAGTGTATGTTTATTATTTTAATTCATATTACTACTTAGCTTAGATTTAGAGGGTTTCCATTATTTGCTAAGTTTTATTTTATATGATTTTTCCATGTTTATTTAAAAAATAGTACATGCCGGCCGGGCGCGGTGGCTCAAGCCTGTAATCCCTGCACTTTGGGAGGCCAAGATGGGCAGATCACGAGGTCAGAAGATCGAGACTCTCCTGGCTAACATGGTGAAACCCTGTCTCTACTAAAAAATACGAAAAACTAGCCGGGCGCGGTGGTGGGTGCCTGTAGTCCTGGCTACTCAGGAGGCTGAGGCAGGAGAATGGTGTAAACCTGGGAGGCGGAGCTTGCAGTGAGCTGAGATCTGGCCACTGCACTCCAGCCTGGGCGACAGAGCGAGACTCCGTCTCAAAAAAAAAAAAAAAAAAAAAAGTACATGCCAAAGTAATAATACACACAATACTGAAAACCTGAAAAACACAGAGTAACACAAAGAAAAGAAATTTTTTTTTTTTTGAGACAGAATGTCGCTCTGTTACCCAAGCTGGAGTGCAGTGGCGCGATCTCAGCCCACTGCAACCTCTGCCTCCCGGACTCAAGTGATTCTCGTGCCTCGGCCTCCCAAGTAGCTGGGACTACAGGCATGCACCACCATACCTGGCTAATTTTTGTATTTTTAGTAGAGACAGAGTTTCACTATGTTGGCCAGGCTGGTCTTGAACAGTAATCCTCCTGCCTTAGCCTCCCAAAGTGCTGGGATTACAGCCGTGAGCCACCACACCCAGCTAAAGAAAATAAATTTTAAAATGACATGTGATGCTACCATCTAAAGATAAAAAAGCATGTAAACAATACTTTAGTGTATACATTTCCAATTTGTTTTTAAGTATGTTTATAAACAAACATATATATATATTTTAAACAAAACAGTTATACGCTAACAGTTTTATAATCTACTTATTTTATTTAGCACTACATCATGGACATTTTTCATCTCAATAAATATTCTTTATTTTTTATTTTTCATTTATTATTATTTTTTTTTTGAGACGGAGTTTGACTCTTGTTGCCCAGGCTGGAGTGCAATGGTGCGATCTTGGCTCACTGCAACTTCCACCTCCTGGGTTCAAGTGATTCTTCTATCTCAGCCTCCCGAGTAGCTGGTATTACAGGTGCATGCCACCATGTCTGGCTAATTTTTGTATTTTTAGTAGAGACAGGGTTTCATCATATTGGTCAGTCTGGTCTCCTGGCCTCAAATGATCCACCTGCCTTGGCCTCCTAAAGTGCCAGGGTTATAGGCGTGAACCACCATGCCTGGCTTATTTTTTATTATTTATAGAGACAGAGTTTTCCTCTGTCACACAGGATGGAGTGCAGTGTCACTGTCATAACTCACTGCAGCCTCAAACTCCTGGGTTCTAGCTATCCTCCTGCCTCAGCCTCCTGAATAGCTAGGATTACAGACTCACACCACCATACCCAGCTAATTTTATTTTTATTTTTTTGTAGAGATGGAAGTCTCACTATGTTGCCCAGGCTGGTCTCAACCTCCAGGCCTCAAGTGATCTTCCTACCTCAGACTCCCAAAATGTTAGGATTACAGGTGTAAGCCACCATGCCTGGGCTCAATAGATATTCTTACAATGTAACTTTTGATGGTTATATACTATTTCACTATTTCATTTAGGATTAAAATTGGTTGCATATGTCACAAAATCTAAATTAATGATTTGAGCGAAAGAGAAATCCAAGGGTAAGCCATTTAGGGCTAGTATGGCAGTTCTATTGTCATCAAGAGCTCATAATTCTATTTTTCTGCTCTACTATCCTAGTATGTGGTTTGTATCCTCATGGTTACAATAAACCTATAAACCAAGATGATAGCTAGGACCCCAGCAGTTCACATTCTAGGAAAGACGTTAAGGGCAAAATAAGGAGTGCCTCTCAATTTAGTAACTCCCTTTAAAGAGTATTCCTAGGTGTGCAGCCTTGTAACTACCACTTACATCTCATTGGCTACACATAGCTGCAAGAGGGGCGGAGAAATATAGTCTTCTAGTCAGGTATGTTGCTCCCCAGATGAAATTGGAGTTCTGTTACTAAAAAAGAATAAGAGAACGCTGGGTGCAGTAGCTCACACCTATAATCCCAGCACTTTGGGAGACTGAGGCAGGAGGATCTCTTGAGGCCTAGATCAGTCCTAGCTACTCGTGTAGCTGAGGTGGACGGATCCCTTAAGCTTTGGAGTTCAAGGCTGCAGTGAGCTATGATCATGCCACTGCACTATAGCCTGGGCAACAGAGACCTCATTTCTAAAAGTGAGAAAGAATAAGAGAATGGAGATTACATAGGGAACTAGCAGTCTGCCAAATACATCAAATAGATGTACCATAATTGCCTATTTTTGGACACTTAAATTGTTCCCAGGTTTTCACTATTATTAAAAATACTGATAACATCCTTGTACAGACATTTTTGTGTAATCTCTGATTATTTCCTTAGGATAAATTCCTGGAAGTGGAATTTCTGGGTCAAAGGGTATGGATATTTTTAAGGGTTTTGCTACATATTGCCAAATTGCCTTCTAGAAAGGTTCAAGCAATTTATACTCCCTCTGACAATGTTTGAGTGTGCCCTGGTCGGGCGCGGTGGCTCACGCCTGTAATCCCAGCACTTTGGGAGGCTGAGGTGGGCGGATCACAAGGTCAGGAGATCGAGACCATGGTGAAACCCCGTCTCTACTAAAAATAGAAAAAATTAGCAGGGCGCAGTGGCAGGCGCCTGTAGTCCCAGCTACTCGGGAGGCTGAGGCAGGAGAATGGCGTGAACCCGGGAGGCGGAGCTTGCAGTGAGCCGAGATTGCGCCACTGCACTCCAGCCTGGGCGACAGAGTGAGACTCCGTCTCAAAAAAAAAAAAAAAGAGAGTGCCTTTTGCCCCACCCTACACCCTCACCAACACTGGGTATTATCATTCTTTTTAATATTTGCCATTTTGATAGTAAAAAAATGGTGTCTTGTTTTAATTTGCATTTCTTTAATAGGAAGGTTTAATATTGTTTTCATCGGTTTAATATTCACCTGCATTTCTTTGCTGAATTATCATTTCATATCCATCACCCATTCTTCTGGAGTGTTTGTCATTTTCTTATTGACTATCAAGGCTTTTTATATATTCACTGTATCAAGAGGATTGGAATTATTTTAAATGGAGTTTTCTGTGCCTGCTTATTGCTACAGTGGGTTTATGGTTATTTTAAAGCTGTTTTTCTGGAATATATGATCCAAAGATACTTTACTTGGCTTTCTATTTGATCTCAATGTTTTGATTAGATAAATAATTTATGTATATTCAACCAAGGTAAAAGCATTATTGCTTTACTTAACTTGAATTATGTGCCTTGGACTAATTCAGTCTTTAAAGCCTAGATAATAAGACCATGAAAAAAGCCTATATATTGCTTTGAATGGGCTTTGTAAAACTGTTACTGATTTATTTATTGAATGCAAAATAAGTTCTCAAATTCCTGTATAGACATCTGAAGAAAAAGATTCCATACATTAATATTTAAATATTAAACTGATAGTTCTTTTAAAATTTTTGTTCCGTTTTTCAAGGCCATTTGGATATGGTTCGCTTTCTGCTTGAAGCTGGTGCAGATCAAGAGCACAAAACAGATGAGATGCACACTGCCTTGATGGAGGCCTGCATGGTAATTTTAAATTATAGTCACTTGAGATTTTATGGGAAGAAAAGGTCGTGTTTAAGCCTTTAAGAGTTATTAATTGGGCCGGGCGCGGTGGCTCAAGCCTGTAATCCCAGCACTTTGGGAGGCCGAGACGGGCGGATCACAAGGTCAGGAGACCATCCTGGCTAACACGGTGAAACCCCGTCTCTACTAAAAAATACAAAAAACTAGCCGGGCGAGGTGGTGGGCGCCTGTAGTCCCAGCTACTCGGGAGGCTGAGGTAGGAGAATTGCGTGAACCCGGGAGGCGGAGCTTGCAGTGAGCTGAGATCCGGCCACTGCACCACACCAGCCTGGGCGACAGAGTGAGACTCCGTCTCAAAAAAAAAAAAAAAAAAAAAAAAGAAGAGTTACTAATTGCCGAGTGCGGTGGCTCACGCCTGTAATCGCAGCACTTTGGGAGGCCGAGTCAGGCAGATCACATGGTCAGGAGTTCGAGACCAGTCTGGCCAATATGGTGAAACCCCATCTCTACTAAAACTACAAAAATTAGCCAGGCATGGGGCAGGCGCCTGTAGTCCTGACTACTCGGGAGGCTGAGGCAGGAGTATTGCTTGAACCCGAGAGATGAAGGTTGTAGTGAGCAGAGATTGTGCCGCTGCACTCCAGCCTGGGCGGCAGAGTGAGACTCCGTCTCAAAAAAAAAAAAAAAAGTTATTAATTGGTGTTGGGTTTATATAATTTCTTGATGCTAAATTAAACACACTTAATGCTTGAATGGCTCTGCTTTTGGAATGCTTTTGGAATATAACAAAGTATTTGACCTTAGGGATATTATTGATAAAACTCTAATTCTGGAGATAGTAGACATAGTTCTAGTGTTTTTACAGTTTCATATTAAAATCTTAAATAGCAAATTGACCTCAAAATATATTGACTCAAACTGTATGGATAGCCTATAAAACATTTAACTGTGTTTTTTAAAGGATAATCGAGAATCATATTTTTAATACACAATTCTCTGTGTCACAGAGAATAATCACCTTTAATGCTGTCAATCCAGAAATCCTTTTTCTACTTCTGTAAGCACATACATATATCATGCATATATGCATATCTAAAAGAGAATGCAAATACAAAGAAACTCAAAGCATTCTGATAAGTATTTAAGACAGATTTAATGGCAAGAAAATTACCTGGAAGTACAAATGCGTTTTTCAGATGTGATTAAATAAGCTCATCATTACACATGTTAATTTCTATTTTGTTGACTATTGCTGTTTAACAAATCACTTAAAACACAATGGCTTAATGCAGCAGCCACATATTACCTCTATCTTTTTTTTTTTTTTTTTTTGAGACAGAGTCTTGCTCTGTTGCTCAGGTTGGAGTGCAATGGTGTAATCTTAGCTCACTGCAACCTGCCTCCCAGGTTCAAGTGATTCTCGTGCCTCAGCCTTCCAAGTAGGTTCAAGTGATTCTCATGCCTCAGCTTTCCAAGCCTCCCACCTGTATCTTACACTATTTCATGTATCATATGATTCTATGGGTTGATTAGGTGGTTTTTCTGTTGGTCTCTCCCTCTCTCTGTCTTTTTTTTGAAGCCAGTCTTTCACTCTGTTGCCCAGGCTAGAGTGCAGTGGCACCGTCATGGCTCATTACAGCCTGTACCTCCTGTACTCAAGCAGTCCTCTCGCCTCAGCTTCCCAAGTACCTGAGACTAGAGGGGCACATCACCATGCCCAGCTAACTTTTACATTTTTTGTAGAGATAGCGTCTCACTATGTTGCCTAGACTTCAAGAAAAAAGTTTTATTTATTTATTTATTTTTTACAATTCCCCTCTTAATATATGTACACAATATATGTTAGCAGAATCTATCAAAAAAATATTCAAAAATTTGGCTGGATGTGGTGGCTCATGCCTGTATTCCTAGCACCTTGAGAGGGTGAGGCGGATGGATCACTTGAAGCCAGGACTTCAAGACCAGCCTGGCCAACATGGTGAAACCCCATCTCTACTAAAAATACAAAAATTAGCCAGGCGTGGTAGTGTGCACCTGTAATTCCAGCTATTTAGGAGGCTGAGACACAAGAATCACTTGAACCTGAGAGGTGGAGGTTGCAGTGAGCTGAGATCACACCACTGCACTCCAACCTGGGTGACAGAGTGAGACTCTGTCTCAAAAAAAAAAAAAAAAAAAAAATCAAGTAAATTCAAGTAAAATAATTTATTGAGAGCTTAGAGGAGATAGGCACAATAGCAGTTCCTTGATCTGTAGACATTTATAAATCCTTATTTTCTTTTCAATTAGAAATGCATTTCAACTACCAGATAACTCAGTATAGTAATTTGGTTAAAATATTTTATTTTACATGTATTCGAAGTATTAGTAAAACTAAAATTTTAATGTGAGGTCATCTGTTTTTGGCATTATATCAAAAGTGGTTAAGGCTGGGCTAGTCATTTAGTTAAGTATAATAAAAGTCTTGATGGATATTGAAATTTAACAATCAAGGTTTATTTATTTATTTATTTCTAAGACGGAGTCTCGCTTTGTCGCCCAGGCTGGAGTGCAGTGGCCGGATCTCAACTCACTGCAAGCTCCGCCTCCCGGGTTTACGCCATTCTCCTGCCTCAGCCTCCGGAGTAGCTGGGACTACAGGCGCCCACCACCTCGCCCGGCTAGTTTTTTGTATTTTTTTTAGTAGAGACGGGGTTTCACCGTGTTAGCCAGGATGGTCTCGGCCTCCCAAAGTGCTGGGATTACAGGCTTGAGCCACCGCGCCCGGCCTAAGGTTTCTTTATTTAATTCTTTTTTGTTTTTGAGACAGGGTCTCTGTCATTCAGGCTGGAGTGCGGTGGCGTGATCTTGGCTCACTGCAACCTCTGCCTCCTATGCTCGAGTAGTCCTCCTGCCTCAGCCTCCCAAGTAGCAGGGACTACCGGCGCATACCACTATGCTTGGCTGATTTTTGTATTTTTTGTAGGAACATGGTTTCACCCTGTTGCCCAGGGTGGTCTCGCACATCTGGGCTCAAGCTAGGTGTGAGCCACCATACCCAGCCTTATTTCTTTAATAAAAGAACTACTAAACCTTATTTTTCTTTTTCTTTCTTTTTCTTTTTTTCTTTTTTTTTTTTTTTTTTGAGACGGAGTTTTGCTCTTGTTGCCCAGGCTGGAGTGCAGTGGTGCTATCTGGACTCACCACAACCTCTGCCTCCTGAGTTCAAGTGATTCTCTGTTTTGGCCTCCCGAGTAGCTGGGATTACAGGCATGTACCACCACACCCGGCTAATTTTTTATTTTTAATAGAGACAGGGTTTCTCCATGTTAGTCAGACTGGTCTCACATTCCCGACCTCAGGTGATCCACCCGCCTCGGCCTCCCAAAGTGCTGGGATTACAGGCGTGAGCCACCATGCCCAGCCTAAACCTTATTTTTCTACTCAGTATTTATTTTTCATTAGCAACATTATGGTCATTTTTGAAATATAGTACAATATAGCCTCTGACTTTATGTGTCACAACAAGCTTTAAGACCTACATAAATTTTGCCATTAAAATTTTGAAATTAAAGAAGGGTATTTATGGTGATAGGTAGAATTGATACCCACCATAAGAGTATTTTATTGTTAATTGCCTTATTATCTATGCAGATAGGCCATGGTAAAAATTTTTACAAATGAGTATCTTTATTTTTACATCATTGCAAAATCTTTGCCTCATTGCAACAAGGTGTTGTGATTAGGAAAAATATAGGATAGTATCAATCCAGAGACATTTATGTTGGTGACATAATCCCAAGTGGTAATGACTTCACATAATTTGTTGTGTTATTTTTTGGCATACTTTTGTTTCTGAAATAGATGTAATACAGTTTCTACATTTGAATATGACACCTGAGTTTGAGGGTATGACTATATTTGACCTGGCAGTGGTATAACCTAGTTATAGTTATTTTGAGGTAGCATTGACTATAGATTTCACAGTTTTTTGAACTTCAAAAAATGGAAATTTACAATTATTTGGATTTGTGACTGTTATGTCACCAACTCTCATTCTTTTGGAGAATTTTGGGCTTGCTCAAAAGTTGGTTAAAATAATTTGAAAATTACTTAAAAACAATATTGATGAACTTTTGATAAGGCTCAGATGAGCATGATATTATATAGGCTGTCTATGCTGAATCTTCTAATCTTGTCTTTTTTCTTCGTATCTTTTCCCAATCTCTTGCTTTCTTCTCTCCCACTTAAAAAAATCTCAAAACAAAAAATTTATCTTCTTTCTTTACATCTGAAAATCTGTAGGATGGACATGTAGAGGTGGCACGTTTGCTTTTGGATAGTGGTGCTCAAGTGAACATGCCTGCAGATTCATTTGAATCTCCATTGACGCTAGCCGCCTGTGGAGGACATGTTGAATTGGCAGCTCTACTTATTGAAAGGGGAGCAAATCTTGAAGAAGTTAATGATGAAGGATACACTCCCTTGATGGAAGCTGCCCGGGAAGGACATGAAGAAATGGTGGCACTACTTTTAGCACAAGGTAAAGCAATTTTACTTTTTTGTTTTTGTTTTTTTTTTTTGAGACGGAATCTCCCTCGGTCGCCCGGGCTGGAGTGCAGGGCTGGAGTGCAGTGGCGGGATCTCAGCTCACTGCAAGCTCCGCCTCCCGGGTTTACGCCATTCTCCTACCTCAGCCTCCCGAGTAGCTGGGACTACAGGCGCCCGCCACCTCGCTGGGCTAGTTTTTTGTATTTTTTAGTAGAGACGGGGTTTCACCGTGTTAGCCAGGATGGTCTGGATCTCCTGACCTCGTGATCCGCCCGTCTCGGCCTCCCAAAGTGCTGGGACTACAGGCTTGAGCCACCTCGCCTGGCCGCAGTTTTACTTCTTTTAGAAAAATCAGTTTTCTTTGGATGTTTTGTGTTAGTACTGGTGAAGTTTACTACAACTAGCATGCATATATATATATATTGCATTGATGATAAATTCTGAACACCCTGGAGGAAACCACAGAAGCAGAGAAAACAGATGATTATCACAATTCAGAAAAATAATATCTTTATTGTAAGTCTCTTACAACTAGTTTTATCTGTTTTTATACTTTCTTAGGAGCAAATATAAATGCCCAGACAGAAGAAACTCAAGAAACTGCTCTTACTTTGGCTTGCTGTGGAGGATTTTCTGAAGTTGCAGACTTTCTTATTAAGGCAGGGGCTGATATAGAGCTTGGCTGCTCCACACCTCTGATGGAGGCATCTCAGGAGGGACACCTGGAATTGGTTAAATATTTGCTGGCTTCTGGTATGTGGCTTTAAAATGCCTTATTGCACAGAAAGACAAATACAAATAATAGTTTATTTATATGTGGAATCTAAAAACATTGAGCTCATAGTAGATAACAGAATGGTGGTTACCAGAGTGTGGGGATGAAGGTGGGAGGAGGGTACACAAGGAGAGGGGAAATGTTGATCAAAGGGTGCAAAGTTTCACTTAGATAGGTGGAATAAGTTTTAATGATATATTGCATAGCAAGGTGACTATAGTTAACAATAATGTATATCTCAAAATTGCTAAGAGATTTAAATGTTCTCACCACAAGTATGTGAGGTGATGAATATGTTAATCATGCTTGATCTAATCATTCCACAACATATACATATAACATCACATTGTACCCCATAAATATATACAATTATTATTTGTCAATTAAAAATAAAATAAAATTAAATAATTAAAAATACCATTTAGAAAAAGACTTATATTGCTTTGTTAACTTTAACAATTAACTGTTAACTTTTTCATTTCTATAAAAGTTGAAAGACAGCTCCATAATTTAATTGATCTTAGACTCCTAAATCTCTAAAACTCATTTTTAAAAAGATTTCATACTGTTATTAATGTTTGTGTAGTGACCATAATGTATCTCATTCACCTTCTTTCTCCCTCTAATTGTTTGTGGCTTGTTGAAGGGAGATGTTAGTTTCTCCTAGTCTCTGTTAAGAAGAGGTGAGGATGATGACATATTGAGGGTATAATTTGGTACCTTTAAGTCTGTTCATTTCTTGACATTTCTAAGTCATCTGAAAAAAGTGGGAATTAATTTGTTTTTGCAGAGTACTAATTTTAAAAATATTTGTGCTTTATTGTTAAGCTGTGGTAAGCAATAAGTACTTTTACATAGAATATTTGTAGTTTTATATAACATACTAAAAAAAATTAGTCCCAACAGATGTAAATATATTATTTGAAAATAATATCAGATTTTTCTTTTTTTCCAGGTCTGATACATTATTTGATACAAATTTGATATATAGAAAAGTTAATATGTAAAAGAAAATATTTAGCAAAATTTTATTCATCCTTTTGGGCTTTCATTGTTAACATTAATTTTAATATAGCTGAACCTCAAGTTTTCCTTTGAATTATTATTGAAATAATTTATTAAACCAGAATTTTTTTTTTTTTTTTTTTTTTTGAGACAGAGTCGTGCTTTGTCACCCAGGCTGGAGTGTAGCGGTGTGAGTATGTTCCACTGCAACCTCAACCTTCTGGGCTCAAGTGATCCTTCAGCCTCAGCCTCCCAAGTAGCTGGGACTATAGGTGTATACCACTATGCCTGGCTAGTTTTTGTATTTTTTATTTTGCTATGTTCCTGAGGCTGGTCTCAAACTCCTGGGTTCAAGCAATCCTTCTGCCCCAGCCTCTCAAAGTGCTGGGATTACAGATGTGTACTACCACACCTGGCCTTTAACCAGATTATGAATGGTTTGGATGATTTATGGTTTGGACAAACCGACCATAAAAGCTGACTTTTTTCCTGAATCAAATACTGCTAATGACTCTAGTTATTGTATGTATTCAGTCATTTTCCCCCTGTCATTTTTAGTAACTGTGTCCTATTCAAGAGTCTTTCTCTGCTGGAATGTAGTGGTGTGATTGTGGCTCACTGCAACTTCGAACTCCTGGGCTCAAGGGATCCTCTTGCCATAGCCTTCCAAGTAGCTGGGACTACAGGCATGCACCACTATGCCCTGCTAATTTATTTTTTTATTTTTTGTAGAGATGGTGTCTTGCTTGTTGCCTAGGCTGATCTTGAAGTCTTGGCCTCAAGCAGTCCTCTCACTTTGGCCTCCCAAAGCACTGGGATTACAGGCATAAGCCACTGTGCCTGGCCCTGTTTTTTTGTTTTTTATTTGAACATCATTTTGAACTTTTGGATTTGAATATATAAGATGGCCTTTACTTCATCGTGGTCATTATTCTTTTTGATGTAAAAATTGTCGGAAGATGCGACAGTTTGAGTATCTTTGATCAATAAGGTTAGCTCCTAAATCGTTTTGACATGACCACATTGCAGTCTCTGATAGTTTCCTTGCTTTCTCATATGGCAAGGTGTTCTGGGTTCGTCTTATACAGTTCCTGCTCCAGCCTTGGGATCACTCATTTTTCTAAGAAGCCCTAATTTCATTTAGTAGTAAATGGTAGAGACCACGATCCAAGCTAGAGATGCTATTTATGCTTAGTCTACAACCATTGTCTCTAGGCTTTAGTTGATCAGGGCTGGGAAATATATATTTTTCTTATAGATTAAATATATCAGGAATTCATTGGTCACCTTCGAAGGATGCTAAGGGACCACCTCAGTACTTCCAATTCAGAACCACAAGCGTTTTTTTTTTTGTTTTGTTTCGTTTTTGAGACAGAGTCTTGCTCTGTTGCCCAGGCTGGAGTGCAGTGGCATGATCTGAGCTCACTGTAACCTCCGCCTACCTGGCTCAAGCAATTCTCCCATCTCAGCCTTCCAAGTAGCTGGGACTACAGGCATGTGCCATCATGCCTGGCTAATTTTTTGTTTGTTTGTTTGTTTTGGTAGAGACAGGGTTTCACCATATTGTCCAGGCTGGTCTCATACTCTTGGGCTCAAGTGATCTGCCCGCCTCAGCCTCAGCCTCAGCCTCCCAAAGTGCAAGGGTTGCAGGTTTGAGCCACCATATCTGGCCAGAACCACAAGATTTTTACTCAAGTTCAACAATCTTATATCTCACCTAAGATTGGGAGTTCAAGACCAGCCTGGCCAACATGGTGAAACCCCATCTCTACTAAAAATACAAAAATTAGCCAAGCGTGGTGGCATGTGCCTGTGATCCCACCTACTTGAGAGGCTCAGCCATGAGACTTGCCTGAACCCAGAAGGCAGAGGTTGCAGCTGCGTTATGCCATTGCACTCCAGCCTGAGTGACAGAGTGAGACTATCTCTCAAAAAAAAAAAAAAAACTTATATCTGTGTTTTCCCTTAACCATGCCCAAAATTTCTGTTCTCACGAAATAATTGCTCATTTGATTTTTACCACAATATCCATAGAACTGTCTCTGAACACAAACCAAAAGTACCACCAATATGATTTCTGAAAAATGCTTAATATTTTTTGGTTTGGCAGCTCTTTTATTCTTTTGGGTGTATCTTACTAGTGATGTAAGGGCAAATTACTGTGTTTTAAAATCATTTGGTTTAGTTCTTTTTGGTATGACTCAAATTATTTTTATAAAGCATATTTAAAGGAAAACTAGTATACTTAAAATGCATTTTGATATTTTCACATTTTGAATTCTTCAGTTTCACCAGATTGCAAAATTGTGCTATCTAATATAATTTTACAGTTCACAAAGTAAATGTATGCTTTTTTGTTTGCTAGGCGCTAATGTGCATGCTACAACAGCAACAGGAGACACAGCCTTAACCTATGCTTGTGAAAATGGACATACGGATGTTGCAGATGTTTTACTTCAAGCAGGGGCTGATTTAGTAAGATATTTTTAATTTCAAATATTTTTGCATGAATGTTAATATCCATTTATACTTAACATTTAGAAAACACTAAGATCAGTGGTTTGCATACTTTGTATACAGTAACTTAAAAAAAAAAAGCTTGGCTACCTGCTCTAGTTGTTGTATGTATTACATGTATTTGAAAATACTTAATGTTGAACAGGGCATACTGTTTCTTTTCCTAGTAAAACTGCTAGTTTGTTTCTTCCTTTCACTTCACCCGCATTTGACATTTCTGTGCTTTTTAAACTGCCCTCTGTTAGATATATCATAAATTCGATGATGTGTTCACAGAATAGAGTAACAAGTCAAGTCACTTTGAGTGATTTCTTATTATTATTTTAATTGACACATGATAATTGAACATATTAATGGGGTACAGAGCGATATTTCAATACATGTATATAATGTGTAATGATCAAATCAGAGTAATTAGTACATCCATCATCCTTTTGAATGATTTCTGTTGTTTCTCTGATTAGACATTTAAAAACAAAGTTACTGTTGTTAATCATGCTCCTAGTACATTCCTACAAATTCTGTTCTTTTTGTGTTTTCTGTTTTGGCTTTCCAAAATTTCAAATTAGTTGGCAGGTTCATATGTGTAATAATCTATATAAAAATAATATTCCATTTAAGTGTTCATGCCTCTTGCTGAAATGTGTGCTTTGCCTTTTATTTTGTGAGAGTGCTTTAAACCACTTTCTAGAGTTTTTCCCAGAATTCTCTGATATATTTCTTCAAAACCTATGTGTGACGTACATAGCTGTAAATGTTATAGAGAATTAGATTTCTTAGTTTTTCTTACTTAGAAAAAACTATGAAAGTATTGCCTTAAATCATCCAAGTAGATACCTGAGAACATTGTTGGAAAATAATTATTAACCAAAATAAATGTATGCTATGATTGTTATTTATTATCATTTCTACTAATACTAAATATTGTAATGAAAATGCTATCATTCATTCTTATTAATTAGGACTTTCCCTATCAGTTATAATTTCTGGGAGGTATGCTTTTTTGTCTGAGAATTGTGACAGCAATATATGTTAAGTACATCTTAGTCTTTTGACTTCTTTCTATATCTTTTTCCTTTAATAGAGTTACTTTGGGTCATCTGTAAAAATTAGGAATTGAAGTTCTTCATTCAAAATAAAGAAATAGAGTAGAACTTAAAAACTTATATAATATAAACAAAATTTAATACTCTTATCCTCTAAATTCTTACCTGGATTCTCTCTTCCTTGTATTTTCTATGACGAAGTCACTCTCTTAACCTGTTGGGAGTTCTAAAAAATTAAATAGGGCTAGGTGCAGTGGCTCATACCTGTAATCTCAGCACTTTGGGACGCCAAGGCGGGTGGATCACCTGAGGTCAGGCGTTCAAGACCAGCCTGACTAACATAGTGAAACCCTATCTCTACTAAATACAAAAAGTCAGCTGGGTGTGGTGGCACGTGCCTGTAATCCCAGCTACTTGGGAGGCTGAGGCAGAAGAATCACTTGACCCAGGAGGTGGAGGTTGCAGTGAGCCTAGATTGTGCCATTGCACTCTAGCCTGGGCAACAAGAGCAAAAATGCCATCTCAAAAAAATAAATAAATAAATAAATAAATAAATAAATAAATAAATAGGATAAAAGAGGAACTATCTGGTAAAAATATACTCTAATGTATAACAAAACCATACTGATTGTGACCAAGTTAAAAATCTCTTACATTTTTAAATATTTTATTTTTACCATCTTCTGGAATTAGAGTGTTTATTATTTAGTTCCTTAGAAGAACTACTTTAATTGAACAGATAGAACTATTTGAACTTACCATATTTACTTACATTCAAAATGTAAGATTAAAAATGGCTCAGATAGGCCGGGCGCAGTGGCTCACGCATGTAATCCCAGCACTTTGGGAGGCCGAGGCGGGCAGATCACCTGAGGTTAGGAATTTGAGACCAGCCTGGCCAGCATGGTGGCACCCTGTTTCTACTAACAATACAAAATTTAGCCGGGCATGGTGGTGGGCCCCTGTAATCCCAGATACTTGGGAAACTGAGGCAGGAGAATCACTTGGACTCAGGAGGCTTAGGTTGCAGTGAGCTGAGATCGTGCCATTGCACTCCAGCCAGGGCAACAAGAGTGAAACTCGATCTGGAAAAAAAAAAAAAAGGCTCAGATAAATACATATCTTAATTATTCAATACAGAAGTAATGCCATTGTTCTGACATAATTATTCATTTTTTATCTTGCAATCTGTTTTTACATTCATATTTACATGAAATTATAGACACAATATATAATACAGTTGTTTTCTATTTTTTCACTGCGTGTTCTTGTGTTCTGTCATAATCTTTACCATACTGCTATATAGTCTCTATATTTATAACTCTTGCATCATATTCCATCAAGTTGATGAACCATACTCGTTCATTAATTATGGAACTTTTGCTTTTCATTTTTCACTATTACAAATACTGTTAGATTTAATAACTTCGTATGTGTAACTTTTTATCTTTTCTTATTTTGAATTTTTTATATATTGATTGTAAGTTTTAAAAATATATAGGCTCTTCCATGCTTTTGCTATCTATGGACTGATATCTTAATTTTAATATTATTTCTTTTCCTCATTATAAAAAGCAATACTGTTCTTCATATAAAATGTGGAAATGCTGGGCATGTAGTCCTAGCTACCAAGGAGGCAGAGGTGGGAGGATTGCATGAGCCCAGGAGTTAAAGGCTGCAGTGCACAATGATCTTGCCTGTGAATAGCCATTGTATGCCAGCCTGGGCAACATAGTGAGCCCCTTCTCTTAAAAAAATTTTTTAGGAGAAAAGAAAATGTGGAAAGTATGGGAAAGTATAATAATTTTTATATTTAACACCTGTGAATATTTGTGAGTAAAATTTGTGACAGTGAAAAAAATATAAAACCTATGAATAAATTTTATTTCAGGCTTTATTGTAGGCCAGAGGAAAGAAAAGTTCTAGTCAAAAATAGGGAAACCTCAGAGAGTAAAGCAGGCAGATTAGTCCCTGAGTCCTGGGAAAAAGTGACTGGTAATTCTTATTAACTTTATCTTACAAGGCAGTACCATCTTACTTATCCTTCATTCTTTGTTGCTGTCTTCTAACATGTGTTTTGGGCTATAATAATTTCCTCCAGCAGTTGGCAGATAGAGGACTATCCATCCCCCATTGCATGCAGTGGAGATGTATTTCATTCCTGGCATCTCATAGATAATGTTCTCAGTTTAAGTGTACTAATTCTTTTTTTTTTTTTTTTTTCTGATGCGGAGTCTGGCTGTGTTGGCCAGGCTGGAGTGCAGTGGCACTATCTCAGCTCACTGCAACCTTCTCCTCCTGGGTTCAAATGATTCTGCTGCCTTAGCCTCCTGAGTAGCTAGAATTAACAGGTGTGCGCCAAAATTCAACCTAGGCGACAGGGCAAGACTCCGTCTCAAAAACAAAAGCCAAAACAAAAAAAAATGTAGTTTATCACTGACTTTACTCCCTAACCATAAAGTAAGGTCTCTGACCTTTGTTGCTTTTTTTGGACTGTATTCTGCTGACTGAGTGAACTATATTGGGCATTTTCCGAAAATAGTTGAGCAATTGGAAACTAGGTAATTTAGACATGGATACATTAGTACTCTGTAGTTCTTCTTCCTGGAATTTATTTCCTTTTAAATGAGATTTGATATAGACCTCACTTAACAGAAAGAAAAATATCTTAAGGATCAGTTTATTATCTATATTAAATCTTATAAATAGAAAACATAGACCAAGTCCTCTTTTATAAGGTTTTCTTTAAAAAATTTAAACAATATATTGTGTATCTAGACATTTCTGTGTATCCAAAATACATATATATAATATATGTGATATAACATCTTTCCGTGTTCCAGTAGATTTCCCGTTCTTTTTCACAGGTACTCAGTGTTCTGTATAATTTATTAACCATTTATCTACTCATAAACACCTGAATTAACAGTTTTTAAATATTATAAATGGTGCTGCAGTAAATATTGCTAGGCATATTTATGTATCTTTGCTACTTTTGTGAATATATATAATAGGGATACATTCCTAGAAGTGAAATTGCTGGTTATAGGGAAATGTTTGACTAAAATTTTATTGTTTTGGGAGGTCCACATCTGAAATTTTGATAACTATTGTCAAACTGTTCAAAAACGCTGAACCAGTGTACATCTCTGTTAACAGTTGAGCCCTCCTGACTCTCCCACATTCTGACAAACATAAACAGATTTCTTCTTTTTCCCCTCCTTTCTTCCCTCCCTTCTCCCCTCCCACCCTTCTTCCTTCTTCTTCCTTTTTTAAACAGTTTAATTTCCTAATTTCTGATCACAGCCCCTATGTGTGCATTATCTACAAAAATCTTCTTGCCTAGCGCAGTAGCTCAAGTCTGTAATCCCAGCTCTTTGGGAGGCCAAGGTGGGCAGATTGCTTGAGCCCAGGAGTTAAAACCAGCCTGGGCAGCATGGTGAAAACCCATCTCTACCAAAAAACAAAAAAACAAAAATTAGCAGGGTGTGGTTGTGCGTGCCTGTAGTCCCAGCTACTCAGGTGGCTGAGGTGGATTGCTTGAGCCCAGGAAGCGGAGGTTGTAGTAAGCCGAGATTGCATCACTGCGCTCCAGCCGGGGCAATAGAGGGAGACCCTATCTCAAAAAACAAACAAACAAACAAAAAAAACTTACTGTGCTACAACTGGCCCTATTAATTGCTCCCAAAGCTTTGGTGAACTATAGAAAACACAAGAATAAAATTACTTTCTGACAGTATGTGAAGACACCTTTTACAAATAGATTTTTAAAAATCAAATATTTAGTCAGTATCTATTGACTTCATTCTGAAAGACAAGGAGAGTAATATATCTTCCACCATAGAATTTTCATGAGTTATTTAAGTGGATTCAGTTTGTACATTACTAGTCTGTCTTATTATATAGCTTCATGATTCCTGAATTCGTCAACTTGACTTATCTGTTGGCTGGCTAGTATTGGTATTTTGATTTGAATTTATTCTCCCCGCTCAAAAAGGAGGTAATAGGTACTTGCATACTTTAGAATACCATATGTTGTATTTATAAATGAATGTAGCCATGTATGAAATTATTGAATCACTTGTTCTTTCCCCTCAAAATTTTAAACCCACTATATTAGTGTCTTCTGGTACTGAATATTGCCAAAGCCTGCTAGACTATTCTCCATTATATGTAAGTGACTCCTTTTTCTGTCTGGATTATTATCATAAAATTCTTTCATTATACTTAAACATCTATGATTTCATCAGGATGTATCTAGTGTTAATTAGTCTATATTAATTTTTCCTGGGAAACTGAATGTTTTCTGCCTGAAGATTTTTGTAAGTCATAGTCTTTAATAAGTTGTCATAGTGTTTTATTTTTTAAATTTTTATTTTTTTTTAGTGGTGACTGTGGGGTGATATTTTCTTTTTTTTAAAGGAAGATTTCTTTCTGCTGTGTTTTTGACTATTTATTTTTCTATTCTGTTAACATCCTTTAAGATATTTACCATCCATATGTATGGTCTCCCTGATCTCCCTTATTTGTATTATCTTTATGTCTAATACATTTCTTTGTCCTTTTCTTCTGCATTGTGTCTTAAGCCTGTCATCCAGGTCACTATTTTTTTCTGTATACTTGTTTCTGCTTTTTTTTTTCTTAAAAGGGACAGGGTCTTGCTTTATCCCCGAGGCTGGAGTACAGTAGCATGATCACAGCTCACTACAGCCTTAACCTCTTAGTCTCAAGCAATCCTCCCACTTCAGCCTCCTGAGTAGTTGGAACTACAGGCGCACACTGCCACACCAGCTAATTTTTTATTTTTATTTTTTGTAGAGACGGGGTTTCGCCATGTTGCCCAGGCTAGTCCCGAACCCCTGGGCTCAGGCGATCTACCCACCTTGGCTTCCCAAGTTACTGGGATTACAGGTGTGAGCCACCATGACTGACCTGTTTCTACTTCTAAATGTGGTTTTCATGGCTTCACTGTTACTGCTCCCTTATCTGCAAAGCTTGGGACCAAAAGTGTTTTGGATATATTTTTTTTTGATTTTGGAATATTTGCAGAATATATATCCATTGAGCATCCCTAATCTGGAAATCCAAAATCTGAAATGCTCCATGAGCATTTCTTTTGAGTGTCATGTCAGTACTCAAGAAGTTTCAGATTTTGGAGCATTTCAGATTTCAGGTTTTTAGATTAGTGATGCTCAGTCTGTATTTAGTTTCTTCTATTCTTCCAACTCACTTTCCAATCTTTTGTTATATAACTTTGTTCAACTATTTAAGTAAATATTCCCTGTTCTCTTTAATTTATTTGAAGGTAATGGGGAATATTTGACTAAAATTTTATTGTTTGTTTTGTAGGAACTTCTTGATAGGTTCCATGTTGGATACTCTGTGCTTATTATTCGTATTTTAATGGGACTTGCTATTTATTGAAATATGGGGTAGGGTAGCAGGGAAGAGGAAGTGAGCCTTAACAGTTAGCTTCTTAAAATCATATAGTTGTCTCAGGATACTGTCGTGCTGAATCTATACCATAAGAGCACGCACTTTCTTAGGGTAAGCACATCACGTAGGTAGGAAATTGGAGTGACAGAGTGAAGTCTTCTCTAGGCCACATTTCTTTTATTTGGAGATTTAGTTGACTCCGGTCAATGACTGAAAAGCTTATTGTGGTTTCCTAAGTTGTATCCCTGTCTCACCTTTAGATAGTTTATCTCAGTTAAGAGTCTATATCTAGAGAAAATACAAATATTCCATTTCTCGAGTTCTTTGAAGGTTCTTGTTTTAGTTGAAAAGTGTAAGCCCTAAGTACTTTTATAATGAGGGGAAAAACTATGTAACTATTTATCTTACAGTATTTTCCTCCATCCTCCCAACTTCTGATATGCCCAAATCTCTTGATTTCATTATTTTCTTTGGTTAGATGTTTTTAAATGTTGCTCTGTTTTTGTGGCTTTAGTTGTATTTTGAGACAGAGGCATGAATTTAAATAATTGTGCAGAAATGTTTCTACATATATTAAGGTTTATATTGAAGTTTTATTGGTAAAAAACCGTAATAACACCCCCTTAAAAATTTATACTCTGCTCCTCACATTACAGTCTCTACAGATGAGAATCTTTTTAGTTGAAGATCCTGAGTTAACAAAGCCCAGCATCTGAAGTATCGGTCACAAGGTCTTCATGGCCAAATGTGATTTTCGTTTTTGGAATAAGATCCGTGAGTTCTTCTTTTTCCTTTCGCAGGACAAGCAGGAGGACATGAAGACTATTTTGGAGGGCATAGATCCGGCCAAGCATCAGGTGAGGGTGGCCTTTGATGCTTGTAAGCTACTACGTAAAGAATAGATGTTGTAGGTAACCAGAACTCTGGATATCTGAATTCCAGCCAAGAAGTTCCAGGACCCTGCTGGGTGACAAAGGAAATCCTCTTCAATTGAAAAAGATTATGAAGTCCCAATAAAAAGAGATTTGCATTACTGGTAGTTTGTTTCCTTAGTCTTCTTTCTCAGTGATATTCCTAAAAAAATCTCTTAGGCGAAAATAGATTTTCTTATTCAGATAGTTCTTGTACATTCTCCTTTATTGGGAGAGTTAGTATACTACGGAGAGAAAGTCTCAGTAATAAAGTCCTTTGCATTCAACTTTGTTTATCAAAAATCTGAAACTCAGAGTGATATTAATACATTGGATTGTTTTAAAAATAATCCTCAAATAAACAATTAGTTTAGCAAAACATTTACTATATAGTTTATGCCCTAATTTCTGTAAACTAGAAGTTTAAAATTTTCTTCTTAAAATTGTCTCTTATTATTCTGAAATTGGTTTTTAAGGTGAATATTTTTTCATAAGAAATATTTCTTTTGAAAAAATGTGTGAATTTGTGCCCAGTGGTTTTAAAAGTCAAATAAATTTAATATCCATTATAATCCAAAGAAATTTATTTAAAATCAGGAGTAGGTTTTAATTTTAAAATTAGGAATGAATTGTGATTAGATCACAAATAACTTAGGCCATCTAACTTTCTTTTTTTTTTTTTTTTTGAGACAGTCTTGCCCTGTTGCCCGGGCTGGAGTGCAATAGCACCACGATCTTGGCTCACTGCAGCCTCTTCCTCCCAGGTTCAAGTGATTATCCTGCCCCAGCCTCCCGAGTAGCTGGGGTTACAGGTGCGCACCACCACGACCACCTAATTTTTTGTATCTTTAGTAGAGACAGGGTTTCACCATGTTGGCCAGGCTGGTCTCGAACTCTTGACCTCGTGATCTACCTGCCTTGGCCCCCTAAAGTGCTGGGGTTATAGGCATGAGTCACTGTGCCTGGCCTAAGTTTCTTAATTCTAAACCTCTCTTAATCATGATGCTTATTAGGTGTCTTCATCATTGGCTTGTTAAATGAGAAGCTGTTTTATTTATTCTGTTTAGATTTTTTTTAATTTCTTTTTTTTTTTTTTTTTTTTTTTTTTTTGAGACAGGGTCTCACTGTGTTGGAATGCAGTGGCATGCTCTCGGCTCACTGCAACCTTCCCATCCCAGGCTCAAGTGATCTTCCTGCCTCACCCTCCCGAGTAGCTGGGACTAGAGGCGTGCGCCACCATGCCCAACTAATTTTTTTTATTTTTATAGAGATGAGGTCTCACTGTACTGTCCAGGCTGGGTATATTTATTCTGTTTTGAAGTAAGTAAGTTTATTTCACAAAATGTGGTGTGAACATGTGAGCTTCTACTCAGTTTGTATGATATTGCAGGCTCCTATCAAGAATGTAAAGCTGAGTGTTATTTCAGATCAAAGTAATTCTTTTTCCCTGGATTTGTTAGAGGAAATGTAATTGTAAACCTTTCTCTCTAGTTGCAAGTCTCAAAACTTAGGATTTTTTTTAAAAATGAGTTTTGCAGCCCCACATTTACAGGTTCAGATTCCATAGATCTGAAATGGTGGGGTCTGCATTTGTACTAATATCTCAGGAGATTCTGATGACAAGTTCTCCATATCTTACACTTTGAGACATTGGTAGAGGCCATACAGATTATTCTGCATCATTGTTGAGTTCTTTACTTTTTCCATCTTTGCTTTATAAGCGATCATTTTTCTTCCATCCAAATTGAATAAACTTGGTTTTTCTCTCTGTTACTTGTGATTTTTAGAAAATGTGTGCTAAACACAAGCCTTAGGACCAGTGCCTCTTTTTGCCATATCAGTTCTCCTGAGGGATATGAATCCAATCAGTAATAGTAGATCACTAGTAATGATTAATATACAGTGGTGGGTTGAAAGAACATACTCCCCATGGAAGAATGTTGGAATCCTCTAGTACATACAGTATCAAACAGTCTCCCTCCCTTTCTCTGTGATTTTGGTCTTTCTCCTTAGAGAATGTCCTGCCTCCAACTCCAAAAGACATTGCCTCTGTGGTATAGTTACAATCCTTAAATATGTCTTGGGTGCCCTGTAGCTGTGATTTTTTTTTTAAGGGAAATTAACTTATTTTAAATAAAATAAACTTAATTTAAAATAAAATTTTGTTATCTAAAGCCAAATAGAAAAAAAATTCCACATTTTTTTCTTATAGTGCTCATTCATCAGAACCAATTTTTTTTTTTTTTGTGGAGATGGTCTTACTTTGTCGCTCAATATAGAGTACAATAGTGTGATTATAGCTCACTGCAGCTCTGAACTCCTGGGCTCATGGCATCCCCCTGCCTCAGCCTCCTGAGTAGCTAGGACTCCAGGTATGCACCACAATGCCTGGCTAATTTTTAAATTTTTTTCAGAGACAAAGTCTTGCTATCTTGCCCAGACTTGTAGTGTATTTTTTATGAATATATTTTTAGGGAGCTTATGAGCTCTAGTAATCCATTTATCAATGCATTTCAACTGTTAGTAATGACCTTACCTTAATAAACTTTAAATGTGACCTTACCTTCCACTTTTTAACTTTTTTATTAAGGAATAGCAGATAAACTTTTTTTTTTTTTTTTTGAGACGGAATCTCTCACTGTCGCCCAGGCTGGAGTGCAGTGGCACAATCTCAGCTCACTGCAAGCTCTGCCTCCCGGGTTCACACCATTCTCCTGCCTCAGCCTCCTGAGTAGCTGGGACTACAGGCACCCGCCACCACGCCCGGCTAATTTTTTGTATTTTTAGTAGAGACGGGGTTTCACCATTTTAGCCAGGATGTTCTCCATCTCCTGACCTTGTGATGCGCCTGCCTTGGCCCACCACAGTGCTGGGATTACAGGCGTGAGCCACCGAACCCGGCCATATATACATATTTTTAACTTTACTACTTAAAACTAGGAAACTTTTGTCAATTTCTTAAAAATCTAAAACTACCTATGGAATACACAAAACTCCTAATACATTTCTTTTAAAGCCAAGTTCTCTCTTTCTATGTTACTGTGTATTGAATGAGTTCTTTTCAGCTCTCTCCAGCTTGTTTAAATATAAGTACAAATGACTTACAGTCAAGAAGGTAGTCATTATTAGTATATAGAAAAATGAATCTAAAAATATGTAGTTGTGCCCCAAAACAACAAGTTTAAAGATCTCCATGGACTAGAAATGAAGCATGGATCCACAGTTTAAGCTATAGTTCCCAAGGAGAATTAAGGGCTAAAAAAATACACAATAGGGGCTGAGATTTCAGCATGTACAGAGGAATAGGGAGTGAATGCATTTCACATGTAGTACATCAGTAGATCTAGTCTACTTGAATAAAGCAAGGAACTGGGATCTTATTGCCCTACCTGTGAACCAAAATGGATTAAAAAAAACTTGGAGCAACTATCTAGGGTTATGGTTAGAAATTAGCAAATTGTCACATCCAGGTTATATGTAAAAAAAAAACGCAAAAAAACTACAAAAAAAAAGGCCAGGGGGAAGAAATTAGCAAATTGTCATTAGGAGAGGGAAGAAGCAGAGACAACCGTGTGACTAAAAACTTGGAGGACAACATTCTTGATTTAGGGAACAGAAGTGAAATACCTCTATGAGACAAGAACCTTAGGTGTCCAGCAAAATATCTACTTCTGAAACGAACTCCAAGAGCCAGACTGAGGCAACTTCCAAAACATCTGATAAGAAGGAGTACATCTGTGGATGGAAAAGAAACTAAAACAAAACACCTCCCATCAAAATGAGTTTCCTCAAATAAAAAAATTATAAAGCTGGAGAGCAAATCTTTATCAAGAAAGATAGTCAAAATGTAAACAAACAAAAAGCAAATTATAATACACTCAAGGAAATTGAAATAAACTTTAATCTTGAGAATTTTAAACATGTTTATTTTAAACTATGACCAGTAACCATAAAACAATGTGAGGTAATAAAGCAAAAGCTGATAATTACGTATTAAGAACAGCTGTATATAAAATAAAACAAAGTAAAAGTTTTGGAGGGTAACCTCAATATATAGGGTAAGACAGCATATTAGACACAGTTGAATACATTAGTGAATAAATGAAGGATAAAACAAGAAATAATACAATAAAATATATAATTAAATATAATAAAGATAGAAAATATGAAAAAGAAATTGAGAGCAAGAGAATAGATTAGAAGCTCCACCATGTATCTACTGGAAGTTCCTGAAGGAGAGGATAGAAATGGAGGGGAGAGGAAATGTTTGAAGAGAGTGGTGGAGAATTTTCTAGCATTGTAGCTAGACATGAATCTTTGACTGAAGAATCATATCCATCACTAAGCAGAACAGTGAAACTGTGGAACTTTAAGGATAATGAAAAATGTCTTAAAAGCTATCAGAGGAAAAAAACACATTACCTACAAAAGAACAACCATCAAAGTTTTGACATTCTCATCAGCAATAATAATTACAGAAGATGATGGGAAGTAATATCCTCAAAATGCCAAGATAAAATAATACAATACAGAATTCTGTACTTACGTGCCATTCTAGAGAAGGAAAATAAACATATTTTCAAATCTACAAAGAATAAACGAGTTTACCATCATTAGACCCTTGTCAAAAGAACTACTAAAGATACATACATCAATGAGAAGAAACAAGTGAGTCTTGGAGGAAGGCGTGGAATACAAGAAACTATGGTAAGCAAAGAAATTGATAAAACATATTATAAATACAAATGTTTGAGTTTAAAAACCTAAATTTTAATGTTTAAAACCAAAGTAGTACTAAAATTCTAGAAAACAATAGCAGGAAATTCAGAAGGATGTGTTAGAGAGTTTAAAAGCCACGCTAGAGTCTTTTGTTGTTGTTCAGGAGGAGAACGTACTGAATGAAGCTTTTTTTTAAATAAAAATAGAATAGTAATCAGAACAAATATAAAGCTATTAAACTCGACTGTTAAAGGGCAGAGACTTCTGAATTAGAGTCAGAATCAAAATGTAGCAAATGCTGTTTGCAGGAGACAAACCTTAAAGCAAAGTAATGAGGAAAGCTTGACAGTGATGGGAAAAAATTATGTAAAGCAATATTAATATCAGACAAAATGGAATTTTAAGCCAAAAGCATTTTTAGAAATGAATACTCCTCCAACTGAGAAAATAATTACCAATCAGTAACTAACAATCTACCATCTAAATAAAATATAAAACTGCAAAATTGCAAGAGAAATGGTCAGATCTGCATTTGTAGTGGTAGGATTTTTTTTCACACACTTCTCAATGAAACTGATGAATCAAACAGATAAAATGATTGTTAAAAATCAAATAATTTTTTATCTTACAGAAAGCTAGCATTCTGTTTCCAGTAAATATACTTTGTATTCTCTTGTAATACATGGAATATTTCTAGAAATTGTCCATGTTTTAGGCCACAGAGAAGTCCGAAGAAACTCCTGAATCTTCATCATGTGGACTATATTCTCTGATCCCTCTTGCCTGGAAATTACACATCAACAATAAAATCTTATTTAATTCCATACATTTAGAAATTGAAGGAAAATACTTTTTTTTTTTTTTTTTTTTTTTTTTTTGAGACAGAGTCTCGCTCTGTCACCCAGGCTGGAGTACAGTGGCGTGATCTTAGCTCACTGCAACCTCCACCCGCCGGGTTCAAGCAATTCTGCCTCAGCCTCCCAAGTAGCTGGGACTACAGGTGCCTGTCACCACGCCTGGGTAATTTTTGTATTTTTAGTAGAGATGGGGTTTCACCACGTTGGCCAGGCTGGTCTTGAACTCCTGACCTTGTGATCCACCCACCTCGGCCTCCCAAAGTGCTGGGATTACAGGCGTGAGCCACCATGCCCAGCCAGGAAAATACTTTTACAAAATTCATGGGGTTAAGAGGCAATACCAGTAAAAATTACACGGTAGAAACTGAGTTACCAGTGCACACCAAAACTTGAGAAGGGAGAACATACCTGAAGTTGTCCTTAGAAGGAAAATTGTAGTTCTGTATATCAGTATATTAAAGATGAAAATAAATTTTAAAACAACAGCACAAAGGAAGAAGAAAATAATAAAAGCAGGAGAACACCTCATTCTATCATATATGGTATTCTATGGTACATGATATTCTATGGTATAGAATGAGGTGTTGCCCAAATCTAGGGAAAAAAATATAAAAGCAAAAGTTAACACAATAGAAAATAATTTTAGAAAGAGATACAGAACAAAATATAGGGATGAAGAGTGAAATTAAAAGCTGGTTTTTAAAAAAAGATTACCAAAACAGATAAAACAAGCCAGGCTTTTTATTTATTTATTTATTTATTTATTTATTTATTTATTTATTTATATTTATTTAATTTTTTTAGGGGAAAAGGCACAGATAACAAACTTAAAAGTGAATTATAAGAGATCTTTAAAATTCAGTCAATAAATGTGAATGCTCAGATGAAATGAATACTAATTTTTGCTAGAAATATATAAATTATCAAAATTGACTCTAGAATAGGAAACCATGTATTACAAATTGAATCAGTAGTTTAAAATTACTCATCTATAGAAGGTAAGAGGTTCAAATGGATTTATGGGTGAATTTTACCAAATGTTCAGGGTTTTTGTTTTTTGTTTGTTTGTTTTGTTTTTGAGACAGAGTTCCACTCTTGTTGCCCAGGCTGGAGTGTAATGGCGCAATTTTTGCTCACCGCAACATTCACCTCCGAGGTTCAAACGATTCTCCTGCCTCAGCCTCCCGAGTAGCTGGGATTACAGGCATGCACACCTTGCCCAGCTAATTTCGTATTTTTAGTAGAGATGGGGTTTCTCCACGTTGGTCAGGCTGGTCTCGAACTCCCGACCTCAGGTGATCCACCTGCCTCAGCCTCCTAAAGTGCTGGGATTAAAGGCATGAGCCACCATGCCAGGCTGGACACCTCTCCCTCTCCTCTCCTTCTTCCTCTCCCCCTCCCCCTCCTCCTCCCCCTCCCCCTTTGTTTTCTTTCTTTTTGAGGGAGTCTCCCTCTGTCGCCCAGGCCAGAGTGCAGTGGTGAGATCTTGGCTCACTGCAAGCTCTGCCTCCTGGGTTCACGCCAGTCTCCCGCCTCAGCCTCCCGATTAGTTGGGACTAGAGGCACCTGCCACCACACCCGACTAATTTTGTTTTTGTTTTTGTTTTGTATTTTTAATAGAGATGGGGTTTCACCATGTTAGCCAGGATGGTCTCGATCTTCTGACCTCGTGATCCGCCTGCCTCGGCCTCCCAAAGTGCTGGGATTACAGGCATGAGCCACCGTGCCCAGCTGAAATAGATACTTTCTATATTATTCTAGCTGTTCTCAAGAACAGAAAAAGAAACGTTAAATTGCACGATATTTAAGTTTGTAGCCTTGGAAAATAATTTTCTGTGTTTATAAAGGGAAAAAAATCAGAAACAATTTGTATCCTGAAATTTTATTAGTATTGAACAAATAGTGGCTATATGAATGACTAAATCCAATGTTCATAAATAGTACGATGTATACAAATTTGATTCCCATTATATACATGTATACATTGTTTCCCATGATATACACACATATATGTATATACATACATTGTACATATATATTCCCATTATTGATTCCCATTATATACATATATGTGTTCCCATTATATACCTGCATTCCTATTATACATGTATATTCCCCTTATATACATACATATGTATATATGTATATATACTTGTATGTATGTGCATATGTGTATGTATATAATGGGAATCAATGGGAATATATATTATATATATGTATGTGTATAATGGGGACCAATGGGAATATGTATGTATAATGTATGTATATAACGGGAATCAATGTATTCCTATACATATACATATATATAATGGGGATATTCCATATATACATATATTATTATTTTTTTCTTTTTTCTGCTTCTTGCAGAGCAGGGCTAACCCATAGGGAGTGTGCCCAGAGTAACCTGATTCCCATTTTAAAAGAAGGATTTAGTAGTCAGATATTTTGGGGCAAATATTGTGTGTTGTGGGATATACATTATTCATTTTAAGACACAAAATGTTGTAAATATAGAGTAGTGGCATTGTTTTATCAACTTTTTTCAAATGTGATTATGTTATTCAAAACTAAAAGAATGAATGTATATTTATAGAGAGGAAAATAAAATAGGTAGCTTTTCACCCCTTTTATTTCAGGAATTATATTAATATGTTGAATTTTGAAACTTGACTTGGTGTGAGGATATTGGGACTGTACTTTCTGATTTCATGTCTTTTAACAACTATGGTAATATTTTAAATATACAAAATTAACAGTTATTTTTTATTTATGTATTTATGTATTTATTTTTGAGAAGGAGTCTCGCTCTGTCACCCAGGTTAGAGTGCAGTGGCTCGATCTTGGCTCACTGCAAGCTCCGCCTCCCAGCTTTACGCCATTCTCCTGCCTCAGCCTCCCAAGTAGCTGGGACTACAGGCGCCCGCCACCTCGCCTGGCTAGTTTTTTGTATTTTTTAATAGAGACGGGGTTTCACCGTGTTAGCCAGGATGGTCTCAATCTCGTGACCTCGTGATCTGCCCGTCTCAGCCTCCCAAAGTGCTGGGATTACAGGCTTGAGCCACTGCGCCCGGCCAAACAGTTATTTTTTAAAGTTTACTCTAAATCAGGGCTGAAAGCTTTGAAATCATTTGTCTTTGCCATTACTTACGGGACCTAATTATGTTGATGTGACCTAATTATGTTGATCACCGCCAGGCTTAAGAAATAAGAAAGAGAAAAGGATAAAGAAAGGATAAGAGACATTAATATTACCCGACTATGTTCTAGTAATAACATATCAGTTGCAGATAATCAGTGTCTTACTCTCAGGTTTAACTACTACTCTTAATTTCTTGTTTAGTTGACTTTCCTTTGTCTTATTTACCTAGTAGAAAACAATAAAAACTTCAAACCTCAATGCTATGAGAGGGAAGATTTGAGAGTTCAGTTATGCTTAGTTTCCTGCATGATTAAACAATTTTTAATCACTCAATCGTTTAAGCATATGTGTACAGTGACTAGCAAAAAAAGACAAGATCATTGCTCTCATGGAGCTTACCGTTTAGTGGAGGAGACAGGTTAGCTAAATAAAATACTTACACAGACTAAAATATGATTGTAATTTATGAAGGAGAGGTTCATAGAGATGTATGTCCATAATAGGAAGAGTGATTTAGTCGGGAAGTTCAGGGAAGTCTTCCTTGAGGAAATAACACTTTACTTAAGATGTAAAGGATGAAAATGAGTTAGTGGAGGGAAAGCATTAAAGAGAAAGACCAGTATGTGCGAAAAAGTTGTGAGGCAGGAAGGGAAAAAATAAGTTGCTAAATGGGCAATTTATTTCCAGGATGTGGTTGATTGTAATGATATTTCAGAAATAAGTTGGATAGAAAACCTGGACAAACAACTTTCTAGGCCTTTCCGAGTAAGGTCTTTGTGATATGTATTCAGTTTTATTTGAAGTAAATTGCCAGAATGTTAGATTTACCTAAGTTTGAATGTGAGTTCAAGATCTATTCTAAAGCCAAATTATTTTGGCATTATCTGTAGTTATTCATTTTTCCATAAACTAGAATTAAAATATTCTTATTTAATTAACATGTATAACAATTAAAAAGCCAAAACATAAAGTAGTTTTTTTAGTAGGTTGAGTGATACTACACTATCAAGATTTTTTTTAAACCTATTTAAGGGAGGAATTCCTATCATTTTCTGTGAGGTCTCCATTGGGTTGACAGTCTACTCATTTCTTATTGTTATTTTGTCTGAGTTGTAGATCAGGATAGTTAAAATGTAAATAGACTAAATTGTATTCTGTTGGGAGAGCACATATTTTAAATTGATCATGTGGTAATTATAGGATTTTCAGAGTTAATTAGAAGAATATAGCTGAAATAAAGCTTTAATCACCATTCTTTATCAGTTTTTTCATAGTAACAAAAGAGAACCAGAACAACAGAAAATCATGTTTGCATACATAGTGAAAGAGGGGATAGGTAAGAGAACTTTTCAAAGAAGCAGTATATACGCTACATTTTAATACTTACATGAATTTAATGAGTTCATAATTCTCCCAACAGACAGTATT
Organism: Macaca mulatta; assembly: GCF_049350105.2. NCBI lineage: Eukaryota > Metazoa > Chordata > Mammalia > Primates > Cercopithecidae > Macaca > Macaca mulatta. Next base: position 149,341,003 of record NC_133411.1, read on the forward strand.
ACCATATAAGCAAGCTCCTTTTAGTGGCATTTGATGTGAGGCATGCCTAGTTAAAAACTGTTTATCATTCATTCCTCTTGCTGGCGAACTTCCTAGAAAGAACAATCTTTCTGCTATTAGGAGTTGTATCTTTTGCCTTTGACTATTCAAGTATTTAATATCTACTTAAAAAATCTACCCATTGGTATATTTTTCTTCTTCATTTTTCCGTTACTCCTAAAATACCATAGTGTTTTTCTTCAAGGAATCATTTGCATCCTTTGATAGAGCTTTTATTGGCTTTGCTATAAGATCAAGATTCTTCTAATCGTTTCACAGGACTGAGGTTCGTTTTTCACAGTCCAGATAAATAGTTAGGAAACATTTTTTAAAACTTAGAATTAGAAAAATGCAGTGATTTCTCTTTGGGAACCAAACAAAACATTAATATTATCTTTAGTGGTTATTACTTGGTATGCAAAACTGAACTTGCCCTTAGAAAGTTACATTATCTAGTGTGGACTGAAAAATCCGGTATATTGGGGGAATTGAAGTAGGTGGTATAAGTATCTACATTGAGTAAGTATATTAAATCCTCATTGTTTCTCATTTCATCAGTACTGTTTTTAAAATAGATGGTTAGACCGTTGGCATTGATGGATTATTTTTTCCATTTCTTTAACAGGAACATGAATCTGAAGGTGGAAGAACACCTTTGATGAAAGCTGCAAGAGCTGGTCATTTGTGCACTGTGCAGTTTCTTATTAGCAAAGGTAAAGAAAGGGCAAGTGATCATTTCCAAGAGGCTACAGTTTATGGGAAAAAAAAATCCTAAACTGTTGCAATTTATGTTATGGCTACTTTACCTACAGTAAAGTATTGTATTCTTGCCTTTTGTTGTTGTATTTTATTTAGTAAGCGTAGAGTTTGTGAGTTATTTACCGGGAATTTTCTTTATTAGTTTTGAATTTTAAGTTTTCATTAACCAAACAACATGTGGTTGCTCCCAACTTAGAAAAGCCAAATGTAAAATGTCCCACTATGATTAGGTGGATATTCAACAGCTAATGATAAGTCTGTTCTGCTGGAGATGTGGGTGGGGGACAGAGAGGAAGTCTGCTACTGTGGTACTTGTTTGTGGTTCAGTTGCACTAACTGAGTTTGTAAGGGTCTTATTTATTATAATTTTTATATTTCTTTAGAAATTCTATTATTAGAATTATATTTAGGCAAAAAATACAACTGATGGATGAAGAATTAGCTTAAGACTGTTTACTGCAGAGAAATAAAATGCTGTGGAACCAATGTTAGGTTCAACCGTATATAATTGTCATGTTATGAATCAAAAATGGTAACGTCAGCAGTTTGATTTGGTTCAGCCTAACTCTTTGTATAGAGTCAGAAATACTGTGGCATCTAATGAAACATCTTAGGATAGGATGATAAAAATACAGGGAAGATTCACTCAGGTGGTGTTATGTTGTTAAGATAAAAATTATATTTATATTTTAATAGATTTCTGACATGTAGTAACATTAAAAATGCAGGGTAAGATTTTATCATTTTGTTTTATTTTTTTTTGAGAAGGAGTTTCACTGTTTTTGCCCAGGCTGGAGTGCAATGGCGCAAACATAGCTCACTGCAACCTCCACCTCCCGGGTTCAAGTGATTCTCTTGCCTCAGCCTCCCGACTAGCTGGGATTACAGGCATGCATGATATTTTGTATTTTTAGTAGAGACAGCGTTTTACCATGGTTGGCCAGGGTGGTCTCAAACTCCTGACCTCAGGTGATCCGCCAGCCTCGGCCTCCCAAAGTGCTGGGATTGTAGGCATGAGCCACCGCACCTGGCCAGATTTTATCATTTTAAATGTACTTGTTTTCTTCTGAATTGGATAAAACTAGGTTTATTTTCTTCATATTGCATTTTTGCTGCCAAGTAACGCGTATCTTTACGTAATATAGCCTGTAAAAGCTGCTTACCTCAACCACACAGAAATAAATAGACAGATAACCTCTGGAGTTCTCTTATGCTTCTTTACTAAAGAGGATACCTAATCATACCCAACAACAACCTGCTAAGAATATAATCAGGCTTGTCAGGAATAGGAACACATTGATTATATCGTTTCAGCTAAAATAATCCTGTCATCTAAAATAATTTCATGTTGCTAATCTCAGGATGTTTATTGCTGTATTTTACCTTTCCCAAAAGGTACTTCTATGCAAGTTAGGATTAGATTCAGCTGAATATTTTCTGAAAATTAGACAAACTGTTAGTAGTAGTTTTACCCACCGACTTATTTTTCTCTTAAATAAGATAGGTAGAATTAAGAAGGAAGAATGAATATTTCTATAGTCTTAACTTTCTAGTTGAGATCTTTTGGAATTGTTAAAGGTAACTGAACTAAAGTTATTTTTTCCAGGGATCAAAAATAACTTATCAAAAAAGAAGCTAAGAAAAGACTTTTCATTTAGACATTTTTCAGGTCATGTTATACACAGCTATTGAACAACCTGCCTTTCAAATAACATATCTGGATATATTCTGTCTTCTCTCCATATCCAGGTCCCCCGACTCTTAAAATACACAATATGAAGAATTATATATCTCTTAAACATTGCTTAAAAAAATCTGTTTTCTCTACTTTGAGACCTGGCTATATTGCCACTTTCTAGTAGATCAAAAATGTCTTTGAAACATTTTGAGTTATATACAGTGGTGTTATTTGATGCTTACATTAACCTGTATATATTTATTAATCTTAGTCTTCTAGATTTTCCATTTTAAAAGTGATATTGAATGAACGAACTACAGCTTCATGCAACATTGTGGATGAATCTCACAAATATAATATTGAGTGAAAGAAGCCAGACGCAAAAGAGTACATTGTATGATTCCGTTCATATAAAGTTCAAAAACTAAAACCAGTTTGGAAGTCAGGGTAGTGGTTACCGTTGGGAGGCTGGGTAGTGACTGAAAGGGAACACAAGGTGGGGCTTTTGGTATGTGGATAATGTTCTGTTTCTTGGTCTGGGTGCTGGTTACACAGGCATGTATTCATTTTGTGAAAAAAATTCAAACTATATACTTATAATTTGTATACTTTTTTGTATCTACATTATACTTCACAAAAAATTTTTAAATGATATTAACTGTGAACTCGCTTGATTTCAACCTTTGCTAAGATTGCTATTTATTTTTCTTCAAAGGTGCCAATGTTAATAGGGCTACAGCCAATAATGATCATACAGTAGTGTCACTGGCATGTGCAGGAGGCCACTTGGCAGTTGTTGAGCTACTCTTGGCTCATGGGGCTGACCCTACTCATCGACTCAAGGTAGTCTACTTTAAAATAAGTAAACAGGCCGTATGTGATGGCTTATGCCTATAGTCCCAGCACTTTGGAAGACTGTGGCGGGTGGATCACTTGAGCCCAGGAGTTTGAGACTAGTCTGGGCAACATAAGGAGACTCCATGTCTATTAAAAACACACACACACACACATATATGTGTATATATATGTATGTGTGTGTGTTTTATAACTATACATATATTATATATACATGTATATATATTTTATATATATATACATGTATTATATATATGTGTTTTATAACTACATGTATTATTTACATATATGTATATAATAAATACATGTATAGTTATAAAATATGTTTGATCTTAGTGCTTAATATTTAATACTGTTTAAATGAGTTTTGATTTTATATGAGCTGCTAAGAAACTATAAAGAATTAATTACCGTGGCAATTCTTTTTCAGGATGGTTCAACAATGCTCATTGAGGCTGCAAAGGGTGGCCATACTAATGTAGTTTCTTATCTGTTGGATTATCCAAATAATGTTCTGTCAGTTCCCACCACAGATGTATCTCAGCTCACCCCACCTTCTCAAGATCAGTCTCAGGTAAAGTAAAATGGAGCTTATTTGTTAACATAAATATTCTTCAATGTGATTAGAAGTTTTTGTTTAAAGTCAGTTTTAAGCAAAATGGACTTGTTTTTATTTTCTGTTACATATTGAAAAAAATCATGATTCTAAATTCTTTAGGATTTATTTTCTTTAAAGGTACACTGAAATTTGTTACTGCCTTATTTATTGAAAATAGTGGTTTTTAAAAACCACTTAATATCAAATATAAACGTAAGTATTCTAAGTTGTTATCTTATTACAACTAGGTTTTTCAGGGTTTTTTATTTGTTTTTTAAGAAGAGAATCAAGAGAAAGCTTTTTCTTTTTTTTTCTTTTTTCTTTTTTTTTTTTTTGAGATGGAGTCTTGCTCTGTTGCCCAGGCTGGAGTGCAGTGGCACGATCTCGGCTCACTGCAACCTCCGCCTCCCAGGCTCAAGCGATTCTCTTGCCTCAGTCTCCCAAGTAGCTGGGACTATAGGCGTGCGTCACCATGCCTGGCTAATTTTTTGTGTTTTAGTGGAGATAGAGTTTCACCATGTTGCCCAAGTGGTCTCAAACTCCTGAGCTCAGGTGATCCACCTGCCTCAGCCTTCCAAAGTGTTGGAATTACAGGCATGAGCCACATGCCCGGCCGAAAAAGCGTTTTCTTAATACCACCCAAGGTAGTATTAATTATCCTAGAGATAGTGACTTTTGTCAACCATGAAAGTATAGGTAACATAAGTGCTAAAAGTTCATTAGAGTAACTTGTAAACCTACTTTAAATTATGGAGAAAATATAGATATTTTACTAGTATATTAAGTTGCTGAGATCCTAAATTCTTTTCCACAAAGTCATCCTGAAAACTGCTAGCATACCCCAATTCAAGAAATATATTAGATTTTTGTTTTCTTTTGATCCATGTAGAATTCAAGCAAGGGTAAATTGGCTAGTGGGTAGTGAATATGTGACTTGTACCCCTAGCTATAATTGGAACCAGCAAGGTGTTCCATTCAGCAAGGGAGTAATGTTATTTCCATTTAGCTTAAAATCATTGACTACTTGTAGATTACCTGACTGTCTAATCAGTAGTCTCAAAAATTATAGTTTGGTGAAAGCTTTTTTAAAAAAAGCTTTAGGAAACAAAAGTGCATTTGGTGGTATATGAAGATAACCTAAAACAGGATGTCTGTTTTATTTATGGGACTTTCTTTTATTCTTTGGTCTGAGATGATTTTTTTCTGAGTTGACTTTTTAGGTTCCACGTGTGCCAATGCATACACTTGCCATGGTTGTACCTCCCCAGGAACCTGACAGAACTTCACAGGAGAACTCTCCTGCCCTTTTAGGAGGGCAAAAAGGTTAGTTACTGAATTATTTTTCTTAAAAAGGGGATTTTTTCACCTAATCAATAAATGCAGAAATGTACCTTAATGGTACAGAGTTACTGTGTACCCATGGCTAATTGAGGTAGATAATTCTGACAAATGCAAATAGTCTTACTATCTAAAACCGAAAAGACATAAGTGTTAGGAAAAATGACTTCTTATTATTTTCCTGTTAACATACTGAAGATGTGGCTTTCATCTGGCACAGATGAAAATACTTAAGAAACAAGCCAAGTTCTTAATTATATTAAAGTAACCATAGTTTATCAGACATTCATTTTTCATTTGATAATTCTTTAGCTAACCAATAGTATATGAAGAATGAAAATGCATATTTGCTATCTAGTTAAGTTTTTGTAACATTGATTCAGTTAATGAGTGAGAAGTTTAAGAATTACATTCAGTTGCATTTATGCAATGCTGAATATAGTAGATTATCTGTCACTATGTGAACCTGGACAAAAAAACTATCAAAATAAAATGTATACAAGTAATATCCAAATGACTATTAAGAAGGAGGGTAAACTACTTAAAAAACTCAAGTTTATGAGCTCTGATATGTTTCTGCTGTCTTTATATTTGTAAATGAAAAGTACCTTCATGTATAAATGTACCTTCACTTGATAATTATGTATAGCTGTAATATCTGAGTTCCCTGGAATAAAGAAAATAGTTAATATGTAGGATGTTTAAAACTATATAAAAACAAACTTACGAACATAGTTCATTTAGTGTTTGATAATCAAGTGTAGTAACTTTGGCTTTGGAAATTCAGTACTAAATAAGAATCACTGGCCGGGCATGGTGTCTCCCACCTGTAATCCCAGCACTTTGAGAGGCTGAGGCGGATGGATCACCTGAGGTCAGGAGTTCAAGACCAGCCTGGCCAATATGGTGAAACCCCATCTCTACTAAAAATACAAAAACTTAGCCAGGTGTGGTGGCAGGTGCCTGTAATCCCAGCTAGTCGGGAGGCTGAGGCAGGAGAATCGCTTGAAGCCAGGAGGTGGAGGTTGCAGTGAGCTGAGTTCAGGCTATTGCATTCCAGCCTGGGCAACAAGAGCAAAACTCCGTCTAAAAAAAAAAAATCATTTAAAAAAATATAGGCCACGTGTGTTGGCTCACGCTTGTAATCCCAACACTTTGGAAGGCTGAAGCAAGCCAGTCACTTGAGTTTGAGACCAGCCTGGCCAACATGGTGAAACCCCATCTCTACTAAAAATACAAAAATTAGCTGGGCATGGTAGTGCGCGCCTGTAATTCCAGCTACTAGGGAGGCTGAGGCATGAGAATCACTTGAACCCAGGAGGCAGAGGTTGCAATGAGCCAAGATCTTGCCACTGCACTCCCGCCAGGGTGATGGAGTGAGACTCTCAGAAAAAAATTAGGGCCAGGCGCAGGCGCTCAACACCTATAATCTCCGCACTTTGGCAGGACAGGTGGGTGGATTGCTTGAGCCCAGGAGTTTGGGATCAGCCTGGGCAACATGGCGAAACCCTGTCTCTACAAAAAAATACAGAAGTTAGCCAGGAGTGGTGGCACAAGCCTGTAGTCCTTGCTACTAGGGAGTCTGTAGTGAGAGGATCACTTGAGCCTGGGAGACCGAGGCCGCAGTGAGCAAGACCCTGTCTCCAAAAAAAAAAAAAAAAAAACTGGAAAAAGAATAAAAGTAGGCTATGTGTCATGGCTCATACCTGTAATCCCAATGCTTTGGGAAGCCGAGGCAGAATGATCGACCAGCCTGCCCAGCATAGGAGAACCTGTCTCTATTTAAAAAATTTAAAAATTAACCAGGCATGGTTGCCTGTGCCTGTAGTCCCAGCTACTCAGGAAACTGAGGCAGAAAGCTCACTTGCACCCAGGAGATCCAGGCAGCAGTGAGCTATGATTGTACCACTGCACCCCAGCCTGGGCGACAGTCCAGAAAAATAAATAAATAAAAATAAATAAATAACGCAGATCCACAAAATAATCAAGAAATAAGCTAGATACAACGTATGCCAAGAGGAAATAAAAACATTTTAAATTTAGATTTAATATGTAAATAATCTGAGATGTTTAGGTAGTGATTTTTTAAGTTTCTTTTTTTTTTTTTTTTTTTTTTTTGAGACGGAGTCTCGCTCTGTCGCCCAGGCTGGAGTGCAGTGGCCGGATCTCAGCTCACTGCAAGCTCCGCCTCCCGGGTTTACGCCATTCTCCTGCCTCAGCCTCCCGGGTAGCTGGGACTACAGGCGCCCACCACCTCACCCGGCTAGTTTTTTGTATTTTTTAGTAGAGACGGGGTTTCACCGTGTTAGCCAGGATTGTCTCGATCTCCTGACCTCGTGATCCGCCCGTCTGGGCCTCCCAAAGTGCTGGGATTACAGGCTTGAGCCACCACGCCCGGCCGATGTTTTAAGTTTATACTCTAGTGAGTAACCATATTTTTGCTTACTGAAATATCTTGGACTATTTATTTATTTTCTGCATTTTGATGTTTTCTTACTAAATAGGATAAACATGAGCTACCTTTCTAAGGAATCTTTCATTTTACTAAATTATTAGGGTTATCCCTAATTAACGTTTGTATTTAGACACTTGGGCACTTGCTATTGCTATCAACCAAATGGCATTGGCAATCTAACAGTTATTTATGCGGGATCAAACTGCGATAATGCATTGTGTTAAAATGTCATGTTAGTATAAATCACACATATCATAGAATATTATGTTGCTATGAATTAGGAAGAATTAAAATTAAACTCCATTTAATTATGGAAAAGAACACACTGAATTACCGGGATAGGAAAACCTATCTTAAATAATTAAAGACATAACTTTTTTTTTTTTATACTTAAAGCTCCTTTTTCTTCTTCAAGCTTCTCTTTTATGTCTCTGGAAGAGCTCCCTTGAGTGGTGAAATTGCTGTTTGACCCTTTTGTTTTTGTTTCCTCTAAGTCCATATATTACTTCTGTGTCGTGTATGTGATTAGGGATGGACAAAGGGTTCTTATTCTCTAGGACTCTCTTCTTCTCCTCTTCCAGCAATCATCTTTTCAGATTCTTATAACATTTTACTCCTGTCTGTTTTCAATAAATCTTTTTATTATTAATATCCTCATCCTTTTAAAAATGTATTAATGCCCATAAATCTTACCCAGGTGTTTGATATATGTTCTACTCAGATATTCTTTTCTTTTATGCCCCATGTGTACCAGTTGTACAGGCTCTGTCCATCTTGATTCATATCCTCCCGATTTAGGCAACTTGATCTCACTTGTCTGTTGTTGGTTTTCAAGGATTCAAGATTCTAGGTGGCATCTAACAGAGGCCTCAGAATCACGTCCATAAACAAAATATGAAACTCAGAGTAATGTGCTCAGTTTTCTAGCATTATTTATTACCTGCAGTTACAAACATTCAGATGGGAAAGGATACATAAGTAATGTAAATCCGTTGTGTTGTTATAACTGGTTCTACAGAGGTTTTAAGAGAAGATTCATTTTGATCTTTTGCAAGTTGTGTAACTTAGAGTTAATCTGCTGCAGAGCATTTAAAGTTATGTCAGGATAAACAAAACACATCTTTTGTGTATACCTCAAGCCCTCCTGAGGAGTAATTTCCTCTTGTCTGAACTTCTAGAGTACTTCATTGGATCTTTCTTCCAGTTCTTGTCACTTTTGCTTCCTCCCCTCCACTTGGGACCTCAAGTGTAGAGGGTTGAGTTAATCATACTCAATTTCTGGTGCTTTATCACCATAACTTCTACGTTTCATTTATTCCCTTTTATTTCTCTTTCCATTCCCCTGCTTCCCCCATAGATAATCATTTCAGTATTTGATGTGTATATTCTTTTGTTCTTATAAAATCTTATAAAATATTTATTATATATGTGTGTGTGTGTGTGTGTGTGTATATATATATATATATATTTTTTTTTTTTTTTTGAGACAGTGTCTCACTTTGTCACCCAGGCTGGAGTACAGTGGCGCAGTCTCAGCTCACTGCAGCCCCAACCTCCGAGGTTCAAGCAATCCTCCTGCCTCAGCCCTGCAAGTAGCTGGGACTACAGGCGCCCTGCCACTACACTTGGCTAATTTTTTGTGTTTTTGGTAGAGATGGGGTTTTGCCATGTTGCCCAGGCTGGTCTTGAAGTCCTGAGCTCAAGCGATCTGCCTGCCTCGGCCTCCCAAAGTGCTAGGATTACAGGTGTGAGTCACCACACCTGGTGATTACCTTGTATTTTTAATTTACATAAATTGTATTGTGCTACAGATTCCATTTTGTTTTTTCCCTTTGTTTACTCAATACTGTTTTTAAGATTTATCCACCTGTCTCTAGATTGTGTCTACCTGTAGCATAGTGCTTCACACCCTGTATATCCTCCATGCTTTTACTTGTCCTTTCTCCCAGTGACAAATATCCCGATTGCCTCTATTTTCTCACCCCCACTAACAATGCTTTGATGAAAATATTTGTACAGTCCCTTTATGGATCTACATAAGAATTTCTTTGGAGCATCATCTCCCCACTTAGACTGTAAGCTCCTTAAGGGCAGGGTTTATGTTGCTCATCTTTATATGATCTACCATGCCTTGCTTGTATTAGATGTTTAAGTACTTATTGAATAAATTAATGAGTGCTAGGCTAAGAATATAGATTATTTTGAAGGCAGAAGAAAATTCTTAAGCATTTTTAAGAAAGACATTATGATTAAAGAGATGTTTTTAAAAAGTAATCAAGTAGCATTCTAGAATGGTGGGAAAGAGATTGAAAACAGAAGTGTAAATGTAAAGTAAGAAATTAGCATGCTGCTTTTATATGTTAGAGTTGCTTTTTGGAGTAAGTGACATGAAAAGTTCTCACATTTTTATATCAAATCATTAAAATTATATAGAAAAATTGTATATACAGTGAATGGTATTGAGTATTCCTCTGGAAACTTGACTGCTAATATTCTTTAGTCACTTTCCATTATGTAATCATTCTTACGTGGATTTACACATGCCCAAATTTGATAATATCTTTTAACATATAACTACTTGTAGTAATAGGAAGAAGACTGAATTAATCTGTTAACATGTAACACAGATGTTTATTTGGACACAGTTAAGTGATTGCTATGTTAAAGATGTATAATATGTCCTGTTAGTGTGGGAAATTTTCAGATGAATATTTAGACATAAAGGAAAAATAAGTCAGTTCTAGGTTAGTGGCTTTCATTTTTTACTATGACCACAATAAGAAACATTTTATATTGAAGCCCAGGACACATCATACATCTGTTTATCAAAACAGAAATTCCAGTGGATAATAAACACTCTACTACATTTGATGCACTGTGTTATTTTTAGTTATACTTTCTCAACCTGATTTTCTATTTGAGACCCAGTTGGGAATGCTGTTTAAAAATCATTCTAGTAGGGTACTGTGTGATAATGTAAGCAAGGGAATTGCAGAACAAGGTTTAAATTTTATAGACAAAACCAAGTAAGGAAATATGAAATCTAGTCTAGATCCTTCTGTGTATCATGTTTTTTTCCCATTGACCATTATTTTTCCATTGTACAATGCACTAATTATTTTAGATAGAAAAATGATTGATAGGATTAAGCTCAATCCAATAAAAAACAAAATATTTGGCTAATATATGTCCACCTCATTCCTTCAGGCCAATAAAAAAATAAAGGCCATGTTTAAGCTGTCACTAGATCATGGCTTCTACTACAGACTTTTTCTAGTTTTGTTAATGGAGGGAAAGTGAGAGGCAAAGGAATAGGATAGAAACCAAACCAAAAAGATGAAATGGCGACTTTACCTATATTTCTTTCTTTCTTTTTTTTTTTTTGAGACGGAGTTTCGCTCTTGTTGCCCAGGCTGGAGTGCATTGGCACAATCTCAGCTCACTGCAACTTCTGCCTCCCGGGTTCAAGCAGTTCTCTTGCTTCAGCCTCCTGAGTAACTGGGATTACAAGCATGCACCACCACACCAGGCTAACTAATTTTACATTTTTTAGAAAAGACGAGGTTCTTTCATGTTGGTCAGGCTGGTCTACAACTCCTGATGTCATGTGATCCACCCATCTCGGCCTCCCAAAATGCTGGGATTATAGGCGTGAGCCACCGCACCCGGCCACCTATATTTCTAAATAGTACTTTATGATATCATTCACTGATACCAGTGAATAGATTTCTTTGTATCTGACGCTGTAAGCTGTTTGAAGGAGATAGAACCCTTTTATTTTCTGGTGTCTTATAATACTAATTATTACCTATTGAAAATTTTGTTGCTAAAAGAATACTTGTCATAATCTCTACCCAGAAAGTGTAGATGTTGCTTTAGCTTCTAGGACTAATCATTATCTGTTTTTCACCAATCTGTTTTATTCTTGATGTTAGAGCTTGTGTTAGTGCTTTGATGTGTATCTAGGCAATTCCACTAACTCCATGGCTATTTTGAGATGAACCACTTTTTATGCATCACTTTTGCCATCTTCCATTTTTAATGCTACATATGTTCTGGGCTTATAGTTTGTATATTGAGTTAAATAAGTTACTCTTAGTAATCTTGTGTTCCACGCTTCTTGCATATTATTTGTTAACAAGATAGACAGGGCCATTCCTATCTGTTACTTCCTCCAAATTCTACTCTTATTTTGGATTATACTATTTATAAAGATTTTAAATATGTGAATGTCCAGTGGGGTCATAACATAATTACTAACCAGTCTGGTTAGTGTTGAACTCTTAGCTAGTTTTCCTAAATCTTAAATACAAATTAGTAACTATACAAGGGTGTTTTGAAACTAATGGATGTTTAAAGGACCATTCAGTCTTTGTAGAACTTCTAAATGTACTCGAGTGATGTCATTGAATTTATCACATGACTGAATATTTCCTTGTTATCGTTGTGGATTTGTACATTGCTATTTGTGACCATTTACCTTCCTTTTCTTGTTGATTGTCATTAGGCACTTTAAACAAATGCCATAAATCAAAACAGGGACTCCTATGTGGTCTTAGGAAAGTAATAATAAAATTAACTCACAAATCTAATGGCTTTTACTCTGAAAGAACAAAGTCTTTTTCCATCATTTTGCTCAGATAGAAATATAAATTGAGGAAGGCTGAGGCTGGAGAATTACTTGAGATCAGGAGTTAAAGACCAGGCTGAGCAACATAGCAAGACCCCATCTCTTAAAACTATATATATATATATAAATTGAATATAGACAATGTACTTTGCAATTTAAGGAATAACTAAGCCTCTGGAAGTGATTGCAGTGATATTGAAATTGTGGTCATCTTACCTTATTAAAGACAGTATGTAGGGGAAAAACTTAGACTTTTTTAGTGATGACACATGTTGCATATGTTTGAGCTACCTGCAGTTTTGAGATCTCTATTCTAGCAAAAAAGTAGATGAATCTCTAATTTTTTTTTCTTTAGTAGTTTTGTCACCCCTTTGAAATTCAGAACACTTTTTGTCTCTGACCTTTTTTCCTTTGGACTTGAGAATCATTTTTAATACAATGGATGATTTTATTTTAAAAATTCCCAAATTACCTATGTTATTCATATATGTTGACTGCAATTCAAAATAATAGATAACTTTTTTACCCGGCTTTTTTTTCAAACAGCTTTATTGTTTAATTTACATACCATAAAGTTCCCTTGTTTTAAATGTGCAATACAATGAATTTTAGTAAATTTACTGAGCTGTGTAACCATCATCACTATCTAGTTTTAGACCATTTCCATCTCCCCAAAAAGATCTCTTATACCTGTTTTCAACTGATCCTCATATTCACTGCTATAACCTCAGGCAGCCACTACTGTCCCTGTCTCTATAGATTTGCCTTGTCTCTGTAGATTTGATATGAGTAGAATTACACCACGTGTGGTCTTTTGATATGAGTGGAATTACACCATGTGTGGTCTTTTGTGTCTAGCTTCTTTCACTTAGTATAATGTTTTTGAGGTTCACTCATGTTGTAGCATGAATCAGTAGTTTGTTCCTTTTTGTTGCTGAATAGTCCTACTTCTTTTTTTTTGTTTGTTTGTTTGTTTGAGATGGTCTCGCTCTGTTGCCCAGGTGTGATCTTGGCTCACTGCAAGCTCTGCCTCCCGGGTTCACACCATTTTCCTGCCTCAGCCTCCTGAGTAGCTGGGAGTACAGGCACCCGCCACCATGCCTGGCTAATTTTTTGTATTTTTAGTAGAGACGGGGTTTCACCATGTTAGCCAGGATGGTCTCGATCTCCTGACCTCGTGATCCGCCTGCCTTTGCCTCCCAAAGTGCTAGGATTACAGGCATGAGCCACTGTGCCCAGCCTAGTCCTACTTCTTCTAAATAAGATTAAGACTTAGATTTGCCTCAGAGTAGGTATTGTATGTAAAAAAATTTATGTCCTTCATTTCATGTCCAGATGTTAGGATTAATATTGATAATTATTTTTCAGCTGATTTGTTATAAAGGAAGTAACTTAAGTGTAATTTGAAACCTTAAAATAATATACATTGCCACTGTTTGTTAACATATACTGTCAGTATGAGTAACCCTAAATGGAAAGTGTGATTTTCTCCTAGGATCACTTATTGTTTCTCTCATAGACAGAATTTACTTGAAGGTTCATTTAAATGCAAGTTGTCCATTGTGTAGTAAGTTTAACAGTGTTCCGGTACAGATGTGTTAAAGGTATATTTAATGGAGAATTTTAGAAAGACATGTCTTGAAAAAACTGATTCACATATTTCAATATAAGAAGAAAAATATTTTGACTGAAAAACACTTTCCCCTACTTTGATCTGTAAGTTTTGGTCTTTTGCGTTAACTCTGCATTGCTCGCAGAGTTAATATTGCTAAAAGAATGATTGTTCTAAATGGGCAGTTAACATTTCTGGTATTTTCAGCGCTATTTTGATACTGCTTTAGATTTGGTGTTCTTTAAAAAGTCCAATCTAATCAGCAGAATTTTGAGATTCTCGCCTCTTTGTTTTCCTTTTCCCTGCCCCTGACTTAATTTCCAAAATCCTCCTGTCCTAAAGAGTAGATTTTTAAAACTTCACAGTTTTTGAATTAGCAACATCCTAGTTTGTGCTGCGTGAAGTAGATGAGTATAGGCTTTAACCTGCCTAACACTGGTGTGACTCTGGTGTGACTCTGAACATTCATTCTATAACATTAGTTATAAGGGTTTTGGGAGGGAGGTCCGTGTGTGTGGGAGGGGAGGCTGGTTTTCTTTTCTTTTCTTTTCTTTTTTTTTCTTTTTTTTTTTTCTTTTTTTTTTTTTTTTTTTTTTAGCATGGCACTTTTTCAAACATTTTTCATGTGCTTAGGTACATCCAAGCAGAAGTCCAGTTCCCTCCAGGTAGCAGATCAGGACCTACTGCCATCTTTTCACCCATACCAGCCTTTGGAGTGCATAGTTGAGGAGACTGAAGGCAAGCTGAATGAACTGGGACAAAGAATTAGTGCTATTGAAAAAGCACAGCTTAAGTCACTGGAGTTAATTCAAGGTGAACCTCTGAACAAAGATAAGATAGAAGAACTTAAAAAGAACAGAGAAGAGCAAGTCCAGAAGAAGAAGAAAATATTGAAAGAACTGCAGAAAGTGGAAAGGCAGTTGCAGATGAAAACACAGCAGCAATTTACCAAAGAATACTTGGAAACCAAAGGTCAGAAAGACACAGTGTCTCTACACCAGCAGTGCTCTCATAGAGGAGTCTTCCCGGAAGGGGAAGGAGATGGTAGTCTCCCAGAGGATCACTTTTCAGAGTTACCTCAGGTTGACACAATCTTATTTAAAGATAATGATGTTGATGATGAGCAACAGTCTCCACCATCGGCAGAACAGATTGATTTTGTCCCAGTCCAGCCTTTATCATCTCCACAGTGTAACTTTTCCAGTGACTTAGGTTCTAATGGGACAAATTCTCTTGAACTTCAGAAAGTATCAGGTAATCAGCAGATAGTAGGACAGCCTCAGATTGCTATTACTGGACATGATCAGGGGCTGTTAGTTCAAGAACCAGATGGACTAATGGTTGCAACTCCAGCTCAGACGCTTACCGACACTCTTGATGACCTGATAGCAGGTGGGTTAAGAAATATATCTGTAATAATTTCTCTTTAATCTGTGTGCTCAACTTCTTTATATACCCCTCCAAAAACATAGACTTTGTACTTTTCCATTTTAGAACTATGTTTGTAAAATTACCCATTTCTTGAGGTCTTTTCGAAGTGAATTAACTAAGCCCAATAGCACTAACACACAAAAGTGTGTTTCCCCCTCTTCTTTTTTGTCATATTGCAAAGGCAAAGAAATAAAGTTGCCACAATCCTTTATTTTAAACCTTTGGTATCAAAACCACCGTGTGTTGTGACTTGGGTAGGGGATCTCAAAGTGGAATTTCTTTGTAGGCTTTAGAATTATTCATATAAGATTGTACTTAAAATTTTCCTGCTGGTGATTTTCATGTCTGGAAATTTTAAATCACACTGCTTTTTTAATTTATAATTTTATGAGATCAACTTAAGTATTTCCAATTAAATGGGATTTTCAGAGAAAACTAAGTATTCCATATTATAATATTTGTGGTAAGAAGATTAAGGTGCATTAAAATTATTGTGACTTGATGATTTGAAGATTGGAATTTTTGCATTAACTTTCTTAATGAAAGCACACAGCCACACCACCCACCCACACACACACACACACACACAGAGAAAAAAAGGCCTGATAACCTTGAAGTATATGTTTCTGTTTATTGTTGTGTGGAAAATTACAACTAGATATGAAATGAGGTGCACAAGTTTACTTTCCCTTTCATTGTCCTTGCAGCAGTGGGAAAACAGTGCAATTAATCATTTACCTTCCTAAAGATGGCTGGTGAATGTATCACCTCCATGAGAGCCCAGTTCAGAAATGCAGCCAGAATGGCTGTTGACAGTGGATGAAGACCAAGAACTAAGATGTAGCTGGAGTGATATTCAAAGGCAGGCCAGTCCTCTGTCTCTTGATTGCAACATTTTTTTCCTTACTGTTGTCTGTTGCCTCTTGTCATATTCTCCTCCCCTTCTCCCATCCCAATTATGCTATCTCAGTTTCCTTTCTTCTTTTGTGAGCCTTTAGTCTTCCTGATCTTTACTGAATCTTTTTAAATGTGGAATAAGATTACTGAAATCAGGAATTTTATTGGGCATGTGTATGACTTCGAATGGTTATAGAATTGTCATATTGCCTTCGAGGCTCCTCTGATATGTATATAGGTATCATTGTGCAGAGGAGGAATGCCTTAGTTTTCTTAAAGAAAATTAAAATTCTGGGAAATATTTTAAGGAGTTAGGCTCTTTGTTCTTTAATTTGGGTTTTTATGTCTTCAGTTGGTAGGCACAAATTAATTTTGTATTATTAGCATTGAAAGTTGTTATAAATTATGAATAAATTCTTGTAGTTCATTTGGAATTCTAATTTATAATCTGGGTAAAAACAGATTTTAGAATGTGAAGTATGATTATGAATAATAATGATGAAACTGGTGAACTGGGAATAACATTTTTAAGATGTAGGGTTCTGTAACTAGCATTATAATGTTCCTAATTAAGTGCATAGTTTGCAGTTATGAAATCTGTGTTACTGATCAGTTCAGTTATGTTAGAACTTTTTTTTTTTTTTAAAGAATGTAGAAACAGCTCTAAAAGGAACTTGTAGGTGTTAAGGGACATCAAATTTTATTTCACTGAAGTATTTGTTAAATTAGTCTTTTACAAAGTTTGCATGAAACTTAGAAAATTGGCTTAGAAATTATCTTTTAATATATAATATGAATGTAAACAAATAAAATTTAATTTGTGTTAGGCATTAATACCTACCACATTGTACAATATTCTTTTATTAATAAGTTTTAACTTTTAAATCAGCCAACAAGTACAAAAATTATCTTCATGTAAAAATTTCCATTTTTATGAAGGTTATGTGTTTTGAACTATATGGCAGTAATTATATTTTCTTTATTCAAGATGATGTACCCATCTTAAATTTAAATATTATATTTTCCTAAGTCAAAGTTTGTCTTAATTTTCTTATGTTGAAGGTAAAATAAATAAGGCAAGGGTGAATTAGGTTAATACTTAATTCTGCAATGTAAAATATATTAACATATTGGTAAGATTATAGAGTAGGACAAAGATATAATTAATTTTACTTAACTCTAGTTCTTACCCCTCATATTAGTAAAGGAGAGAATACTGTACATCTTAAAATTCTACTTTAGAATTTTACTTTAGAAGTAAATTTTACTTTAGAAGAATTTTAGATGTATGATAACAAAACATTTTACTTTTTAAATATAGTATTTTTTCCTTATTGCTATTCTTTCAAAGTATTTGTTGTGATAAGTTGTTTATATAATTTATTAATGTTGCAACTTGATTAGCTGATTAACTTAGCCCTTTAGTGTGTTGTTTGATATGTGTCATACATGATATAGTTCCAAACAGACTATATAAACTCTTGATTAGGAACATGGTTCCTCAAGTCCTTCTGAAAGTGAGCATTGGGTTTTTAGCAGTTACCATAACAGCAAGTCATTCTCAAAGTTCAAATGTCTAGGAATATAAAGTAATTTAAAGAAATTCAAAATAGCTTTTACCATTGAGCAGCTCTAGAAATATTTAGTCAAATTTTCTTTTTTTTTGAGAGAGAGAATCTCACTCAGTCGTCCAGGCTGGAGTGCAGTGGCTTGATCTCGGCTCACTGCAACTTCCACCTCCCAGGTTCAAGCGATTCTCCTGCCTCAGCCTTCTGAGTAACTGGGATTACAGGCACCTGCCACCACACCCAGCTAATTTTTGTATTTTTAGTAGAGATGGGGTTTCACCATGTTGACCAGGCTGCTCTTGAACTCCTGACCTCAAGTGATCCACCTGCATCGGCCTCTCAAAGTGTTGGTTTTACAGGCATGAGCCACTGCGCCTGACCAAAATTTTCAATTCTAATGTAGAACGAAGATTGGTGAGAAATCAACTAATATCAATTTATTTACATTTATTGAGCTTTTACCATGCACCAACTTCTATAATAAATGGTAAATATACTTTATCTCATGGGCTAATTATAATTATACTTTAAATAAGTCCTTTTCCCACCTCTATTTTTCTGTTGAAAAACAAACTGTCCGGGAGCTGTGGCTCACGCCTGTAATCCCAGCACTTTGGCAGGCAGAGGCGGGCGGCGGATCACTTGAAATCAGAGTTCGAGACCAGCCTGGCCAACATGGTCAAACCCATCTCTACTAAAGTACAAAAATTAGCCGGGTATGGTGGTGCATGCCTGTAATCCCAGCTACTCGGGAGGCTGAGGCAAGAGAATCGCTTGAACCCAGCAGGCGGAGTTTGCAGTCAGCCAAGATCACACCACTGCACTCCAGCATAGGCAACAGAGTGAGACTGTGTCTCAAAAAAAAAAAAAAAAAAAAAGAAAAACTGAAGCTTAGGGAAATTAAGTTGCTAGTAAGTACCAAGATTCAAACTCAGTTCAGCCAAGTTTAAGAACCTTAGATGTAATATGCATGCATATGTGTCAACTTAAAGTTCTGATTTATCTTTAAGTATTGTTATTTCCTTAGACTTTGAAATTCTATTAATCATTTCCCTTATCTTTATATTAAGATTTGATGTACATGTAAGTTTTAATACAGTTTTTGGTTTTTTACTATGTTGTTACTATCATTGGCATCTTAATAGGCTCTTAAATTGTTAAAGTATCTTTAAATAACTGTAGTAGTGAATATAGGTTTAAGAATTAAAAAGTAATTAAGAAATCCTCTTAAGGGGATTTGCAATAAAATCTTTAAATAGGCCGGGTGCGGTGGCTCACGCCTGTAATCCCAGCACTTTGGGAGGCCAAGGCGGGCAGATCACAAGGTCAGGAGATCGAGACCACAATGAAACCCCGTCTCTACTAAAAATACAAAAAATTAGCCGGGCGAGGTGGCGGGCGCCTGTAGTCCCAGCTACTCCGGAGGCTGAGACAGGAGAATGGCGTGAACTCGGGAGGCAGAGCTTGCAGTGAGCCAAGATCACGCCAGTGTACTCCAGCCTGGGGGACAGAGCGAGACTCTGTCTCAAAAATAAAAATAAAAATAAATAAATAAAATAAAATCTTTAAATATTTTTTTCTGATTAACCTTAATATTTTATAGAGTTTTTTGTTTGTTTGTTTGTTTGTTTGAGACTGAGTCTCACACTGTCACGCATCTCAGCTCGCTGCAACCTCTGCCTCCCAGGTTCAAGCGATTCTCCTTGCCTCAGCCTCCCAAGTAGCTGGGATTACAGGCGCCCACCACCACGCCCAGCTAATTTTTTTGTATTTTTAGTAGAGACGGGGTTTCACTATGTTAGCCAGGCTGATCTCGAACTCCTGATCTTGTGATCTGCCTGCCTTGGCCTCCCAAAATGCTGGGATTACAGGCGTGAGCCACCACACCCGGCCATAGGTTTTTATTTACATAGAACTATTTAATAAAGTTACCAATACATAAAACAGATTATAGCAATTAAATTTCTTAAAAACTAACAACAGCCGGGCACTGTGGCTCACACCTTTAATCTAACCAGCACTTTGGGAGGCCAAGGCAAGCAGATCATGAGGTTAGGAGATCGAGACCATCCTGGCTAACACAGTGGAACCTCATCTCTACTAAAAATACAAAAAAATTAGCCGGGCATGGTGGCACGTGCCTTTGGAGGCAGAGGTTGCAGTGAGCTGAGATCGTGCCACTGCACTCCAGCCTGGGCGACAGAGCGAGACTTCATCTCAAAAAAAAACTCACAACATATTTTATGTACACCTAGTATCAGTGAGATTTTTAAATAATATTTATTGTCTTCCATATTGCCTACAAAACTTTCTTCAACTTCATAAAAAGTCCGGTAGAATATTGTATTTACTTCTTCTCTCACCTCATTTTAAAATAGTGGATAAATAGTCAGACACAGTGACTCTGCGCCTGTAATCCTTGCTACTTGGGAGGCTAAGGTGGGAGGATTGCATGAGGCCAAGAGTTCAAGACCAGCCTGAGCAACACATAGAGACCCTATCTCTTTAAAAAAAAAAAAAAAAAGCATGCCGTATAAGTTTAATTTGAATTATATATATAGACGTTTGTGGTAGCAGTCTGTCGTGGTCACTTTCAGAGATACTTCATTCAGAGGTAGGAAGTATTTTAGAATTTATGAAAATGTCATATTCTTGGTGTAATTATCTCTTAATACAACCTTTATTCCACATGCACTTTTTAAATCTCTTGCTATTTTCTAGTTTTATAACTTTTCATTTGTGATTAGTCCTATTAAAGGCACTTGCTATGGAATGTTTCTGACTGTCATTATTACATGGAGTGAAAAAATGCTTCTAGGATAATGTAGTACAAAAATGTATAGTAATTATTGTAACAACACATTTTTGTTAACAAAGCTGTTAAATGCACAGAAGTACTTTTTAAAAGCCAACTCTGTGAAGAAGTTTCTTATAACATCACATTCTGGCATGGCACTCTAATCAACTATTCAAGAAAATTTTTATATACCTGTTTTTCATAATAAAAAAGAGAGATGAGATAACATAAATAAAATACTGATAGAAAAGTAGTTCTTTACTAAAGTATATGTTAATAATTGTGGGACCACTGTTGAAGTCTTACTGTTAGAATGGTTCTGTAACATATTAATCTTCAGTGTCTTGTTTTTTCAAGCAGTTTTCCAAACATATCAGCTATTTCCAGGAGGTGTAACAAAATAGTATCTGTTTTTAACTCATTGAATGACAACAATTTTCCATTATTACTATTATTTTTTCTTGACCACTTCTTCCAGGAAAAAAATGACAAAAAATTTTAAGGCTTTGTTTCCATTTTGCATATTCTTATAAGTGAAACAAACATATGTAATAATTCTTCCTATTTGTAACTAACTAGTTATCTATGTGATGACAGAAGCTGGAGAAATTTGTATTGCCAAGATCGTTATGTATGTTGGTGGGGATGAGCTGGGTAGCTCATGTAGAAACATATCTGGGCATCTTAAACTTTGCTCACTTATTTAAACTAGTAATCTGCTAAACTGAGTCATTCACACCTGTGAATAGTATCTTTGAATGTGATCTAGTCATATCAAAAATTCTAGACAGAAAATATTTTCCAGCACTTAAAATGCTTACATTTTTCTTTAAGTCTTGTGTGTTTTTGACTGACTTTTAATCTGGGTGCAAATGTAAGGTTATTGCCATCACTGATGCTTTGTTGATTTTTTTGTATATTATTACTGATTATATGTTTTTTTCTGAGTTTTTCCTTTCTTGAGTGAATAGTAATGTTTTTATTTTTCAATACAATGAATAATAGTATTGACAATTCTATAAAATATCTGATAGTTACATCTATTGATCACACACCATTTGCCAAAAACACTGTGTTAAATGCTTTATATACAGTATCTCTTAGACTACTCACAACATCCCTGAGATAGGTCCTGTTTCCCTCTGTGGTCAAACTCCATCTCTTATGAAACATAAGAAATATTCAGAGATATAAAATACATAATTTCTTTTAACTCAGTTTTCTTTTCTTTTTTTTTTTTTTTTTTTTTTTGAGATGGAGTCTCTGTTGCCCAGGCTGGAGTGCAGTGGCGCGATCCTGGCTCACTGCAACCTCCACCTCCCTAGTTAAAGCGATTCTCCTGGCTCAGCCTCCTGAGTAGCTGGCGTTATAGGCGCATTCCACCATGCCCAGCTAATTTTGTATTTTTAGTAGAGATGGGGTTTTGCCATGTTAGCCAGGCTGGTCCTGAACTCCCAACCCTCCTGACCTGAGGTGATGTGCCCACCTCAGCCTCCCAAAGTGCCAGGATTATAGGTGTGAGCCATCACGCCCAGCCTTAACTCAGTTTTCAAACCACATTTTGAGATCTCAAATAGAACTTCAATGTTCTTTTTAAAAATAGTTGGACTTTCAGATATTGATTTTTTAACAAATTTTCAAAATAAATATTGAATTTTGAAAACACATACTCCCTGCTATTTATGTGAGAAATACTTGAACTTGTCTCCCTTCCCCTCCCCCCCCCTTTTTTTAGATGGAGTCTAGCTCTGTCACCCAGGCTGGAGTGCAGTGACATGATCTCAGCTCACTGCAGCCTCCACCTCCTGGGTTCAAGCAGTTCTTCTGCCTCAGCCTCCCAAGTAGCTGGGATTAGGGGCATGTAAACCACCACACCCGGCTAGCTTTTTGTTTTTTTAGTAGAGATGGGGTTTCACCATGTTGGCCAGGCTGGTCTCAAACTCCTGACCTCAGGTGATGCCCACCTTAGTCTCCCAAAGTGCTGGGATTACAGGTGTGGGCCATTACAGACACACCCCAGGCCCCTTTTTTTGAATTGTACACAGGATATTTTTATCTAATTGACTTTTACAAACTAAAATCTAGAATTCCTTTTATTTACTTTTATTTTTGGAAATTTTTTTTCCTCCCTATTGGCAATGTAAAAAACTACTATTTAATATATATGCACTAAATATCAGGTGCTGTGTTAAGTATTTTATCTGCATTGTCTCACGTGGTCTTTCCAATAACCTTCCAAGGCAGGTACCATTATTATCCCCATTCTACATATAGGGAAAATTGAAGCTCAGAGAAGTTAAATTACTTGCCCAAGATCAGAAAGTCAGTGTTGGAACTAATATTTAAATGTAGGTCTGTTTGATTCCAAAGCTTGTGATTTTACTATTACTATATATTACTGCTATGGAAATTTCTGTTTTTGTGTTTTTCTGTGTGTAAATAACCTTACTCTTTTAAGTGGAATTTAGCAATATGAATATTGTTTTTCAGCTGTGAGTACCAGACTGCCCACTGGTTCCAACAGTTCTTCTCAGACCACAGAGTGTCTTACACCTGAATCCTGTTCACAGACTACAAGCAATGTGGCTTCCCAATCAATGCCTCCTGTGTATCCTTCAGTTGACATTGATGCACATGTGAGTAGATTGCTTTATTTAAACTTATACTGCACATTCTGATTTTCTTTGGAAAGGAAAATTATCATTCTACACTTATTGTGAAAAGAAGTATTATTTGCTCTTAAATTGGTAACTTCTGTTAAAAAATTTTTAACTTATTTTTTTTCTTCTCCTAGACTGAGAGCAATCATGACACAGCATTAACACTAGCTTGTGCAGGTGGTCATGAAGAACTTGTATCTGTGCTCATTGCACGGGATGCCAAAATTGAACATAGAGACAAAAAAGGTAAATATCAGTCAGAAATAAAATCCAAGTGTAGTTACATCAGAAAATAATTTTTAACTTTTTTATTATTGATAAATAGTTCCTAGACTATCTCAGTGATAAGATGGATAAGCCTATTTCAGTTAGAAATATCCAGATTCATTTTTCTGCAGAGCCAAATAATTCTCCAAAAATTCAAAAACTAGACTGTAGATCGTTAGTGAAATAGAGCAAGTTGTGGTTGCCCTTCTTAATCCAAAGGTAGTTCATACAGAGGCATCAGAGTTCATTATGAGTGTAAACTTTAATAATTTTTACTTAGTTTTTTAATTAGGTGTTTATGGGTTTTTTTGTCACTAACAAATAAGGGTTTAGAGCAGTTTTATGTTAAATTGTTATCAGTGTCTGCCCTGAAGGGTTTATTTTGCTAAAATGCTAGAGAATTGTAAACAGTGGCTTTAAAAAAATTTAAAAACATAAATTTGTTTTAAGATTTTCATTTTCTGATTTAGGTTTTACACCACTAATCCTGGCAGCAACAGCAGGGCATGTTGGAGTTGTTGAAATCCTTTTGGATAAAGGTGGAGATATAGAAGCACAGTCCGAACGAACTAAGGATACTCCACTCTCATTGGCATGTTCTGGTGGACGTCAGGAGGTATGTTAATGTTAATTTTCATTTTGTAAATATTTTGCTTGTATTTTAAAATATGCATATGATTCGTATTTTAGTTACATGAATAAAATTTGCATGTATTTTGTGTGTTTTTCTGAGGCAGGGTCTTGGTCTGTCTCCCAGGCTAGAGTGGTGGCGCAATTATAGCTTACTATAACGTTGAAATCTGGGGCTCAAGCAATCCTCAACCACCCAAGTAGCTAGGGCTGTTTTATAGAGATGGGGTCATGTGTTGTTGCCCAGGCCAGTTTCAAACTCCTGGACTCAAGCAATCCTCTCTCCTCGGCCTCCCAAAGTACAGGGATTATAGTTATGGGCCAGAATGTCTGGCCCTGCACGTATTTTGACATGCTCCATATACTTTCTGAGGAATGGGTACTTCTCTTAAGTTTTATGGGAATGTAAATGCCCTTTTTTTGGTGGGGGGTTGTGGAGGGAACAGGAGGGTGGAGATGAGGTCTCATTATGTTGCCCAAGCTGGCCTTGAACTCCTGGCCTCAAGGGATCCTCCTGCCTCGGCCTCCCAAAGTTCTGGGATTATAGGCATGAGTCACCATGCCTGGCCATAAATCCCCTTTTAAAAAATCTGTTTCTTGCCGTTAAAGCCAAATAAAAATTATCTTAATCCTTACATTTATTCAAATTAAATGAATCACAATTATAACACATATGAAATGCAAATTTATTGCCCAATAAATGACAAATAGAAAGGGTAACATCTTGTTATTGCAGTATACTTGGGATTTCAAAGCTCTAAATTCCTGAAATTGAATCCATTTCTCTAGTGCTGATATTTCAATATTTAAGGTCTAATGAAATGTAATTAAAATATCAGATATTTATATATCTTATAAGTCCTGTTTCTTTGTGTTTCCTTCGTTGTAAGTTGAGCCGTTGGTGTAAACTCTCTTCTCCATATTTTACTTTGTAGGTGGTAGACTTGCTGCTGGCTCGAGGTGCAAATAAAGAACATAGGAACGTATCTGATTATACACCACTGAGTCTAGCTGCGTCTGGAGGATATGTTAATATCATTAAGATTCTGCTTAATGCTGGGGCAGAAATTAATTCAAGGTATTACCTGTTCATTTTATTGTTCATGTTTAGTAGTTACTACTTTGGAGTTAAATGTCTACCTCTAAACATTTTGACAGATACCATTTTAAATTAAGATAGTACTAAAGTTGCAAAGCCAATTATTACAGCTATAATGTGTTTATAAATAATCTCAGCTTATTTCGGTAATGTGGCTGCTTATAAAGAGGTCTCATTTCAAAAAGTATTTTGTTCTATGGCCTACCACCCTAAACATGCCCAATCTCATCTGATCTCAGAAATAGTATTTTATTATATATAGTTGGAAATTTATAATCCCTAAATAGGAATTATATTTTATTTTTTTAAGTTACTTATTTTTTGAGACAGAGTCTTGCTCTTGTTGCCCAGGCTGGAGTGCAATGGCGTGATCTCGGCTTACCACAACCTCTGCCTCCTGGGTTCAAGCGATTCTTCTGCCTCAGCCTCCCAGGTAGCTGGGATTACAGGCATGCACCACCACGCCCAGCTAATTTTGTAGTTTTAGTAGAGATGGTGTTTCTCCATGTTGGTCAGGCTGATCTCAAACTCCCGACCTCAGGTGATCTGCCCGCCTTGGCCTCCCAAAGTGCTGGGATTACAGGCATGAGCCACCACGCCCAGCCAGAAATTATGTTTTAAATTGTGACATTTTCTTATTCTTTATTATTGGTCGAAACAAGTAAAATCTATTCATTGATGTTAGAAACCTCTCTTTTTAGTGAAACCTTTTCATTTTTAATGCTTTTCTAAAATAATAGGCAATATATTATTTTAATTTTCTAAGCACGTTTCCCCCCTTAGGACTGGGAGTAAACTAGGTATTTCTCCCCTGATGTTGGCTGCAATGAATGGACATGTTCCTGCAGTAAAATTGCTGCTTGATATGGGTTCAGACATTAATGCCCAGATAGAGACCAATCGGAACACGGCTCTCACCCTGGCCTGTTTCCAGGGCCGAGCAGAAGTAGTGAGTTTGCTTCTGGACCGAAAAGCCAATGTTGAACATAGGGCAAAGGTAAGCATTTTTTACTTGTCAACTGTTTCAGATACGTTTCTGTAGAAAGAACATGATATTTTAACACAAATTGAATGTAATATTTTAAATTATCATAAATTAAAACTGATACCCCAATGCAGAATTGAGGGATTATGCTGTATAGTAGTGAGTGACATACTGTCACCATCATGACTTTTATTAAGGACAATGAAGAAAACAGAATTAGTACTTTTCCCAACCTCAGCCTTGAGTAGCTTTCTATTAATACTGCAGCTTACAACTTTTGAATGTAGTAAGATTATTTTGTATTAATTCTTACACTGTAGACTTTTAAAGAACTCTTTTAATGAGGCATGTGCTTATCATTGTAAAAATCCCAAGCAAAAATTTAGTTCATAAGTTAAAAATTTAGGGCAACTAACATCTAATTTGACCATGGCAGATTTTGACAGTTTCATGACTATTTGGTATTAAGAAAATAGGAGTTAGTGGAGGCTGGGCGCGATGGCTCACGCCTGTAATTCCAGCACTTCAGGAGGCCGAGGCAGGTGAATCACATGAGGTCAGGAGTTCAAGACCAGCCTGGCCAACATGGTGAAACCCCGTCTCTACTAAAAATACAAAAAATGAGCTGGATGTGGTGGCGGGTGCCTTTAATCCCAGCTACTAAGGAGGCTGAGGCAGGACAATCACCTGAACTTGGGAGGTGGAGGTTGCACTGAGCAGAGATCACGCCATTGCACTCCAGCCTAGGCAACAAGAGAGAAACTCTGTCCCCCCTGGTCCCCCAACAAAAGAATAAAGGAGAAGAGTCATCAAATAATCTCCATAGATGCAGGAAACACACACAGAGAAAAGAAAATAGGAGTTAGTATGTCATTGGCTTTAATTTCTTTGCTTAGAACTGCAAGGTTCTTAGAACTCTGGAAAGACATAGGTTGGGTGGAATTTTTAATAGTCAACAGTGAATCTAGTGCTCATTTCAAATTGGAAAGATTTGACTGGAAATCTTGTATTTTTTCCCTGAAATTCCTCTCACTTCTTAAAGTTTAGTGCAACATTTACATTCTTTTAATCTAAGTAATGAGGAAGTGTAGTTTTTCCATAGCTTTTTACTACACAAAGAGAAATGAGTCTTTCCTGTCATTCAGTTTGTCTTTTTCTATTACAAGTATTCATTGTGTGTCACTTATCCATTAAAAGTCTTAGAGAAATCTGTGTTATTTTGGATAGTACCAGTAGGAAATGTCCTTTGAAAAAATGTTGGAGACTAATGTACCAAAGGCACATATGCAAAAAATTTATAAAGTGATTTTAATCTACTTATTTTTAATATCTCTATTCATTGTGCAGAGAAATTATCTGAGTAAATTCATAAAAGTATAGAAGTTACGGAATTTTTTTTAGCGTGACATAACATGTTTTAAGTTCATTCTAGCATGTCTAACTGAGTAACAATTTTTACTGCTGTTTAGTAAAATTCAAGGCAGAATATTGCTTAGCTCTTTTATGAGAGTTAATCAGAACTAGAATTGTTTTAAAAGTTAATTGCTTCAGTTTTTTAAAGAAATTATGTAGCTTAGTTTTGGTCCATGGAATAGTTTAAAAAAGGAATTATGTGACTTAATTGCATAATTTATTGGTTTAAACAGACTGGTCTTACCCCCTTGATGGAAGCAGCTTCTGGAGGGTATGCAGAGGTTGGAAGAGTTCTTCTTGATAAAGGAGCGGATGTTAATGCTCCCCCTGTGCCTTCCTCAAGAGATACTGCTTTAACAATAGCAGCAGACAAAGGTCACTACAAATTTTGTGAACTCCTGATTCATAGGTGAGTACTTTTCTATTATATGTAGAACTTTTTCAGAGCTTTTAAAGTTAATAACATTGTTTTACTTTATTGACATCGTTAAGAAAAGATTATTTGTAAGTTATTTTGTAAAAGAAGATGATAAAGAAAAACTAGAAAAAGCCAGCCTCTTCTTATAGGAAACAAACTGTATTAATATGCTTTTGTTTATAGAGGAGCCCACATTGACGTTCGTAACAAAAAGGGAAATACACCACTTTGGCTGGCATCCAATGGAGGTCATTTTGATGTTGTGCAGTTGCTAGTGCAAGCAGGTGCTGATGTGGATGCAGCAGATAACCGGAAAATCACACCCCTTATGTCAGCATTTCGCAAGGTAATTTGATATGGGGGAAGAAAGGTCAAATGTAGTAATTTTAAGCCAATTCCAAGTTAAAAAATGTGTGAGAAAGGTAAGTTTATCTTGGAGAATTGAGTATATTTCCATAGAAAAATCACTGCTATCATTCCGTTCATTTCTTTTTTTTTGAGACAGAGTTTCACTCTGTTACTTAGGCTAGAGTACAATGGCACGATTGCAGCTCACTGCAAACTCTGCCTCCCAGGTTCAAGCGATTCTCCTGCCTCAGCCTCCTGAGTAGCTGGGATTACAGGCGTGCGCCACCATGCCCGGCTAATTTTTGTATTTTTAGTAGAGACGGGGTGTCACCACATTGGTCAGGCTGGTCTCGAACTCCTGACTTTGTGATCTGCCCGCCTCGGCCTCCCAAAGTGCTGGGATTACAGGCTCCCGACCTTATCTTTCCATTCTTTTGTGGCCAAATCTAAGAGCTATGTGGTAGTTCACTATAAGCAACTTGGTTGTTAAATCACTTGGTGTCTTGACTATTCTATTTGTGATATATTGTTCATAAAATAGAAGATTTAAGAAAAACTTTTATATGCAGATGGATTTTTTTCTACCTAAAGAGGAACAAAAAGGAGTAGACTTTCATAAAAACTTACTGTATCTTCTGTGTGCATGCGTGTGTGTGTATGTTTGTGTATGAAACAGGGTCTCAATCTATCAACCAGGCTGGAGTGCAGTGGCATGATCATAGCTCACTATAGCCTCATCCTCCCAGGCTTGAGTGATCCTCCCGCCTCAGCCTCCTGAGTAGCTGGGAGGGACCACAGGTGTGCACTACCATGCTCAGATTTTTTTTTATTTTTATTTTTTGTAGAGACGAGGTCTTGCTATATTGCCCAGGCTGGTCTCAAACTCCTGGGCTCAAGCAATACTACCACCTCTGCCTCCCAAAGTGCTAAGATATGGGCATGAGCTATGCCTCTCATATATATTAAAGTTCATGCCCAGCCTCTCATATATATTAAAGTTCACTTATCTGCTGTATTTTCAAAGCCTTTCCATTGCTATAGCTTCCCAAACTATAAACTACTTATTAGGGCCTGTAAAGACCTGCATAATAAGCTTCATGTCAACCTCCCCAGACAAATCATTTATGCTAGTATCCCCTTTTGCCCACTGTGTTTTCTAGTTACTGGCATAGAATGCACTTAATTTTTTTTTTTTTTTTTTTTTTTTTGAGACAGTCTCGCTCTGTCGCCCAGGCTGGAGTGGTGCAGTGGTGCAATCTCGGCTCACTGCAAGCTCCATCTCCCGGGTTCACGCCATTCTCCTGCCTCAGCCTGCCAGGTAGCTGGGACTACAGGCGCCCGCCACCACGCTCGGCTAATTTTTTGTATTTTCAGTAGAGACGGGGTTTCACCATGTTAGCCAGGATGGCCTCAATCTCCTGACCTTGTGATCTGCCCGCCTCGGCCCCCCAAAGTGCTGAGATTACAGGCGTGAGCCACCACGCCCGGCCAAATGCACTAAATTTTCAATGGCCTCAGGGCCTTTGCTCACTGGTTTTCTTTTCCTGAAATGTTTTCCCTTGCTGTTCACCTAACTCACTTCTCTACTTATCTGTTAGCTCCAATTTTACATGTCGCTTCTCAAAGAGTATGTCACTAACACCTAATCTGAAAAAGGTTCCTCTGCTTCTCTTTTATAGATGAGTTTTGATTTTCCTTATCCCAATTTGTAAATATATCTTCAAACATGTACTTACCATTTTAATGCCTGTCTCGCCAACTAGACTGGTAGGTCCATGAGGACAAAAGTCATGACCATCTTTTTCAGCACTGTTTATATACCCAGTTGTTTAGCACAGTGCAATTTACATATAGTGAAATACATGAATCTTAAGGTACGTGGTTTAGTTTTGATAAATGTATACATACATGTAACCCATACCCCATAAACATATAAATTATTTCCGTAACCCTAGAAGGTTCCCTCTTGCCCACTTTTAATCACTTCCCTGCCCCAGAGGCAAGCATTTCTCTGATTTTTATCTCCATCACACTAATTCTTGAGGATGTTTTAGAACCTTAGTAGGAAGGGAAACTATGCAAGCTTGGTTAGATTAAAATAGACGTGCTTGCAGGGCGCGGTGGCTCACCCCTGTAATCCCAGCACTTTGTGAGGCCGAGGCAGGTGGATTGCCTGAGGTCAGGAGTTCAAGACCAGCCTGGCCAACATGGTAAATCCCTGTCTCTAGTAAAAATACAAAAATTAGCCAGTTATGGTGGTGGGCGCCTGTAACCTCAGCTACTCCGGAGGTTGAGGCAGGAGAATTGCTAGAACCTGGGAGGTGGAGGTTGCAGTGAGATGAGAGCGCGCCATGGCACTCCAGCCTGGGCGACAACAGCGAGACTCCGTCTCCAAAAAAAAAAAGAAAAAGATATGCTTAGAATTGATTATAGATCTTCCAACCCTTGATAATGGCATTTAGAAAGTGTTTTATTTAGATTCAAGTCCTAAGGCTCAGAAAGTTGTGATAGTACACCTTGTTTAGTTAGTGAAGTAGAAGCAAAGTAAGACTTTGAAATTTTAAAAAATTATTTGTTTTAGGATTCATTTCTCTTTTACACTGAGGTTCATTTTATATCACCAATGTTTGTCTAATAGATTTATTCTAGGAGATAACTGTTTTTCTACAAAAGCCTTTTCTACTTTTCAGTGGGATTAACTTCAGGAGAAATGTTGTCTAGTCCACCGTCCACTCCTGAGCATACATTCTTGTTTTTATGCTTTTCTGTTTATAAGCTGAATGCTTATTTTATTTTCATAATTTTCATTTTAAACTTAATATTCTATTTGAAAGTATTTGCCTTTTTATTCTTAAATTGGTAAGCATATATGCAAAATCAAGGGATTCCCTTGTAATTTTTTTTGTTTTACTTTATTTTTATTCTTAAGAATAATACTTTTTCTTTTCATGCTATCTTGTCTAAGATTGTTCTACTTCTTATAGGGTCATGTAAAAGTTGTTCAATATTTGGTAAAGGAAGTGAATCAGTTCCCTTCTGATATAGAATGCATGAGATACATAGCAACAATTACAGATAAGGTAAGTTTAATATGCTACTGAAGCACATTTTTGTTCTTTGTGGAATGATATGCCAAAGTATGCAGTTAGGAACTTGTTCTTTTTATATTCTGAAAGGTTGGTTACCTGATCTCTTTATGCTTTTGTTTCTCCATTTGTAAAATAGAGGGGTATAATAGTTTTGATAAACTATTTTGAGATTTCTACTGTGGACCATAGTCACAGTGACTACACTAAGGTACTAAACCATTAGCCTAATGAGAAGGCTTCCTAAGGACATGCAGGTTTTTAGGGAAATGGTGTCTTATTTTTGTGGAAGATTGATACATGACTGGACTCAAAGGATAACTTCATTTGGTTTAGTGACTTTTCAGTTTGAGCTTTAACCTCTGGACTTTAATGTGCTCATCAGCTTAAGTTTTATTTGGCCTCTTTATATTATGTTTCATTATATATTTACATAATTCTATTTCCTGCTGTAGGAACTGTTGAAAAAATGTCATCAATGTGTTGAAACCATTGTGAAGGCTAAAGACCAGCAAGCTGCAGAAGCAAATAAGAATGCAAGTATTCTTTTAAAGGAACTTGATCTGGAAAAGGTGAGTGGGAAAAATAATTTTCCTTTTTAGAAATTATTGAGGCTGGGCGTGGTGGCTCACACATGTAATCCCAACACTTTGAGGGGCTGAGCCCAGGAGTTCGAGATCAGTTTGGTCAACATAGAGAGGATGGCCTGAGCCCAGGAGGCAGAGGTTGCAGTGAGCTGTGATTGTGCCACTGCACTCTAGCCTGGGTGACAGAGTGAGACCCCATCGCTACAAAAATATTAAAAAAACAGCTGGGCATGGTGGTGCATGCCTGCAGTCCTAGCTATTCAGGAGGCTGAAATGGAAGGATCACTTGAGTCCAGGAGGTCGAGTGAGCCATGATTACACACTGCAGTCCAGCCTAGGCAACAGATCAAGACTCTGTCTCTAAAAATAAGAAAAAAAAAAAATTGCCAGATGTCATGGCTCATGCCTGTAATCCCAGCACTTTGGGAGGCTAAGGAGAGTGGACTGCTTGAGCCCCAGAGTTTGAGACCAGCCTAGGCAACATGGCAAAACCCCATCTCTACAAAAAAAACCCAAAAAATTAGCCAGGCATGGTGGCAGGTGCCTGTAGTCCCAGCAACTTGGGAGGGTGAGGTGGAAGGATAGCCTGAGCCCAGGAGGCAGAGGTTGCAGTGACCTGTGACTGTGCCACTGCACTCTAGCCTGGGTGACAGAGTGAGACCCCATCTCAGACAAAAAGAAAATCTGCTAGAATAAACTTGTCACCTGTATGACCAATATTCTTAACAATATATGATTCAAAGGAAATAACAGATTTCCTTTGATTCTTGAACCACAATCAATTTTTTGATTCTGACCTGTCATTCAAAATAATATATTTTGAGCCCAAATATAAGGGAAGGACTAGATTTTGAGCAAGATCCCAATTTACGGCTGGGTGCAGTAGCTCATACCTGTAATCCCAGCATTTTGGGAGGCCTAGGCGAGAGGATGGCTTGAGCTCAGGAGTTCGAGACCAGGCCGGGCAACATAGTGAGACCTTGCCTCTACTAAAAGTTTAAAAAATTCACCTGGCTTGGTGGTGCACACCTATAGTCCCAGCTACTCGGGCGGCTGAGGCGAGAGGATCACTTGGGCCTGGGAGGTTGAGGCTGCAATGAGCTATGATTGTGCCACTGTACTCCAGCATGGGTGACAGAGCAAGACCCTGTCTCAAAAAAAAAGAAAAAAAAATCCTGTCTGGGCATAGTAGCTCATGCCTGTAATCCCGGCACTTTGGGAGGCCAAGGCGGGCAGATCACCTGAGGTTAGGAGTTTGAGACAAGCCTGGCCAACAATGGAGAAACCCCATCTCTGCTGAAAATACAAATATTAGCCGGGCGTGGTGGCGCATGCCTGTAGTCCCAGCTACTTAGGAGCCTGAGGCAGGAGAATTGTTTGAACCCGGTAGGCAGAGGTTGCAGTGAGCCGAGATCACAGCATTACACTCTAGCCTGGGTGACAGAGCTAGATTCTGTCTCAAAAAGAAAAAAAAATCCCATTTCACCAAATGACATCATTACTGCCTAAGTGGTTTTAACATTGGTGTGTGAAGAGATTTAGTAAAGCATTGGAAATCATTTGTTTATCATAAAATCTGGGTTACAAGTGGTTTATTAGATTCCCAATTAAAGACTATCTAGTATCCTAGGATGTGTGCTATAATGGAAAAATTAAAACAAACAAACTAAAACGTTGCCTTTCTGAGGCTCAGTCTGCTTACCTGGAAAATGAGAGTGTTGATACTGAGTTCAGAAATTATATTAAAAGAAAAAACATCATGATTAAGTAGAGTTATTCTAGGAATGCAAGAGATAGCTTAACATGAAAATATTTTGTTGCTAATTAAAGGAAGAAACAAAGTATGATTATTGAGAGATGCTAAAATTTTGATAGCAAATTTTGATTTAAAAAAAGTAAGCTAAAGAGAAAAGAAAAGTTTGCTTACAATCATTAGGAGAAAAAAGATAATAAAAAATGATCATGTGAATAGGCAATTCACAGAAAAAGAAATACAGGCTGGGCATGTGTGGTGGCTCACGCCTGTAATCCCAGCACTTTGGGAGGCTGAGGCAGGAGGATCACTTGAGACTAGCAGTTTAAGACCAGCCTGGGCAACAAAGTAGGACCCTGTCTCTACTTAAAAAAAAAATTAAAATAAATTCTATAAAGTAGCAAAGAATCATTTTTGTAATAGCTTCTTGTCAGGATTTTTACAGTGAAATTTATCAGTCATTTGTAAAGATCATGATAGCTGCATTTTAGGCACATAAATAGATGCCACATAAATATTTTTTTTTAAGAGCACTAGTGAAATTCACTCCACAAACCGTACAATTTACCTATGTAAAGTTACGTAATTCGCAGCTGGGCACAATGGCTCACACCTGTAATCCTAGCACTTTCGGAGGCTGAGGTGGGCAGATCACCTGAGCTCAGGAGTTCGAGACCAGCCTGGCTAACATGGTGAAACCCCGTCTCTACTAAAAATACAGAAATTAGTCAGGCATGGTGGCACATGCCTGTAATCCCAGCTGCCTGGGAGGCTGAGGCAGGAGAATTGCAGGAACCCGACAGGCGGAGGCTGCAGTAAGCCAACATCTTGCCACTGCACTCCAGCCTGGGTGACAGAGCAAGACTCTGTCTCAAAATAAAATAAATAAAGTTATGTAATTCAGTGTTGTTTAGTATATTCACAGAATTGTACGTTTATCAGCAGTCAATTTTGGAACATTATGACTATCATAAAAAGAAACCCTGCACTCTATAGCTATCATATTCCCATTCCCCCACTGCAATCCCTGTGTCCTAGGTAACTGCTAATCTACTTTCTGTCTCTATAGATTTGTCAATTCTGGACTTTTCACATAAATGGAATCATACCATATTTGGTCTTTTGTGACTGGCTTTTTCACTTAGTGAAATGTTTTCAAAATTCTTCCATGTTAGAGATGAAATCAGTACTTTATTTCTTTTTATTGCCAAATACAAAAACAATTCTATCCTTAGATAGACCACATTTTGTTTATCTGCTTATCAGTTAATGGACATTGGGTTGCTTCCATTTTTTGGCAATTATAAGTAATGCTCAATGATTGTAAGCAATTTTCTTCTCTCTTCAGCTTACTAAGTTTTTTTAAACTAAAATTTTTTATCAAAATTTTAGCATCTTTCAATAATCATACTTTTTCTCTTCCTTTATCAACAAAATATTAAGCTATCTCTTGCATTCCTAGAATAACTCTACTTGATCATGATACTTTTTCTTTTAATAATGCAATTATAAATAAGTATACAGGTTTTTGTATGAAAATGTTTTTATTTCTCTGGAGCATGTCCTTATGAATAGAATTACTGAATCATACACTAGTTCTCTGTTTAACTATTTGAAGGAGTGCCAGATTATTTTCCAAAATGGCTGTACCATTTTACATTCCTACCTGCAGTGTATGAAGGTTTCAATTTCTCCACATCCTCACCAATATTATTATCTGTCTTTTGATTGTAGCCATCCTAGTGGGTATGAAGTGGATATCTTGTGACTTGGATTTGGTTTTCCCTGATGGCTAATGATATTGAACATGTATCTTTCTCTGTGCTTATTGGTCATTTGTATATTTTCTTTGGAGAAATGTCTATTCAGATCCTTTTTCTATTTTTTTTTTTTTTTTGAGACAGAGTCTGGCTCTGTTGCCCAGGCTGGAGTGCAGTGGCCAGATCTCCGCTCACTGCAAGCTCCGCCTCCCAGGTTCACGGCATTCTCCTGCCTCAGCCTCCTGGGTAGAGTAGCTGGGACTACAGGCGCCCGCCACCACGCCCGGCTAATTTTTTGTATTTTTGGTAGAGACAGGGTTTCACCGTGTTAGCCAGGATGGTCTCGATCTCCTGACCTCGTGATCCGCCCACCTCGGCCTCCCAAAGTGCTGGGATTACAGGCGTGAGCCACCGCGCCCGGCCCTCCTTTTTCTATTTTTA
Source organism: Macaca mulatta (assembly GCF_049350105.2). NCBI lineage: Eukaryota > Metazoa > Chordata > Mammalia > Primates > Cercopithecidae > Macaca > Macaca mulatta. The sequence goes on from NC_133411.1 coordinate 149,377,107, forward strand.
AAAAATAGTTTTATTGAGGTATATTTGACAAATAAAAATTTGTGTATATTTAAAATGTATAATTTGGAATTTTTTTAAATTAATTTTTTTCTTTTCTTTTTTTTTAGAGACAGGGTCTTACTCTGTTGCCAAGGCTGAGTGCAGTGGCATGATGATAGCTCACTAGAGCCTCAAACTCCTGGGCACATGCAATCCTCCTGCCTCCCAAGTAGCTGGAACTACAGGCATAGGTCACCATGCCTGGCTAATTTTCTTATTTTTTTACAGAGATGGGATCTTGCTATATTGCCCAGGCTGGTCTCAAACTCCTGGGCTCAAGCAGTCTTTCCTCCTCAGTCTCCCAAAGTGCTTATATTACAGGCATGAACTACCATGCCCAGCCTGCATATAACTTGATGTTTTCATAATCTGTTTTTTAAATGGACTGTCTTCATTCATGAGTTGTAAGATTTTTTTTATATATTATAGATACAAGTCCCTTACCAGTTGTATGATTTGCAAAAATATTTGTCCCATTTTATAGGTTGACTTTTTACCTTTTTTTTTTTTTTGAGACAGTCTCACTCTGTCGCCCAGGTTAGAGTGCGGTGGTGGCATGATCTTGGCTCATTGCAACCTCTGCCTCCCAGGTTCAAGTGATTGTCCTGCCTCAGCCTCTCGAGTAGCTGAGACTACAAGTCCGTGCTAGCACACCCAGCTAATTTTTGTATTTTTAGTAGAGATGGGGTTTCACCATGTTGGCTACATTAGTCTCGAACTCCTGACCTCAGGTGATCCACCAACCTTGGCCTCTCAAAGTGCTGGGATTACAGGTGTGAGCCACCACACCCAGCTGATTTTTTACTTTCTTGATGATTCCTCTGAAGTACAAAAGTTTTTAATTTTGATAGCGTCCAGTTTATTTTTTCTTGATGGCATTTATAAATGTGTTTTGAGAATAACATCCATGAAGATCCCTGTGTATCATAAACAAAAATATCATTTCATTCTTTATTTTACATTACTGCCTTATTGGTAAAATTATATACCTGCTTTATTTGCAGTCAAGAGAAGAGAGCAGAAAGCAGGCTCTTGCCGCTAAAAGAGAAAAAAGAAAAGAAAAGAGAAAAAAGAAAAAAGAGGAACAGAAAAGGAAACAGGAGGAAGATGAAGAAAACAAACCTAAGGAGAATTCAGAACTACCAGAGGATGAAGATGAAGAGGAGAATGATGAAGATGGTGAGAAACAAACCATCTGAATTAATGAGAAAATTCTCCTTTGTTTATCAACTTCATTTTGAGTGCTCTTTGCTCTAGTTAACTCTAGTTAAACATTTGATTACTTTATTAATCTGAAATAGACAATGACTTTTTAGTAAGTATTTCTAAGTGTTTTGCATTGCAAATTAATACAGAGAAACAAGGAGAAAGCAAGCACATAATTTGAAGAAATTCAGTTGTAATTTAAGTCACCTTGTAAAACATAGCATATATACTAAAAGCAATATAGTAAGAGGTTTGCAACCATTTTTTGAGATTCTTCTGTAACTCTTCCTCTACTGATTAGAAGTACAGTTTCTCAGTTTATTTTTAGCTGAGATTCAGGCTCAAGGATATAGAGGCCTGAAATGTCAGTAAAGATGGGTTTAGTACTCTCAAAGAGTTATTTATTGTACTGTCTGGCAGTGCTTGTAGTAGGGAAATAATTTTGTTCTACTTGAATTCTAATTCTAAAATACAATTTGAAAAGTGTCCTAAATTCAAACTATATTGTGGTTTGGGTTCATGAGACTAGAATTAAGAATATTAAGAATATTGGGCCGGGTGTGGTGGCTCATGCCTGTAATCCCAGCACTTTGGGAGGCCAAGAGCGGATCACAAGGTCAGGAGTGTGAGACCACCCTGACCAATATTGTGAAACCCCGTCTCTACTAAAAAAAAAAAAAATACAAAATTAGCCTGGCATTGCAGGCATGGTGGCACATGCCTGTAATCCCAGCTACTCAGGAGGCTAAGGCAGGAGAATTGCTTGAACCCGGGAGGCGGAAGTGGTAAGCCAAGTTCACACCATTGCACTCCAGCCTGGGTGACAGGAGCCAAAAAAAAAAAAAAAAAAGAATATTAAGAATATTGCTAATATATGTGTCCTATACTACCTTAGACAAGAAAATATATTGTATATTTGTTCTAACAACAAATAATAGTAAATTATTAGGCCGGGCGCGGTGGCTCAAGCCTGTAATCCCAGCACTTTGGGAGGCCGAGACGGGTGGATCACGAGGTCAGGAGATCGAGACTATCCTGGCTAACACGGTGAAACCCCGTCTCTACTAAAAAATACAAAAAAAACTAGCCGGGCGAGGTGGCGGGCGCCTGTAGTCCCAGCTACTCGGGAGGCTGAGGCAGGAGAATGGCGTGAACCCGGGAGGCGGAGCTTGCAGTGAGCTGAGATCCGGCCACTGCACTCCAGCCTGGGCGACAGAACGAGACTCCGTCTCAAAAAAAAAAAAAAAAAAAAAAAAAAAAAAAAAAAAAAAAAATAGTAAATTATTTATTAGGCTAACAACAGTGAAGATTTTTTTTGTGTGTTTTTTTGAGATGAGGTCTCCCTCTGCCACCCAGACTGGAGTGCAGTGGCGCAATCTCGGCTCACTGCAACCTCTGCTCCCCAGGTTCAGGTGATCCTCCCACCTCAGCCTCCCAAGTAGCGGAGACGACAGGTGTGCACCACCACCCCCAGCTAATTTTTGTAGAGACAAGATTTCATTATGTTGCCCAGGCTGGTCTTGAACTCCTGAGCTCAAGTAATCAATCCACCTGCCTTGGCCTCCCAAAGTGCTGGAATTACAGGCATGAGCCACTGCGCCTGGCCACAGTAAAAGATTGCTTTATTTCACCTGGGTGCAGTGGCTCACGCCTGTAATCCCAGCACTTTGAGAGGCCAAGCCGGGTGGATCACAAGGTCAGGAGTTTGAGACTGGCCTGGCCAACATGGTGAAACCCCATCTCTACTAAAAGTACAAAAATTAGCCGGGCATGGTGGCGTGTGCCTGTAGTCCCAGCTACCCGGGAGGCAGAGGTTGCAGTGAGCCGATATCGCACCACTCCATTCTAGCCTGGGCGACACAGCAAGACTCCATCTCAAAAAAATGAATAAATAAAGATTTTTTTATTTCTTAGTGAATACTGGTGAAAGGAAAATATGATGTAAAAGTCTGAATTATTATGAATTATCAAATATATTCTGTCAGAATTTGTTTTGAGATCTGTGACTCTCAGTATGATTTTTATTCTTTTTAACCATTTCAGTGGAGCAAGAAGTTCCCATAGAACCTCCTAGTGCAACCACCACCACCACAATTGGAATCTCTGCAACATCTGCAACATTCACAAATGTGTTTGGGAAAAAACGGGCCAACGTGGTGACAACTCCCAGCGCCAATCGGAAAAATAAGAAGAACAAAACAAAAGAAACCCCTCCTACAGCACATTTAATTTTACCAGAACAACATATGTCTTTAGCCCAACAAAAGGCAGATAAAAATAAAATAAATGGAGAACCTAGAGGTGGTGGTGCAGGTGGGAATAGTGATTCAGATAACTTGGACAGCACAGACTGCAACAGTGAGAGTAGCAGTGGTGGTAAAAGCCAAGAGTTAAATTTTGTGATGGATGTGAATTCCTCTAAATACCCCTCACTGCTCCTTCATTCCCAAGAAGAAAAGACAAGTACTGCTACTTCCAAAACTCAGACAAGGTAAATGTTTCTGATTTGTTAACTCTACCTGCACCTTTCCTTCTTCATGCCTGGCACAAGAATTTGAAGTATATTATCCAAGTACAAGTTGTGTTAAACAATTGAATTCTACCACATTATCTGTCTTCAATATTCAAAACTGAAATTCACCCATGTCCTCTTGATCATGTGCTAGTTGGGAAATGAGATTATTAGAAATATTTATAGGATTCATAGTCTGAAGTTGAAAGTATTTGTATGCTTTGATTTTATCTAACTATGTCATTTTTATTGATTTTGGTCTAATTTTTGGCATCTGAATCCATTTTAATACTAAAATAAATGATGGGCTCTTTGCTCTATTTCTGTTTTTCTGACTCATTGATTATTTGATGTGCCAAAGTTTAATACGAATATTTCAGCATAACTCTGGCTATAAAGGAATATTCCCTTGAGTTTCTATCTTAAAACTTATCTTTTATTGTACTTGCTATTTGTCTCTTCTTAGACTTGAAGGTGAAGTGAATCCTAATTCCTTGTCAACCAGCTATAAGACAGTGTCATTGCCATTAAGCTCTCCAAACATAAAGCTGAATCTCACTAGCCCTAAAAGGGGTCAGAAAAGAGAAGAAGGGTGGAAAGAAGTTGTACGAAGGTAAATAGAATTAGTTCCGTCTTTTTAACTTTCTTTTTTCTTTTTTTTTTTTTTGAGACGGAGTCTCGCTCTGTCGCCCAGGCTGGAGTGCAGTGGCCGGATCTCCGCTCACTGCAAGCTCCGCCTACCAGGTTCACGCCATTCTCCTGCCTCAGCCTCCCGAGTAGCCAGGACTACAGGCACGCGCCACCTCGCCCAGCTAGTTTTTTGTATTTTTTAGTAGAGACGGGGTTTCATCGTGTTAGCCAGGATGGTCTCGATCTCCTGACCTCGTGATCCACCCGTCTCGGCCTCCCAAAGTGCTGGGATTACAGGCTTGAACCACCGCACCCGGCCATCTTTTTAACTTGCATGTATTTTCCCTTTCTCATGTGAGATGGCTACCTAGTTAATTAATGAATAATTTGAATGTAGTCATTATTTTAAACTGCATTGCCACACTAAATCCAGAATATGCTAAAGTAAAATTAGAAGCAGTGTATAAATTTTGCATGCATATTTTATATGACACAAGAAATTTTGGGCCGGGCGCAGTGGCTCAAGCCTGTAATCCCAGCACTTTGGGAGGCCGAGGCGGGTGGATCACGAGGTCAGGAGATCGAGACCATCCTGGCTAACATGGTGAAACCCCGTCTCTACTAAAAATACAAAAAACTAGCCGGGCGTGGTGGCGGGCGCCTGTAGTCCCAGCTACTCGGAGGCTGAGGCGGGAGAATGGCGTGAACCTGGGAGGCGGAGCTTGCAGTGAGCCGAGATCGTGCCACTGCACTCCAGCCTGGGTGACACAGCGCGAGACTCCGTCTCAAAAAAAAAAAAAAAAAAAAAAAAGAAATTTTGGCTTTTTGGGTAACCTGAGTTGCTTTTTATGTAGTTCAAATGTAAAGCCTTTCTCTTTCTTTTTTTCTTTCTCATGTCTCAGTAATTCTAGAACTAAAGTACTAATAATCAACTTTAGATTCAGAATACATGTCAGCTCATCATTGACCTGAGGCTTTATTTTTTGTTGCTAAGTATGAGCTGTTGATACTGGTTTAAAATGAATAAGCTAGCATGGTTATTCTGTGTGGATTTTAATAATACGGTATTCACTATTTTAACAGGGTCATTGTAGTTTAGTTGATGTGTATTATTTTGGGCAGATTTGAATGCTTATATTGTGAGTGATTTAAATATAATTTTTGTTTTAAATGGCAGTGTAATTTTTAAAGTTAGGTTCTCTGAAACTGCAGAGGCAATGTAATTTTTAACTTTACTAAATTCAATTCAATATTACAAGAGATCAGTTTCTAAAATAAAAACTTTTAATAATTTCCTCTTTAGCATTTGAGAAATGTTATTCTACAAAATGTCCATGAACATACTTACTGAGACATCTTTTTTAATAAAGAGACATTTAATTTCATAAGTTCATGTGTATTCTTCATTTTATAGGTCAAAGAAATTGTCTGTTCCAGCCTCAGTGGTGTCCAGGATAATGGGAAGAGGAGGATGCAACATCACTGCAATACAAGATGTTACTGGTGCCCATATTGATGTGGATAAACAAAAAGATAAGAATGGCGAGAGAATGATCACAATAAGGTAATTGTGCAAAATGTATACTGCTAGTTCTGAGTAGAAATTATAAGAAGCATACCTTTGTTAGGTATGGTATAATTAAGAACTTTATTTGATGGTTAAGATTACCTGTTTGTTTTCTTTTTTTAATGTTTTTGGTCTTGTTTCTGTTTTTTTTTCCCCCAGGGGTGGCACAGAATCAACAAGATATGCAGTTCAACTAATCAATGCACTCATTCAAGATCCTGCTAAGGAACTGGAAGACTTGATTCCTAAAAATCATATCAGAACACCTGCCAGCACCAAATCAATTCATGCTAACTTCTCATCTGGAGTAGGTACCACAGCAGCTTCCAGTAAAAATGCATTTCCTTTGGGTGCTCCAACTCTTGTAACTTCACAGGCAACAACATTATCTACGTTCCAGCCCGCTAATAAACTTAATAAGAATGTTCCAACAAATGTACGTTCTTCTTTCCCAGTTTCTCTACCCTTAGCTTATCCTCACCCTCATTTTGCCCTGCTGGCTGCTCAAACTATGCAGCAGATTCGGCATCCTCGCTTACCCATGGCCCAGTTTGGAGGAACCTTCTCACCTTCTCCTAACACGTGGGGACCATTCCCAGTGAGACCTGTGAATCCTGGCAACACAAATAGCTCTCCAAAGCATAATAACACAAGCCGTCTACCTAACCAGAACGGGACTGTTTTACCCTCAGAGTCTGCTGGACTAGCTACTGCCAGTTGTCCTATCACTGTCTCTTCTGTAGTTGCTGCCAATCAGCAACTGTGTGTGACTAATACCCGGACTCCTTCATCAGTCAGAAAGCAGTTGTTTGCCTGTGTGCCTAAGACGAGTCCTCCAGCAACAGTGATTTCTTCTGTGACAAGCACTTGTAGTTCCCTGCCGTCTGTCTCCTCTGCACCTATCACTAGCGGGCAAGCTCCTACCACATTTCTACCTGCAAGTACTTCTCAAGCACAGCTTTCTTCACAAAAGATGGAGTCTTTCTCTGCTGTGCCACCCACCAAAGAGAAAGTGTCCACACAGGACCAGCCCATGGCAAACCTATGTACCCCATCTTCAGCTGCAAACAGTTGCAGTAGCTCTGCCAGCAACACCCCGGGAGCTCCAGAAACTCACCCATCCAGTAGTCCCACTCCTACTTCCGGTAACACACAAGAGGAGGCACAGCCATCCAGTGTGTGTGATTTAAGTCCTATGTCAATGCCTTTTGCATCTAACTCAGAACCTGCTCCATTGACTTTGACATCACCCAGAATGGTTGCTGCTGATAATCAGGACACCAGTAATTTACCTCAGTTAGCTGTACCAGCACCTCGAGTTTCTCATCGAATGCAGCCCAGAGGTTCTTTTTACTCCATGGTACCAAATGCAACTATTCACCAGGATCCCCAGTCTATTTTTGTTACAAATCCAGTTACTTTAACACCACCTCAAGGCCCACCAGCTACAGTGCAGCTTTCTTCAGCTGTGAACATTATGAATGGTTCTCAGATGCACATAAACCCAGCAAATAAATCTTTGCCACCTACATTTGGCCCAGCCACACTTTTCAATCACTTCAGCAGTCTTTTTGATAGTAGTCAGGTGCCATCTAACCAGGGCTGGGGAGATGGTCCACTGTCCTCACGAGTGGCTGCAGATGCCTCTTTCACTGTTCAGTCAGCGTTCCTGGGTAACTCAGTGCTTGGACACTTGGAAAACATGCATCCTGATAACTCAAAGGCACCTGGCTTCAGACCACCTTCCCAGCGAGTTTCTACTAGTCCAGTTGGTAAGTTATTAACTATTGCTGCAGTTCAGTTTGGAGCGCCTATGGCCTAATCTCACCTTAAGTGGACAAAAAAAGTAGCAAGAGGTAAATCACTCACATATAATGAGCTGCTTTAGATTCTCTCTATGATCTTTCTGTCCCTCATAGTAAGGGAGTTACACCATGGTGTAAGTCCATTTTCTTGGTGTCTATTCGTATTAATAAAATTGGTGTCTATTCATGTTAATAAAAAAAAATTCCAGGGATGTTTCAAGGATTCCAAATTTACAGACTTTAAAAAAAATCATAGTGATTGTTTGCATTTCTTAGATTTAAAAAATTGAAGTTGCAAAGGTGTTTAGGCACCAGTTCATAATTTACATTGTTTACTAGTACTCTGTGTTGTTTATTTTAGGTGTAGCTATTCGTTTTTTATGTATTTTATTTTTTATTTTTATTATTTTGTTTTATTTTTTTGAGACAGGGTCTCACTCTGTCACCCAGGCTGGAGTGCAGTGGCTCAGTCTCAGCTCACTTCTACCTCCACCTCCTAGGCTCAAGCATTTCTCGTGCCTCAGCCTCTCAAGTAGCTGGGACTACAGGCATGCGCCACCATGCCCGGCTAATTTTTTGTATTTTAATAGACAGGGTTTCGCCATGTTGCCCAGGCTGGTCTCGAACTCCTGAGGTCAGGCAATATCCGCCTGCCTTGGCCTCCCAAAGTGCTAGGATTACAGGCATGAGCCACTGCGCCCAGCCTAGATACAGCTATTTGAAGAGACCCAGTCATTTATAGGCTCTTACTTTTGAAAGACCAACATAGATTTAGCTATTGCTTCTTTGAAATTATAAATTAGCTGCTGAGGCATTATGAGAAATATATAGACAGATTTGAGGTCAGTTTTGGCTTGGAGATATTTGGAGAACCAGAATCTATTTTCTGTAGTTTAAGAGCCAAATTTTAGTCTAATCTGCAGTGTTCTGAAAAACAAATTAAAAATATGACTGACCCAGAATGTGGCACTATTGCCTCTTAGCATTTCTCTTCCAGTTGGAAAACTGCCCCATATCCCATGCTACCTTGTTGCTAATTATAAACTGATCAATGTTGTTTAAAATTATTTGTGAGTTATGAATATGGCATAGCCTTAGCTTTCATTTCAGATATGTTTCCATTTACTTGTCTATTCAGGAAAATATAGTTGTTATATTGTATTTCAAATAGAAATAGAAGGCTGCATATGGCTATCTGTGGTCCAAAATATTCTCTAAATTTTTTTCCCTTCCTCTCTGTAAATAGGCATATATTATGACTTTTCATTTGGGGAAAGTAGTATAGAATTTGAGAAGCCTCAGGGTGAAAGAAGAGCTCATTGCCAGTACCCAGGATGTGATAGAAAGCATTAATCCTTGACCTTCCTTCTAGGTCCTGGGATTAATAAGCTTGGCCCCATTTCTTAACTGCTTGTATGGTTTCTTTTGTTGATGCTCTTTTCATGGATATAGTTTACTTTCCTAGTTTTCAGGTAAGAGGTAGTAATACTGACTGAGCTTGGTGGTTCATGCCTGCAATCCCAGCACTTTGGGAAGCTGAGGCGAGGGGTTTACATGAGGTCAGGAGTTTGAGAACAGCCTGGCCAATATGGTGAAACCCCGTCTCTACTAAAAATATAAAAAATAGCCGGGCATGATGGTGCAGGTCTGTAGTCCCAGCTACTTGCAAGGCTGAGGCACAAGAATCACTTGAACCCAGAAGACGGAGGTTGCAGTAAGCTGAAATCATGCCACAGCACTCTAGCCGGAACAAAAGAGACTGTCAGAAAAAAAAAAAAAAATAGTAATACTTAAGAAGATGGGGAAAGATATAGAGACAATTGAAACCATCACACACGGTAGGTAGGAATGTAAAATGGTACATCTGCTTTGGAAAAACAGTTTCACAGTTCCTCAGAAAGTTAGACATGAATGATCATATGATCCCATTATTCTACTCCTAGGGAAGATATATGTCTATAGAAAAACCAATGTTCATAGCAACATTATTCATAATAGCCAAAATGTAGAAACAACCGAATGTTCATTAACTGACAAGCAGATAAACAAAATGTGGTATATCTATAGAACGTAATATTTTGTATTTGGTATAAAAAGAAATAAAGGGCCGGGTGTGGTGGCTCACGCCTATAATCCCAGCACTTTGGGAGGCCAAGGTGGACGGATCATGAGGTCAGGAGTTCGAGACCAGCCTGGCCAACATGGTAAAACCCTGTCTCTACTAAAATACAAAACATTAGCTGGGTGTGGTGGTGCGCTCCTGTAGTCCCAGCTACTCAGGAGGCTGAGGCAGGGGAATCACTTGAACATGGGAGGTGGAGTTTGCAGTGAGCTGAGATTGCGCCACTGCACTCCAGCCTGGCGACGGAGCAAGACTCAGTCTCCAAAAAAAAAAAAAAAAAAGAAGTACTGATTCATGCTATAATATGGATGAACTTTGAAAACATTTTACTAAATGAAAGAAGCCAGTCACAAAAGACCAGATGTTTATTTTATGATTCTATTTATGTGAAACATCCAGATTAGCAAATCCATAGAGACAGAAAGTAGATTAGTGGTTACCTAGAATGAAGGGATGATTGGAGGGTAGGTGATAGCTTAGGAGTGCAGAATTTCCTTTTCTTTCTTTTCTTTTCTTTTCTTTTTTTTTTTTTTTAAAGACAGGGCCTCACTCTGTTGCCCAGGCTCGAGTGCAGTGGCGTGATCATGGCTCATTGAAGCCTCAACCTCCTGGGCTTCAAGCACTTATTCTACCTTGGCATGCCAAAGAGATATGATTGCGGGTGTGAGCCACCATGCTCAGCTTCAGAGTTTCTTTTTAGGATAACAGAAATGTTCTAAAATTGATGTGGTCATGAATGCACAATTCTGTGAATATACAAAAAGCTACTGAATAGTATAACTTCAAATGAGTAAATTATATGGTTTGTGAATTAAATCTCAGTAAAGCTAATAAAAAGTATATTTATGTGGCATCTACATTTATGTCCCTAAAATGCACATCATGATCTTTAAAAGCTGTCATTATCAGCTGGGTATGGTGGCTCACACCTGTAATCCCAGCACTTTGGGAGGCTGAATGGAGTGGATCACTTGAAGTCAGGAGGTCAAGACCAGCCTGGCCAACATGGGGAAACCCCCGTCTCTACCAAACATACTGAATTTAGCCAGGCATGGTGGTGGGTGCCTGTAATCCCAGCTACTCGGTAGGCTGAGGCAGGAGAATTGCTTGAACCTGGGAGGCAGAGGTTTCAGTGAGCCGAGATTGTGCCACTGTACTCAGCCTGGGCAACAGAGCGAGATTCTGTCTCCAAAAAAAAAAAGGCTATCATGATCTTTACAAAAGACTGACAGATTTCACTGTAAAAATATTGACAGTGGCCAGGTGTAGTGGCTCACATCTGTAATTTGAGTACTTTGGAAGGCCAAGTCAGGAGGATCACTTGAACCCAGGAGTTCGAGACCACCCTGGGCAGCATAGTGGGACCCTATCTCGATAAAAAATAAATTTAAAACTTAGCTCAGAGTGGGGCCAGGTGCGGTGGCTCACGCCTGTAATCCCAACACTTTGGGAGGCTGAGGCGGGCGGATCATGAGGTCAGGAGATCGAGACCATCCTGGCTAACACGGTGAAACCCTGTCTCTACTTAAAATACAAAAAAATTAGCCGGGCGTGGTGGCGGTCACCTGTAGTCCCAGCTACTCGGGAGGCTGAGGCAGGGGAATGGCGTGAACCCAGGAGGCAGAGCTTGCAGTGAGCCAAGATCACGCCACTGGACTCCAGCCTGGGTGACAGAGCAAGACTCCATCTAAAAAAAAAAAAAAAATTAGCTCAGTGTGGTGGCACACGTTTGTAGTCCCAGCTACTCAGTGGGGCTAGGCAAGAGGATTGCTTGAGCCCAGCAGTTGAGGCTGCAGTGAGCTGTGATCACACCACTGCACTCTAGCCTGAGTGACAGAGCAAGACCCTGTCTCAAAACAAAAACAAACAAACAAACAAAATGAGGTTATTATAAAAATTATTCATTTCAGTAAAAAACAAAAGAAATGATTCATTTCCTACTTACAGACTTTTTAAAGCCACATTCAGTATTCTCACTACCTCTAGATTTTGCTAACATCTACTTTGGTTAGCACTAGAAAATTTAATTTTTTTTGTCCAGGAAAGCACAAAGTAATAATTGCCTACTGTTGCCTACCACGATAATGAAAGTCTGAAATAAGTAGGAAATGCATTAAGTTACCCACATGTCCAGAGTAGGCAAATCTATAGAGACAAAAGATTAGTGATTGCTTAGAAATGGAAATATGAGGCCAGGCACAGTGGCTTATGCCTGTAATCCCAGCACTTTGGGAGGTCAAGGTGGGCGGATCATAAGGTCAGGAGATCGAGCTCATCCTAGCCAACATGGGGAAACCCCGTCTCTACTAAAAATACAAAAAATTAGCCGGGTGTGGTGGTGGATGCCTGTAGTCCCAGCTACTCGGGAGGCTGAGGCAGGAGAATGGCATGAACCCAGGAGGCGGAGCTTGCAGTGAGCCGAGATCGCGCCACTGCACTCCAGCTTGGTTGACAGAGCGAGACTCTGTCTCAAAAAAAAAAAAAAAGAAAGAAATGGAAATATGAGGGTGAGGACCCAGTGAATGACAGGTAATGCGTATGGAGTTTCTTTTAAGGGAGACAAAAATGTTCTAACATTGATTGTGGTGATGGTTGCATAATCCTGTGAATATACTAAAATCCAGTGAATTATATACTTTAAATGGGTGAATTATATAGTATGTGAATTACATCTCAAAGTCATTTTTTTTAATGATGGGGAAATCAAACTGAAAATGAGACCTGCTTAAAAGAAATTTTGACAATCAATGTTGATATTAACTATCTTTTTCCTGAAATAAGAAACCATAATCCTTTTCCAGACCTTCATCCTCTTTTCCTAATACATTCTTCAGAGAAAGTAATGGAGTTTAAGAAGATGGCTAAGTTCAGATTTATACAAGCTAGATAGAAACTTTGATATATTTTGCAACTGTTGATATTTTCTATCAGATAGAATGCTGAAATTATCCTTAGTAGTATGCTTTTCCTCCTTGTGAGGAAGGAAACATTGGTAGATTTTGTTACTTATCTTCTGTAGGAAATGACTATAGTTATATAGATGAAAAGCTGTACTTTGAGATTGACTACAAAAGGGAATGCAGAAGTTACTGTTGGGCGCTACTTAGTTACAGCATAGTCTCATTTCATATCCCTTCCATTTAAAAGCTTTGAGATTCATCTAGAACATTACTCCAGGTGACTGACACTCTTAAACATTGAGCCCATTTTTCTGTATATAGTGCTGTTTGGCAATATTCTTCTGGACTGTAAGAAAAAAAATGGATTTGGCCATACAGTATCACATAGATGGATTATTTTTGCTGTGGTCTATGAAAATGAGCCACATGCTATCTTTTATTTATTTGTTTGGTTATTTTTACAGCTTATCTCACCTTGGTGGAAGTCTTCTTGAGCTTTCAGTTTTAAAGTTTTAGCTAATTGGATGTCTTGGACCTGTTTTATTTCAGGGTTACCATCCATTGACCCATCAGGCAGCTCCCCATCTTCCTCTTCTGCTCCTCTGACAAGTTTTTCCGGCATACCAGGAACAAGGGTTTTCCTGCAAGGGCCAGCTCCTGTTGGGACTCCTAGTTTCAACAGACAACATTTTTCTCCCCATCCTTGGACAAGCGCCTCAAACTCATGTAGGAATCCTGGCGGAACTCTTCCCAAAGAGTTTTGAATAAGTTATTAAATCATTTATTTCAGCTATAACACCATGTTGTAACTTTAGTAAACTAAATGGTATACAGATGCCCAAGGTTTGTTCTGTGGTCATGTGAAAAAATTGTCAGTCATTTGTAGCATAGAAAACTTGAGAATTATTCTTTCAAGCCAAAAATGTTTTACCCTAGAACTTGGATCAAGAAAAGAGGTACTAGACTGGGTGCAGTGGCTGACACCTATAATCCCAGCACTTTGGGAGGCCTAGGCAAGAGGATCGCTTGAGCCCAGCAGTTGGTGACCAGCCTGGGCAACAGCAAGACCCTGTCCCTATTTAAAAAAAAAAAAAAAAAAAGTACTGCAAGTAGTTTTGCAAAAGGACCCTTTGGAAGCAGTGTTATAAAATTATTTCTTAAATCTGGAAAGAAGTTGAATTTATGTATATGGTCAGTTTGGTGTGATTTCTCATGTATTTTTACATTTTATGAAACTGTATTGCCTTTAATAAGTTAAAATATTCCTTTGTTCTATTGATTGATTGATTGATTGATTGATTGAGACAGTGTCTTGCTCTGTTGCTCTGGGTGGAGTGCGGTAGCGTGATCTTGGCTCACTCCACCTTCTGCCTCCCAGGCTCAAGCGATTCTCCTGCCTCAGCCTCCCGAGCAGCTGGGATTACAGGTGCCTGCCACTATGCCTGGCTAATTTTTATATTTTTAGTAGAGACAGGGTTTCACTATATTGGCCAGGCTGGTCTCAAACTCCTAACCTTGGGTGATCCGCCTGCCTCAGCCTCCCAAAGTGCTGAGATTACAGGCGTGAGCCACCTGCCTGGCCCCTTCGTTCTGTTTATTTCAATGTTTAGAACAGATGAAGTATGTGGAATTGAACAGAATTGGATTTTTTTTTTTTTTAATGAGCATCATGAGGTAGTCAGTATTGACTTTTTTGACAAGGAAAATTACCCAAATCACCCAAGGGTTCCATTAAGAAGCAAAGCTGTGAATCAAAATCATATAATGCTTTGCTAACATTTGACCTTATTTCCTTAAAGAAAAAAAAAAGGGCTGTAGAAAGGGAACAAAGAAAGACTAACAGGTATAAAGGGTCACCAGATGTTTTCTAGAAAATATGCTAGGTACTGTGCAAATATTGCCACATTTAAGTTAATTTTAAAATGTGGCCGGGCGCGGTGGCACACATCTGTAATCCCAGCACTTTGGGAGGCTGAGACGGGCAGATTACCTGAGGTCAGGAGTTCGAGACCAGCCTGACCAACATGGAGAAACCCCGTCTCTACTGAAAATACAAAATTAGCTGGGTGAGGTGGTGCATGCCTGTAATCCTAGCTACTCGGGAGGCTGAGGCAGGAGAATCGCTTGAACCCAGGAGGCAGAGGTTGTGGTGAGCCGAGATCACACCATTGCACTCCAGCCTGGGCAACAAGAGCGAAACTCTGTCTCAAAAAAGAAAAAGTGACAATAATGTTTTGAGAAGATTATTTAGAGCTAGAATAAAAGCAAATGTGTCCTGCTTCCTTTCTAGCATTGTTTAGTTCAGTTGGGAAAACATTTTTTAGACTATTGTATACTTATTATAGGCAGAAGTAGCATAGGATAATGTTTATAAAATTATATTTTATTTGAATGTTCTTTTAAAATGAAAATTTCTTTACAGAACCTATGTTGTGGAATAGATCTTTCCGACAAGGTTTCTCATATTCTTATAGTTTTTATATGTAATAAAACAATAGAGAAATATTTTGCCACCAGGTGACTCTCCTATTCCATCTGTTTCTTCGGAATCATCTTCACCTCTTTCAGCCACTTCTGCCCCACCAACATTGGGCCAACCAAAAGGAGTCAGTGCCAGTCAGGATCGAAAGATACCTCCCCCAATTGGAACAGAGAGACTGGCCCGAATTCGGCAAGGAGGGTCTGTTGCACAAGCCCCGGTGGGGACCAGTTTTGTCGCTCCCGTTGGACACAGTGGAATCTGGTCATTTGGTGTCAATGCTGTGTCAGGTACAATTGCCTTGCTCTCTCTCTGGAGGGATATCTTAAGTAAGTTGTAGGTTTGCCAGTAAAACTTAGTTCCTTAGAAAAACAAAAAAAAACTTAGTTCCTTTGTTTAACACTCAATTAGGGAAGGGTGTTTATGTCTTTGAGGAGTTAATTCAATTTCAGAGTCTGGAATATTGGTTGAGGTAATACATAGAGTTGATCAGAAACAAAAGATTCAAAGTGTGTGTCCTTTCTCTCTTAAGTAATCATTTGAGTTCTTTCAGACAGCACTTAATCTTTTGAAAGACAGGGTAAAGTGGAGTATTCAGAGGACTTTACCTAGTTTTTCAGGAACTGGTTTCTTTGGCTAGCAAGACTGTGATAAATATGCTTTGAGCTCTTCAGAGGAAAGATTTCAATAACATTTGGTAACGTTTGGTAATAACAGTAGTAATGTTTTGTTGTTTTATCCAAATAAATATAAAACTTTGTTTTCAATTATCCTTTCCAGAAGGCTTATCAGGTTGGTCGCAATCTGTGATGGGGAACCATCCAATGCATCAGCAATTATCAGACCCAAGCACATTCTCCCAACATCAACCAATGGAGAGAGATGATTCTGGAATGGTAGCCCCCTCTAACATTTTTCATCAGCCTATGGCAAGCGGTTTTGTGGATTTTTCTAAAGTGAGTTGACAAACATCACTGTAACTTGTTTGACACTTTGTCAGCCAGTGTAGTCACGTTAAGGAATACTTTGTATTGAAATAATGCTCTCTTTTGTTTCTGTGGCTTTGCTAGATCTTTTGCTCAATTTCAAGAGTGCATAGCATTGTCCACAGTAGTTCATCCTGAAGATATCCCCATCCCCCGAAAACATCTGAGGGATTTGGGTTTTGCCAGTTTGTGTTCTGCTGCTACAGCTTTGGGAGAGGCCTCTACCCATCTTAAAAGCTGGCCATGAGTTCACTAATGCTTTCTTGTCTGCTCTGACAGCTTTATGTTGGCAAGCAATCATGTGGAGTTCCCATTTTCTTCTTAGCTTAAGCTTATTCATGAAACTAAAATATGGGAAAGTTAGTTGAGGTTATTTTTATCAAATATGAGAAATGTCCTGATGATTTCATGTTGGATTTAGTTTTTTTCTCTCTCTTCTTTTTTGTTGAAAAGCCTTGCAGATGCAGATAAACATTTTGTTTTCTCAACACTGCCATACTGTACTTATAGGATCTTTTGGAGTTCTTTAAATGAGGAAAATTAGAGAAGTCTAAGCTGCTATTATGGGATTTATAGTAATTTTAGGATTAAATCTTTTTTCCTGCTGTTTTAGGGTCTGCCAATTTCCATGTATGGAGGCACCATAATACCCTCTCATCCTCAGCTTGCTGATGTTCCAGGAGGCCCTCTGTTTAATGGACTTCACAACCCAGATCCTGCTTGGAACCCTATGATAAAAGTTATCCAAAATTCAACTGAATGCACTGATGCCCAGCAGGTAAAATGGGCTTAATGCTCTTTTATTTTTTAGATTTATCACATCATTCTTTTTGTTTTGTGAGAAGTATAAGTATTGAATATCAAAAGTCATAATTGACCATTTCGATCTGGATTGCTTTTTCAATATCAAGATGATGCTACTGAACACTTTATTTCATATATGTGTATTCTTCCTAGGCAGAAACAGTGAATTGCCATTGCATTTATATATTCATTTTGTAACTGTCTAAAGATTCCTAATTAGAAATTCCAATTTTTCCTCCCCCTTTTCAGATTTGGCCTGGCACGTGGGCACCTCATATTGGAAACATGCATCTCAAATATGTCAACTAAGTTAGAAGGTCTTTACTCTTTAGCCTTGTTTAAGAAACCTATGACCTTGGAAGAACCATGGGGATTTTTTTTTAATGTGCCTAAGAAATTTTCTCTGAGGCTTTAGCAATGGAAATTTGATTGCCCATTGTATAAGAACAAATTGATTTCCTATCCACCTGGTTATGTTCTCTGGTTAGTTTAGCCATTTTGAACTTAAGATCATATGACCTTAGTGCTTTTGGCTAAACATACTGAATACTACTTGTATGCAGAAGAGAATTAGTTGATTACATGTTTCAACCTTTTAGGGTGATAAATACATGTATAATTGTTTACATACTTAAAAGGAAAAAGTTGAGTAAATTTCTTGTCATATAGTGGCTCTACGTAATGTAGCCTGTATTAATGTGAAATATTTACCAGAATATTCAATAAAAAGATGAACAGTCTTTAGAAGTGGGGTGTGATCCTTTCAGTGGTCATGCAGGTACCACCCAATCCACATTATATTGAACCAGATGGTTAATACTATATTTGTAACAGGCTTCTCACATTTAACACTTGAGTCCCTTCTTAGACTGCCTTGAAAAAGCACTTTTAAGACTATTTACCTATTTATTCTGTGTTAAACATTCCTTGTTCCCTTGTTGTCTTCTGTATCCTTTAACATATGAGAAAGTTTCAAGCTCTGGCAATGTGTCTTATCTGACTTTAGCTAGCAGATAGGCCACTGATAGGTTTTTTCTCTGTAGATCTTGAGAATGTCAATAAGAACAATTGGATTTAAATCAGATGACACTAAACAAATGTAGGGACACCCAAATTATCAACTTCAGGTTCCTTCTGTGCTTCCTGACCTTTTTTAGCTGAAAGATTTATCCGGTTATAGATATTTTAAGCTTTATATGAGTTGGGACATAAGAGGGAGGTGACTCCCATCGTTCTGTTGTATTATTGAATTAGACGAGTAATGTTTATAATGTATATATATTATACTATATACATTATATATAATATATAATATATAATATATGTTATATAACATATATATTATATACATTATTATGTATATACATTATAATGTATATAATGTATATAATATGTTTATAAATGTGTAATTCTGTAAGTTTTACATGTAGTTACATGTAACTAAGTTACATGTTACATTTTATTATATATATTATATATTACATATTATATAATTATATATTATATATTATATATAATATTATCTACATTATAATGTATATAATGTATATAATGTAGATAATATAAAGTAATGTTTATAAATATGTGAGTAATTCTGTAAGTTTTACATGTAGTTACATACATTTTACTTAGTTCCATGTAACTAAGTAATACTTAGTTCCATGGCCCTAAGCATGGAATCAATATGTTTAACAAGCTAAACAGAGGAACCCTGGAATGGGCTGCTTTGGCCAAACCATAGGCTATGCCGAGAAGGAAAAGTTATCCCACTGAAAAGTATAGTCATCAACTTACTTGTGTTTTAATAAAGCTGAATTTTTCAGCATAGGCAATACAGAAAAGAAAACAAGAAAATGTTTGGAGCTGATAGAGAAGCCAAAACTCATATCAAGGCAAAGACGGATGCACAGAAAAAAAGTAGTAACTAGGGACAGAACTATGTTAGCAGCACCTTTCTACACTCATGCCAACAGGAATTCTTAATTTTCTCTGCCCAGGTCCTAAAGCTAGGACCACATCAGGCACACTATGTTTGATCTGTGTCAGATATACCTGCTTCTTTTATCTTCTATATCACCTTACATATGAGAAAACCTTCCTTAATTAAGCTTATGTCTTATTTTGTGTTTTGAATGGATTTTGAAAGTTTTGTTTATATTGAAGCTACTACTCTGTAGTGATTGATAACCACATCAAGTATCATTAAGGGGCCCCTTGACCTTTGTGGGGGCAGTTGGGTGGGGCACAAAAGACTCATTGGATCACTTGTATATCTTGCTGTTTCCACTTAACATTAACAGCAACAAGAAAAATCACCTAAAATTGGTGAAATGAATGAAACTACTCTTGATGAAATATATACTAGTGAGAAATAATACTAAATAAATTATTCAGTGAGACAAAAAGGTGAGTTTTATTCTATCTTAACTGTCTACTATACATTTGAATTGTCTGGAGGAGCCCTTAAGTCCATATTCCGCACCTTGAGGACAACCAAATGAGAAATTTTATTTCAGGTCAGTAACTAGAATTTATGAAGAGAAAGGAGATAATTATGAGGAATCCCTAGGAAAATTGGGAGGAAAACAACAGTTGTGCAGTTGGGAGTAGTTCTTTAGGATACGCTCCTCCCTTCCCTCTTACCAGCACTTCCTTCCTTTCTTTCTGACTATTTGGATCCCAGTAGCCTGCTCCCAACCTCATTTCGCCTGCTAAATCTCTTCTTCCTCTGCCTGCCTCTTCCTGGCACTACTTTACTGCTATTTTACCAACCTGAACATTTGGATAAAACCTAGCTCAGGTAAGAACTTAATTACTTTCAAAATATATAAGGGATATGGGAGGAGACAGCATGGGTACAGTGGAACAGTAGTCAGAGCCTAAATTCTATTTTCATTTCTGCCACTTGAAGCTTTATGGCCTTAGGCAAATCATCTCACCTTTCTGGGCTTCACTTTTCTCATCTGAAATTGAACTCAAGAGTCTTCTAGTTCTAACACAGGATTTCTTCTTGTGAATAAGAATATAAGATATGGAAATATTAGAAGCCATTAGATTGTTTACAGTGCTGAAGTTAGAGAGCCCCTAGCATTGGTTCTGATAAGGAATCGAAATAAATCCTGCCATTATTATGGGGGCCAGTATTGAGATTTTAGTGGAGGTAGAAGACCTTGCACATCTTTAGTGAGCCTTCAAGTCACGAAGAAACATCCTGCTAAGGTATAGATCAAACCCAGTGAAATGAAACTATAGGAATGAAACTATATCATCAAGGTTTCTGGACCCACTTATTTCAGCTTGTGTTCAATGTAATAAAATTCCGCTACCAATAAAATTATTGATGTTTTAAGACCCTTTAAACCTATTGTGGCTACAGTGTGCTGACTTGCCCTTTTATAGGCCAGTCTGCTTCCTTCAGTCCCTGCTCTCAAAGGGGAAATCCCATCACCTCAGCTAACCAGACCGAAGAAGAGAATTGGACGGCCGATGGTGGCCTCTCCTAATCAGAGGTAAGACATTTTAGGACTTGGAACTATGGTTTCCCTCTCTTCACGTAGATTCTGGCCAAGTCCTCCTCCCAATCCCAAAACTATGCAAGAGAGAACCATCCTCAGTTTTAGTTAACTTATAGAAGGGGAGGCTGGGCATGGTGGCTCACGCTTGTAATCCCAGCACTTTGGGAGGCCGAGGTGGGTGGATCACCTGAAGTCAGCAGTTTGAGACCATCTTGGGCAACATGGTGAAACCCTGTCTCTACTAAAAATACAAAAGTTGGCCGGGCATGGTGGCTTACGCCTATAATCCCAGCACTCTGGGAGGCTGAGGCAGGCGGATCACAAGGTCAGGAGATCGAGACAATCCTGGCTAACACAGTGAAACCCCATCTCTACTAACAATATAAAAAATTAGCCAGGTGTGGTGGCGGGTGCCAGCTACTCGGGAAGCTGAGGCAGGAGAATGGTGTGAACCCGGGAGGCAGAGCTTGCAGTGAGCCGAGATCACACCACTGCACTCCAGCCTAGGCGACAGAGCCAGACTCCATCTCAAAAAAAAAGTTAGCCAGGTGTGGTGGCACGTGCCTGTAATTTCAGCTACTCAGAAAGCTGACGCAGGAGAATCGCTAGAACCCAGGAGGTGGAAGCTGCAGTGAGCCAAGATCACACTACTGCAGTCCAGCCTGGGCGACAGAGCAAGACTCTGTCTCAAAAAAAAAAAAAAAAAAAAAAGGGGGGAAAGGCTTGCTACATTATAATTTCAAGCCAGAGAGAGAAGTACTTAGTATATGTGGTTCTGTCCCACTGTTTAAGACCTTTGGGGCTGGGCGCGGTGGCTCATGCCTGTAATCCCAGCACTTTGGGAGGCCGAGGCGGGTGGATCACCTGAGGTCAGGAGTTCGAGACCAGCTTGGCCAACATGGTGAAACCCTGTCTCTACTAAAAATACAAAAATTGGCCGGGTGTGGTGGTATGCGCCTGTAATCCCAGCTACTCGGGAGGCTGAGGCAGGAGAATCACTTGAACCGAGGAGGCAGAGGTTGCAGTGAGCCAAGATCGTGCCATCGCACTCCAGCCTGGGTGATAAGAGCGAGACTTCATCTAATGAAAAACAAAAACAAAAAGGCCTTAGACCACATTGTAAATCCAAGAAAAGGCAAGCAAGCCTGTAGGAAAACAGCTTCTGAATGAACATCTTGTTCTCTAACAAGAAGCATTTCTACCAAGACATACAACTGGTTATGATGTCTTCCCAGTGGACCCTGCCCCCTATAGTGAGGGGCTCTGGTAATACTGCATTTTCCATTTATCCTCAGTGATTTGTCATTTGCAAACAGGCAGGTTCATGTGCCTCCATCCTCTCCTTTAGGCAATGGGTGAGAGAAAGGTGGTTTTAAGTATCAAAAACTTAAGTGTGTTAAGACCACCTCCAATAAAAGGCATGACCCTGGGCTTCAACCCCTAATTTGGAAAAGAAGATCATGAATCAAACGCTTAAATGTGAATCCAGAGTAATTTGCCTGATAACAGAGGCCTGGTATTTCCTTATAGGTTTAATCAGATATCTGGGGGTGGGGCCTGGGCATAGGTATTTTTAAACACTTCCATATTCTAATAGGTAATTAGTTGGTTTTTATTTTTTGATGAGACGGAGTCTCACTCTGTTGCTTAGGCTGGAGTGCAGTGGTGCCATCTTGCCTCACTGCAACCTCTGCCTCCTGAGTTCAAGCAATTCTCCTATCTCAGCCTCCCAAGTAGCTGGGATTACAGGCGCACACCACCACTTGGCTAATTTTTGTATTTTTAGTAGAGATGGGGTTTCTCCATGTTTGCCAGGCTGGTCTTGAACTCCTGACCTCAAATGATTCGCCTGCCTCAGCCTCCCAGAGTGCTGTGATTACAGGCATGAACCACCTTGCCCAGCCAGTAATTAGTATTGACCCTCTGATTTAAATTCTTGTTTCTTCATCCAGATTGCATGGATGATGAATCTGGCTTTCTCTCTAAAGCCAGCTACGTATTCCCCAGCTCTTACAGCACACAGTGACTCCAGAAGAGTTAGCTGCAAGCAGTAGTCATTATAGTAGTAGTAACTGCGACTGTTATTTTGTGGTAGAGATTAATAGAAGGAAGACCTCACTTCCACAATGACCGTTCTTGAAAATCTTTGATACTTTTCTCCTGATTCTCCTATTTCCGACTCATCTTTCTCAGTCTCTTTTGGTGAATTATTTTTCTCTACTACCTTTTAAATAAATAAATGTTGATATGCCCAGGTTTCTATACTGTATCTTCTCCCCAGATGATCTCATCCCACATTTATTTAGTTATAAATGGAGATAGGGTCTTGCTGTATTGCCCAGGTCTTGAACTCCTGGGCTCAAGCAGTCCTCCCACCTCAGCCTCCCAAAATGCTGGAATTAACAGGTGTGAGCCACCGATCCTAGCCCATCCCCACACTCTTGAATTTCACAACACCCAAATTTGAGCCACTAACTCAGAGTTCTCCCCATGGCTTCAGTATATCTAGCTTCCTACTGTGCTCCATCTGGACACATATTATTCATTCTCTCACATAAGATATGCTGCTCTTCTTGTTTTCCCTATCATATTAGTTGGTGCTACTAGCCACCAAGACTCTCAAGCCAAAAGACTGAAAATTATCCTAGTTTACACTTTCTCTCACCCCACTCTTAATCAGTCACTTAATTCTTCCTCTGTGTATCTGAATCTCATCCACTTCTCTCCATCCTCACAGCCACCACCCATTTCCCCACCTGGTTTCACTAGGCTAGACTCTCCACCCTCAAATCTCACCATCCTCCATGCTATTCTCACATTCCCCGTCAGACACTTTCTCACCTTGTATAAAAGGTGAGTTATCATAAATGATTCTCTGCAATCTGTTCCCAAGCTTTACCCTCCAGCACTGCTAAGACACTTCATTTTGGCATGCACCATTTTGTAAGACACCCAAAATCCTTTTCGGGACAATAAAATATGCAAACCCTTGCTACCTGAAGTGTGTTTCTGAGGCCCTGAAGCATTTGCATTACTGTATTAAAAATTCACAATTGCAGCCAGGCCTGGTGGCTCATACCTGTAACTCTAGCACTTTGGGAGGCCAAAGCAGGCAGATCACTGGAGATCAGGAGTTCGAGAGCAGCTTGGCTAACATAGTGAAACCCGGTCTCTACTAAAAATACAAAAAATTAGCCAGGTGTGGTGGTGGGTGCCTGTAATTCCAGCTACTCGGGAGGCTGAGGCAGGAGAATTGCTTGAAGCCAGGAGGCAGAGGTTGCAGTGAGCCGAGATCATGCCACTGCACTCTAGCTTGGGTGACAGAGCAAGACTCCATCTTAAAAAGAAAAATATCAGCCAGGTGTGGTGGCTCACACCTGTAATCCTAGCACTTTGGGAGGCCGAGGCAGGTGGATCACCTGAGGTCGGGAGTTCAAGACCAGCCTGACCAACATGGAGAAACCCTGTCTCTACTAAAAATACAAAATTAGCTGGGTGTGGTGGTACATACCTATAATCCCAGCTACTCTGGAGGCTGAGGCAGGAGAATCGCTTAAACCTGGGAAGCGGAGGTTGTGGTGAGCCAAGATCATGCCATTACACTCCAGCCTGAGCGACAATAGTGAAACTCCATCTCAAAAAAAAAAAAAAATCCACAATTGGCTGGGCTCAGTGGCTCATGCCTGTAATCTCAACACTTTGGGAGGCCAAGGTGGGAGGATCACTTGAGCCCACGAGTTTGAGACCAGCCTGGGCAACATAGTGCGACCCCGCCTTTACAAAAAATTTAAAAATTAGCCAGGTACAGTGGCATGCACCTGTGGTCCCAGATATTCAGGACACTGAAGTGGGAGGGTCACCTGAGCCCGGGAGGTTGAGACTGCAGTGAGCCATGATTGTACCACTACACTCCAGCTTGGGTGACAGTGAGACCCTGTTTCAAAAAAAAAAAATCCAAAATCTCACCCCAGACCAATACTGTGTCAGAATTCTCATTTTAACAATATCTCGGCCGGGCGTGGTGGCTCAAGCCTGTAATCCCAGCACTTTGGGAGGCCGAGACGGGTGGATCACGAGGTCGGGAGATCGAGACCATCCTGGCTAACACGGTGAAACCCCGTCTCTACTAAAAAATACAAAAAACTAGCCAGGCGAGGTGGTGGGCATTACTCGGGAAGCTGAGGCAGGAGAATGGTGTAAACCCGGGAGGCGGAGCTTGCAGTGAGCTGAGATCCGGCCACTGCACTCCAGCCTGGGCAACAGAGCGAGACTCCGTCTCAAAAAAAAAACCAAAAAAAACAAAACAAAACAGTATCTCCAGATGATTTATATGCACATTAAAGTTTGAGAAGCTGGCCAGGTGTGGTGGCTCACACTTATAATACCAGCACTTTGGGAGGCCAAGGCAGGTAGGTTACTTGAGCTCAGGAGTTTGAGACCAGCCTGGGCAACATGGTGAAACCTTGTCTCTACAAAAAATACCAAAATTAGCCCACTGTGGTGGCAGGTTCCTGTGGTCCCAGCTACTCAGGAGGCTGAGGTGGGATGATGCCCTGAGCCCAGGAGGCAGAGTTTGCAGTGAGCTGAGATTACACCACTGCATTCCAGCCTGGGCAGCAGAGCAAAACCCTATCTCAGAAAATAAATAGTTTGAGAAGCAATATTTTTTTAAATGAGTGAAGAAATCAGACCTAAGGAGAAATCTGATGAAACCAGAGCTGAGGGAATATTGATAAATGGGTACAGTCAGGTGGTCTATACTTAATTTTTGGTGAGGGGAAGGGACAGTGGAGGCAGTACTGATTTTGAGGAAGCCAAACAGAGGACAGCTGGATGAATTCAAGATTTCCAGTGTATATACATCTTCACCAATCCCACCAACTCGCTCCAGCCTGTCTTATCACTATATCTACATAAAAAAAACTTACCTCCAAGGTCAAACTCTTTGACCTTTCTTTCCTGCTAACTAAAGACCAAGCCCTCCTCACTAGCCCCCTGCCCTTCCTTAGTTAACTGGTAGAGAGATCAAAGGGCAGGCCTCCTGACTGGTGATGCCTCAGCTGTAGCCCCCAAACTTGACTCATCCTTTTATTAGTCCAGGTACCACTTCTTCAGAAAGATGACCAGCCCTTCCTGACCTTCCCTTTCCTGCTGTGCTCCAGGCCATCAAGGCATGTTTCACCCCGTACTGTTTTTGTTTTGAGACAGGGTCTCGCTCTGTCACCCAGGCTGGAGTGCAGTGACGCGATCTCCGCTCACTGCAACCTCCACCCCCTGGGTTCAACCCATCCTTCTACCTCAGCTTCCTGAGTAGCTGGGTCCACAGGCATATGCTGCCACACCCAGCTAACTTTTGTATTTTTAGTAGCTAACTTTTGTATTTTAGTTTCACCATGTTGCCCAGGCTGGTCTCAGACTCCTGGGCTCAAGCAATCCACCCGCCTTAGCCTCCCAAAGTGCTGGGATTACAGGCATGAGCACCCGGCCTTGTACTGTTACTGTTTATGGGAGGCAGTACACTGCTGGGTTTAAGGGCACAGTCCTGGAATCAGATGCAGTCAGATTTGAATCCCAGCTTCCCTTCCTGCAAGATGTGTGACTTTGGCTAATCATAGTGCTTTACTATCCAAAAGCTGGCGAGGAATGGGTGAACTAGTACAGGATAAAAATGCTTGCCCTACTTCGCCTGCCCCCAGCTCCCAGCTATGAACAGTAAATAGCTGAGCTGCTGCAGCACTCAGAGGCAGGTTGGCCAGCTCTGGGCCAGCAGGAACTGGAAGCCGGTGCGGGGCCTGGGACTTTGGACGCATTTCCAGCTTTCTCTGAACCAGGCAGGTTTCCTATCGGATAGGGCGGGACTGTCAGGTTGAGTGACCCCGGGTGGCCCACCCTGGGCATGATGTTGTTCTAGTGTTACCAGCAGCTGCACGTGGTCGGTTGAGTCCGCCTCAGACTCAGAGCTGCGCCCCTCGACCTCAATGCCAGGCGGTTACTTTGCTGCCCCTCCCGCTCGCTATGTCAACGTCCACTAGCTGCCCGATTCCCTTGGGCCGGGACCAGCTGCCCGACTGCTACAGCACCACGCCGGGGGGCACGCTATACGCCACTACCCCGGGAGGTCAGCGGGCCGGGCAGGGGTCCACAGGCTGTGGGCATATTAGCGTGTGCTTGTTGTTGCGGGTCGGGGGTAGGGGAGGGACAGGCCTAGGACTTGTCTGCAGGCCCCTCTACAGGTAGCTTTGGGGGAGAATGTTTGGAGCGGAAGCTCAGTTCCCAAAAACTTCTAAGTGATGCAACGAGGCCATGAGCCTAACTTCCGTGTGTTTGGGCCATAATCCTTCATTGTGGCCTGGGTTCTTGGCGCCTTACACGTGCTCCTTACCCCTCACGACTTTGCTTCCTAGGAATAGGGGCCAGGGTCCCCTACTGAGCGTGACCTCAGCCGGAAACACTGGGTCTTGAGAAGTGCAATGGCTAGAACAGTTGGGGCAGTTGCTCCGTTTATGTGTTGCTGGCTGGCATCTGTTTGGTTGGGCGAGCAGCCTGGGATCACGAGCTGCTGGGCTCCCGACCCAGGGATTCCTGCCACGCGGAAGTGGAGGGGAGGAACAGGGCAGGGCCCTTTGAGGACATTATGTGGCCAAGTTCCTCTGAGCTAGTATGAACCTTATAGGACCTGGGAGGGGTCAGGATTAGAACAGTACTGTTTCTCCTCCCGGCAGGAGATAGCCCAGGTGACAGCACTGGGTGGAACCCTTCACAACTATTTCATTTCTTGAATCACCTGAGGCTGTTAGTCTAGGTCTCACCTTCACTGGTGAGACCAAAGCAAGGTTTCAGAGTGGTAGAGGAGCAGCATGAAGTACCTGAACTCCAAGTTTGGTGTTCCTCTTACAGCCAAGATCTGAAGCTCCCCCAAACATAAAGCCCCTGCCTATACCAGCTGGGATGCCCCACTTGCTTTATACCCACATCTTGGTTAGGTCTGGAAGATTTTAAGCACTATGAAAGCTTATCTGCTGAGAACCTAGCTGGGCTTCAGAGCAGATGTCCTTTCATACACAGGGAAATTCAACACCACCCTCACGTCCAGGCCCCAAAAGGCCTGAGTCTGGGACTCCAGTCACCTCTGTACCCAAGCTCCTGACTCTTACCTCAGTCCCAACCCCTTGACAGGCACCAGGATCATCTACGACCGAAACTTCCTGCTGGAGTGCAAGAACTCACCCATTGCCCGGACACCCCCCTGCTGCCTCCCTCAGATTCCCGGGGTCACAACTCCTCCAACAGCCCCACTCTCCAAGCTGGAGGAGCTGAAGGAGCAGGAGACAGAGGAAGAGATACCCGGTAAGGAAAGCAGGAATTAAGAATTGTCCCAGCCTTTGAGTTCAAATGCCACTGTGACACAGTGTGGGGGTTCAATTCCAAGAGGGGTTTCTGCACTGCCTGCAGATCCTCAGACCAGCAACCTGTCCTCCTGCCTTTTCTCTCTCCAGATGACGCTCAATTTGAAATGGACATCTCATCCAGTTGCAGATGACCCGGCATGTGGAGTTACAGAGGGATCCCTCATGCCACTGCTGCCACCACCTCTTCCTGGGGCATCCAAAGGCCAGCTTGGCCTCATCTAATCTGGAAGGGAGTGACTTGTTAGTTCCAGGCCTCCTTTAGTTCTGAGGCAGCTAGACCAGGGATAGGAGTGGGCAACTTGCCAAGCCCTTAACTCTACTTCCTCTTCGGTCTGTGGTACTCCTCCTAACCCTAAACCCTCTATGCTCAGGGGCTGGAACTGGGGAATGGAGTAAGTCACCTTCTGGCTGCTTAGTAAACATTCAAAGAAATGCCTTGGCTCCAGTGTTCTCAATGCTTATTTTCTCATCTCAGCCACACAGCTGAGGGCCCCGGCAGGCCTGGTTAAGCTCAGAGGCCTCAGATCCATTCCCAGTTCCCACTAGGCCCACTTCCAGCAGCAATTAGAACCTGAGGCATACTACAGTGGCAGGTTACATGAGCCTCCAAACCATAAACAGCAATAGCTTGGCCGCTGCCAAGGGCTGTTCTTGTCTTTCCAGGAAGCAGCCTTCCTGGAACCAGGACCCTGCCCAGCAACCCCTCCCCTATCCATTCCAAAGCAGGACTCTTGGAAAACAGGGGCTGTCCCAGCCTATAGCCATCCCCAGTCTCCCCCCATGCCTTTTCTGCTTACCACCTCTAAGTACCAGTTCCTCTATTCCAACACCAAAAACCTTGTACCCTCCCTTCTCACAGCATGATAATCCACCAAGTACCTCTCTCAAAGGGTTATAAGAGACCTTAGAGTTCACACCAAAACCCAAAATGAGGCAGCAGCTTGTTTGGCATGTCAGTTAAAATCCTAAATCTCAGTAATCTGGTCTTTTTCTCCTTTGATTTATACAGCAAAAACCCCACTCAGTGTGGTTCTAATCTCTGTAACACCTGTATCTCAAGGGTGATACAGTGCAAATAGGACTGTCTTTCTTTTTGTTGAGGGAAAAGTCTCCCCGTTCTATTTGAGTCTGTTCTCATGCTGAAATGAAACCATCCAAACACAGAGCTGCTCCACCCAGCACAGGATGTGCTTTCAGTCTAATTTGGGAAAAAGAGGTAGGCAGTAGTCTGAATGTACCCAGCAGATCCCTTCCTGATGAATGGAGAAGGCAGAACAGACGTTTGCAGATGCACAGGGGGCACGGCAGTCGAGGACACCAGAGGGGACTAGCTTGGCACAGGAAGGGTTCATCTCTCCTACCCAAGGCCCACCACAGAGATGTTTTTATTGAAATGCATGTTACGAGTAACACATGAACTCCCTCTGGCCCAGGTGGGACCTCTTCCCTTATAGGTGGGTCAGGCCCAGTGGGACAGTCTTGTTGGTGGTAAGAAGGGAGCCAAGTGAGAGAAGGCCTCCAAGGCATAGGAGATGGTGTCCGGTGAGTCTGCGGAACCGAGGATTATGGAGCCTGCTGGAAGCCTGGTATGGTGTGGTTCTCAGCTGTGGCTGCAGATTTCTCTTCATTGGCTGCCTCCTCTGAAAACAGACTCCTCTTTTCTGCAATTAATCTTTTAACTCCTACCATCCACTGACTGACCTCAGTCACATAGTCAACCATGAGTGAGCGGTGGATGTCATCTGCTGCGTCCCACCGATGGCTTGAAAGCTCTGAAGAGAGATGGGGATTGAGCAAGCAGCCTGTGGTACAAGAGCTTCCATGCCTCCCCTCCCAGTCAATCAAAATCTCAGCACTTGCTCCAGCACAGCCAACCACAGCAGGACAAGGGATTTAGGCTATATCAAAGAACCCACCCATACCTTGCACCAGTACAGCCATTCTCTTCTTTACAGGTATTGACAACTTTCCTCCAGCCCACTGTTCCTGCAGCAGTGCCAGGCGTCGGCTGATGTCATCACATACCTGCTTCTAAGAGACAGAAGCCCCCCTCCAATTCAGTGCTGCCAGCCCAATGAGGGGAAGAGAGAGGAGGGCAGCACCACATAGGAAGCACCTGCTTTCTCTAGCCCACACTTTAGAGTTCTGGTTCTTTACCCAAAGATTAGAGGCCCCACTGAGAACCTGATGAAGCCTGCCTTCCCCTGCTGTCGTCTTCTGACACTGCCTGATGTTTCATTGAAAAGTAGAGGCCATTAAATGGAACTCTCTCATCTTCCCACCACCAGTCCTCCTAACCCACCTCCTCCTATGACTAGAATTTTAAAATTTCAGGGGCTTCTCAGACTCTCAGAAGCTCATCCTGTAGCATTACTTCACAAAAAGAAAACTAAGAGCCAAAGAGGTGAAATTACCCATGCTACTTTCCCTTTAACACATTCTTCAGATCTCTTTTTCTAAGAACTAAGAAAACACTATAGCTAGAAGAGGTTTCTTTCTTCCTAACTGGGCACAATATAAATTTCCTGAGAATAAAATCAGCCGGGTCTACTCTGAATGGCATGGAGGTACAGAAAATCAGGCTGTTCACTAATAGGAGCTGAATTCAACTCTTGTTCTCACAGCATCTTCTACTGATTGGTCTTCAAAAGTCTGTTAATGCTCCTGAAATCCTGTGTTCATTTCTCTGGGAAGGCCTTAGCAGATTCTGAAGGAGTCCATAACTCTAAAAGGACTAAGAGCCAT
Source organism: Macaca mulatta (assembly GCF_049350105.2). Lineage (NCBI taxonomy): Eukaryota > Metazoa > Chordata > Mammalia > Primates > Cercopithecidae > Macaca > Macaca mulatta. The sequence goes on from NC_133411.1 coordinate 149,407,826, forward strand.
TGTCCATTGGGTCAGAGGGTCTATCTCTGGGAGCCATTCCTGCATTTGGCTGTGGATGGAAGCCCTCTCTAACCTCTGATGTGCCAGGGCTTACCCTTGTGTGGCCACGGCAGTCTTCCAATGCCTGTTCCAAAGGTCTCAGCACATCCTCCATCAGAGCCTCAGACTCGACTGGGAAACTTGTGGGCTCCATACCAGAGGCAGGACCACTCCCCACAGGTGGGGACCTGGGAGCCTTACTTGAAGGAGGTGGAGGCCCCATTGGGGGAGGCCCAGGAGAAGTCTCTGATGCGGGAACTGAAAAGGTATAGCAGGATCAAGCAACATGGCTTAAATGGGTAAGAAGTTTAACTCTAAATTCACCCCTTCTAAGAAGGGCTACTCTCTGAGACAACTTATTCATTCAAAAATATGCATTTATGAAGTCCCCACTCTATGCAAGGCAATATGCTAGGCACTAAAGATTAGAAAAGTAAACTAGGTGGCCGGGTGTGGTGGACAGGCCTGTAATCCCAGCACTTTGGGAGGCTGAGGTGGGCAGATCACCTGAGGTCGGGAGTTCAAGACCAGCCTGGCCAACAAGGCGAAACCCCGAGTCTACTAAAAATACAAAAATTAGCCGGGCATGGTGGCGCATGCCTGTAATCCCAGCTACTCAGGAGGCTGAGGCAGGAGAATCGCTTGAACCCAGGAGGCAGAGGTTGTGGTAAGCCAAGATGGTGCCATTGCACTCCAGCCTGGGCAATAAGAGCGAAACTGTCTCAAAAAAAAAAAAGAAAAGAGAAGAAAGGTAAACCAGGCCTGGGCACAGTGGCTCACGCCTGTAATACTAACACTTTGAGAGGCCCAGGTAGGAGGACCACCTGAGCTCAGGAGTTCAAAACCAGCCTGGGCAATATAGTGACACCTCATCTCTACAAAAAAAATTTTTTAATTAGTCGAGTGTGGTGGCACACACCTATAGTCCTGGCTACTCAAGAGGAAGTAAACCAGACAGATTAAGTTCCTGACCTCAGAAAGCTTAATTCTAGAGGGATGGAAAAAAACACAAAATTACTAAATTATGCTACATGCTATCAAGAAATAAAATGGTTTATGCAATAAAGAGAAATGGGAGAACCTATCTAGACTAAGTGTTCAGGAAGGCCTTCTGAGGTACATTTAAGTTTATCTGAGCTCACTCACTATGTAACTTTCAGCAAGTTACTTTCAACCAGAGCTTAGGTTCCTCTTCTGTAAAATGGGGATGTATATAATGCCACTTATTTCACAAGGTTGCAATGAAGATTAGGAATATAGGTACAGGCTGAGTGTGGTGACACATGCCTCCAATCCCAGCACACTGGGAGGCTGAGACAGGAAGATCACTTGAGCCCAGGAGTTTGAGAGCAGCCTAAGCAGCATAGTAAGACCCTCTTTGAAAAAAAAAAAAAAGGCCCAGCGCGGTGGCTCAAGCCTGTAATCCCAGCACTTTGGGAGGCCGAGACAGGTGGATCACGAGGTCAGGAGATCGAGACCATCCTGGCTAACACAGTGAAACCCTGTCTCTACTAAAAAAATACAAAAAACTAGCCGGGCGAGGTGGTGGGCGCCTGTAGTCCCAGCTACTCGGGAGGCTGAGGCAGGAGAATGACGTAGACCCAGGAGGCGGAGCTTGCAGTGAGCTGAGATCCGGCCACTGCACTCCAGCCTGGGCGACAGAGCGAAACTCCGTCTCAACAACAACAACAAAAAATACAGTTGCTAGTGTGTAGCAAAAAGTACAAATTGAGCTGTTTTTATTAAATTGAGAACTAATGGATGAGACAGATGCAGCTATGAAGAGTTGAAAGAACATGTACTAGGTAGAGGTGAGAGCAGTGCCCAAGAAGCAGGAAAACTTTTGACTTGTTCAAGAGACAAAAATGAGGCCTGTAGGGCTAAAAACTATTATCACTGAAGAAAGTAGTATGAGCTATCATTAGAGAGGTAAGCAGAGGGTCCAGACCCTGTGGGGTTTTGGAAGAGTTTGGTCTTGAGTCAATGGTACTGGGAAGCCACTGCAGGTTTATAAAAGCAAGGGGTGATGTGATCAGACTTATTCTTAAACATGTATGCTCTGTGAAAAACTGATGAAAACAGGTCAACAATGGTGGCAGGAACACCAGTTGAGAGGTTGAATAGTTCAGGAAAGAGATAATGCTGGCATGGACTAGGGTAAAAGAGTAGATGAGGGGAATGGAGTAGTCTGAGATTTACTTAAGAGGAAGTAGCAACAGGAGTGGATTGGGAGTGAGGAAGAGAGAAGTCAAGGTGACTCTTAGTTTCTGACTTTAGTAATGGGAACCACTAACAGAAAGACTGGAAAAGTCAAAAGTTTATTTTTAGGTACCAACATCCACAACGATGATTGATTCATTTAATAATTTGGCGTTACAGTTGACCTCTTCACCTCCAGTGATCATTTTTTCCCACCCTACATCAGCCTCTCATCCCCCTGCCTTGTTCACAACACTATCACCTCCAAAATCTGATCACCCCCTTACCCCTTCCAGCTCAGCTACTTTGATTTCCATGTATATTAACGTGGTCACCCCCTTATAAATATTTTTACCTCCTTTATCTCCTCCCATTGTCCCACTTTCCTGGTTAAACCCAACTTGCTTGCACTTGGGAGGGAAAATAGAGCCATGCTGACACTTTAAATTCATGGCCACAGATTTTAAAAGGTACCAAACACTGCCCGGACATTTTGGCTCATTTTTTCCACTCTTCAGAACTTCTCTTTCTTTCCCTGCTATCTTCTTCTGACACTGCCTGATGTTTCATTGAAAAGTAGAAGTCATTAAACGGGAACTGTCTCATCTTCCCACCACTAGTCCTCCTAACCCACCTGCATCTGTGGCCACTTTTCTTCCTCTTGTAATAGATGAAAACGTTCCTGCTCCTATCAAAAGCCATCTTTCCAGCTGTACTCTGCATCCTAGCCTCTCTTGTCTTCTCTAGACTTCCCTACTGTAAGTATCTTCTCTTGCATCATCAGTTCTCCCTCTCTACTGAATCATCCCATTAGCGTACAAACATGCTCTAGTATATTACTATCAAAACACTCCCTTCACGTTCCATTTTCAGATACTGTCTCATTTCTTATCTCCACAGAATTTGAGTGAACTGTTTATAGTCACTCTCCCTACTTTTCACATTCTCTCCTCAGCCCATTCCAGCTGAGTTTCTGTTCTCACTAATGCAGGCTGCTTTTGTTATGATCACTAGTGACTGCTATGCTTGTCAAATCTAGTGGTTCCTTTTTTTCTTTTTTTTTTTTTTTTTTTTTTGAGATGGAGTCCCAGGCTGGAGTGCAATGGTGTGATCTCAGCTCACTGCAGCCTCCACCTCCCAGGTTCAAATGATTCTCCTGCCTCAGCCTCCTGAGTAGCTGGGATTACAGGTACCCGCCACTATACCTGGCTACTTTTTGTATTTTTAGTAGAGAGGGGGTTTTACCATGTTGGCCAGGCTGGTCTTGAACTCCTGACCTCGTGATCCACCTGCCTCAGCCTCCAAAGTGCTGGGATTACAGGTGTGAGCCACTGCACCTGGCCCCTTGTCTCTATCTTGATGTCTCAGTAGCATTCATCACTACTGATTCATGTCTTTACACTCTCCTATTTTTTTATTTTGGTTTTGGTTTTGTCACAGAATCTCGCTCTGTCGCCCAGGCTGGAGTGCAGTGGCGTGATGTCGGCTGACCGCAACCTCCACCTCCCAGGTTCAAGCGTTTCTCCTGCCTCACCCTCCCAAGTAGCTGGTATTACAGGCCCCGCTAATTTTTATATTTTTAGTAGAGACAGGGTTTCGCCATGTTGGCCAGGCTGGTCTTGAACTTCTTATCTCAGGTGATCTGCCCGCCCGCCTTGGCCTCCCAAAGTGCTGGGATTACAGGCGTGACTCACTGCGCCTGGCCTCTTCTATTTTCTTCTTTGGCCACTTCCCAATCTCCTTTGATGATTCCTTCTCAACCTTGAAATGCTAGAGTGCCCTACGGCTCTGTCCCTGGCCTCATTCAAGTGCATAACATCAAATACCATCCTTGTAATGGTGACTTATTTCTCTAATTCTGGCTTAGACTTTTCCCGAAAAATAACAGCCTAAATTTCACATGGGCCCCCCAAAAAAACTCCCCCTCCCCAAAACCACTATCCCCCAGTCTTCCTATATCAAGCAAAAAATTTTAGTTATATGGATTCCTCCTAATCTACTCATTCCTACTGAACTTCTCCATCTCATATCCATCTAACTCCTAGTACCCTTATGCAAATCATTAAATCTTGCCTATATTACCATAATAGCTGTAATTTGTCTTTCCACTCCCCTAAAATCTTGTTTTCACACAGCAGACCATGATCTTTTCAAAATGTCAATCAGTCCCTGGTTCTCAAGCTAGGAAGATAGTGCCCACAGGGCAAATGTCTGGAAACACTTTTGGCTATCACAACTGGGTGGATGCTACTGGCATCTATTGGATAGAAGTCAGAGTTGCTGATAAACACACAGGAAAGTCCCTCACAAAGAATTATCTGGCCACAACCTATCAATACTGCTGAGTTTAAGAAACCAAGCCTTGTATCATTCTTCTTCTACAGCAAAAAGGGTGTGGAGAATGGAGGGCCACTGAAAGAACCAAACCTGAGCCCCTTTATGGAGGCCACAGCACAGCCCATTTAATGGCCTGGAAAATTCTCAGGGGGAAAGTTGGCTCTCCTCTACTTTAAACTTTTCAATGGCTTCCAACTTTATGTAGACTAAAATACAAACTCCTTATCCTGGTTTACAAAGCCCACTATCCTGGTTTACAAAGTGGCTGTAGCCAGTCACTCTGTATTTCATCAGTCTCTGAATTGGCCAAACTTATTCCTTTTGCAGCTGTTTCTTTTGCTTGGAATGCTTTTTGTGTGGCTTAAATATCAGCCCCTCAGACACCTCGTTACCCAGTCATATTACATCACCGCTTATTTTTCTGTAGCACCCTCACCACTATTTAATCTTTCAGCCCATCTCCAGCGCTGCAACATGGACTCCCTGAAAGCAGAGATCTTTTTTCTCACTGCTGTCTAGTTGGCCCTTAAACAGTGCCTGACTTATAGTAAGTGCTCAGTAAATAATAGTGATTAAATGAATGAAAAACTGTGAAGTCTGATGATTATCATATACCTAAGTGAAGACAGAATGGACAAATGAATATGCCACTATGAGGTTCTGGGAAGAGGTATAGGTTAACAAAGATAGATAACTTGAGGATTAAAACTATATTAAAAGCCACGGGTCTGGATGAGATCACCTAGGATGAAAAAATAGAGTCTTTTTAAATCAATACACCATTTATTAACCTGAGCAGCAGAGAAGGGGCTCGGAAAAGCACCTGCCCTGAGACCTTTACTGGAGCCCCATAACCTCTCTCCATAAGGAGCCCTCGGGGAAGAGAAAAAAGCCTTCCAGACAGGCTTATCTCTTACACCCCCCTCCCCATTCCCCGTCGGTCTCCGAGCACAGGGGCCCCACGCACCTCTGGGGGATCCATCCTGGGGTGCGGCGACCCTCTTGGTGAGCAGCGAGCGCCTGTGTCCGCTGGCCTGGGTCTGCAGCCCGTATGAGAACTGCGGCGGGTCGTTCCAGCCGCGCTCCTTGTTGCCTGCGGAGGCGAGGGATGTGTGAAGCGAGCCCGGAACTCCACTGATAGTTCATATTGGGGCTGGGGGAGACAGAGGGTCCAGACTCCGCGCCGCAACCGCCCCCAGCCTAGGCCGGGGCGAGGACCTAGTGCCCTAGCCAGTCGGCCGCGCTCACCCGGCTTCACGTACAGCTCAGCCATCTCCACTTCCGCTTGGCCAGCGGGGCAGCGCGTCATTTCCGGGACGGCCGCTCACAGTTGAGCCGCGTCCCAGGCCAGGCGGGTTGCCGGGAACCCTGGAGGATGGATGCTCGTTCACAGCCGTCGGGAGCTGCTGTGGGGACCCTGCGGCAACTCCCTAAGACTCGAAGGCTCCATCTAATGAACCATCAGGGCCCGGTCACAAGGCACCAAAGGAGGTTGTTGTCCAGGAGCCAGCGCCCTAGGAGCCCTCATCCTCTCAGGAGCAAGTTCGAACAACCAGAAGCTCCTGCCCCACATACGCCCCGCTGCGATCTAGCCAGGTTGACTTCTACAGCCTCCTCTTGCATTGCCCTGCACAATCTCCACATTCACCTCAGGTAGCCTCACTAACTAGTACTCATCTTCCTTCAGTTCTCAGCTCAGATGTCAGTTCTTCAGGAGGCCTTCTGGAATGTCTCAGGCCAGGTTAAGTGTCTTACTTGAGCTCCCACAACCCTACAACCCTCTAAGATTTCCTAATTATATTACATCACATCTTCTGTCTTATTTGACTCTTGTTCATTTCCCTGACAGTCTCAGAAGGTGGGACCTTGCCTATTTTATTACATCCCCGGTGCCCAGCTTAGTGCGTGGCACAGGGAACTCCTTAGAAAATATGTTTGTTGAATGAATGAAGTCAGATCTCCATCACACCCATGCTGTCATGTGACTACAGAGAGCCACCAACATCAAGCACAGACACAAAGACGCTCATCTCACACAGGCTGTTAGCCCCCAGCCCTGTCCCAGGCCCAATATACTCACATCCAGTGAGGTCACTGAGGGATTTTTATTTGCACTGATTTTGCTATAAAGTGTTACTGAGGTAGAGCCAACTGTCCAGGGTTGGACAGGGGCAAGGAACACAAGGACCCAAGGAAAGGGAAGTCAGGGTCCTACATTGTGGTGCAGTGCCTTCCAGTCATCCATATAAACAATAAATTGGGCAATAAACAGACAGTGGACAAGGATCAGAGGGACAGGCAGAGAAGGCTTCAAGGGGTGACAGGCTATAGGCCTTGAGGAATAAAAGGGTACAGAGTTAGGCATGGACCCAGAGCCTCCTTCCCCAGCCTTCCCAGATAAGTTTAGGGCATGTGGAGCAGAGAGGGTTTCAGCCGGAAGGCATCAAGAAAAGAGAAGACACCCCGCTTTCGAGGGGTTGCCCCTGCACCGCCAACCCCTCCTTTGAGCAGGGGGAGGGGCAGGGGACCTCCTGGGGAATCCATGGAGCTGGTCCGCTTGAGCCGCAGGCGGGCACGGGCCTGGGCACCCCAGGCCTTGCCTCGAGCTGCAGAGGCCACAAGACACTTCTGGTACTGAACCTAGGGAGAAGGGGAATGTGAGGATCCAGCTACTTTCTGCCCCTAGACTCCCTGAAAGCTTCTGCTGGACAGGGAACTGGCCAAAGCTTCTGTCTGATAACAAGGTTGGTAGTCGGCCACATGTGGAGTTTCTAGAGCATTCCCAGGTAGCTCAATAACAAAATCATAAAACTGTATCAGACACTTAAGGAGGGCGAGCTGGACACTGCTAAGTGCTTTGTATAATTCAGTTATTTATGAGGGGTTATTATCCCTGTTTTGCAAATGAGGAAATTGAGATTCAGAGAGTATATGACTTGCCCAAGGTCACAGAGCCAGAGAAAGGCAGAAATGGCATTCAAACCTAGTTCTCTGATTGCAGAGCCTGAACTCTTCATTACATGTACCACTATGTTGGCTCTTTTCCATCTCTCACTGGTGGGGACTAGTCCCTGCAAAGCAGATTCCCTAGTTGAGGGTAAGGGTGTACAACTCAAACTCCAGCCCCAATGCAACTCCTCCCAGTCATCTCATCTGAATGGCTCAAAGGCATCCTAATTGGCCTTCCTACCTCCTCTCATGTCCTCCAAATCTTTACCCATACTATAGCTTAAGTGATCATCCTAATACATAACCCTGACTTCACTGTGGGGCTTCAGTGATTCCTAGTGCCTCCAGATAAACTCATCACCCTGACCTATGAGGTCCCCCATAACCTGGCTTCTGTCATTCTCTCTGATCTCATCTCTTACTACATCCCCCTTGCATGCCAGATACACTAGATTCTTTCAGATACTCTCATCCACTAATATCTCTCACCTTCACAGCTAAGGTTCCCTGTGCTTGGTACACCTGCCCACTCCCCTTCACCTGGCTAACTTCCCTCTTGGACTGTCAGTTTTCTATCACCTCTTACAGGTAGCCTTCCTGACCCCTAAAGGGGCCACCTCTTCCATTAACCAGCGGTGTACAACTTATTTCTGGTCTATCTTGGCACTATCCTAAGTGTTTTGCGAAGGCAAGGGCTGTGCCCTCTATAACACTAAATTCTCAGGGTCAACTATGGTGCCTGGGACCCTGTAGGCACTCATATTTGTTGAATGAATGAGCAAACTGAACTAACAAAGTGTAAGCAACCCACAGTCAAATGCCCACAGATGCCAGGAAATAAACCTAAATGGGACAAACAGGAACAATGCCAACTCTTTAGGGCACAGCTTCTGCACAACTCTGGCTGCATGTTGACATTTACACGTGTGAACTGAGTGCCAGAGCTCTTGATATTTTAAGAAAAACAAGAATAGCGATTATTATGTGAAATGTCCTGGCCTTTAAGTATTGGCAACTAATTAAAACTTACTAAAAACATCATGAGGGCCAAAACATTAATGATGCAGAATCAGCCCAGGTTTGTGATCTCTAAAGAGGCTGCCGACCCTGAGCCCCAGTAAACAGCGGAGAGCAGCTGCAGGGCAATCCCACCCACCCATTCCCACCCATGACTCACCATACAGGCAGCCTGCACAGCTTCGGAGAGTCCCCCTGCATGGGGCTGGCACCAGAAGGCTGCGCACTGGAAGCTCTGACGGCCCAGGTCAGCGATGAGGCCAAAGGTGTGTGGGTCGCGGCCAACACCAATAAATGTCACAAGGCGCACAGGGCACTGCCACAATGGCTCCTCCTCTGTACTGGCCTCTGCCTGCCCACACCAGGCCTAGTCACTAGGGGGCCAAGCACTGGCCAGACCCACTGAACTTTTCCAGCAGCAAGCAGTGACCCCTCAGCATCCCTGCTCACCCCTCCAAAGCCCCCAACTTCACCCTCTTCTGATACCTGAATGGGGTGTGCAGTCATGAGAGAGTCAGACACACTGAGCATGGTTGGGACCCAGGCATTCCGGTCCCCCCTGGTGGTGAGGGTACCAATGGCCTCGTTCAGCACATCCATGCCTGGGGGAACATGCCCAGCGTGTCTCCCAGTTGTAAAAGAAAGAGTCTGCAGGGAGTGTCTAGCCCCCTCTCACTGACTTGGGATTCAGAGATAGGGAATAGGATAGTTGGGGCAAGGCTTAGAATTCTGAGTTGGGAAGGCTGGTAGATCCCAGGCGCCATAACAAGGCCATGGGAGGACTCTGAGAAATGGTAGTGGGCCCCACCTCACTCACCTTCCCCTTGCCTCACACAGCCCACCATATGCAGCCCCCTCAGTCCTCACCCATGGCTTTGGTGACTGGCAGTGTCCCCATGTACAGTGCTTCATACTTCTGAGCAGCTTGGCTTACTGCATCCAGCAGCTCGACTGAAATATACACACCAAGTCGGCCTAGCAGCTCTCTCAATTACCATTTTCCCCACCCTTCTGAATGGCCAGGACTCAGGTCAGAGCTGGTGCTGATAGAAGAAAAGGCTCATAGATGCTCCTCCAACTCGTGGCTTGGGATCCCTGAGACCAGACCCTCAGAAATTTATCCACAGAAGTACTAAATAACCAGAAATTGCCCACCCACAAAGCGGCACCAAAGCAGCCCAATGCAGCAATGCGGCACTCCCCTTCCCATACCTTGCCGTGGCAGGTCTTCAGGGGAGATGGGGTCTGGAGAGCAGCAAGAGGCATCAACACTGACCCCTACTCGCTCTGACAAGATCTAAAACACAATGAAGCCAGCATGAGCCACAGGGAGAGAGGGGAATTAGGGTAAAAGGGCCAATACCACCCCAACTACCTTGGAAGCTTCAGACCCAACCCCTTACCCACATTCCCTGCCCCACCCCTGACCCTTACCTGGGCACAAAGCCCATGTAGGGCACTGGCAATGACCTTGGCAGGGACATCACAGCGAAACACATGGCACTTGAGCATACAGCTATCTTTGTCACTTGCCACAAAAGCGAAGTCCCTAGCAGGGGCAGAGATGGGGCTGGGGTAGAGGCTGGTTAGAGGCAGGAGCCTGCAGGAGGCTGGAAAGTCAGGCTAGGGATATGGCAGGGATGGAGTAGGAAGGTCAGGAATGGGGCTCAGGATACCTGGTTTTCACTCACCTGTCACTGTTCCGGAAGCATGTGGGAGCACAGAAGGGAATCAGCCCAGCCTCTTGGACTCTCCCCCATTTGTCCCTGCTGAGCTGGGCCCACCCTCCCCAACCAGGGCTGGACCAGGCAGGGGAAGCAGTCCTGGGTCCACATCAGAGGATCTGTGTCCAGGGTTCAAGTACTGGTGATCAGCATCAGTGGGGATCACAGCTTGCAGCAGGGAGGGAGACGAGCTCTCGCTTGGGGGATGTAGGCATCCTCACCGGCCCTTGGAGCTCCCCACGCCCCACACACGGATGTGCACCAGAGGCTGGCAGTGGATCAGACTGTGGTCCAGGGGATTCACTAGGCTCATGGCATCCTTCTTCAGGATCATCAGCATGTTCTGGCCCTGCCAAGGACAGAGGTCAGCTCAGAGCTCAGATAAAGGTCACTGCCATGAGAAATAGGCAATTCAGGGATAGCTACCTCTGCTGGGCCCTGGGCCCAACCCATTGAGGGGCCGAGCCAACTCACCTCACCCCAGGCACCATCTAGAGGCTGGCTCCGGCTGCGGGTCTGGGCCAGCTGCTGGATGCAGTTATTGACTGCAATACTGCTCTTCCCCGGTGCCAGGTCCTCTTCAGGTACCTCTACCCAGCCCAGAGAGCGTACTGCAAAGCACTGACAAGTTGGGGAAAGGGACAGGAATGAATAAGGATGGAGCAGGGTGGCAGGTGCCACAATACAAACTCCTTATCTTCACCCTTGATCACCTCTGCTCAGTCCAATCCCACCCTTGTCTTTCCCTTGGGACCTCCCAATGCCCTCAGGTCCAAGTCACTACCTTAGCCCCTGGCTCCATGTTCTGGATGTAGGATTCCTCACCACACCAGGACAGAGAGTTACTGAAACAGAGCAGAGGTGTTAAGAGGACCACATTTCCTACAGTAGGGACACTGGTGAGGCCTAGACTAATTGATAAGCACAGGATGAGGAACAAGACCCAGAATATAGCACCAGAAATATAAAAACAGAGCAGGGTAGAGCCCAGGACATATTAACATAACATAAAGTGTGACTTAGAATTTGAGGGAAAATTCAGGACACAACCCAGACACAGGACATAGAATAAAAGTCACAAGGCTGGGTGCAGTGGCTCACGCCTGTAACCCCAGCACTTTGGGAGGCTGAGATGGGTGGATCACGAGGTCAGGATATCGAGACCATCCTGGCCAACATGGTGAAACCCCATCTCTACTAAAAATACAAAAATTAGCTGGGCATGGTGGCATGTGCCTGTAGTTTCAGCTACTCAGGAGGCTAAGGGAGGAGAATCACTTGAACCTGGGAAGCGGAGGTTGCAGTGAGCCAAGATCGCACCACTGCACTCCAACCTGGGCGACAGAGTGAGACTCCATCTCAAAAAATAAAAAAATAGAAGTCACAAAATGGAGCAGGGTTCAATATGTGGACCAGAACCCCAAAGTGGGACAAGAGATCCTAGAACAGAGGACCTAATGGCCAGGGTCTAGAACATGATAAGTTAGGACCAAGAATATGAAAAACATGTAGCTACAAACAAGAGTTTAGAACAAGGGATAAAACTCAAAATACTGACAGTTAAGAACTTGGGACAGAGCCAAGAACACAACAGAACCCAAAACATGTGACAGAATCCAAAACCTGGGGTGGAAAGCAGACCATGGGTCCAGCTGCGTTTTTGAACACCATGGAACCCCAAGCCTTTCATTTTGCCTGGGCCACTCGTTACCTCCGGTCCAGTGAGCTCTCCAGGCTGGAGAAGGATCTCCCTTTGAGGGGCCGCAGTCCCCAAATCCCCTCCGTTCCCTGTAGAGTGGGGGTTAGTCAGTGTAACAGCAGACCTGGGTCCACACACGGGCTCAGACCTCCTCCTCACACTCCACCTACCGTGCCTGGGTCCTCCGCATCTCCTAGTTCCCAGGCTGGGCGCTGCCACTGGGTGCTACCGCTGGGTACATGCCAATAGTAAGTACCTGCAGCATCGTGGATCTTCCTCCAGCCAGGAGGCAAGCCAGGCTCCCCCTCCAGACTCTGGTCCCCCCACAAGTCATCTACAGGAACACCGGATTAGAGAGGAGGGAGCATATTATTTGTGAGTTCAGAATAACATGCTGTCATAATCCTCTCTCCATCCCCAAAATGGGTCAGTTCTTAGGCTGAAGATCCAAGCTCCTCAATCTTGAAGACATCACATGTAAAGATCGGGTTCATTCGCCCCCTGTCCCTACACAGAGAGGTATCCCCCACCCTGTCTTTGAGCCCCAGACTAGTCTTTCGGATTCCCTCGTCCCCCCTAAGCTCCTGGTCTTCCCACCGGGCCCCTCCGTGCACACCATCGCAGTTGACCAGAATGATGGCCAGCATGTAATCCTTGCCCAGCATAACCCCGGCCGCTCCCCGCCAGCTTCTGCCGGCCCGCACTCTCAGTCCAGCGCGACCTCCGGAGCTACTGCGCCTGCAAGCCCAGCCTCTCTGCGCCGCAGGCTGCCGGGCCAGCTGGCGCCGCACAAATACGGGGCGGGACACGGGGCGGGACACTGGCCGGTCCCGGAGGAGGGCCTGAGCCTCACAGCCCGCCCAGGTGTGGTGCGTGTAAACGGTCGTCTGGATCCCCGAATGGGTGCGTATTTCCGTGTGTGGGTCTGGGGGTGACCCAAGAACGCCACCGAAACCGCTGACACCACCGCACGACTATGAACTCATCAGGCGCCCGAAGACCGACACACCGGACATGCGCCGCGCGCACTCGCGCACGAGTGAGATCATCGCTCCCGGGTAGTGAGTGCGCTCACACTCAGCCTGAGACTCGACCGGAGGGGGTCACGTGGAAGTATCTGGGAGAGGCGGGCTCGGCCACTAGGAAAGCGCCTCACCCGTTCCAAAAATGCTCCGGAAGTGCCTTCGCCCTCAGTAAAGATGGCCGGGGCAGTCGGCATGAGGGAGGCGGGGATGCGCCTGCGCAACAAGTTCGGCTGGGAAGATGGCGGATGACAAGGTGAGTGGCCGTGGGTGATCTGCAGCCGGGCGTGGTCTTCTCCTTGACCTTTTTAGTTCCGGGGAGAAGCGACTCTGGAGCGGCTCAGGAGTGAGGATGTCCCTTGTTTCTTCTGAGGCTGCTGTGAGCTGCCTCAACAGTGTGGAGTGGTGTGGGGAGAGCATTCGGCGAGGTGGGAGGAGCCGTGGATCCCCCAGATGTACCCTCCTGGGAACCATCACGAACCCCACTTACTAGCACAGACTCAAAAACATTCACCCTTAAACACTCCTCACTTTACCCTATTCCCTACTTCCCGAAATTTTCTTCCCAGTGACACGATGTTTCCAATTACACGGACACTCACACCACCCTCATTCAAACACTCCCTTGCATACACTCTGAATTTCATACTTACATGAGATCAAAATCACTCAGTCCATTTACTTACGCACTTGCCGACAGTCTTTTTTGTCATTCTCACTCACATCCAGTCACTCATATTCAGTTTGGGATGGCCTTGGGAAGAAAGAGGTAAAGCCCATCCAGGAACCAAGACAATCAAATTGTCCAGGAAACTGCCTCCGTCCATTACTCACCATTGGTCTATAAGCTCAGCATTACCCACACATTTACTAAATGTCAGGCACTAGAACATAGTAGCCAAGACAGACTGGTCACGACTTTCGAGCTCATAATGGAGTCAGTAGTGCTTTCCTGATGGACCGGTCCCTAGCTGTCCCTCCTGCCTTTCCTACATACTGCTTGCTATGTAAAATTCTTGTTGAGGTTGATGTAAGTTACTGGTTCAGATTCCATCTGTCAGTCCCTTCCTGGCCCTCATTTGAATTCTGTGCTTTTCAATGCTTTTCTTCCATTGCCACTGCCATCTCAGGAAGCTTTTATAGGAAAAGGTCTTTCTGGCTCACCCCATCCCCTCCCAATTCCCAGCTTCTGATGGAATTGAGCAAGGGGTGGGGCTGAGTCAGACTGCTGGAGTCTCGCTTGTCCTAGGATTCTCTGCCTAAGCTTAAGGACCTGGCATTTCTCAAGAACCAGCTGGAACGCCTGCAGCGGCGTGTGGAAGACGAAGTCAACAGTGGAGTGGGCCAGGTAAGGACTGTCCCACCCCACCCCTGCCTTAGGCTTTATTGCCCAACATGCTCTTGAGAGTGTTAAATGAATGGTAGAGATTTATTCAGCAAATGATTATTGAGGGCCTGTTCTCAGGCATCCTAAGGACAATTTTTCTGAATGGCACATGAACTAATACCTTAAGTAGAGGTTAAGTAGGTGAAGAGGGAAGGAAAGAACATTCCAGGCAGATAGAACAGCATATGTAAAAGCCTTGTGATAGGAAGTAGCATTATAAACATGAGGGGTGAAAGGAGGTCCATTTGGCTACAGTAGTTGGGGAGCATGCTAGGAAATGAAGCTGGAGAAACCTGCAGGGCTAGGAGCATCTCTGACCTTGTGTGGCAGTGGAGTTCTATGGTTGGAGCTTTCTGACCCCAGGGTTCTGAGATTGTGTGATCAGAACTGCTAGGTTCTTTTTCTGGCCCCAGAACCTTGGGAAAAATCTGGAGAAAATACCACAGTTGTCCAGGGTGAGGAGGAGTTGGTGGTGGAATGCTCTAATCACAGCTTGAGTAGCCCCTGGACAGAGTCAGGGAAGAGCCTAGCTAAGTTTCGTTCTGCATTTTTCTCTGCAGGATGGCTCGCTGTTGTCTTCTCCGTTCCTCAAGGGATTCCTGGCTGGCTATGTGGTGGCCAAACTGAGGGCATCAGCAGTATTGGGCTTTGCTGTGGGCACCTGCACTGGTATCTATGCGGCTCAGGCATATGCTGTACCCAACGTGGAGAAGACATTAAGGGACTATTTGCAGTCGCTACGCAAGGGGCCGGACTAGCTCTAGGTGCCATGGAAGAGGCAGGATGAGCAGCTCAGCCTTCAGGTGGAGACACTTTATCTGAATTCCCCAGCTGTCATCCATTTGCTATCTCCAACTTTCCTGCCACCTTCATCCTTGCCTCCCTTCCTGCAGATTGTGAACAGTAGTTCCTCAGCCTGCACCCTGGATTCCTTCTTCCCCTTCCTAACTCCATGGGACTGGCCCCAAGATTGTGACTTCAAGGACTACCAGCCCCTTATTCTTCAAGCCCCGACTGTGGGGTTGGTAGATGCCTCTGATCCTCAGTATTCTCTCTGGCAATGTTCCACAGCTCCTCCTTCCTGGTAGCTGGCTCCGTAACTTGATTTTCCCCAAACGTGTTGCAATCCCTGCTGCCCCTTAGTCACCCAGGGTCTGGTGTGGGTATGAGTGTAGAGGATGGGGGTATGCCGGGCCTGGGCCATCCCAGGCAGGCCCGCTGGACCCTGATGCTACTCCTATCCACTGCCATGTATGGTGCCCACGCCCCATTGCTGGCACTGTGCCATGTGGACGGCCGAGTGCCCTTCCGACCCTCCTCAGCCGTGCTGCTGACTGAGCTGACCAAGCTACTGTTATGCGCCTTCTCCCTTCTGGTAGGCTGGCAAGCATGGCCCCAGGGGGCCCCACCCTGGCGCCAGGCTGCTCCCTTCGCAGTATCAGCCTTGCTGTATGGCGCTAACAACAACCTAGTGATCTATCTTCAGCGTTACATGGACCCCAGCACCTACCAAGTGCTGAGCAATCTCAAGATTGGAAGCACGGCTGTGCTCTACTGCCTCTGCCTCCGGCACCGCCTCTCTGTGCGTCAGGTGTTAGCGCTGCTGCTGCTGATGGCTGCGGGGGCCTGCTGTGCAGCAGGCGGCCTTCAAGTTCCTGGGAACACCGTTCCCAGTCCCTCTCCAGCAGCTGCTGCAAGCCCCATGCCCCTGCATATCACTCCGCTGGGCCTCCTGCTCCTCATCCTGTACTGCCTCATCTCAGGCTTGTCTTCAGTGTACACAGAGCTGCTCATGAAGCGACAGCGGCTGCCCCTGGCACTTCAGAACCTCTTCCTCTACACTTTTGGTGTGCTCCTGAATCTAGGTCTGCATGCTGGCGGCGGCCCCGGCCCAGGCCTTCTAGAAGGTTTCTCAGGATGGGCAGCACTCGTGGTGCTGAGCCAGGCACTAAATGGACTGCTCATGTCCGCTGTCATGAAGCACGGCAGCAGCATCACACGCCTCTTTGTGGTGTCCTGCTCACTGGTGGTCAACGCCGTGCTCTCAGCAGTCATGCTACGGCTGCAGCTCACAGCCGCCTTCTTCCTGGCCACATTACTCATTGGCCTGGCCGTGCGCCTGTACTATGGTAGCCGCTAGTCCCTGACAACTTCCACCCTGATTCCGGACCCTGTAGATTGGGCGCCTCCACCAGACCCCTCTCCCAGCCTTCCTCCCCCTCCCATCAGCAGCCCTGTAACAAGTGCCTTGTGAGAAAAGCTGGAGAAGTGAGAGCAGCCAGGTTATTCTCTGGAGATCAGTGGATGAAGGGGTACCCCTAGGAGATGTGAAGAGTGAGTTTGGTTAAGGAAATGCTTACCATCCCCCACCCCAACCAAGTTCTTCCAGACTAAAGAATTAAGGTAACATCAATACCTAGGCCTGAGAAGTGACCCCATCCTTGATGGGCAACTCCCTGCCTTGTCCTGCATGAACAGAGTTGATGAAAGTGGGGTGTGGGCAACAAGTGACTTTCCTTGCCTACTTTAGTCACCCAACAGTGGCTACTGCCTACAGTAGCCACTGGAGCTGGCCGCTCCAGCCCAGCCATGGTGCATGACTCTTCCATAAGAGATACCTACTTTCATGCAAGAAGGCCCTGTTGCCACAGATTATACAACCATTACCCCAGCCACTTTGACAATTTCCCCCAGTTCCAGCAATGCCTAGAGACATGCTCCCTGCCCTTTCCACAGTGCTGCTCCCCACACCTAGCCTTTGTTCTGGAAACCCCAGAGAGGGCTGGGCTTGACTCATCTCAGGGAATGTAGCCCCTGGGCCCTGGCTTAAGCCAACACCCCTGACCTCTCTGTTCACTCTGAGGGCTGTCTTGAAGCCTGCTACCCACTCTGAGGCTCCTGGGAGGTACCATGCTTCCCACTCTGGGTCCTGCCCCTGCCTAGCAGTCTCCCAGCTCCCAACAGCCTGGGGAAGCTCTGCACAGAGTGACCTGAGACCAGGTACAGGAAACCTGTAGCTCAATCAGTGTCTCTTTAACCGCATAAGCAATAAAGTCTTAATAAAGTTTTCTAGGCTGTAGGGTGGTTCCTACAACCACAGCCACGATTGTCTTGTGTCTTCTGTCTAACAATTTTGTTCTTCTGGGGTCCTGAGTATTTTAATTCTGGGGTAACTTTTATTTTATTTATTTATTTATTTTTTGAGACGGAAGTCTCACTCGTTCACAGGCCAGACTGCAGTGGTGCGATCTCTGCTCACTGCAAACTCCACCTCCCGGGTTCACGCTATTCTCCTGCCTCAGCCTCCTGAGTGGCTGGGACTACAGGCGCCCACCACTGCGCCTGTCTGATTTTTTTATATTTTTAGTAGAGACGGGGTTTCACCGTGTTAGCCAGGATGGTCTCGATCTCCTGACCTTGTGATCCGCCCGCCTCAGCCTCCCAAAGTGCTGGGATTACAGGCGTGAGCCACTGCGCTTGGCCTGGGGTAACTTTTAGACTAAGAAAAAATTGTTTTCTCCAAGCTGTTGCCAGTGGCATTATTTCCTGTGAGAGCTCCATGGAACTGAGACATTTCCCTGTCACAGAGCTTTTGAAATTTCCCTGGAGCACAAAACTTGGGCCCAGGGGAATGCAGAAGGAGTCTTGGGTACAGCAGGTTCGGGGCTCAGCAGGACAAATTAGACTCTAGGCCAAAAAACTCTAAGAAATACGATGTGGTTTTGGTTTTCATTTCCTCTGGTTCCCTCACAGACAATTCCTGCCTGTCATCTGTCTTAAAATCATGGCCAGGGGAATGTCAGGCCCTGATTCTATGATAGAATATATGGTGAGTTTCTAAAAAAAGCAAAGGTGGGTGGGGATGGGGGGCACCTAGGCTTATCTCAGACCTATTAAAGCAGAATCTTAGGGAGTAGTGTCTGGGAATCTTTTTCTTCTTTCTCTTAAGCTTCCTAGGTGGTTCTGATGCACCCAGAAGCTTGTAAGCCACTACTGTGCAGTGTAGAACTATGGACAGACTTGAATTTGAATTCTGGCTCTTCCACTTAGCTGACTGTTCTTGGGCAGTTATTGAACCTCTTCTGGCTTTAGTTGCCTTACCCCTGAAATGAGGATCAAATGGTACCTACTATATGTGGTAGCTGGAGAGGCTAAATAAAATAATATTAGGCACTTAGTAAGGACTGGAACAATGAGACATGGTTCGTGTTATTAATTATCCATGTTGAGGATCAGCTTGGTTTTATCTCACCTTTCTCTCCCTTCTAGGACCCTCCAGAATGAGGAGACAGGAAACTTCCTCTAAAGGGTTCCTGATCAGGTTTCTCCCCAGGACGGTCCAGCATGACTGCCCCCAGCCTAGTCTGCACCCTGCCGAAGTTGCTGGTTCTGAGCTAGGAGCTCCTGATTCTGTGTGGCCAGGTTGATGGCTTCTTCCAGGATGCCCGCCAGCAGGCTGCAGTGACGATGCTCTGTGGTCATGGCCCGTTCCTCCCACTGGCCCTGCCAGGCTCGGAATACCTGTACCCAGATTCAGAGATACCTGTCACTCAGCCAGCCTTGGAGCCAGGTCAAGGCCTGCCCTCCATCCCCACTAACCCGCAGCACATGGTGTGTCTGAGCTCGAGTGGCCTGCACATGCAGGTCATAGAGGGCTGCCAGGTCCTGCTCTGCCGTGTCCCGCTCTTCCTGAAGGGCCTCCAGCTGGAATCTCAGCACCATCTGTTCCTGCTGCCATCTCTGCCTCTCCTTGCAGGCCTTCAGTGATAACACATACTCTTTGTTGAGCGCCACCTGTGTGCCAGGCTCTGTGCTAAATACTTCAAGTGTATTATTTTATCCAATAACAATCATATGTGGCATTGTCGTCTTACAGATTTGACAACAGTGAATCAGAGAAGTGACCTAACTTGCCCAAATTCTCATGGCTAGTGAAGGTCAGAGCTGACATGGCACATGCCTTTCAATGGTTTGCAACTCTCCTTGGGGTAAAATCCAAAGCCAGAGCTGTGGCACACACTTGTCTCTTTAGCCTTGCTTCTGACTACGCACGTGTTCAGCTCCAGCCAGATTGGAGAATTTGCAGTTTACAGGACCCACTTTGCCATTGCTTCCCTCTGAACCTTTGCTCTGTCTTGTCTTCTCTGAGAACATGTCACCACTCCAACCACCCCCACCACATACACGTTATGTTTCTTAATTTGTTCAAATAAGTTGTATCTATGAGTGCCTTGATGTGATGAGCAGTAACTGCCCTTGTGAAGCTCAGTGTCCAGTGAATTCCCCTGGCTGATTTCTGCCTGCCCTTTAAGGCTCAACTTAGATGCCACCTCCTCTGATCCACTCCAGCCTGGATCAGATATGCCTTTTTGGTCCCACATGCCCCTAACTCCCCAGACCCATCACTTAGCACTGAGAATTGCCTCATCTATCCCTGACAAGTCTGTGAGGGCCATGAGAGAGAGTATGAACCAGTCGGTTGTGACTGATGATGGATCCCAGCCCTAGCACAGTACCTGGACCAATTAGAGCCTCAAGTCCTCTATTTGACTCTCCTTACCTCCTCTTCAGTCACCAGGTCTTTGATCTGGTCATCTGCCACCTCCTCCTTCTGTTCCAAATGCTTCAGCTTCTCTCGAATCCAAATTTGGTGCTGCTCCCTCAGTCTCTGCCTCCGGGCCTGGGCCAAGAAGAACTGCAGGGCCACATCTGGTACCTGCTGGGCTCAGTCAGAAGTCCATGTGTGTGCGCAGATTTAGGACCAGAGCCCAACTTTTCCAATACCTCATCACCAGGGCTGCTGCCAGAATAACATCCAGGACCTAACTGGCCTGGAAGAGCTTGTAGCATGGGCAGAGACTCAGGAGGCCATGGTGGGAAGAGGAAGGTAGTGGCTCTGCCAAGAGGTGCCATAGTGCCCCTAAGGATCCTATACCCTTAATCCAATAAGTAGGAAAACAGTCCCTCCCCATGGCCCTCCCTTACGGGTCTAGTCACCCTCAGGTCCTTTATTTGTCAAAAACTTCACATTTCTCCTTGATAGTGGGGCAGGGTAAGCAGAGGCACATTAGCTGGGCTCTGCAGCTCTTCACTCCCCCTATGGCTTCCAGTCATTCCTGGGGTACATGAGGTATTACCTGTTCCTTAGGGTGCCTGAGAGGATTCTTTTGGTGGAGCCCACACCTTAGAGTTGCCGTTCTTCCTGCCACTAGAGGAAAATGTAATGAATCACACCAAAGGCAGAGAATACCTCCCACTCCCAGCTCATCCCCAAGTCCCAGACCCACCTTGGGGCTCTCCCTCGAGGCATGGGCTCTGGCTTACTGGTGACTCTATCACCTGCTGAGAAGATATTAGAAGTGACCATTCCACACCTTTTCTCCCAGGACAGTGTAGGTTAAGATCAGGGCTTGGAAATCAGACAGATCAGGGTCCCAGCCCCTCCTCTTCTTAGCTGAATGACCTCGAGCAGGTGACTGGCCTAGTCTCCATGTGCTTCTCTATCAAATCAAGCTGATAAAAGTTGTAGAGAGAATGAAGTGAAGTACTGCACCGAAAGCATTGAGCAGTAAGCCTCTTGCTCAATAAATAGGAGCTACCATGCCTGATTCCCAAGCCCCAAGGCTGTAAAAACAAGTTGTAAGCAATTATGAAAAAAGACGAGAAAGGCCAGAAGAGGCTGGACAGGGGCAGGATTTCAACCACCCTGTGATAAATCATGGAAGACCAGAAAGGCCATGCAGCCTAAGGAGATGAAAGAGCACTAGATTAGGAGTCTAAGGACTTGAGTGTGATTATACTTTTGCTGCTCCCGATTACACCTGTGACCCCAGGCTCACAGGTCTCACATCTTTTCTTTTCTTTTTCTTTTTTATGACAGAGTCTCGCTGTGTCACCCAGGGTGGAGTACAGTGGTGCAATCTCAGCTCACTTCAACCTGAGCCTCCCGGGTTCAGGTGGCTCTCCCACCTCAGCCTCCTGAGTAACTGGGACTACAAGCATGCGCCACCATGCATGGCTAATTTTTGTATTTTTGAGTAGAGATGGGGTTTCACCTTGAGAGGGCTCCCAGCCCTCTCACATCTTTTCTTTTCTTTTCTCTTTTTTCTTTCTTTCCTTCTTTCTTTCTTTTTTTTTTTTTTTTTTTTGAGATGGAGTTTCACTCTTGATGCCCAGGTTGGAGTCCAATGGCATGATCTCGGCTCACTGCAACCTCTGCTTCGTGGGTTCAAGTGATCCTCCTGCCTCAGACTCCCAAGTAGCTGAGACTACAGGCATGCACCACCACACCAGGCTAATTTTCGTATTTTCAGTAGAGACAGGATTTCTCCAAGTTGGCCAGGCTGGTCTCGAACTCCTGACCTCAGGTGATCCACCCACCTCGGCCTCCCAAAGTGCTGGGATTATAGGCATGAGCCACCATGCTCAGCCTCACATCTTTTCTTTAAGCCTCAGTTTGCTCACCTGAAAAGGACACAGTATTCTTTCCTGCTTAAAATACTTCTGTGGCTCACCTGTGACCTTTAAGACAAAATCCAAACATCTCTGTTTTACAAAGCCCTGTGTGACCTGGCCCCTGCTGTCCTCTCCAGTCCTTCTCTCCTGACTCTCCCTCAAGTTCTATTCTCCAACAAATTGAGCTGCTTGCACTACCTCAAGGGGACCAAGCACTTTCTTGCCTCTGAGTCTTTGCCTGTCATTCTCTCTGCCTTCAGGTTGTTCACTCATCTTTGTTGACCTCCTTCAGGAATCACTTCCTCCATGAAGTCTTCCATCCCTCTCTTGCCAAGGCTAATTTAGATGCCCCACAGAACTCTGTTTATAAGCCTTTCAGAGCACCGATGATGGTGGTGTAATTGTTTCTTCCCAGGAGATTATAAACTCCATGAGGGCAGGGAATTCCCAGGGCCTATGTGGCACTGGGCCCAGCACACAGTGGGTGGTCAGTAAGTGTTTGGGAATCAATAAGTCAATGAGTGAATGGAGGTCTTCCTCAAAGTGCTTTGGAAAGAAGACAAGAAGGCAGACACAAATGTGGCTCCCAAAAGGGTGAATGCGAAGACATACCTGTGGCTCTGGAAGCCTCATCGCCTCAGTTCTGGCTCCTTGGAGCATCTTTCTTCTTGGGTGCTGGCTCCACGCTTTTACCACCTATGGAGAAAGGGTTCAAGGTGGGTACTGGCCATGGCTGGCCCAGATGCCCTCCGGCTTCACCTTGCTCACCTCTAACTCCTGCAGTGCTCTTCCCAGCTGGCTTAGCCCACTGTATGTCAGGGTGTCCTCAAGGAGGCCTAAACGCAGGGGCCTCAGGCCAGCCCGGCGGGCCCGAGCCTCTTCTACTGCATCCCACAGGGTGGGCCTCACCTGTTTCACCTGCATCCTCCTTCTTGAGGCCCCCAACAGAGCAGCCTGGAGCAAACTGAGGGAGCTACCTAGTAAAGGGACACTCCAAGTGAATTACTCCTTCCTGTGGACTCCAAAGCACGCGGCCTGTAATACTTTTACTTTTTGTTAGTAGTACTATTCATAAAAATATCTAACCCCCTCTAGGCTTTTACATGTGCTTGATGACACTTCACTAAGGCTGTTCATGGATTGCCTCTTTTTATCCACACAACACTCCAATCAGGCAGAAGCTCTAATCTATCCTGCCTCCCCCGACATTTTCCAGATGAGGCAATAGAAGCTCAAAGAGGTCAAGCAACTTCTTGGCAAGTGGCAGAGCCAAAACTCAAGCCCATGCCCTTCATCATGATACCAAACTGGCCTGAAGGTAAACACGTCTGGCCCTCACTGCTTTATCCTTGTGGGTGTGAACTGCTCTAACTTATCTTCCTCATTCCAAGGGACCTTGCACAGGGGAGGTCTGGGAACTTGCTAGCCAAATGAATGTGTGTTTGTTGATTTTGGAGACGAGGGCCAGACATTTTTTACTCTTTTATTATGGAAAATTTCAAACATACACAAAGTATAGGAAATCCTGTGTACCTGTCACCTAGCTTTGACAGTTATAAACTCATGCCATTTCTGTTTGATCAATACCCCCACCTCGACCTCCCCCAAATCCCTGACATCATAACATTTCAGAGGCTTGATTTTTTTTCTTTTTTTCTGCCAGCATCTACATTAAGGACACAGAGGGTTTTTTTTTTTTTTTTTTTTTTTTTTTTTTGAGATGGAGTCCCGCTCTATCGCCCAGGCTAGAGTGCAGTAGCACGATCTTGGCTCACTGCAACCTCTGCCTCCCAGGTTCAAGCAGCTCTTCTGCCTCAGCCTCCCAAGTAGCTGGGACTACAGGCGCCCGCCACCATGCCCAGCTAATTTTTGTATATTTAGTAGAGATGGAGTTTCACCATGTTGGCCAGGCTAGTGGCCTGGCCAACGAACTCCTGACCTCAGGTGATCTGCCCATGTCAGCCTCCCAAAATACTGGGATTGCAGGCATGAGCCGCCGCACTCAGCTGAGGCTTGATTTTTAACGGGTGTATGAAAATAAGAGACTCCCTTCTCTTCTCTTATCTCCCTCTCTTCATCTATAAATTAGGCCTGCCTCTCTTTCCTTATTTGTAAATTATATCTGCCTCATGGGGTTTTGGTAAGAATCAAAGGCATTTGTGCAAAAATGCTTGGTAAGTGGTTTAAGGCCTCTGAAGGGTGAGGGGTTACTTTCACTGTTGACCTTGCTTTGCCTCTCCAGTCTCTGTCAGTCTAGGCATTCTGGGGCCCTCTTGGAGAGTCAGGCTCTCTCTCTGGGCTGGAGTTGGGGCTGAGGTTGGTTGGGTGATGGGTGAGGCAGGCCTAAGGACAGATCTCAGAGCTTCCCAAAGAACCCCACACTCTCCCCCTGGCCACCTTGGGGGTCCAGGCGAAGAAGCAGGCCACTGTAGTTGTTTCCTCCCAAAAGCTGTGAGACAATCCATGGTAAAGAGCCCTCCGCCTCCTCACCAACAACTTCACCAGCCAACACCCGCAGCAGGGGGCAGTCTCTGCAAGAGGGAGAGGAAGAAAGGCGATGTCCACTGGTGGATGGGGAAAGAAACTGGACAGAGTTACACTCTGATGGAAAGGGCAACTATTTCCAGAAACTTTTGTGCATTACCAGACAGATTTGAAACATCATACAGATCTCTATTTTATTAGTATTACTTTTTGAGTTACAAAAGTAATACATTCTCCATGGGCATGGTGGCTCACACCTATAATCCCAGCACTTTGGGAGGCCGAGGCTGGCAGATCACTTGAGGTCAGGAGTTCGAGACCAGCCTGGCTGACATAGTGAAACCTTGTCTCTACTAAAAACACAAAAATTAGCCAGATGTAGTAGCACACACCTGTAATCCCAGCTACTAGAGAGGCTGAGGCAGGAGAATTGCTTGAACCCAGAGAGCAGAGGTTTCAGTGAGCCAAGATCACACCACTGCCTGCCCTCCAGCCTGGGCAATAAAGTGAGAGTCTGTCTCAAAAATACAAACAAATTTTTAAAAAAGAAGTAATAGATTCTCACGGTAAAAAATTTAAATTGTGTACCTGACAAGTGACTTGTACCCAGAATATATAAAGAGCTCTTACAACTCAATAATAGAAAGACAAATAACCCAATTTTAAAATGGGCAAAAGAAGATGACATCAGTGAAAATCACAGAGTAGGGAACTCCAGGAGTCCATCCATCCCCAGAAATACCTAGCAAAAATTGCCAGAAACAACCTTATTTTAACTCTGAAAGATAGAGGTTTACAGCAACAAATGCTTAACCAGGAGAGGCAATTTAAACATCGTAGGAGATCTCTGTGGTGTTTTAACTTACCCTCGCTTCAACCCCTCCCCAGCACAGGGCTAATCTTGAAGACAGTAGCCCAAATTTCTGGTGGGGGTTCCTGGTTAGGAAGGGAGCAGAGAAGATGTTGTTCCCAATGAATCGTGTTTATCTTTTTTGATTTTCTGGAGTTTCCCCCCAAGAACTGATGAAAGGGAAATCTCTTTGCTTCACCTGTCTCAGAACTCTCTCAAGGCAGAGCAGCTACACAGAGGATGTTCCCTGGAAACTGTTGAAGAACAAAAGAACAAGGCACTGCTGCCTGAAGCAAAAATAACAGTTGAGGCAAACAATTGACACCCTGAAAGACTGGGAAAAGTTTGGAAGTGATATTTTTGGGAGAATAAGGGCTTCAAAAAGTTCCCATGTGAACCAGAGAGTGTAGAAAGCACACCCAGGGTAGGACTCATGTGCAGAAAAGGCCCAATAAGACAATAAGCTTTCATCTCTGTCTGGTCTTTGGGCTCAGCACAAGCAGGAAGTGAAGGCTAAAACAGAGCTGTAAATTGCCTGGCTAAGCTTAGGAGTGACTCCACACAGCCAATCTGCAAAGACCTGGAAAAGTTTTTCTTTTTCTTTTTTCCTTCCTTCCTTCCTTTGTTTTCTTTTTCATATTCTTCTTTATTCTTTTCGTTTCTTTTTTATTTGTTTCTTTCTTCTTCCTTTTTAAAAAACAAAACAAAACTTTTTTTTTGGTCGCAGGCATTTAAGGAATTCTATGTTAGGTCACTGGCTAACAACTAAAATAACAAAATGAAGGCTTCAGTGAATACAAAGAATACAGTCTTCGGAAAAAAAAAAAAAAAACCCACAAAGATAAAGAGAGAATCTTGAAAACAGCAAGAGAGAAGCAGTTTATTATGTGCAATGGATCTTCAATAAGACTAAAAACAGATTTATCCCCAGAAACCATGGAGATAACATAAAGTTGGCCCTTTATATCCATAGGCTCTGCATCTGTGGATTCAAGCAAGCACGAATCAAAAATATTTGGGAGAAAAATGGTTTTGTCTGTACTGAGCATGTACAGACTCTTTCTTGTCATGATTCCCTAGACAATACAGTATAACAATTTACATAACATTTACATTGTATTAGGAATTATAAGTAATCTAGAGATGACTTAAAGTATGTGGGAGGATGTACGTAGGTTATGTGCAAATACTATAACATTTTATTTTTTATTTTTATTAGTTTTTTTGTGTGTGTTGTTGTTGTTGTTTTCCTTTTTAGATAGAGTCTCGCTCTGTCACCCAGGCTGGAGTGCAGTGGTGTGATCTCAGCTCACTGCAACCTCCACCTCCCGGGTTCAAGCAATTTTCCTGCCTTGACCTCCCCAGTAGCTGGGATTACAGGCACCCACCACCACACCCAGCTTATTTTTATATTTTTGGTAGATACGGGGTTTCACCATGATGGCCAGGCTGGTCTCAAATTCCTGACCTCAGGTGATCCACCTGCCTTGGCCTCCCAAGGTGCTGGGATTATAGGCGGGAGCCATGGTGCCCACCTAATTTTTGTGTTTTTAGTAGAGACAGGGTTTCACCATGTTGGCCAGACTGGTCTCAAATTCCTGACCTCAAGTGATCCACCCACATTGGCCTCCCAAAGTGCTGGGATTACAGGTGTGAGCGCCACACCCAGTTATTTTTATCAGTATTTTTTTAGATAGGGTCTTGCTCTGTCACCCAGGCTGGAGTGCAGTGGTGTGATCATGGCTCCCTGAAGCCTTGACCTCCTGGACTCAAGCTATCGCTTCAGCCCCTCAAGTAGCTATTATTACTGTTTTTTACAGTCTTTTTTATTTTTATTTTTTGTAGTGACAAGATCTCACTATGTTGCCCAGCCTGGTCTCAAACTCCTGGGCTCAAGCAGTCCTTCTGCTTTGGCATCCCAAAGGCTGGAATTACAGGCATGAGCCACTGTGCCTAGCCCACACCATTTTATATAAGACACTTGAACATCTGTGAATGTTGATACCTGCGGGGGGATCCTGGAGTGAATCCCCAAAGAGATACAAAGAGACAACGGTATTTAAAGTGCTTAAAAAAAATCCTGCCAATCAAGAATTATATATCTGGCAAAACTATCCTTCAAAAATGAAGGCAAAATTATGACACTCCCAGATAAATCAAAGCTGAAGTAATTCATCAATAGTAGACTTGCCTTAACAAAAATGCTGAAGAGAGTCCATCAACCCAAAATGAAAGGACACTAGACAGTAACTTGAAGCCATATAAATAAATAAGGAACAATAATAAGGTAACTACATGTGTAAATATAAAAGCCCATAATATTGCATTTTTTGTTTGTAACTCCTCTTTTTTGCCCATAGGATTTAAAAAACAAATGCATAAAACAATAATTGTAAACCTATGATAATGGGCACACAATGTATAAAGATGTAATTTGTGACATTAGCAACATAATGGGAAAAGATGCAGATGTATAGGGGTAAAATCTTTATAGATATTGAAGCTAAGTTGGTATTAATTCAAGCTGGATTGCTATATGGTTTTTGTTTGTTTGTTTGTTTGTTTGTTTTAGATGAGGTCTCACTATGTTGCCCAAGCTGGTTTCAAACTTCTGGGTTCAAAAGATCCTCCTGCCTCAGCCTCCCGAGTAGCTGGGATTACAGGTGCATACCATTGTGCCTGGTGAGACTGTTTTAAATTTAAGATATTAGCCGGACATGGTGGCTCACGACTGTAATCCCAGCACTTTGGGAGGCTGTGGGCAGATCACGAGGTCAAGAGATCAGGACCATCCTGGCCAACATGGTGAAACCCCATCTCTACTAAAAAATACAAAAATTAGCTGCACCTGTAGTCCCAGCTACTCGGGAGGCTGAGGCAGGAGACTCGCTTGAACCCGGGAGGCGGAGGTTGCAGTGAGCTGAGATCACGCCACTGCACTCCAGCCTGGAGACAGAGCGAGACTCTGTCTCTAAATAAATAAATAAATAAATGAAATTTAAGATATTAATTGTAATCTCCAAAATGGCCACAAGGAAAATAAGTGGGTTTTTTTTGTTTGTTTGTTTTGTTTTTTTAGACAGGGTATCACTCTGTCAGCCAGGCTAGAGTGTAGTGGCACGATCACGGCTCACTGCAGCCTCAACTTTCCAGGCTCCAGTGATCCTCCCACTTCAGCTTCCTGAGTAGCTAGGACCACAGGCCTGCACCACCATGCCTGTCCAATAGAAAAATAACCTTTAAAAATATGGAAAAACCCCCTGTTCACTTTTTAAAATGGATTTATGTCTTTATTGCTCATTAATTGGGGCAAAGGAAATATCCTTTTAAAACTCAGGCAAACTGAGTGTTTGTCTTGTATCCTGTCAGAGGAAAGAAATTGAAAAAGAAAAAAAAAGGAAAAAATATCAAAAAGGTAACGTGAAAAAAAATCAACACAGCACATTGCAAAAAATCAATTAAATACAAAAGGCAATATTAGAGGAATTAAGAAACAAAAATATATAGCCAAATAGCAAGATGGCAGGGGTAAGTATTTGTTATCAGTGATCACTTTAAAGGTAAATGGAATAAACTCCCCAATTAAATAACAAAGTTTGGAAGAATAGGTCTTTTTTTTTTTGGTTGGAAGAATAGATTGAAAAAAAAAAAAAACCATAATTTATCTATGTGTTGTCTACAAGAGACTCACTTTATTTTCTTTATTTTTTTAAGAGACAGGGTCTCACCCTGTTGCCTAGGCTGGAGTACAGTGCTGTGATCAAGGCTCACTGCAGCCTCAACCTCCCGGGCTCTAATGATCCTCCTGCCTCAGCCTCCAAGTAGCTGGAGCTACAGGTATGTGCCACTATACCTAGTTATTTTTATTTTTTGTAGATATGGGATCTTATTATGTTGCCTAGTCTGGTTTCAAACTTCTGAACTCAAGTGATTCTTCTACCTTGGCCTCCAAAAGTGTTGGGATTACAGGCATGAGCTGCCATGCCCAGCCAAGACCCACTTTAGATCCAAAGACACAAATAGGTTAAAAGTAAGAAGATGGAAAAAGATATAAAAGAGTCTGTAGTGGCTATATAAATATCACACCAAATAGACTGTAAGTCAAAAATTGTTACAAGAGACAAAGAAGTACATTATATATTCATAAAAGGTTCAACTCATCAAAAAGATAAAACAAATATAAACATGTATGCACTTGACAAAAGACCAAATATGCGAAGCAAAAGTGGACAGAAATGAAGGGAGAAATAGATAGTTCTACAGTAATAGTTGGAGACTTCAATACTCTACTTTCTTTTCTTTTCTTTTTCTTTTTTTGAGAAAAGGTCTCACTATTATTGCCCAGGCTGGTCTTGAATTCCTAGGCTCAAGCGATCCTCCTGCCTCAGCCTCCTGAGTAGCTGGGATTACAGGTGCATGCCACTGCACCCAGCTTCCCCAGTTTCAGTACTAAGTAGAACAAGTAGACAAATGATCAAAAAGGAAGTAAAGGACTTAAGTAACACTAAACAATTCAGACCTAAGAGACATGTTTAGAACACTCAATCCCAAAATAACAGAATACACATTCTTCTGAAGTGCGTGGAACATTCTCCAAAGCAGACCATATGCTAGGCCACAAAGCAAGTGTCAATCATATTTAAAAATTAAAATCACACAAAGTATCTTCTCTAGCCATAGTGGAATAAACTAGAAATGAGTAACAGAAGAGAAACTGGAAAATTCACAACTATGTAGAAATTAAACAACCAATGGGTCAGAAGAGAAATCACACAGAGAGTTAGAAAATACTTTCAGAAGAATGAAAACAAAAACACAACATATCAATACTTACGTGATGAAGCAAAAGTAGTGCTCAGAGCGAAATTTGTAAGTATAAACACCTACATGAAAAAGGAAGCTCTGAAACCAGTAATTTAACTGGACACCTCAAGGAACTAGAAAAAGAGAAAAATAAACCCAAAGCTAACAGAAGAAAGAAAAGAATAGAGATCCAAACAGAGATAAGTGAAAAAGAGAATATAAAATAATAGAAAATCAATGAAACCAAAGTTGACTCCTTGAAAAAAAAGTTTTAAATGAGCAGGAGTGGTAGCTATGGAGCCCCTGGAGGAGAAAGAAACGCAGGTTGCTGCATGGTTAAAATAAATATTTGGAGATCATCGCATTCCACAGTATGATGTGAACCCACGGACCACAGAGATTTTACATCACCTTTCAGAACCCAACAGGGTCCGGGACAGGGATGACTACCTGGTAATAGAGGACTTGAAGCAGAAAGCAAGTGAATACAAGTCAGAAGCCTAGTATCTTCAAGACCTTCTCATGGATAGTGTGAATTTTTCCCCTGCCAATTTCTCTAGCACTGGTTCCAGGTATCTGAATGCTTTGGTTGACAGTGTAGTGGCCCTTGAAACAAAGGATGACTTACCAGCTAGTTTTATCCTTGCAGTGAATGATTTGACCTCTGATCTCTTTCGCACCAAATCCGAAGGTGAAGAAATCAAGATTGAACTGGAAAAACTTGAAAAAAATCTAACTGCAACTTAATGTTTGAAAAATGTCTACAAGAGGATCTCAAGAAAGCAGAGTTGCATCTGTCCACAGAAAGGGCCAAAGTTGATACTCGTAGTCAGAACATGAACTTTCTAAAAGCAAAGTCAGAGGAATTCAGATTTGGAATCAAGGCTACAGAGGAGCAACTTTCAGCCAGAGGCATGGATGCTTCTCTGTCTCATCAGTCCTTAGTAGCACTGTCAGAGAAACTGGCCAAATTAAAGCAACAGACTATATCTTTGAAGAAAAAGTTTGAGTCCTATTTAGACTTAATGCTGAATTCCCCTCTTGCTCAAATGAAAATTGAAGAAGCAAAGCAAGAATTAGACAGCAATGAAGCTGAACTTACAAGGAGAGTAGACATGATGGAACTGTGACAATAGCCAAATTAACATCCTTTTCCCTAACAAAATAAAATGAATAGGACTTTATAGAGTTTTTTTTTCCTGTTGGCATTTCTTAATAACGAAATTTTCTGTGTTTGTAGATTACAGAATGTCATAATTAATAGAATATGGTTTCTTACTGTGTATTGCATTTTTGTTCCCATATACATAGGTTTCATATTAAAAAGGCTTTTCTCTCTCTCTCTTTTTTTTTTTTTTTTTTTTTGAGTCAGAGTCTCGCTGTGTCGCCAGGCTGGACTGCAGTGGTGTGATTTTGGCTCACTGCAACATCCGAATCCCTGGTTCAAGCAATTCTCCTTCCTCAGCCTCCCTAGTGGCTAGAATTTCCACCATGCCAACATGCCCAGCTAATTTTTGTATTTTTAGTAGAGATGGGGTTTCACCATGTTGACCAGGCTGGTCTCGATCTCCTGACCTTGTTATCCACACACCTCAGCCTCCCAAAGTGCTGGGATTACAGACACGAGCCACACTGTCTGGCCAAAAAGGCTTTTCTCTTTTAAAAAAAAACTTAAAAATGGACAAACTTTTAGCTAGATTGACTAAGAAAGACAGAAGACTCATATTACTAACATTAGAAGTGAAAGTGAAGACATTGCTACCAACCTTACAGAAATAAAAATGATTATAAGAGAATGCCACAATTATACACCAACAAATTAGAGAACTTAGATGAAATGAACAAATTCCTAGAAACACACAAATGACCAAAACTGACTCCAGAAGAAATAGAAATTCTGAATAGACCTATACCAGGTAAAGACACTGAATCAGGCAGGGCACAGTGGCTCACACCTGTAATCACAGCACTTTGGGAGACCGAGGCAGGTGGATCATGAGGTCAGGAGTTTGAGACCAGCCTGACCAATATGGTGAAATCCCAACTCTACTAAAAAAATACAAAAATTAGATGGTCGTGGTGGTGCGTGCCTGTAATCCGAGATCCTCGGGAGGTTAAGGCAGGAGAATCACTTGAACAAGGGAGGCAGAGGTTGCAGTGAGCTGAGATCATGCCACTTTATTCCAGCCTGGGCAACAGAGCAAGACTCCGTCTCAAAATTAAAAAAAAAAAAAAAAAAAAAAGGCGAGATTGAATCAGTAATCAAAAACCTCCCAACAAAGAAAAACCCAGGACCAAATGACTTCACTGGTGAATTCTAGCAAACAGTTGAAGAATAAGTAACACCAATTCTTCTTACACTGCTCCAAAAAATAGAATAAAAAGGAAGACTTTCTAACTCATCCTATGAGGCCAACATTGCCCCAATACCAAAACCAAAGACAACACAAGAAAATAAAATTACACACTAATATCCTGTTGAATGTAGACACAAAAGCTCTCAATAAAATACTAGCCAATGGAATCCACTGAGTATTAGAAGACTTATACATCATGACCAACTGAGATTTATCCCAGGAATGCAAGGGTAGTTCAACATGAAAATAAATCAATATATAATATACCACATTAATAGAATGTAGAAAAAATCTGAGGATCATTTCAACTGATGCAGAAAAGCCTTTGACAATATCCAACATCCTTTCATGAGAAAAATACTCAACAAAATAGGAATAAAAGGGAAATTTCATAACATGATTAAGGGCATATATAGAAAAACCGACAGCCAATATCACAAGCAATGGTGAAAGACTAAAATCTTTCCCCTCAGATCAAGAATGTAAGTATGACTACTATCACCACTGCCATTCAACCTTGTATTAGAAGTTCTAGCCAGAACAATCAGGCAAGAAAAAGAAACAAAATTATTGAAATAGGAAAGGAAGAAATAAAACTATCTCAAGTTGCAAATGATATAATTTTATATACAGAACATCCTAAAAAATCCATATCCAAAAAGAACTATTAGAACTAATAATCAAATTCAGTAAAGTTGCAGAATACAAAATCAACGCGCAAAAATCAGTTGTCTAGCCAGGTGTGGTGACTCACACCTGTAATCCCAGCACTTTGGGAGGCCGAGGCAGGTGGATCACAAAGTCTGGAGTTCAATACCAGCCTGGCCAAGATGGTGAAACCCCGTCTCTACTAAAAATACAAAAAAAAATTAGCTGGGCATGGTGGCAGGCGCCTGTAATCCCACCTACTCAGGAGGCTGAGGCAGAGAATTGCTTGAACTCAGAAGGCAGAGGTTGCAGTGAGCCGAGATCATGCCACTGCACTCCAGCCTGGGCGACAGAGCAAGACTCCGTCTAAAAAAAAAAAAAAAAGGAATCAGTTATGTTTCTTTTTTCTGTTTTTTGATAGGGTCTAGCTATGTCACCCAGGCTTGTATGCAGTGATGCAGTCAAGGTTCACTGCAGTCTAGACCTCCCATGTCAGCCTATTGAGTAGATGGGAGTGCAGGCATGCATCATCATGCCCAGCTAATTTTTTAATTTTTTTGTAGAGACGAGGTCTCACTATATTGCCCAGGTTGGTCTCAAACTCCTGGGCTCAAGCAATCCTCCTGGCATGGCCTCCCAAAGTGCTGGAATTGCAGGCATGAGTCACAGTGCCCAGCCTAAAATACTTACTTTCCATACACTAGAAATGAACAGTCCAAAAAGGAATTTTTTTTTTTTGAGATGGAGTCTCACTCTGTTGCCCAGGCTGGAGTGCAGTGGTGTGATCTCAGATCACTGCAACCTCCACCTCCTGGGTTCAAGTGATTCTCTTGCCTCAGCCTCCCAAGTAGCTGGGACTACAGGCACCCACCACCACACCCAGCTAATTTTTTATTTTTAGTTTGAGACAGGGTTTCACCATGTTGGCTAGGCTGGTCTCGAACTCCTGACCCTAGGTGATCCACCCACCTCGGCCTCCCAAAGTGCTGGGATTACAGGTGTGAGCCACTGCGCCCGGCCCGGTAATTTTTAAAATTCCACTTCTGATAACATCAAAAATAATAAAAATACTAAGAAATAAATTTAACCAAGGAGGTGTAAACCTTATACCCTGAAAACTGCAAAACACTGCTGAAATAAAGAGAACTTAAATATATGAAAAAACAGCCTTGTGCTCATTGTTCATGAATTGGAAGACTTAATATCATGAAGATGATAGTATTCCCAACAAA
Source organism: Macaca mulatta (assembly GCF_049350105.2). Classification (NCBI taxonomy): domain Eukaryota; kingdom Metazoa; phylum Chordata; class Mammalia; order Primates; family Cercopithecidae; genus Macaca; species Macaca mulatta. The sequence goes on from NC_133411.1 coordinate 149,442,028, forward strand.
TCTAGAGATTCAATACAATGCCTATCAAAATCCCAATGGCTTTTTTTTTTTTTTTTAGAAATGGAAAAGCCAAATCCTAAAATTCCTATGGAATTGCAAGGAGCCCTGAATAGCCAAAACAATGTTGAAAAGAAGAACGAAGTTGAGGGCTGGGCGTGGTGGCTCATGCCTGTGATCCCAGCATTTTGGGAGGCCAAGGCGGGCAGATCACGAGGTCAGAAGTTCAAGACCAGCCTGACCAACATGGTGAAACCCTGTCTCTACTAAAAATACAAAAATTAGCTGGGCATGGTAGCATGCACTTGTAATCCCAGCTACTCAGGAGGCTGAGGCAGGAGAATCACTTGAACCCAGGAGGCAGAGGTTGCAGTGAGCCAAGATCACGCCACTGCACCCCAGCCTGGGCAGCAGAGCGAAACTCCATCTCAAAAAAAAAAAGAATAAAGTTGAAGGACTTACACTTTTCCGTTTCAAAGCTTACTACGAAGCTACAGTAAATAATATAGTGTCAGGCTGGGCCCAGTGGCTCACCCCTGTAATCCCAGCACCTTGGAAGGCCAAGATGGGAGGACAGCTTGAGCCCAGGAATTTGAGACCAGCCTGGGCAAAATAATGATCCCCTTATTTCCACAAAAAAAATTTTTTTTTTTAATTAGCTAGATGTGGAGGTGTGCACCTGTAGTCCCAGCTACTTGGGAGGCTGAGGCAGGAGGGTCACTTGAGCCTGAGAGGTCAAGGCTGCAGTAAGCCTTGACTGCATCACTGCATTCCAGCCTGGGTGACAGAGGGAGACCCTGTATGTTAAACAAAATTAAATTAAGTTAAATTAAATCAAAACAGTGTGGTATTGCCATGAGGATAGCCTTTGACGAGAACTGACACGTTTTCATGATTAAAAAACATTCAAGAACGTAGAAATAAAAGAAAAGTTTCACAATATGATAAAGGCTATATAAATCAATGTAATATAATTGAGAGTCTTGACATAAATCCATATATATGTGACCAACTGATTTTTGACAAGGGTGCCAGGACCAGTCAATTGGGAATAGTAGTCTCTTTAGCAAATGGTGCTGGGAGAACTGGATAGAATGAAGTTGGACGATTACTCCATACTAATACAAAAAATTAACTCAAAATGGACCAATGACCTAAGTGTAAGAGATAAAGCTATAAAACTATTAGAAGAAAACGTAGGGGTGAATCTTCCTGACTTTGGATTTTGCAATGGTTGCTTAGGTATAACACCAAAAGCATGAGCAACAAAAGATAAATTGGGCTTCATAAAAATTTTAAAGTTTGGTGTATTGAAGGACACTATCAAAAAAGTAAAAAGATAGCCAGGCGTGGTGGCAGGCACCTGTAATCCCAGCTACTTGGGAGGCTGAGGCAGGAGAATTTCTTGAACCCAAGAGGCAGAGGTTGTCAATCACGCCATTGCACTGCAGCCTGGGCAACAAGAGCAAAACTCTGTCTTTAAAAAAAAAAAAAGAAAGAAAAAAAGAAAGAAAGTGAAAAGATGACCTATGAAACAGAAGAAAATGTTTGCAAATCACATAACTGATAAGGGTCTAGTATACAGAATATATAAAGAACTCTTAACACAACAAGAAAGACACAAATAACCCAATTTAAAAATAGGTGAAGGATTTGAATAGACGTTTCCACAAAGAAGATCTAGAGATGGCCAACAAGCACATGAATAGCTGCTCAATATAATTAGTCATTAGGGAAATGCAAATCAAATAAAAATAAGATACCACTTCAAAACCACTAGGTTGGCCATAATCGAAAACACGGAAGATAACAAATGTTGGTAATTGTGGAGAAGTTGGAACCATCGTACATTGCTGGAGGAAATACAAAATGGTGCAGTGCTGTAGAAAGCAGTGTGGTAGTGCCTCAAAAGTTAAACATAGACTTACCATATCTATATGACCCAGCTATTCCACTCCTAGGTAAATACCCAAAATAATTGAAAAGAGGTATTCAAACAAATACTTGTACATGAATGTTCACAGCAGCACTATTCACAATAGCCAAATGATGGAACTAGATAGTTCCACAACATTGCGAATGTACCAGGAGTCACTAAATTGTACATTATAAAATGGGTAATAGTTAATTTTATATTATGTGAACTTTACCTCGATAAAGACAAACATACAAACAACTTTTAAGACAGGTACGATATGACCCAGCAATACCACTTCTTGGTTTATGTCTGGGATAATTGAAAACACATGTCCAAATAAAAACTTATATGTGAATGTTCACAGCAACATTATTTAAAATAGCCAAAAGAGTAGCTAGGCATAGTGGCTCATGCCTGTAATCCCAGTGGCTGGGGAATCTGAGATGGGAGGATTGCTTGAGGCCACGAGTTTGAGACCAGTCTGGGCAACAAAGTGAGACTACATCTCTAACAAAAGGAGAGAGAAAGAAAAGAAAAGATGTCTGGGTGCGGTGGCTCATGCCTGTAATCCCAGCACTTTGGGAGGCCGAGGCAGGTGGATCATTTGAGGTCAGGAGTTTGAGACCAGCCTGGCCAACAATGAAACCCCATCTCTACTAAAAATACAAAAATTAGCTGGGTATGATGGTGGGCGCCTGTAATCCCAGCTACTCAGGAGACTGAGGCAGGAAAATCACTTGAACCCGGGAGGCAGAGTTTGCAGTGAGCCGAGATCATGCCATTGCACTCCAGCTTGGGGGACAGAGCGAGACTCCATCTCAAAAAAAAAAAAGAAAGAAAGAAAAGAAAAAAATATATATAGTAGCCAAAAGTGGAAACAATCCAAATGCCCATCAATGGATGAATGGATAAACAAAATATGGTATATCCATACAATGGAATATTATTTGTCAATAAAAAAGAACAAAGAATAAAGTTCTGATTCACACAAGTGGATAAACCTTGAAAACATTATCCTAAGTGAAAGAAGCCAGACAGGAAGACCACATATTGTATGGTTCCATTCACATGAAAAGCCCAGAGTAGCAAATCTACAGAGACAGAAAATAGATTCGTGATTGCCCTGGGCTGGGAGTGGGTGGCAGAATGAGGAATGCTTGCAGATGGAAAAGGGTTTCCTTTCTGGGGTGACTTAATGTTCTAAAATTAGATAGTGCTGATCAATGCACAACGTTGTGAATGTACTAAAAAACCACTGAATTGTACATTTCAAAAGAGTGAACTTCAGTGTGTGTAAATTATATGTTAATAAATCTGTTTTTTTTAATAAGTATACATGATAAAAGAAAGAAAATACTTTAAAGTAGTTTGGAATTTAGGGTACATTTTCCTCTTCTTTTTTGTTTTACTGCAATTTGTTTTCAGGCACTTCTGAACTTGGCAACATTTCCGTGACATTACAAATATGCAAGCTGGTTTGAAATAACTACTTCCTGTCATTACTTCATATTTTCATAACTTTAGAGCACTTGAGTAAAGGATGTAAAGTAGGACCTGAAGATAAGACTTTTTGGGAATTTCCCAGTCTTGGCTTTGAACATTTAGGTTCTTTCCAAGTTTTCAATCTGATAGATCAGAAGAGATATAAGTAGCTGAAAAGGAATTAGTAATGTAAAAATTTAAAAAGTGGTAAAAAAAAGTCTGAAAAATTAGACAAAAATGCTTGAGGATGCTATTTGCAAAACTGTCCCTGGTGTATCAATCTGCGATTTCTTAACCCCAAAGTAAGGTTTTTCTTTGCTATTATTTTACTATCATTTATTGGCGTCTTGAAGGGCCTAAAATGTATACCTTATTCCTTCTAACAGCAGCATCTCCTTCTAATTTGTGAGTGTGTTGTCCAGGCTTTAATTAGAGAGGAAGAACCAGTGTTTTTCATATATAAACAAATTTGTTAAAGGAAATGGCTTACAAGATTGTGAATGCTGGCTAAGTAAGTCCAGAATCAGGGAGGTCATGGGCACAGACCACAAGTGTTGTCTATGAGCAGTCAGGAGGGAAAAGAGTGAGCAGAATGGAACTCCACAGGCACAAGTATAGCAGATGCCACTGCCCATGAATGGAATTTCTTTTCTTTTTCCGGGAAGCTTCAGCTTTTAAGGCCTTTTTAGGCTTCTGCTTTTAAAGCTTTTCAACTGATTGAATCGGGCTCACCCAGATCTTTCAGGATACTCTTAACATCCATCACATCTGCAAAATACCTTCACAGCAGCACCTAGCTTAAATAACTAGGGACTGTCACTGAAGCCAAGTTGACACACACACACACACACACACACACACCCCACACACACACACACCATCACAGTGGGTTTATCAGTAAATTTCTTCACCAGTTTCCCATAACTGGGCATTTGGTTTATATTCTTGTTGTTGCTGTTGTGTTTATAGACCTATTTAACATTATACTTACAGAAGCTTCTCTGGGGAGTTTTCAGTTTATGAATAAGGACATCAGGACCATCAGTTACAGTGAACTGCCTAAGCTGTTCTCTTATGCTGTGTACCATTAAGAATAAAAGAAAGTTTGCTCTTTTTCTGAATTGCTGTCACAGATGCGACGTGCTCTGCGGAAGCTTAGGAACATCTAAGCTACTTTAATGTACTCTCACTTAAGTCATTTAAAGATGGACAGAGGTACTGAGAACTAAGTAAATATGACAATAAGAAGTGGGAATGGCAGGGCCTTAGGTGCTCACCTGCAGACCAGAATGCTCTGTAGGGCCAGGCTGTGCCCCGAGCACATCTAGGGTGTGTGGCCGGTGTCTGATACACATCTCAGAACACAGAGTAGAACAGAACAGAATCAAAAAGCTGCTTCACCTTCAGCAACAATACATGCCAGTGTTGCTTTTCCATAGAAATAAAAAGTGATCAATTTAAAATTACATGATATTTTGTTGTAAATAATAGCTATTTTTATTAAGGTTATCTGCTAATAATAGAACAAAGATAAAATACATTTAACTTTTGCATTAAAAAAAAAAAAAAAGCTGTCCCTGGTGCATTTATCAACATATGAAAAAAAAAAAACCCAGTGGCTAGAGATATTTATTTATTTACGTATTTATTTCTATTTTTTGAGACTCACTCTCTCACCCAGGCTGTAGTGCTGTGGTGTGATCATGGCTCATTGCAGCCTCAACCTCCTGGGCTCAAGCCGTCCTCCCACCTCAGCCTCCTGAGTAGCTGGGACTACAGATGTTGCGCCACCATGCCTGGCTGATTTTTTTGGGTATTTTTTATAGAGATGGGGTTTTGGCCGGTTGCCCAGGCTGGAAAATATTTATTTTTATTTATTGGTTTCACTAATTCTCTATCCAGTTGCTTTTGACCACGTCATCTGCCGACAACGGGGCTTAACTTGTGTTCTGGGATGCTCTTATTATGGGGTTGAGGACAGGAGAGACTTTGATGCTATCCTGGGCCTTTCCCTCTGTAATTCAGCTCCCCACCTCACCCTTCAATGCAGTCAGAAGGCCCCTTCAGACTTACGGGCTCCTGGGAGCTGCAGGATCCGTAGAGCCCCTCGCCACACACCTTGGGTCCCGGGCCCCTCAGGAGGGTCAGGCCCTGGGCAGGACACGATGAGAGTGAGCAGACAGCAGGTCCTGTGGAGAAAAGGGTGGACTCAGGCCCAATGCCTAGCGGGGATAGGGTGACAGATACTCTCTTGTCCTCACCTGCCTTCACCCGCGGTGGCCTGCAAGTACAGCTCTGAGGCAGCTTTTGAGTCAGACACCTCCACTTCAGTGGCATCTTCTACCACCCTGGAGGAAGCAGAGGCTGAGCTCAGCTCCAAAGGACCAGGTTCTGTCCAGCCCCCGAGAACCTCTATGTGGGGAGCCCTTGGAGGTCCCCATAGCCTGTAACCTCCCTAAATGTTTCTCATCCTCATGATTTTATTTTCCCTCCTGTGAACAGGGTAGTTGGGATCACTGCCATTTTACAGATGGAGAAACTGAAGTCCTGCTCAGTGAGATGCTCAAAATCACCCAGTGTGACAATGACTGAGTCGGGACATGGGGCTGGGGAATAGAGTTGAGGTGGTGTAAGCTGAAGAGGTGTAAGTGGGGTGAGGGGAGTGAGAGGGATGAGCACATGAGATGAAGGAAGAGGGTAGGAGGGGATCCTGAGAGCAGCCCTTGACCCTGTAAGCATGATCCCAAGCTCAGAGCTTTCTTCCCCTGGGGTGGCAGTGGGTGGAGACCCCAAAAGCTCAACTTCCGTGAGGCAGCCCTACCTTAAGATAAGCACCCTCAGACTCCACTGGGCCCTGAACACTCACAAGCCCAGAGGGGCCACGTCCAGCACTGACAGGTTCTCCATCCCTGAAGAGAGCAGGTCCTGGGTCCTTCCAGTGGGGCTGAACTGGGTTCACACAAGCACACTTGTTATAAACTGAGCCTTTCCCTACTTTCAGCTCATATGACCCTCCTGGGGTCTAAACATGGCACCATGAGTTCAGCCTTTTTGCAGTCAGAGGAGAGGAGAACTCAGAGAGGCACACCCATGCCGATGAGCAGCAGAGTGAGGCTGGACCCACGCTCTCTGGCTCCCCATAAACCTCGGGCTCCTTCTGCATCATCGCCCTGGCCCTGGTTCCCAAGTCCCACTCTCTCCCCTCCCACAAGGGTCTCACCTGCACCAGGCTAAGAGTGCTAAGCACAGGATCAGAGCAGCTGAGGGGCAGAGCTTCCTCAAACACTATCTGCAGCAGCTAAAGTAGAGAAGCATTCAATAAGGATTAAGAAAGCATGAATCTGTCCTTCAACATTTCCTGAGAGTGAAGTCTGTGTCAATGCCCCATACTACTGGGGACATGGTATCCAGGACAGAAATAGCACCAATCTTCATGTTCACAGCAAGTCAGAAAGTGAGCAGACATTCTCAGTGGGACCTGCTGTTTGCTGCACAGGGATCCACGACAAGTTCTGAGGCAGCTATTTTAGTTTGGGGGCATTTTAATGAATCCCCCACTATAAAGCTCCCAAGTTTATAATTAGTATCACCAGGAACTGTGAAAATCAGATCTCCTTGAATATTTGATCTTTTCATGCCACCCCTCTCTAACCGTCACCCTATCAGCCCCAGCCTCCCATCTTCCTTTATTTTAATTTTTATTAAAAATTTTTTTGTTGTTTTTGTCTTTTTTTTTTTTTTTTTTGATGGAGTTTTGTTCTTGTCGCCCAGGCTGTAGTTCAGTGGCATGATCTCGGCTCACTGCAACCTCTGCCTCACAGATTCAAGTGATTCTGCTGCCTCAGCTGCCCAAGAAGCTGGGATTACAGGTGCCCACCACCACACCCAGCTAATTTTTATATTTTTAGTAGAGATAGGATTTTGCCATGTTGGCCAGACTGGTCTCGAACTCCTGACCTCAGGTGACCCACCCACCTCAGCCTCCCGAAGTGTTGGGATTACAGGTGTGAACCACCGCACCCAGCCCCTTCCCACCTTCCATGACCTCCCAGTAGCTGCATAAATTGACCCTGGCAAAACATCCTGCGTGGACCAACAGGGTGCTTGCTGTAGGAGCCCCAGTGAGGGCTCGTGTGGGCAGGGAAGATTCTCAGAAGTCTCAGGGGGAGGCAAACCCTGAGCCGCATGAGGCCTGTGCCCTGGTGGCTCCTCTGGGACTCACCTGAGGCACAAGTCGGGGTGCCTCTGTTTCCCTCCCCCGGAGCAACAGGGCCACACTGTACCCTCGGCCCACAGAACCCAATGTGGACTGGACACGTGCCAGCAGCTCCTGCTCTGCCTCCTGCAGGGAGACACAGGCACAATCCACTGACTCAGGTGCCCTGAGCAAAGGAGCTCTAGAGGCAGCTGGCACCCCAGGATCCAGGGGCCTGAGGGCTCCTACCCTCCTCTCATCACCCTCCCAGACCTCCTTACCTGAGCAGCATCAGGGCCCAGGACTCTGTCAAAGGTGAAGCTTTGTTCCTGTGGGCAGGGCTGGGGTCGATCGTGATATTCCCATCTTCCCCTGCACTCCCTGCCCCACTCCCCTTCCCCTCACCTGTCCCCTTCCCGCCGCCACACACACAACGCCCATCCACCTGAGTGTCTAGAGTTCCAGGCTGAAGCAAACGGAGGTTTGTGGGCCCCACCAGGAGTGTGGGGCTACTGCTGTCCTCAGGGCCTGAGAAAGGTAGACTGCATATCAGCTTTCATGAGGAAAACTGGCTCTGGGATTCCTGAGTCCTGCCCTCAAGCTTTGCCTCAGTTTTCCAACCTAAGCTGGCCTAACCCTCCCCCTCTTCCAAGAGACTCTCCTGGACTACACTTCCTCTGAAATGTGGAGGGCTTCTTACCTGATCGCCTCCCCGACTCCACTTCTACCACCACGGTCAGCATGGCATGTAGGTTGGGAGAGACCATGAGGGCCCCTCAAGGAGGCTGAGTTGCCTGGGCCAAACCAGCCCCTGCGCTCACCACCTCTCCACAGTCCACGGCCTCTATGCCTCTCAGCTTTCCCTCAATAATTCATGAATCTCATCTGAGGGCTAGGGAGGGGTGGTTCTGGACCTTGTAAACTACTAAGGGAAGTGACATTCCCTTCTCTTGTGAGAGAACACTGCCTAAGATTCTTTTATTTTTTTCCTTTTTTCCTTTTATGAAAACTTTCAAACACTGGAGAGAATAGTATAATGAACCCCCAGGTACCCAGCTTCAGAAATTACAAAATTCTGGCCAGTCTTACTTCTTTTGTTCTCCTCCCATCCCCAGCAGATTATTTGGAAGCAAATCTCAGACATCCTGGTATTTTATCCATAACTAGTTCAGTATACCACAGTTAATTTTAGAACATTTCCATCACTTCATAAGGAAATGTGGTTCCCTTTAGCTATTACCTCCCTAACCCAAACCCACTGCACCCCTAAATCCTAAGTAACCACTTATCTATTTTCTGCCTTTACAGATTAGCCAATTCTGGACATTTCATAGAAATAGAATTATATACTGTGTGGTCTTTTGTGTCTGTTTTTTTCCATTTAGCATTATATTTTCAGTGTTCATCTATGTTGTAGAATGTCTCAGTACTTCTTCCCTTTCTACCGTGGATAATGTTTCATAATAGAGTGCGGTCACCAACCGCCTGGCATTCGGCCAAGTTTCCCCATGAAGGGCATTGTCCTCCATGAGACTGCACTCACTTCTGAGATCAGTCTCAAGTTAAGGGGTCCCCAGGACTTCCTTACTCCAGCAGTCTACAGGTTTTGGTGTTCCACTGCTCCTTCAGGCTTGACAATTCACTAGAACAGCTCGCAGAACTCAAGTAAGTGCTACACTTACTGTGTCTGACACTAATTCTCTGACACCAGCGGAGTGTCCTATGATTCAATTCAACTCTGACACTAACTACTTGGAGTTAGTGTCAAGTCCCATGAGTTAAAATACAAGGTCCCCAACAAGACTGCCCTTAATTCAAATGCCAGCTGCAAGTGGGATCGCCAGGCTACTCACACGATTGTCTGACTTGGCTACAAATTCAGGGGTTTCCCATGACGCCACCCCAGATTCAGTAATTCACTTGAATGACTCACAGAACTAAAAAAAGTGCTTACTTACTATTACCTTTTTATTATAAAGGACACAAATCAATAGTCATATGAAGAAGAATAAAGGGAAAGGTTTGGAAAGGTCTTAGGTGCAGGCGCTTCTGTCCCTGTGGAGTCAGGGTTCATCACCCTCTTGGTATATCAGTGTCTTCACTAATCGGAAAACTCCCTGAGATTCATTGTCCAGAGTTTTCATTAAGGTTTCATTATGCAGGCATAATAGAGTAAATCACTGGCCACATGATTGAACTCAACTCCAGCCCCATTCCCCTCCCTGAAGTCAGAGAGAGAGACTAAGAATTCCAACCCTCTAGTCACATGGATGGTCTTCTCCATCTCATAGTCATCTAGAGGCCCTACCAAGAATCACCTTGCAGAACAGTTATTCTGGTGGCCTTGAACTGACCCAGTTCTCTCTTTTTTGCTTATAGTTCTCAAAAATAACTAGAATATTCTGTGAATGCAACATCCAATGATAAGGAGTGACTGACTGGAACAGCCTGGGCTCTGTTCCATTCCCTCCTAGAAACAGGATGTCCTTCAACACTTTAGCCCAGCATGTCATGTTACCCCTGGGGTATAAAGCCTAGGGTGGGCTGCTATCCAGGGTCCCTCAGCTGTGGTGCAATTGAAGTATGTGCAGACAAGGCTTCATCCACCTTGGTAACTTTCCTGAGCCTTGGAAGACCAGCTCAACATGAATCTTAGGCTTCTGCTGTTCTTTGCTGCCTTTCTGTAAGTAATAAATCTACTTCACGTAATTTGTGTGGGGGTGTTCTGTCTCAGCAGCCTCAGATAAGTTGGTAACCAGTGCATAATAAACCTGCCTTGCACAACTCATTAGCATAACAGGCTCCTATAATTCTAAAGATTTTTGAAGCTCTGTGCCAGGAACTGGGGATGAAGACCAGACATATTATTTATTATATCACAGGCCACCCCTAGCCTTTTCTGCAAAAGGATCATACCTGTCTGATCATCCACATTTGGTGTAGCATTTATATAACAGATACAGCAATAGCACCAACATGAATATGCCTAATATTTGGAGAAGTCAGTGTGGGGTAGGGATAGAAGGTCTTAAATCCAATTTTGCAATACATTTGGCTATCAGTTTCAGTACAGTATTATAATATTACCAACAATGACTGTATTATATCAAGTTGAGTAGATGTAATATGAAATATAAGAGTAATCAGTTTGTTATCATATTCTATGACCAAAATGTCTCCCACGGAAAGGCCATCCAGGTGTGCAGGCTTCCATTCAATCTTGTTAAGTTCCAAAAGCAGGTGTGGTCTCAGCAAAATATGGCTTCATCCTTTCAGACATCTGGTATAACCATATCATCCCTTGTTCTTGGCCTCTTTCAAAGTGTTAGCATAATATTGGATTTCCCTAATTGGGTTATTCATTCCATACCCTCCGCTATTATTCTTCCTTCTTTCATTTATACCCAAACTTTTCCACCTTTGGAAGGGAAATTAGGAGAGGCCATTGTGCTAGTCCACATTGTTGGCAACAACAGTAGTTTAGTAAGTGCCTCCCCTTCAGCCCACTCCAATTTATATAGGTTAGGGCTATATAGATACAGGACTAATGGGCTATTTTAGCCACTGGACAATACAGCAGCATTTACTGTCAACTCAAATTTTTCCAGATGGGTTGAGGGCACAACTTAACCTATAGGGTCCTTAGAAATACTGAAATAAAGATTTAAAGGTATAGTTACAATGTCTTGCCTAGGAATTAACTATGCTTCTGGCACCTGCAGATGTATCTCTAACCCTGGAACCTCTGCATCAGATGACAAAAAAGAAAGTTGAGGTGATGTGGGTAAGAATCATATAGTCATACCAGCACTCTCCCTCAACCCCTCTTCCCTAGATTGCTGAGAAAAATGGAGGAATCTCTCCACTGGGGATTCTCCCTTGGCCCCTCATGGTGCATGTGGGCATACCCTCATGAAAACATTTAAACAAGAGCTTCATAAATTTATCCCCTCCCCCATTTTATTTGATTTTTAAGTCTTATTTTCTTATTTTATTTGTTTTTTTAGAGACAGGGTCTTGTTTTGCTGCCCAGGCTGGAGTGCAGTGACATGATACCTCACTGCAGCTTTGAACTCTTGTGCTAAAGTGATCCTCCCGCCTCATCCTCCCAAAGTGCTGGGATTATAGGCATAAGCCACTGCACCCTCACCCACCTCATTTTAGACAATGAATGTTTCAATTGCTCACTCCAATTCTCTATTAAATTGCTACTCTGAGGATGACAATGCAATGTGATATGTCTGTTTGATGTGATATCTCTTTGTCCACTGTTGGACACCATGGACTGTAAAGTGTGACTCCTGGTTTGAAGAAATGTAACTTGGTGGCCCAAATTAGCACAGTATCTTTTGTTCCAATAATTTAATAGTATTTTCAGCATTTGTATCTACCACTGGGTGTGCAAAACCCAGTCCAAAGTAAGTGTCTATTCCTGGCCGGGTGCAGTGGCTCACGCCCGTAATCCCAGCACTTTGGGAGGCCGAGGCAGACGGATCACCTGAGGTCAAAAGTTTGGTACCAGCCTGGTCAACATGGTGAAACCCAGTCTCTATTAAAACTACAAAAGAATTAGTCAGGTGTGGTGGCGGGTGACTGTAACCCCAGTTACTCAGGAGGCTGAGACAGGAGAATCGCTTGAACCCAGGAGGAGGAGGTAGCAGTGAGCTGAGATCACACCACTGCACTCCAGCCTGGGTGACAGACCAAGACTCCATCTCAAAAACAAAAAACAAAAAAAACCCCAAAAAAGCCAAAGTAAGTGTCTATTCCTGTCAGAACCCATTTGTAGCCCCCCAGGGCTGCCAGCATTGGTTCAATGTAATCTATCTACCAGCTATTGTGAGGCCTTCCAACTGGGGAATGTGCCCCAGGACCACCTGCATTCTCTGTCTCTCTTGCTGGCAGACAAAACAGTTCTTGTTGGCATTTTGTACTTCAGAGGGTGCAAGAGGAATATGTCTAGATCTCTACATTGCCACAGTATTCGTAGGTCCACTCATTTCATGGACCCAGGTGGCCACCTCAAGTGAGCACACTGGGAAATTCACTCACTGGTGCCAATCACCTTCCAATCCACGCAAGTGGTTCTTCTATTAGGCATCAGTATGTCCTACTTTAATCTATCCCTCAAATTTCCACAGTGATTTTCCTAGGGGATCCCTTTAAGAAGCCAGTTTTCTATTGCTCTTCAGCCTGACCATATGACCACATCGGTATCCACCACCCATGAGTCAGTAAAAACCCAAATGTAGTGGCAAACGGAATGCAATTTAGCCTATAAGCAAAGTTGTTTTTACCTTCTTAGCCTTCCAAACAAGATGCTATACATTCACCTTGGAACTGTGATTATGAACCAAGAAGCTCTTTGCTGTTTATAGGACACTCTCCAGGTGGCAATAGAATCTGACAGCTCCAGCCAGGCGCGGTGGCTGAAACCTGTAATCCCAGCACTTCGGGAGGCCGAAGAGGGCAGATCACCTGAGGTCAGTAGTTTGAGACCAACCTGGTCAACATGGGGAAACCCCATCTCTACTAAAAATACAAAAATTAGCCGGGCATGGTGGTGCACACATGTAATCCCAGCTACTCGGGAGGCTGAGGCAGGAGAATCGCTGGAACCTGGGAGGCGGAGGTTACAGTGAGCTGAGATTGCACCACTGCACTCCAGCCTGGGTGACAGAGCTAGGCTCCATCTCAAATAAAATAAAATAAAATAAAATAAAATAAAATAATCTGGCAGCTCCTCAGGTGGTTCAAAAGTCAATTCTAGGGAGAAAAGTCTATCTGCTTGGACATATGGTGAGTATCTCCTGGCATTCCCCCAGTAGTATGTTCTGTCACAAACAACTTCCATTTTGTTGTGGAGCTCTTCTGGGCACTTCTCTCCCCATTGAATGGTTTCTCCAACATCATCCAAAATGTTATGGGTATTGTATGTTTAAGATTATTTTGTATCTTTCAGTTATAGTGGAAGTTTTACTTAATGTCTGATAGCAAATAAGTAATTTCCCTGCAAATGGGAATTCTCTGGTCCAAAGTCCCAGCAGTTATTGCTAGGTGGCACTCACAGACTTTTGCCATATGCTCCAGCCTATATTTCACACAGGGCTATTGTACAGAGAATTTGTCCCTACTGGCACTTCAGCTTCTATTTTATACTGTTTGAAATTAACAATCTGTGTGACTTGGGCCATCTTATTTGTTCCCATTTTAGCACATTCAATTAATATTGCCCATAGAGTGAATTTTTTTTTTTTAAGATGAAGTCTCACTCTGCCACCCAGGCTGAAGTGCAGTGGCGTGATCTTGGCTCACTGCAACCTCTGCCTCCCGGATTCAAGTGATTCTCCTGCCTCAGACTCCTGAGTAGAGCCCGCCACTGTGCCCGGCTAATTTTTGTATTTTTAGTAGAGACGGGGTTTCACAGTTTTGGCCAGCCTGGTCTCAAGCTCCTGACCTCATGATCCACCTGCCTCGGCCTCCCAAAGTGCTGGGATTACAGGCGTGAACCACTGGGCCCAGCCCCAAAGGGCGAATTTATGTGCCTTCTGTTTACAATACTAGGGAGGGGAAATGTTCCCCAGTCAGATACAATACCCCCATATACATTCAATATCACAATATCCCCATACTACATTCAACGAAAAGAAATGCTATACACATAAAAACTGTTCCAACATACGAATTTTAATCCAAACTTTTTTTCAACTTAGTTTCAGCCTTGCAGCCCTGACTGAAGTTTCCACTAGGACTTCACCAACAGATTTTCATTTTATAAATACTAGGTAGAGAAAGTGTGCCCCATTAAGACATAATGTTCATTCTCTTAAAACATCCATGCATAGGAGCTACAGCCACTTCACATTATCCCTTAATCCCATCCACCCTTGATTTCTATACACTTTTGTTCTAATTGTGGTCTTAGTGAGGACTCACTAGCAGGGTACTATAGTGTATGTGGCTCCTATGTTAAGGAGTCCTAGAAATGTCCCTTTTCCACCCTGACAGTTTTTCTCACTGATGTGCATAAGGCCTTGCGTCTGCAATGGTGGTGGGGGTGTGAGTAGGTGGTGGTTGTGAACCAAAGGATCCTGACCCATTTGTCATCAATCCTTGTACTGATTTGGTTTTGGACTATTGCCCCAGGTGATTCAAGGTAAAGTTTCTTGAATTCCTTCAAACAAGGTTAGATAAATCATATTTGTCCACGGCCCTTCGTGTTGGTACAACAGCAAGGCTCCCTTTGGTCCACCTCAACCTCTCAGAGTACTGCTCTAAGACCATTGTTTTGACCCCATTCATGTCAGCTTTATTCCATTTCTTTTTTTGAGACAGAGTCTCATTCTGTCACCCAGGCTGGAGTGCAGTGGCACAATCTTGGATCTATGGTAAAATAATGCTGCCTTCCATATAAGGATGACATAAAGCAGTGTTTCTCAAAGTGTATTCCCTGTGCCAACAGTCTCAGCATCTTCTGATAATTGAATTAAAAGGCAAATTCCAGGCCTCACCATACCTGTTGAATCAGAAACTGGTTTCTGTGTTTTAAGACTTCTAGGAGATTCCAATGGAGTCTAGACTTTGAGAATAGCTGTTGATGAGATTAAGTGAGTTAATAATAAGCATTAGGACAGTGCCTGGCACATGCTAAGCAGTATATTCATGAATATTTTTAAGTGAATACAGTAAAATATGGTCAACATATAGAAAGTTTAATTTAGTCAACAAGATGTTGCCCATGTATTCCCCCGATAAATAAATTCTGCTTAATTACTTGTCCAAAGGCATCAACATGGACTGCCAAACACATCATCATGTGGTTTCTGCCTTCCTTTCCTACTATTTCTATTATCCAAATACACTAGGTCTCCAACTTTTCTAGTACTCAATATGAGAATTGCTTACGCACGACTCCAAGGCATTGCCTATTCTGTTCCCTCTGCATGGAAACGTCACTCATTCCTTTTCTTCCTTTTTATAAAGAACCTCTTTTCTCTCACTTCCTGCACTTGCAATCTCCTGAATTCCTACATATCCCTCAAAAACCAGCTCCTGTGTCACTTCTGTGATGACCTCACTGCTGTCCAGTAGAGCCAGGCATTTGCTAGGCCTCAACACCTCCCTGTACATCCCACTTATAGTACTTAGAGCAGTTTATAACTGTTTACAGTTTCATTTCCTCTGTTTGAATTTATTAATTGAGGTGATATTCATGTTACATATAATTAGTCATTTTAAAGTGTAGCCGGGAGTGGTGGCTCACACCTGTAATCCCAGCACTTTCAGAGGCTGAGGCAGGTGGATCACCTGAGGTCAGGAGCTTGACACCAGTCTAACCAACATGGCCAAACCCTGTCTCTACAAAAATACAAAAAATTAGCCAGGCGTGGTGGCACACACCTGTAATCCCAGCTACTTGGGAGGCTGAGGCAGGAGAATCACTTGAACCTGGGAGGTGGAGGTTACAGCGAGCCAACATCGTACCACTGCACTCCAGCCTCTGCGATAGAGCAAAACTGTCTCTCTCTCTCACACACACACCGCACCCCCCCCAGAAAAAAAAAAAAGAAAGAAAAGAAAAAAGAAAAGAAAAATGGCCATGCATGATGGCTCATGCCTGTAATCCCAGCACTTTGAGAGGCCAAGGAGGGCAGATCACCTGAGGTCAGGAATTCAAGACTAACTTGGCCACATGGTGAAACTCCGTCTCTACTAATAATACAAAAATTAGCCAGGTGTGGTGGTGCATGCCTATAATCCAGTTACTTGGGAGACTGAGGCAGAAGAATCACTTAAACCCGGGAGGCAGAGGTTGCAGTGAGCTGAGATATTGCCATTGCACTCCAGCCTGGGCAACAGGAGTGAAATTCTGTTTCAAAAAAAAAAAAAAGGTATGATTCAGTGATATTTACTGTATTCACACTGTTGTGCAACCATCACTTCTTTCTAGTTTCAAAACTTTTCCATCATGCTCAAAACACATGCTGTACCCATTAAGTAATCACTTCCCATTCCTCCCTCTCCCCTCTCCAGGTGACCACTAAGCAGCTTTCTGTCTTTATGAATTTGCCTATTCTGGATATATTATATAAAAGAAAGCAAACAATAACAACATGTGACTTTTAGCGTTTGGTTTATTTTATTTTATTTTTATTTTTTTTGAGACAGAGCCTCACTCTATCGCCCAGGCTGGAGTGCAGTGATGTGATCTCGGCTCACTGCAACCTCCACCTGACGGGTTCAAGCGATTTTCCTGCCTCAGCCTTCCAAGTAGTTGGGATTACAGGTGCCCATCACCACACTCAGCTAATTTTTGTATTTTTAGTAGAGACAGGATTATACAATGTTGGCCAGTCTGGTCTCAAACTCTTGACCTCAGGTGATCTGCCCTCCTCGGCCTCCCAAAGTGCTGGGATTGCAAGTGTGAGCCACTGTGCCCGGCCAGTGTCTGACTTCTTTTTTTTTTTTTTTTTTTTTTGAGACGGAGTCTCACTCTGTCGCCCAGGCTGGAGTGCAGTGGCCAGATCTCAGCTCACTACAAGCTCCGCCTCCCGGGTTTACACCATTCTCCTGCCTCAGCCTCCCTCTCGAACCCAAATGTTCATCAACAGACGATGGATAAATAAATTGTGAAATGTACATTTAATGGAATATTATTCAGCAAAGAAAAAAAAAACCCGAATACTGATATATGCCACAACTTGGATGAACCTTAAACTAATGCTAAGTAAAAGAAGTCAGGGCCGGGCGCATTGGCTCAAGCCTGTAATCCCAGCACTTTGGGAGGTCGAGGCGGGTGGATCACGAGGTCAGGAGATCGAGACCATCCTGGCTAACATGGTGAAACCCCATCTCTACTAAAAATACAAAAAACTAGCCGGGCATGGTGGCGGGCGCCTATAGTCCCAGCTACTCGGAGGCTGAGGCGGGAGAATGGTGTGAACCTGGGAGGCGGAGCTTGCAGTGAGCCGAGATTGTGCCACTGCACCCCAGCCTGGGCGACACAGCAAGACTCTGTCTCAAAAAAAAAAAAAAAAAAAAGTAACAATGGTTGCACAATATTGTGAATGCAATTAATACCACTGTATTTATTATACACTTAAAAATGGCCAAAATAGCAACTTCTATTTTAAACAGTAGTCTATAAGGTTTTTTCTATTAATTTTTTTTTTTAACGTTTTTGTTAAAAACTAAGACACAAACACACACATTAGCCTCGGCCTACACAGAGTCAAGCTCATCAACATCGTTGTGTACCACCTCCACATCTTGTCCCACTAGAAGGTCTTCAGGGGCCATTAACAAGCATGGAGCTGTCATCTTCATGATAACAATGCCATCTTCTGGAATATACCCTGAAGGACATACCTGAGGCTGTTTTATGGTTAACATTTTTTTCTGTGTAAATGAAAGGAATACACTCTAAAATAACAATAAAAAGTATAGTAGGCTGGACTGGGTGGCTCACACCTATAATCCCAGCAGTTTGGGAGGCCAAGGAGGGTGGATCCCTTGAGTCCAGGAGCCCAAGACCAGTCTGGGTTACAAGGTGAAATCCCATCTCTAAAAAAATACAAAAATTAGCTGGGCATGGTGGCATGCACCTGTAGTCTCAGCTACTTGGGAGGCTGAGGTGGGAGGATCATTGGGCCTGGGAGGCAGAGGTTGCAGTGAGCTGAGATTATGCCACTGCACTCTAGCCTGGGCAACAGAGTGTGACCCTGTCTCAAAAAAATAGAGTAAATGCATAAACCGGTAACATAGTCATGTATTACCATTGTCGGGTATTATGTACAGTACATAACTGCATGTGCTGTGCTGTACTTTTATACAACTTGCAGAGCAGTAGGTTTGTTTACACCAGCATCACCACAAACACTGAGTAATGCATGCACTATGATGTTACAACAGCTACGATGTCACTGGGCATTAGGGAATTTTTTTTGTTTGTTTTTTTGAGATGGAGTTTCACTCTGTTGCCCAGGCTGGAGTGCAGTGGCAAAATCTCGGCTCACTGTAACCTCCACCTTCCGGGTTCAAGCAATTCTCCTGCCTCAGCCTCCCGAGTAGCTGGGACTACAGGCGCACGCCACCACGCCCAGTTAATTTATTTTGTATTTTAGTAGAAACAGAGTTTCACCATGTTGCCCAGGTTGGTCTCAAACTCCTGAGCTCGAGCAATCTGCCTGCCTCGGCCTCCCAAAGTGCTAGGACTACAGGCATGAGGCACCACACCTGGCTGGGCAATAGGGATTTTTCTGCTCCATTATAATCTAGTAGAACCACCCTTGTTTATACTGCTTAAGTTTAACCGAAACATTATTATGTGATGCATAACTGTGTATATATTGCCAGAATTAAAATTAAGGCAAAAGATCACAAATCAATAACTTTGCTACACCTTAAGGAACTAGAGAAAGAAGAGCAAACTAAACCACAGTGAGCAGAAGTTAGGAAATAAAAATTAGAGCATAGATAAATAAAATAAGGAATGGAAAAAATAGAAAATCCGTAAAACCAAGAGTTGGTTCTTTAAAAAGATCAACAAAATTGACAAACTTTTAGTCTGAGAAAAAAAAGAAAGTACAAATAACTAAAATCAGAAATGAAAGTACCAGCCTGGGCAACATAGACCCCATCTCTACAATTTTTTTTTGTTTATTTAGCCAGGCCTGGTGGCACACATCTGTGGTCCTAACTACTTGGGAGGCTATGGCTGGAGGAATGCTTGAGCCCAGGAGTTCAAGGCTGCACACCACTGCACTCCAGCCTGGGTGACAGAATGAGACCCTGGAAAACAACAAAAAGAGGAAAGAAAGAGAGAGAGAGAGAGAGAGAAGAAGGAAGGGAAGGAAAGGAAGGAAAGGAAGGAAGGGAAGGAGGGAGGGAGGGAAGGAAGGAACGGAAGGAAGGGAAGGAGGGAGGCAGGAAGGGAGGGAAGGAAGGGAAGGAAAGGAAGGAAGGGAAGGAGGGAGGGAGGGAGGAAGGGAAGGAGAGAAGGAGGGAAGGGGGGAAGGAGGGAAGGAGGGAAGAAGGAAGGTTAAAGTGTAACATTACTACTGACCTTACAGAAATTAAAATGATTGAAAGAAACTATTTTGAACACTGTATGCCAAAAAATTAGATAATCTAGATGAAATAGACAAATTCCTAGGACACACTTATTGCCAAAACTGCCTCAACAACATATTTATAACAAGAGATTGAATCAATAATCAAAAATCTCACAACAAAAAAAAGTTCAAGACCAGATAGCTTCACTGGTGAATTCTACCAAATATTAAAAAGACTTAACACTAATCTTACTTCAACTCTTTCAAAAAATAGAAGAGGAGGAAACTCTTTGTGTTTGTGTGTGTGTATGTGTGTTTTTTTTTTTTTTTTTTTTTTTTTTTGAGACAGAGTCTTGCTCTGTCACACAGGCTGGAGTGCAATGGCACGATCTCAGCTCACTGCAACCTCCGCCTCCTGGGTTCAAGCGATTCTCCTGCCTCAGCCTCCCAAGTAGCTGGGATTACAGGCACCCAGCACCATGCCCAGCTAATTTTTGTATTTTTAGTAGAGATGGGGTTTCACTGTGTTGGTCAGGCTGGTCTCAAACTCCTGACCTCAGGTGATCCATCCTCCTCGGCCTCCCAAAGTGCTGGGATTACAGGCATGAGCCACCACACCTGGCCTAAGGACGCCACTTTTACCACTTCTATTTACTACTGTACCAGACGTTTTAGCCAGAGAAACTCAGCAAGAAAAATAAATAAAGGCATCCAATTTGGAAAGGAAGAAGTAAAACTGTATTTGCATATGATATGATTCTATAAATAGAAAATCTCATAGAATTCACAAAAAAAAACTATTAGGGATAATAAGCAAATTAAGCAGTTTCAGACTACAAGATCAACACACAAAAATTAGTTGTTTCTATGCAATAGCAATTTAAAATCCAGAAAGGAAATTAAGAAAATAATTGCATTTACATGTTTTCAAAAAGAATAAAATCCCTTGGAATACAATTACCAAAGAGGTTAAAGCCTTATAAAATGAAAACTAGAAAACATTGCTGAAATAAATTAAAGAAGACTGAAATAAATGGAAAGACATCCCTTCAATGTTTATGCATTGGAAGACTTAATATTGACACAGAACAACTGTAAAGGATTAGAGCCCAGAAATAACTCAAACATCTATAACCAATTGATTTTTGATAAGGAAGCCAAGATTATTCAATGGAAAAAAAGAAATCTCTTCAAAAATAATGCTGAGACAACTGGATAGCTAATGTGCAAAAAAAAGAAATGACATTGGACCCTTACCTCTCTCCATATACAAAAATTAACTCAGAATAGATTAACAACCTAAATAATAGAGCTAAAGCTATGAAACTGTTAGAAGAAAACCAAGGGATTAATCTTCATGACCTCTGATTTGGCAATGAATTCTTAGATGTGACACGAAAAGCATGAGCAACAAAATTGATAAATTGGACTTCATAAAAATTTAAAACTTCAGTGCATGAAAGGACACTATCAAGAAAGTGAAAAGACAGCCTTTGAATAGGAGAAAATTATGAAAATTATATATCTAATAAAGGTCTAGTATACAGCATATATAAAGAAATTTTACAACTCAACAACAAAAAAGACAATCCAATTTTGTTTTGTTTTGTTTTATTTTATTTTATTTTATTATTATTATTTTTTGAGACGGAGGCTCGCTCTGTCGCCCAGGCTGGAGTGCTCCACTCACGGCAAGCTCTGCCTCCCAGGTTCACGCCATTCTCCTGCCTCAGCCTCCCGTGTAGCTGGGACTACAGGCGCCCGCCACCGTGCCCAGCTAATTTTGGTATTTTTAGTAGAGACGGGGTTTCACCATGTTAGCCAGGATGGTCTCGATCTCCTGACCTCGTGATCCACCCGCCTCGACCTCCCAAAGTGCTGGGATTACAGGCTTGAGCCACTGCGCCCAGCCCCATTGTTACTATTTACAATGTTGTTCATCATCCTAAACAGAAACTCTGTACCCATTATGCAATAACTCCCTATCTCCTCTCCCCCTAAAGCCTATTCACCTTTAATCTACTTACTGTCTCACTGAATTTGCCTGTTATAGATATTCAGCATAAGCGGAATCATACAATATGTGTCCTTTTGTGTCTGGCTTATTTCACTTAGCATAATGCTGTCAAGGTTTATCTATGTTGTAACATGTATCAGATGTCATTACTTTCTGTGACTAAATAATATTCCGTTGTATGTGTATACCACATTTTGTGTATTCATTTATCCACTAGTGGACACTTGAATCGTTTCCATGTTTTAGCTATAGTGTATAGTGTTGATATGAACATTTTGGTACAAAATTTTGTTTGGATATGCCTTTCCTATTATTTTGGGTATATAATGAGGAGTACAATTATTGGATTATATGATAAAATTAATTATATATTTAACTTTTTGACAAACTGCCAAACTGTTTTCCACAGTGGCTGTACCATATCACATCCCCACCAACAATTTATGAGGGATACTCCTTCTCCATCTTCTTGCCAGCACTTGTTTACATTTTGTTGTTATTGTTGTTGTTGATTAGCACTATACTCGTGAATGTGAAGTGGTAAGTGGTATCTCATTGTGGCTTTTCTTTTTTTCTTTGTTTCTTTTTTTTTTTTTTTTTTTAGACAGCTACCTGTTTCAAACATTGCCACAATGTTTGAAAATGTTTCAAACATTGCCACAGTGTTTGAAAATGTCTCGCTTTGTTGCCCAGGCTGGAGTACAGTGGCACAATTTCTCAATCTTGGTTCACTGCAATCCCTGCTTCCCATGTTCAAGCAATTCTCCTGCCTCAGCCTCCCAAGTAGCTGGGATTACAGGCACCCACCAACAGGCCCGACTAATTTTTGTATTTTTAGTAAATACAGGGTTTCGCTATGTTGGCCAGGTTGGTCTCGAACTCCTGACCTCAAATGATCTGCCCGCCTCAGCCTCCCAAAGTGCTGGGATTACATACGTGAGCCACTGCCCCCAGGCTGTTGTTGTATTTTGGTTTGCATTACCTTAATGGCCAATGATTTTGACCATCTTTTCTTATGTTTGCTAGCCATTTCTATAATTTCTTTGTGGCAATGTTTAGTCAAGTTCTTTGCCCAGGTTTTAATTTGGCTGTTTGTTTTTGGCATTTTACTAGTGAATAATAATATTAAGCATCTTTTCGTGTACTTTCAGGTATTTGTGTACCTTTTCCCTTTTTTTTACTTGATTTGGTTGCCTTTTTGTTGCTGAGTTGTAAGAATCCTATATATACTCTGGGTAGTAAACCATTACCAGGCATATACTTTGCAACACTTTCTCCCATTTTGTAGGTTGTCTTTTCACTTTATTTGGTAATGCCTTTTGATGCACAAAAGCTTTTAATTTTGTTGAAGTCCAGTTTATTATTATTTTATTATTTATTTTGTTGCTCAGGCTTTTGGAGTCATATCTAATAATCCACTGCTAAATCAGAGGCCACAAAGATTAATTCCTGTGTTTTCTTCTAAGAGCTTTATGGTTTTGGTTCTTACACTTAGGTAATCAATTAATGTGGAATTAATTTTTGTATATGATTTGAGGTAAGGGTCCAACTTCATGCATCTGCATATGGATATCCAGGTGTCCCTTTGCCATTAGTTGAAACTAGTGTTTCCTTGTTGGATGTTCTTGACACCCTTGTCAAAATCAGTTTCCCATAGACACATGAGTTTATTTCTGAACTCTCACTTCTATTCCATTGATCTCTCTGCTTATCCTTATGCTACTACCACACTGTCTTAGTTACTGTTGCTTTGCAATAATGTTTTGAAATCAGGAAAAGCGAATCCTCCAACTTTGCCCTTCTTTTACAAAGTTGTTTTGTCTATTCTGCACCCACTGAACTTCTATATAAACTTTACAATTAGCTTGTCAATTTCTATAAAGAAACCAGCTAGGATTCTTATAAGACTTTCATCGAGATTTTAAAGTAGCAGCCACGGTTCTGTGCCACCCCATGACTAGGGTCTCAGCAAGGGCCCAGGTAATGACAGGGTAAGGAGAAAGCCCAGGCTCAGTCGCCACCACAATGGGCACCTCATCAAGCACACTGAATTTGTGTGGACCTGGCCTGAGAGGGGTATGGCTTTGCCCCAAACAAGTGGCATGCCATGGAGTTGCTTGAGGTTTCTAAAGACAAATAGGCCCTCAAGTTCATCAGGAAAAGGGTAGGGACACACATCTGTGCCAACAGGAAGCAAAAGAAGCTAAGCAACATCCTGGCCGCCATGAGGAAAGCACCCGCCCACAAGGAATGAGCCACCCTCCCCTTTGAGCATAATAAAAGCTTTATTTTTTTTATGGAACCTGTGGTCCTCCTCAGCAGCCTCCCTGGCATTGGGAGGGAGGGGACGTCCAGTCTGTCCATCTGTTTGGGACCCACCCCCAGGCAGCACCACACCCTGTCCTGCATCCAAGCCCCTACCTGGGGCATGGGGCAACAGGCATAGAAGCAAGTACTGGAAATGATTTCTAATCACAATCAAATATCTCATACACACCAGAAAAAAAAAAGAATTTCATTGAATCTGTAATTAGTGAATTAGGGGAGAATTGTCATCTTGACAATCATAAGATCTATGAGCATGGGATATTATTCCATTTACTTAAATCTTCAATTCCTTTCAACATTTTGTAGTTTTAAGAGTGTAAGTCAGCTCTGCTCTTGTTTTGTTATGTTTATTCCTAAACATTTTATTATTTTTGCTGCTATTGCAAGTGAAATTTTTTTCTTTTTTCTGTTTTTGAGACAGGGTCTCACTGTCACCCAGGCTGGAATGCAGTAGTAATATCATAGCTCACTGCAACCTCAAGCCCCAGGGCTCAAGTGAGCCTCCCACCTCAGCCTCCCAAGTAACTGGGACTACAGGTGCAAGCTACCACGCCTGGCTAATTTTTTTTTCAAGTTTTGGTAGGAACAGGTGGGAGTGGTGGCTCACACCTGTAATCCTAGCACTTTGGGAGGCCGAGGTGGGCGGATTGCCTGAGCTCAGGAGTTTGAGACCAACCTGGGGAACATGGTGAAATCCCGTTTCTACTAAAATCCAAAAAAAAAAAAAAAAAGCCAGGTGTGGCAGCTTGTGCCTGTAGTCCTAGCTACTCAGGAGGCTGAGGCAGGAGAATTGCTTGAACCCAGGAGGTGGAGGTTGCAGTGAGCTGAGATCACGCTACTCCCCTCCAGCCTGGTGATAGAGTGAGACTCTGTCTCAAACAAGCAAACAAAAAGTTTTAGTAGGAACAATGGTCTCCTTATGTTGCCTAGGCTGGTCATGAACTTCAAGGCTCAAGCACTTCTCCTGCCTCAGCCACCCAAAATGTGGGATTACAGGCATGAGCTACCACACCTGCCCAGAATTGTTTACTTAATTTAATTTTCAGAATGTGCATTCTGAGTGTATTGACATACAATAGATTTTTGTATATGGATTTTGTATTTTGCAATCTTGCTGAACTTGCTGATTAGTTTTCATGTATTTTAGTGAATCACTAGGAGTTTTTAATATATGTGATTATATAATCTGTGAATTGACATAATTTTACTTCCTACTTTTCAACCTGGATGCCATTTATTTCTTTTACTTGGCTAATTTTCATGGCAAGAACTTCTAGTACAATGTTGAATAGAGGTGGTGAGAATATACATCCTTGTTGCTGATCTTAAGGCAAAAGCAGTCTTTTACTATTAAGTATGAAATAAACTGATTTTTTTTTTTTTTTGCAGATGTCCTTTACCATGCAAGAAAGTTCCCTTCCTTCCTTTTGTTGAGTGTTTTTTCGTGAGAGGTGTTGAATTTTGTCAAATGCTTCTTCTGCATTTATTTAAATAATCACGTGGTTTTTTTATTTCTAATTCTATTTTTCTGATGTATTACATTAATTTTCAGACATTAAACCTGTAAGAATTAAAGAAAGAGGAAAGAAACACGAAAGTCAGCTCAACAAAGACAGGTTTATTTTAGAGAATAAACCTGAGAGGGGCTTCTGACCAAGTTAGGTCAGAGTCACTCTCTCTTACAGACTTAGAGCTTTTAAGGGTTTGAGGCAGGAGAGTTTATCACAGGCTCAGAATGTTTCTGTGTCTCTTTGTCTTGCTTATCTGGGAGGGAGACTTTTGTGTCTGTTCCCATGCATCTTCCTGCAGTTACAGGCATGCTTCCCTTCGCTCCCACCACCCCCAGTCTGCTTTTAGTTTCCCTATCTTAGTGCACCTAAAGGGAAAGGAGTGTGCTTATTAGGGTCCACTGTTTTACTGGGACCTATTGTATGAGTGTGAAGTTTGGTGGTTACCCAAGAGATTTTCCCCCTCCCTCTGTGCCTGAGCTGTCTTGTCTGTGTTTTACTGTCTGCACTTTGTGGCTGGTTGTTGTTAGAATAGAAATGATTTCCTTGAAGTGCATGAGGTTAGAAAAGGAGTTGGAACTTAAAGTGGCAGTGTTTGTCCAAGATGACAGTGCTCCTGCTCTGTCAAAACCATCCTTGCACTCCTGGCATAAATCCTGATTGGTCATGGTGCATAATTATTTTTATATGTTGCTGGATTTGGTTTATTAGTGTTTTGTTGATGATTCTTGTATCCATACTAATAAGACATATTGGTCTGTAGTTTTCTCTCCTTGTGATGTCTTTTCAACCACTCTTTATTAAACTTAACCAAAGATCAGACCTATCATACACAATATCATATGTAAAAAAGAATAAGCAATTTTTAGATAGCCTAAAAGATTCAAGTCAGTGTTCAATTTCTTCCACTACATGTGATTTTAAATGTTTTATAATGAGCCTCCCACGATCTGGTAAACGAGGGGCTCTGAGCATTAGAAGAAGTGAGGTTTGTGTTGGAGAAAAGAAGACTGGATGGGAGAGAGCAAGTTTTTTCTTGAGAGCAAAACTCTTGACTTAGTGTAGAACAACAACAACGAAAAAACACACTAATGTCTGTTTGGTTCCAGATGACAAAGCAGGAGCAAAAGAGGAAGTTTATAGGGAAACTGATTTGGGATCAGAAAAGGAAGTCCTGCAACCAAAACATTCCACTGTTTCAGCATAAAGTCTGTCACCTCACACCAAATATCCAACCACAAAGTGCCATGTAGGAGTAGAGCCCTTGCATCTCTCAGTCCATTTCCCCCTGTTTGCCTCACTTCCTTCCCTGTTTAGGGCACATTATTCAGCCTTGCTTTATTAACACAACTTGCCCAACCTTTGGGCCTCTCTGAGAATGCCCTGCACCCCGACCTCTGATCTTGGTTGAATGAATTCTGTTCCCAGACTGCTGGACAAAGTTGGAAACAAAAAATCACAATCCTTGAGACTGGGACCATGACACATAGTTTATGGTCTTCAAACTCAGTTGAGCAAATATTTTTACTTGACTTTAGTGAAGTAAAATACTATTCACTGTTTCCTCACTTTCCTTTTGGTCCACTCCTCAGCCCACTCTTCAATCAGTCAAATCGGTGAAGATTTATGGAACACTTGCCATGTGCCAGGCACTGCTTTAGAGGCTGGAGATACAAAACTGAACAAGAGCAACACAATCTCTGGTCTCATGGAACTTTCAACCCAATAAAGACACAAATAAAGAAGACAATTTCTGATAGAGATAAATGCTGTGAAGAAAATCATGCATGATGTTAGGATAGAAATGATGGCAGGACGGGGCCAGGCACAGTGGTTCACACCTGTAATCCCAGCACTTTGGAAGGCGGAGGCAGGCCATTCACAAAGTCAAGAGATCGAGACCATCCTGGCCAACAGGGTGAAACCCTGTCTCTACTAAAAATACAAAAATTAGCTGGGTGTGGTGGCACGCACCTGTAGTCCCAGCTACTTGGGAGGCTGAAGCAGGAAAATCGCTTGAACCTGAGAGACAGAGATTGCAGTGAGCCGAGATCATGCCACTGTACTCCAGCCTGGTGACAGAGTGAGACTCCATCTAAAAAAAAAAGAAAAGAAAAGAAAAGAAAAAAATGATGGCAGGAGGAGTTCCTTTCAGATGGGGTGACATCTGAGTTGAATTCTAAACAGTGAGCCACACCTACCCATCAGCATCTTTGCCCAGAAACTTTGTCTTCCAGCAGAGTGAGACTACAAATTGACTGTTTCGGTTTTTACGCTAAAGCCAATCCCTCCACTGGTGAACTAGGTACCAGTGCCTTTTATCTACTCAAGAACATTGCTCCAGCAGGACTCCCTTTTCTCCTGTCTCATCAAATTTTCCCTCTACTGTTTCTATCTTCACACAATCATGCTATTTCTCTTATTATTATTATTTTTAAATACAAATGTGCCCAGCTGGAGCACAGTGGTGCAGTCATAGTTCATTGCTCATTGTAACGTCAAATTCCTGGCCTTAAGCAATCCTCCCATCTCAGCCTCCCAAAGCACAGGGATTACAGGCATGAGCCACTGCACCAGGCTCATCTCTCTTTTTTTTTTTTTTTTTTGAGATGGAATCTTGCTTTGTTGACCAGGCTGGAGTGCAGTGGCATGGTCTCGGCTCACTGCAACCTCCACCTCCTGGGTTCATGCCATTCTCCGGCCTCAGCCTCCTGAGTATCTGGGACTACAGGCGCCCACCACCACGCCCAGCTAATTTTTTGTATTTTTAGTAGTGACAGGGTTTCACCATGTTAGCCAGGATGGTCTCGATCTCCTGACCTTGTGATCCGCCCACCTTGGCCTCCCAAAGTGCTAAGATTACAGGCGTGAGCCACCACGTCCGGCCATCTCTCATCTTAAAAAACAACAAATGCGGTCAGGCACAGTAGCTCATGCCTGTAATCCTAGCACTTTGGGAGGTTGAGACGGGCAGATCACCTGAGGTCAGGAGTTCGAGACCAGCCTGACCAACATGGAGAAACTCCATCTCTACTAAAAATACAAAATTAGCTGGGCGTGGTGGTAGGTGCCTGTAATCCCAGCTACTTGGGAGGCTGAGGCAGGAGAATTGCTTGAACCCAGGAGGCAGAAGTTGCAGTGAGCCGAGATCAAACCATTGTACTCCAGCCTGGGTGGGCAACAAGAGCGAAACTCCATCTTAAAAAACAACAACAACAACAAACGTAACAGCATACTCACTGGTGAGAAACTGAAAGCTTTCCCTCTAAGATCATGAGCAAGGGAAGTTCCTTCCTTCCTTCCTTCTTCCTTCCTTCCTTCCTTTTTTCCATCAGTCTTCCTTCCTTCCTTCTTTCCGTCAGCCTGCCTGCCTTCCTTCCTTCCTTCCTTCCTTCCTTCCTTTCTTCCCTCTTTCCTTTCTCTCTCTCTCTTTCTTTCTTTCTTTCAACAGAGTCTCACTCTGTCGCCCAGGTTGGAGTGCAGTTGCACGATCTTGGCTCACTGCAGCTCAGTCTCCTAGGTTCACACCATTCTCCTGCCTCAGCCTCCCGAGTAGCTGGGATTACAGGTACCTGCCACCACTCCCGGCTAATGTTTTGTATTTTTGTAGAGACAGGGTTTCACCATGTTAGCCAGGATGGTCTTGAACTCCTGCCCACCTCAGCCTCCCAAAGTGCTGGGATTACAGGCGTGAGCCACCTCGCCCACTGGGAAGTACTTTCAATACTTCTATTTAGCATAGCACTGTAAGTCCTAGCCAGAGCAATTGGGCAGGAAAAAGAAATAAAAGGCATCCAAATTGAAAAAGAAGAAGTAACATTATCTCCAGTCGTAAATGACATGATCTTATATGTAGAAACCCCTAAACATTCCAAAAAGCCTGTTATAACTAATAAACAAATTTAGTAAAGTAGCAGGATACAAAATCAACACAGAAAAATCACTGTTTCTATATACTAACCATGAACAATCTGAAAAGGATATTAAGAAAACAGTTTCACTTACAATAGCATGAAAAAGAATAATAAAATACTTGGGAATAAACTTCACCAAGGAGGCAAAAGACTTGTACAATGAAAACTACAAAATTCTCAGAGAAATTAAAGATACAAATAAATAGAAAATTAATCCATGTTCATTGGTAGTCTTTTTTTTTTTTTTTTTTTTTTTTTGAGATGGAATCTTGCTCTGTCGCCCAGGCTGGAGTGCAGTGGCCGGATCACAGCTCACTGCAAACTCCGCCTCCCGGGTCTACGCCATTCTCCTGCCTCAGCCTCCCGAGTAGCTGGGACTACAGGTGCCCGCCACCTCGCCCGGCTAGTTTTTTGTATTTTTAGTAGAGATGGGGTTTCACCGTGTTAGCCAGGCTGGTCTCGATCTCCTGACCTCGTGATTCGCCCGTCTCGGCCTCCCAAAGTGCTGGGATTACAGGCTTGAGCCACCGTGCCTGGCCTCATTGGTAGTCTTAATATTTTTATGATAGCAACACTTTCTAAAGTGATCTACAGATATAATGCATTTCTTAGCAAAATGCAATGGCTTTTTTTTTTTCAGAAATGGAAAAATTCACTTCAAAATATGGACCCTCAAGGGATCCTGAATGACCAAAATAATCTTGGGGAAAAAAAGAACGAAGTTGGAGATCTCATGCATCCTGATTTCAAAACTTATTACTAAGTTGCAGTAATCAAAACAGTGTGGTACTAGCATAAAGACAGACACATAGACCAAGGAATAGAATAGAAAGTTCAGAAATAAGCCCTCACATATATGGTCAAATGATTGTGACAAAGGTGCCAAGGCTATTCAATAGATAAAAGGAGGTCTTTTCATACAATGGCACTGGGGAAAATGGATATTCACATGCAAAAGAATGAAGTTGGATCTTTACTTTATACCTTATATAAAAATTAAAAATTGATCAAGTTGCTACAAGAGCAAAAATTATAAAACTCTTAGAAGAAAACATAAGGCCGGGCACAGTGGCTCACGTGTGCAATACCAGCACTTTGGGAGGCTGAGGCAGGTGGATCACGAGGTCAGGAGTTTGAGACCAGCCTGGCCAACATGGCGAAACCCTGTCTCTAGTAAAAATACACAAAATTAGCTGGGCCTTGTGGCAGGCACCTGTAATCCCAGCTACTCAGGAGGCTGAGGCAGGAGAATCGCTTAAACCTGGGAGGCGGAGGTTGCAATGAGCTGAAATTGTGCCATTGCACTCCAGCCTGGGCAACAAGAGTGAAACTCTGTCTTAAGAAAAAAAAAAAAAAGGATAGTCAACCTGTATAACATATCAATCCTCAACAATATCTGCTCCCTTTTTTTTTTTTCTGAGACAGAGTCTCGCTCTGTAGCCCAGGCTGGAGTGCAGTGGCACCATTTTGGCTTACTGCAACCTCTGCCTCCCAGGTTTGAGTGAGCGGTTCTCCTGCCTCAGCGTCCTGAGTAGCTGGAATTACAGGCACATGCCACCACACCCAGCTAATTTTTGTATTTTTAGTAGAGACAAGGTTTCACCATGTTGGCCAGGATGGTCTCAATCTCTTGACCTCATGATCCGCCCACCTCAGCCTCCCAAAGTGCTGGGATTACAGGCGTGAGCCACCGCACCTGGCCCAGATAATATTACTCTTTTTTTCTTTTTTTTTCTTTTTTTTTGAGGCAGAGTCTCGCTCTGTGGCAGGCTGGAGTGCAGTCGCGCGATCTGGGCTCACTGCAAGCTCCGCCCCCGGGTTCACGCCATTCTCCTGCCTCAGCCTCCCGATTAGCTGGGACTACAGGCGTCCGCCACCACACCCGGCTCATTTTTTGTATTTTTTTTTTAGTAGAGATGGGGTTTTACCGTGTTAGCCAGGATGGTTATTACTCTTAATTTTTTTTTTTTTTTTTTTTGCAATGGGATATTTTACATCTCCACTACTGCCTTAGTCAGCTCAGGCTACCATAACAAAATATCATAGACTGGTGGCTTAACCAACAGAAATTTATATATATTCTCACAGTTATTTCTCACACATAAAAAACTGTCTTTTAGTGTTTTCACCTCCCTCCCCCAGCCACTGGATTGGAATTCCCTAAGGGCATGGATGTTTCTGATTCATCTTTGTATTCCAGGCTTTAGCACAAGGCCTGAGGTGAAATGGGGTTCTGTAACCATTTGATGAAGTGTAATCAGAGCTATTCAAGGGGGGGAAAGAAACTGCCTTGAGATGATTAATTATCTGATACTTGAAATCTCCCAACTGGCTGGTTGAAGGCCCCTTGGGGACATTCCAGTGAGTGTCCAGCTAATTGAACTGTTTTCTGACACAGTTTGAGTCTGGTTCTGGTAATGTCTGTAACTCTTTTATCAATGTTAATTTCCATTCCCCATTCAGATCTGTGTAGCTCTGGACATTGGCCAGAGGCAAGTGCTGGGCCTATATACCTCCTCCCACCTCTCTCCCATGTTCCCTGAGAGGCAGGCATCTAGCTTTCTAAAAGGATGTGGCTGCCTCCTTATTGAAATGAAGAAGGGACTCAGAAGAAACAGCACCTCTTGATGGCTGATACCCTAGGTCTCTGAGCTAATGTGGACTAGAGGACACATCCTGTTTATTCTGAAGTTTTGAAGAGTCTGAGATGCTATCCTACTTGCCAATCAGAGTCAGCCTGAAAAGGTTATCTACATATGTACTAACAGAACACAGGATCTCTAATTCAGAGACCGACTGCATCTTGCGTCAGTTCCCCAGGCCCAAATTCCCCATTATGTCGGGGAGTGACACAGTGAAAGCCTCTGGGTGTAGAGAGGTTTACAAGAGAGGAACCCTAATATTATGAAACTCAGAGCTTGTGCAGGATAGGAGGCTGTCCCTATTCCTTGAGTGGTAAGGGAGACAAACAGAGAGGGAGAGGGAGGGTGTGTGTGTGTGTGTGTGTGTGAGAGAGAGAGAGAGAGACAGAGAGAGAGAACAAGGAAATAAGCAAATGGTTGTGGGTTTTATTACCTTTGAAAGGGAGCAGTTGGTTCTTGGGAAGTGCATAGGAGAGGAAATATTTTGTATCTTCCAAATATCATTCAAATATCTTTTAATCCAGATGCCGATAATCTGCTCAGAAAGCCCTGACTGCACACTCATTGTTTCTCCCATGTAGCCCTAGCCAGGAGTCCTTTCCTGGCTCCTTCTATCCCCGCAGTTCTTTTCTTGGGGAGGACAGGTAGGGTTTCTTAGGGAGTTAGGATGAAGAAAGCCTAAGTGTGATGAATTCCCCATCCAGCACTGTGCCCAGCACATAGCAGACATCCAATAAAGGTCTGTTAAATGAATGACAAGGACCCATTGTTTAAGATTTTAATAAAGATGGGGCAAAGGGTTGAGCTGGTCGAAAAGTCCTCAACGTCCTGACGGGACGCCCCTGAAGCCAAGGCAGTTTGAGCCCATTCATTATTCTCTCCTGGATCTTAGGCAAAGCCCCGGGCCCCTTGGAGCAGCACCAGGGTTCCCGACACCCCCACCGACAGGGTCGAACGTGCACAGGCTGGGACCACGCCGGAGTTCATTGAGCCCTCTTGGGGGAGGGCAGTTCCAGGGACCAGGAAGGGATTTCCGTCCAGTGCCAGGTTATCCACCTGGGGCAGCTCGTCAGGCCGCGGCCTCCTGTTCAGTCTGTTGCAGCTGAGATCGAGCACTCTGAGCTTGGCCGGCAGTCCTTTAGGCACCTGTTCCAGCCCAGCGAACGACAGATTGAGGGAGTTTAGGGCGCTGGACCACATACATCTCGGAGCGCTAGGGTTTGCGGTGGCGCGTAGCGAGTTGTGGCTGAGGTCTAGGCTGTGGGGCTGCACACCTGCCGCCGCCAGTGCAGCGCACACGCCTGTGGGCGTCTCCATTCCTGTGTTGCGCAGCGCTAGATTCTGGAGGGCCGGGAACTTGTGGGGACAGAGAGCCGCGATCAGTCCGCGTTCGCCCAGTCCAGGATTGTCAGACAGGTCTAGGCTGGTGAGGGCCGGGAAAGCGCGAACCTGTTCGCAGGAAAAGGCAGGCGAGTGTGCTTGGGCAATGCTCAGTACCTTGAGGCCGGGCTTGAGCCACTGCTGCAGCTCGGCGAGCCAGGAACGCCCTGTCGCCCACGACACGTTGTGTAGGCGCAAGCTGGAGAGTGCAAGCCCTGTGGCTTCCAGAGGCAGGGGAGGCATGGTGCCGGTTATCTCTAGGTCCTCGAGCGTCAGTTCCTGGAGGCGGGAGTACGCTAGTACACGCAAGGCGCCTACCAGTAGCTGAGCAGGAACCTGTGCGGCTCCTACTGTGAGCCGCCGCACGCGGAGAGCCTTGATCGTGTCAGCATACTGCCGCGGGTCGGCGTCGGGATCGACGCGCGTTAGAAACGGCTCTAGGCTGAGACCGCCGACACGGATCTCCACCTCGACTGCAGAAACACACTGGAAGGCTTCGGACCAGTCGGGATGAGGTTCGGAGAAGTTGCAGACGCAGCGGAAATCTTCATCGTCCAGCTCACAAGGTTCTGGCGTGGTCGCAGAGACGTGCACCAGCGGCAGCAGCAGCAGCAACAAGCAGGATGCGCGCTCCTGGGGAGAGAGCACAGGTCTAGGAGGCCCCATCCGACCCCTGTGGCTCCCGAGTGGCACACGTTCGACCCCAAGACCCTACACTCACCATGGTCGATAAGTCTTCCCAGCCTCTGAGCTCCGGACAGGCTCTGGAAGGGCTCTAGCTTCTTTCCTAAACAGCGGCACCCGCCAGCTTCCAGGCTTCACACTTGTGAACTTGTGAATACTTGTGAACTGTCTCTAAGAGTTTACGTAATCCTGGGATGTCATTCAGTTCCCTCCTCTGTGAACCCTGATCACCTCCCCACCTCTCTTCCTCCCAGCCAGCCCCCTTCCTTTCTTGGAAATATAGCAGTGAAGGATGTTTCAGGGAGGGGAGCCCTAACAGGAAGGATTCTGCAGGGCATCTAGGGTTCTGTGTCTCCTGGCAGTGTCCTGATGACTCAAGCGCCCCAGGCGGTGAATGCCCTGATGACTTAGGCGCCTAAGGCGTCTCTGGTGGGTATGGGAAAAAGATGATCCTCAGTGCCTTAGGCCAGTACCATACTCTGCACTATGCAAACCCCCAAACCACCACGTTATATCCCAGAGACTCTACTTGATTCGTTTCTTTGACTTCTTCCTTGTCTTGGTTTATGTTGATCTCCCGCCACCCAAATCCAAGTCCCTGATTATCCTCAGATATTTAACTGGATGTTTTGTGGAAGAGATTGTGAACCTCATCTGTTGGCACCAAGGGATGGAATTAGGTTCAAGAAAAGGAAGTTGCTCTGAAGACAAATTCCCCCTTCCTTTTTTTTCCTTGCTCCTTTGATTAAGTAATAACTTTCTTAAAAGTGGAGATGTTTAACAGAGACACATTGGCCAAGTCGCTCGGTCACTTACAGTATCCATTTTCTGTCCTGAATTGTGAAGCAAGGTATTTTGAACCAGTTTTCCCACTTGCACCTTGCTCTCTCCTGCCCTCCTCTCAGTACAATCTCTGTGCCCTAGGAAGGAAGGGATGGGACTATGTTGAATGAGGATTAATTAGTAACTCACCAGTTTTGCAAAAAACAAACAAAAACAGAAAACAAAACAAAACGAAAAAGCAGCAAATGTCCCAGAGGATAAGGAGCTATGTAGTTACAACAGCCCTCACAGGTCCACATCCCTAGACCTCTGGGGAAAGAACTATATGAAAGTCTTTTTTTTTTTTTTTTTTAGACCGAGTTTTGCTGTGTTGCCCAGGCTGGAGTGCAGTGGTGTGATCTTGGTTCTCTGCAACCTCTGCCTCCCAGGTTCAAGCGATTCTCTTGCCTCAGATTCCCAAGTAGCTGGGATTACAGGAGCCCACCACCACGCCCAACTAATTATTGTAGTTTTAGGAGAGACAGGGTTTCACTCTGTTGGCCAGGCACTCCTGACCTCAGGTGATTTGCCCACCTTGGCCTCTCAAAGTGCTGGGATTACAGATGAGAGCCACTACATTTGGCCTGAATGTCTTTTTTATTTTTATTTTATTTGTATTTGTATTCTTATTATTTATTTATTTTTAATTTATTTTTAATTTTTGAGACGGAGTTTCGCTCTTGTTGCCCAGGCTGGAGTGCAATGGCACAATCTCGGCTCACTGCAATCTCCGCCTCCCGGGTTCCAGCAATTCTCCTGCCTCAGCTTCCTGAGCAGCTGGAATTACAGGGATGCGCCACTACCCCTGGCTAATTTTGTATTTTTAATAGAGATGGGGTTTCTCCATGTTGGTCAGGCTGGTCTCGAACTCCCGACCTCAAGTGATCCACCCGCCTCAGCCTCTCAAAGTGCTGGGATTACAGGTGTGAGCCACCGTGCCTGACCGAAAGTCTTTTTTAAATTCCCACTTCCTCTTTAATTGAGAAGTAGCTGCAGATTTGTCCCCAGTCCAAACAAGAAGGCTCATCACTGCCCCCTGTGGGTCCTGTTGGGCATACCCCAATGCACTGGGCCATGCCCTGGTGCCATGCCAGGCCTCTGTGATATCCCTGAAGACCAAGATGTGAGTATATCTGACTTGAAGTCAGCCAGTCTTGGAATCCCAGCTTTACCACTGAGGTTGTGAGACTTGGGCCTCCCTTTTGTGAAACGGAGATGATAGTATTACCTGTTTGTGAGTAAAGTCTTTGGCACAGAACCACATCTTTTCAGTGTAGTCCTGATGACTAGTCTTCTTTCTCAGAGTCTGCATTCAGAGAACTCAGGCCCCTGAAGTCTGACACCTCATCATCTTAGGGGTGGGGAGGTGCAAGTTAAGAGGAGCAGTGATGGTTCTGCAAAGATCTCCAACTCACAGCTTGATTCTACAAATATCTACCATTTGTCTACCGAGTACTAGGGTTGGTAGAAAGCCCTGGGATGCAGACATAACCAAGACAATCCCTGAAGTGCTCCAGGAGGTGGGTAGAGCAAACATGAACCCAGAACTTCAGTCCATAGTGGAGAGGGCTCTTACAGAAGGCTTGTGTTGTTGGGGGAGGAGGGCGGAGGTGGGGAGGAACATGGTCTGGAGAAAGGAACAGCCAGTCCTGTACAAGACAGGACCTGGGGCTGGTTCTTACAGGGTTAACAGTGTTGCCAGACAGGTAGATACAGAAAGGCAGTTTGGGCAGCTGTAGCTGTCTGAGCAGACACTGGGCAGAATATAGCTTTTGGCTGGGAACTTGTTTCATCTTCCCCACCTGGAGTAAGTGTGGGTTTAGTTGTAGTTGTTGTTGTTGTTTTCTTTTTTTTTTTTTTTTTTTTTTTGAGATGGAGTTTCACTCTTGTTGCCCAGGCTGGAGTGCAATGACGCAATCTTAGCTCACCGCAACCTCCACCTCCTGGGTTCAAGCGATTCTCCTGCCTCAGTCTCCCGAGTAGCTGGGATTACAAGCATGTGCCACCACACCTGGTTAATTTTGCATTTTTAGTAGAGATGGGGTTTCACCATGTTGGTCAGGTTGGTCTCGAACTTCTGACCTCAGGTGATCCACCCGCCTCCGTCTCCCAAAGTGCTGGGATTATAGGCATGAGCCACCTTGCCCGGCCAAGTGTGGGTTTTAGAAGCCAGCCTGGGTTAAGTGCAGTGGCTCATGCCTGTAATTCTAGCACTTTGGGAGGCCAAGCTGAAAGGATCATTTAAGGCTGAGCTCCAGGCTGTGATAAGCCATGATTGCACCACTGCACTGCAGCCTGGGCAACAGAGCAAGACCCTGGCTCAAAATAATAAATAAATAAATAAATAAATAAAAAGTTTTTCTTGGAGAAATAAGAAAATAAAAATTTTTTAATTAAATTTTTTTAAAAATTGAAAAATTAAAAAAAGAAGCCAGACAGTTGCATGAGGAAGGGGTCAAGATCCAGGCCCTGTCCCTGGCCAGAGCATGGTGCACAGCAGGTGCTCAATAAATAGCTGTCCAGGGGATGGATGGATGGATACTGGGAGAGAAGATATTAAGGATAGAATGATGGTCTGTAGATATTTTAACGTGCTGTTTTGTGGAAGAGATTGCAGACTTCATTGATTAATTCCAAGGGGTAGAATTAAGGTCAAGGGAAAGAAGTTGGTTTTAAGAATAACTTTTTTCCTAGATTTGTGCTTAATTGAACCTTTGCCTAAGTTATATAGCTTTTTAAAAATTAGAGGTTTCCTGTAAAAATTCTTAGGTGCCACCAGGACCCTAATCTGGAGCTGCCAAGGGGGTCTGGGAGGAGACAACATCAAATAATTACACTATAACTTAATGATAGCTGTGAAAAGGGTTATGAAGAAGCTGGGTCATTGGTACAATGGTTCTGAGTATGTGACACTGGACTTGAGATGTTGAGAATGTTGTTAAGGGAAGGATGCTTCTCCTTAGGGAGAAGAGGTAAGGGTGCAGGCAGAGAAAACAACTTGTGCAAGAGCCTCCCCCAAGAGTGGGAGTGGGGAGGAGAAAAAGAGCAGGGCTTGTTAACAAAGAGAAGGTCCCAGAAGAGGTGAGTCCAGATTGGAGAGGTATGCAGGGGTTAGACCATGTAGAGCTAAGTTGGCCACAATTCCAATTTTGAGTGTGAGGAACATGGTTTTTTATTCACTAGTGTTTCCTTAGTGCCTAGTAGACTAGTGGCGCTCAACATTTGGTGAAAGATTTTATCCTAAAAATTATGGGAACTCAGTTTTATGCAGAGAAGTGAAGTAATGATATTTTTCTCATTTTCATCATATATAAAATGAGAATAATGGTCATTGTGGTGAACATTCTGTAAAACAAAAATAAAATTCTAAGCCCCCCCCCAACCCCCACCATCTGAATGGACTTCCTCTTCAGCCAGGGCTCTTTTAAAATTTAACAGAGTGACTGTTTCAAGGCATGACGGGAAGTGGGAGTTGAACATGCCTCATTATACCTCTCCAGCGTTAACATCAACACAGACTTTAAATTTGATAAGAAACATTTTACAACCCATTCTCTCTGAAGCCTAGGATTTGAAGGTTTCCTCTGCAAATAGGAACTTGGGTCTCCACAATCCTTCATCTTAACCCAGACATTCCTTTCTATTGATCTCAGGTCTTTAGAGAAACTCAACCAATTGTCAACCAGAAAAATTTAAAACCTACCTATAAGCTGGAAGCCCCCCCACCGCCTCACTTTGAGTTGTCCCGCCTTTGTGTTGTCCCACAAACCAATGTCTTTCTTTCTTTCTCTCCCTCCCATCCCCTCCCTTCCCTTCCTTCTTTCCTCCTTTCCTTCTTTCTTTCCTTCTTTCTGTTAGGAACAACACCCAAAATCCTAAGGGAAATTGAACACTCGAACAAAGGATTCTTAGCAAAGCAATTTTACTTCTGTGCAGAGGGGTGTCTGTTTGGCCAGTCGCCATGAGAGCACACCTGAACAAAGGGGCACGAGAGCCTTTATTCCTGACGCAAGTCCTGCGGGTCATACAATCTAAACTAATCCCGGTTGGCTAAACACTTGAATTTTTTAGATAAGGTGGACACTTAAAAGAAAGTGGAGAGGAAGGGGAAGGGGTGCCTGTAATGAACTACAAAGTTAGTCCTCTTTCCAAATAAAGAAAGGAATGTGAGCTGGTACAGATAACGCCTAGTACTGTGGCGTGCCTGGGCATCTAATGAAGGCAAAAAGGAAAAAAAAAGGAGAAAAGGGGGAAAAAAGGTGTGTGTGGGGGGTACTATGAATTAAAGAATAAAAGACTGATCTAATTATTTGAAGAGAAACCTCATCATATCCCACATTTCTTTCTTTCTTTTTCTTTTTTTTGAGACGGAGTTTCGCTCTTGTAGCCCAGGCTGGCGTGCAATGGCGCGATCTCGGCCCACTGCAACCTCCGCCTCACGGATTCAAACCATTCTCCTGTCTCAGGCTCCGGAGTAGCTGGGATTACAGGTACCCACCACTACGGCTAATTTTTGTATTTTTAGTAGAGATGGGCTTTCACCATGTTGGCCAGGCCGGTCTCAAACTCCTGACCTAAATTGATCCATCCGCCTCGGCCTCCCAAAGTGCTAGGATTACAGGCGTGAGCCACAACGCGCGGCCCAACCAGTGTATTTCTTGAATGATTTGGATTGAAGTCTCATATCTCCCTAAAATATGTAAAACCAAGCTGTACTGGACCACCTTGGGCACATGTTCTCAGGACCTCCCGAGGGCTGTGTCACGGGCCATGGTCACTCATATTTGGCTCAGAATAAGTCTCTTCAAATATTTTACAGAGTTTGACTCTTCGTTGACAATTCAATGACGCTTCAAGCGTTTCTGGCAGCTCTTATCAGTGGGATCCGCATTAATGGTGAAATGGCATGGTGGCGCTTCCCGAAGTTCAGGGTTGTTTTGAACGTTCATCTAGAGCGCATTGTGGGTGGGGAAGTTGTGTTTGCTGAGTAGATTGTGACACCGCTGGCTTGGGGCACTTGAGGTAAGGGATGAGTGACTTCTTTTCCTAAAATTGATAAGACAAATCAATCAGAGGCGGAGCGCCGCCTCTGGCTCTGGTCTGGTGGTGCAGCGTCTCTAGCCCTCACCCCGCCCACCGTCCCCGCGCAGCGTCCGCTCGCCGAGCCCCGCCCTCACCCAGCACCCACTCCGCTCCTGGCGACTTCCCCGCCTGGGCCTTCCCTGTGCTGAGTCTGCGCAGTCGGTGCCATCGTCTACGCCCCTGGGAGCGTTGTGGCCGCTGTTTCCTGCGGCGTTCCTCCTCCTGCTCTACCATGTGGAGCCGACGGCAGGGCCACCTTAGGCCCACAGTCTGCGGGGTGGAGGAGCTACGGCGCCGCCGGCGGGAGCAGGAGGCAGGTGTGGGCGGCCGAGGGAGCGCGGGGGCATATAGCGATCGGAGATAGGTTGAGACTTCAGGCTTGGAGCCGCGGGATCTGGGTTCCGGTCGTCCTTCCCACGCTCAGCCCGCTCCTCTGCCCCCAGCACTGCGGAAGGCGCGGAGGGAGCAGCAGCTGGTCAGCAAGAGGCTGCTGAGAGAAGACGCCCCAGAGGAAGCTGGAGAGGGATGTGTGGCTGCGATCCTCGGGGAGGCCGAGGTGAGGGGGCAAGGCAGGGTGCGCTGGAGTCCACGCCACTGGCGCCAGACTCCCGGGAGTACTCGAGGTCTGCCCCAAACCTGAACGCAATCCACTCTACACTTCCATGCATTCAGTGGGTCAAGCCAGAAACAGGGGAATCATCCTGCACAACTCTTTGACCCTCAACCCCATATCATTCCATCATCAAGTCCTAGTTGTGTACCTCCTGAAGAGCTTTGGAGTCTTTACATGCTTCACCATCGAAGCTGCCACCACTACCTCTCTGGATACTACTGCAGTCTCCTAAAAGGTCACCCTGCATCTATGCTTGTCGCCGTCAATACGTCCTTTAAAAACACATGGAGACCAAAATCTTTCCTGTGTCCTGCAAATCATAGCATGGTCTAGCCTCTTCCTAACTCTAATTTTATCAGTTTTCTCATCCTAGCCACTGTCCCCTTTTCAGTTCCTGCAACGATATATCGGACCCTTGTGTCTCAAGCCCTTGGCATTCGCTACGTCTGATGTGGGTTTCTTTTGGTATTCTGTCTTGAGAACCTTCTTTTTGTTTTGTTTTGTTTTTTTGAGACAGAGTCTCGCTGTGTCGCCAGGCTGGAGTGCAGTGGCATGATCTCGGCTCACTGCAACATCCGCCTCCCGGGTTCAAGCGATTCTCCTGCCTCAGCCTCCTGAGTAGCTGGGATTACAGGCTCGCGCCACCATGCCCGGCTAATTTTTGTATTTTTAGTAGAGGCGGGGTTTCACCATGTTTGTCAGGCTGGTCTCGAACACCTGATCTCGTGATCCACCCGCCTCGGACTCCCAAAGTGCTGGGATTACAGGCGTGAGCCACTGTGCCCGGCCACCTACTTGTTTCTTGTAAAATATTAATCATTATCTAATGGCTTGTTTATTGTTCTTTCTCCAACTAGACTTTAATTGCAGGAAAACCTAGATCCTGTGTTATTTGTTATCATTGAAAACCCGGTTGCCCGCACATTATCTGGCATATAGTTAAGTGCTTAGTATTTATTGAATGAGTGAATGAAAGGATTTATTCAGCAAGCATTGAGTATCCCCTATATTTGTATTATGTTTACATACATAGTTTATCGTACATACTATGTTGACATATATTTTGTCAACTTATTTCTAGGTTGTACTATTCCATTGTGTGCTTACTTTATGCCAGGACACTGTGCTGGTCACTGAGGTACATAAAGATGAAGTCCCTTTCTTTGAGGTGCTCACAGCCCAGTGAAGAAGACATGTCATAAGGGAAGGAAACATGAGGAACAAAAGAAACTCCTAAGTCTCTCAAAAAGAGCTAACTTCCCAGAGAGAATGAGGAGCAGAAATCTGAAAAGAGTGGGAAGCTGGAGAGGGTATCCAGGCAGAAGGAATAGCATGTGCAAAAGCTCGGAAGTGTTAAAAAAAAAAAAAAAAAAAAAAAGGCTAATGTTGTGCTAGTTGTTGTTAGAGTGTAGGTTGCATGGGGAGAATGGCTGGAGGAGTAGGTTTTGCCAGGCTGAGAGTTTTAAATATCCTTGAAAGAACCTTGTATGAAGGCAGGGTAGATATTGTTATTCTCATTTTCAGGTGAGGAAACTTAGGTTCAGGTCCCATGTGGAGTGAGTGGCAGGTATGGTATTAGAACTCAGTTCTGATTCTCTGTCCACTCCACTGCAAGGTAGATGCTTATTAGTTGCATTAGTGTGAATGACAAGTTCTGGAGGTGGTATGATATTGGAAGGCTCACAGGTGAAGTGGGCAGAGAGAAACTTAGAACTTGCTTTCTGGGAACTATGTGTTCTCCTTTCCCTGCCCTGAACTCCAGGTGCAGCAGTTCCTGCGGCAAGCCCAGCGGGGTACAGAAGAAAAGGAGAGAGAGGGGGCTCTGGTTAGCCTTCGTCGAGGCTTGCAGCACCCTGAAACACAGCAAACCTTCATCCAGTCAGTGTGGGTGGTGTGGGGGAGGGGGGAGCTGGGGCTTTGAGGGATGGGCCACAAGCTAAGCAGGGCTCTGGTACTCATTCACGTAGGCTGGAGGGCAGCATGCGGACCCTGGTCGGGCTCCTGACCAGCAACCAGGCTCTGCTGCAGCTTGAGGCGGCTCGGTGCCTGCATGAGCTTTCTCACTCTGAGCAGTCCACCATTGCTGAGGCCTGCCTGCCAGCTACTTCCTACCTCCTCACCTACCTCTCCGGTCACAGCTCAGACTTCATAGTAAGCCCTGTCCCTTCCTATCTTGTTCTTGGTTTAGATTTTAAAATTGTGCTTTTGGGACCAGTTTGAGCTGGCAAGTAGGAGGAAGAAAACATATTTGCCCTTATGCCTACAGCCATGCCTACACCCATCATCTCCCCACCCTCTTGTGAGCGTCAAGGATAGCTGCTCCAGTGTCCCCATCACCTCCCCTCCCCATCTCCCCACACCCAGCCTGGCATGAAACAGGCCAAGCCCAGTGCTTTTGTTGCCTGTTCTCAGGAGCTGTGTCTGTATACACTGGGTAACCTGATCGTGGAGAGTGAGGCTGTGAGAAGGCAGCTCCTGCCACAGGGCATTGTTCCAGCCTTGGCTGCCTGCATTCAGGTGACTCCTTTCTTCCTCCCTGGGCAACCCTTCCTTTGCTCCTTCCCACATGCTCCATCTACTTTGGTTAGGTAGCTGCAGCTTCTGCTCTGTGCCAAGGGGCTGAAAGTCTCTGAAGACCTTATGACCCAGCTTCCAGTCAGATCCTTACCCTGTCTACTTTCAGTCCCCCCATGTGGCTGTGCTGGAAGCTCTTGGATATGCCTTGTCCCAGCTTCTACAGGCTAAGGAAGCTCCAGAGAAGATCATTCCGTGAGTAAAATTGTCTTTTGATGTGCAGCCAGAGGTGACCCACTCAGTAGTAGTATAGCTCCCGGATGCCTGAATGATTTCCAAAGCTGTTGCATATTTTAACTTCATATGTCTGGCTAGGAAGGGCTTTGGGTTTGGACACTTTCCCATCTGGGCAGGGCTTTGGGTCTGGACACTTTCCTACCTGCTATCAGGGTTTGGTAAGAGCCACTGGCATCTTCGTGGCCTACTCACAGCCCTGCTTCTGCCAGCAGCTCCATCTTGGCCTCCACTCTCCCTCAGCACATGCTACAAATGTTGCAACCTGGCCCAAAGCTGAACCCTGGGGTCGCTGTGGAGTTTGCCTGGTGCCTTCATTACATCATCTGCAGGTAACATGGGGCAATTGGGAAAGTACCACAGATCTTCCCTGGGGCTCCCTTTCATGACATTCAACTCTTTGAACTTGGGTCTGGAATTGCTACAGTGAGTTTTCCTCCCTCCACTCTCCTCTCTTTTTGGAGCCCAGGAGACCCACAGACCTTAGCTGTTTTTTTTTTTTTTTGAGACAGAGTCTTGCTCTGTCACCCAGGCTGGATGGAGTGCAGTGGTGCAATCTCAGCTCACCGCAACCTCTGCCTCCCGGGTTCAAGCGATTCTCCTGCCTCAGCCTCCTGAGTAGCTGGGACTATAGATGCGTGCCACCATGCCTGGCTAATTTTTGTATTTCTAATAGAGACAGGGTTTCGCCATGTTGGCCAGGCTGGTCTCGGCCTCCCAAAGTGCTGGGATTACAGGCATGAGCCACAACGCCGAACCGCTTCACTTCTTAAAGGTGGAATTGACTATATACATAGTGACTGCTTGCTTCCTGTTTCCCAGCCAGGTCAGCAATCCTCTGCTCATTGGCCATGGGGCTCTGTCTACTCTGGGGTTGCTGCTGTTGGACTTGGCTGGGGCTGTCCAGAGAACTGAGGATGCAGGACTGGAGCTGGTAGGTGAAGAGGTCAGGTGAAATTCTGGGAGATGTTTCCTGATACTCCAGAATGCAGGTAACCTCTTCCTTCTTACACCTGACCCCCCAATATGTCTTTGCAGCTGGCATGCCCCGTGCTTCGATGTCTAAGCAACCTGCTAACTGAGGCAGCAGTGGAGACTGTGGGAGGGCAAATGCAGCTCAGAGATGAGCGTGTTGTGGCAGCCTTATTTATCCTTCTGCAGTTCTTTTTCCAGAAACAGCCCAGTCTACTCCCTGAGGGCCTCTGGCTCCTCAACAACCTCACTGGTACGCACCATAGTCTGCCCAGGCCTGGACATTTGGATAATGGGGATATTTCCCCATGGCCTAGGCTGAGGTGGGTAGTATTGGCAGGGGTGGTGGGGGAAAGCAGTTTTTCACCCTGGTACTTCTCTTCCAGCAAACAGTCCTAGTTTCTGTACCTCCTTGCTCTCCCTGGATCTGATTGAGCCCCTCTTGCAGCTGTTGCCAGTATCTAATGTGGTGAGCGTAATGGTATGTATTGGGGTCACTTGAATCCAAGATCTGGTAGTCGGATTGTATGGGACAGCAGTT
This sequence comes from Macaca mulatta, assembly GCF_049350105.2. Taxonomy (NCBI): domain Eukaryota; kingdom Metazoa; phylum Chordata; class Mammalia; order Primates; family Cercopithecidae; genus Macaca; species Macaca mulatta. The sequence goes on from NC_133411.1 coordinate 149,486,984, forward strand.
CTGAGCCCTCAGATGTACCCTTAGTTGAGAGCCAGCAGGTGGTGGTGTGTGGCCTCAGGGCCCAACCAGTCTAGGTATGTGTCCCTTAAACTGGATTATTTATCCTTGGACAAATCACCTAACCACCTTAAGCTTCAGCCTCCTCACTTATAATTGGGGATAATCTTGCATCATAGGGTAGTTGTAGGAGTATGAGAACATGCATGTAGAAGAGCTTGGCATGGTGCCTAGGCATGTGGCCACCATGTCATATATTTTAGCTATTGTTATGATCTTTGTTTCATTCTTTGTAGACTATATATGTATCTATCTGCAGGTGCTCACAGTTTTGTGCAATGTTGCAGAGAAGGGTCCTGCTTACTGCCAGCGGCTGTGGCCAGGGCCCCTGCTTCCCACCTTACTGCACACACTAGCCTTTTCTGACACTGAAGTAGTAGGCCAGAGTTTGGAGCTGCTGCATCTGCTGTTCCTGTATCAGCCAGAGGTATAGGTTTCTGGCCCACATCCTCAGTCACCCCTGTTTTGAAGCCACACAGTAGCTCCCTTCCAGTCCAGTCCTAACTATAGTTCTCTGGGCCTGGCTAACCTATATAGGTTCCATGTCAGAACCTTCATCCTTTTGTGGGGGAATGCACCCTCTAAAGTGGGCTGACCCATGAGGCTGTGGGAATTGAGTCTTAGGACACAGATGAGGTATGCTGAATTTTCTTCCCTGCCCCTAGGCTGTTCAAGTCTTCCTGCAGCAGTCAGGGCTGCAGGCCCTGGAAAGGCATCAGGAAGAGGCCCAGCTCCAGGATCGTGTGTATGCTCTCCGGCAGACAGCTCTTCAAGGGTGATCTCGTTTCTCAATGTCACTCATTCCCCTCTCTCTTAACATCAAGCTTCTTTGTCCAGTAGAGCCTTTGGAGACAGCAGAGCCTTTGGAGATTTAGGACCATAATGATGTCTCATGTTCTCTGCTCCCATACCTAAGCCAAGACCTTTGGGTCCCAGCTCCTCCTCTTTCACTCAGCACTATCTAGGCAGGAGGACCAAAAGGGACTCAGTTTGGTCTACTTATTCTGGGGCCCTAGAATCCCTGCCCCCCACCCTTCATTTTTGCTTCAGCAGCTGGTAGCTTTTGATGAGACAGAATAAAGTTTTATTTTTATATTAAGCTACTTTGCCTCAGTGGTTACACAGTAAGGGGTAGAGGGTAGATGAGGACAAGAACACCCTGAGAAAGTATTTTACAGCACAAGCTTTATGAGGAATAGGGGAACACATTTTTTTCACATTATACTAAGTCCAGCAGAGCCCAGGCTCTGGGGCTGTTGCTCTTAATCCTCAGTGGAGGCTTCAGGCTTTACCACTTAGCACGTTCTCCAGGGCTCTGGTTACCTGATCAGCACTGAAGTTGTTCAAAGGGACATTCTTCTCTTGGCCAAATGCTGAGGAGAAAGAGTGGAGGCCACTGAAGTAAAATAAAAGATCTTGTCTTTATCTTACAGTTTTGTTAAGATGGGAAGAGTATTAAAGAGATATGATCAAAATATATTTGGTATGCCTAGAATTAATACAATAGGTCTCAAACACATCTAGGAAGCCCAAGTCCAAATAGAATTTTGGCTGATTCTGGATGGCCACAATGGGTTGTTTCAGGGAAGCTTTCAGGGATACTGTAGGCATTTATTACTAACTACTGTGAGCAATGTATTGATGCAATACCTTGGCTAGGTGCCCATTTTTTTTTTTTTTTTTTTGAGATGGAGTCTCGCTCTGTCACTCAGGCAGGAGTGTAGGGGCGCGATCTCCACTCACTGCAACCTCCACCTCCTGGGTTCAAGCAATTCTCCTGCCTCAGCCTCCTGAGTAGCTGGGATTACAGGCACCCGCCACCACGCCCGGCTAATTTTTGTATTTTTAATAGAGACGGGGTTTTACCATATTGGCCAGGCTGGTCTCGAACTCCTGACCTCAGGTGATTCACCTGCTTCAGCCTCCCAGAGTGCTGGGATTACAGGCATGAGCCACCGCGCCCGGCTGGGTACCCATTCTCTAGGCTCCCATAGGCTATCTAACATAATACCCAGCACAATACACCAAAGTTACTCGTGTCTCTCTCCTCCTGTAGTCTACTGGCTTTTGGAAGGAGAAGCTTTTTTCCTCCTCCAATGATTAGTGCATGTCTAATGTCTACTGTGTCTCACAGATGTCTACTGTGAGAACCAATCTGCTTAAGGTGGTCACTCTCCTCCACCTCCTCCTGACATTCCCAGGGCACCATATAGTTAAAAGCTGTGATTAAAATCCTGTTATTCAGTATGTATAAATATTTATTGTATACCTACAATGTGTTAGGCAACATAATAGGAAAATTTCATTTTGCAATACACTGCCATGCCAGTCTTAGAGGGGTAAGTGCATTCTAGGAAAGGGGAACAAATGTAAAGGCTCAAGCCTGTTATACCCTAGCTGCAACACTTTAGATATGTTCCACAAAGTTTTGATTCCATTTTCTAATCTCTACAATGAGAAAAGAAGAACACGCTTCCTCCTAACTAATGAAGGTTAAATGAGTTAGGCAGGGAAGCACTCGGCACAGGACCCAGCTCTGCGTGCTCCAAATTACTGAGATTCTCACATACTACCTGGACTGACACTGGCTACACGTTATTTGGAGAAACTATACTGACTAGCTTCTCTCCTATCTGAAGCCCATTCTTAACTACAAAAACGTCAGTTCCTGATCCCTACGCAGAATTCGGTCAGCCTCCATACTTACGTTGCCCGAATTACAACGCATCATATAACCCTGCGAATATAAATTTATTCATGGAAACAAGATCAACAGCAAGGCTAAAGTCCGAGTTCCAGTTTCTCCACGGGTTTCTGCATGACCTTGGGCAGTCCCTTCTCAAACCCTTGTTCCCCTACCGGAGCCCCAGGCTCCTGGCGTCCCGCACTTACCGTAGCGGGCCCAGAGCTTGGGCTGCACATCGGAGCATTCGCGGATTAGGATGGGTAGGTCGGGATTCGCCTTCTTTAGCTCCACATAGCGTTTCTCAATGAAGTCCCTGCGGGGCCGGAGAGAGCGCCGCGCGTGCTGTGGGCGCCGGCTTCCCTCAACTTCAGGGAGGTCGAGGTCGTGACCCCGGCGTCCCGAAGCCCGCCCGCCTCACCACGCCGCGCCTCACCTGACGCCCTGGCTGCCGGGCGAGCGCTGACATAAGTGGATGCGAATCTCACGCAGGCCCAGCTTTGCCCCTATTCCTCGACTCGCTGCGGCCGCCGCCATCTTGGCTAATACCGAAGTCCCCAGTTCCAGGTCTTCGGGCTAAGTTCTTCGGTCTGACCAATCGCGGACCCTTCAGCCTAGGCCTTAGGCCAGATGACGCAGGGGCGGGGTAAAGCTTGGCCAATGATATAAAAGTATTGTAGGACCGCTGCGAGGTCAATTTCTTTGCGCTCGGGGTTGGTCAGAGGGAAAAACAGGAAGCGGAAAGGCTACGAACGCAAAGCAGTATGGGTTGATTCTGAGGTGCACTGTGGGAAAGGGCTTGTCGCTGTGGTGTTGCAGTTGGAGACTTGATTGTTGGTGACAGCGAAACAACGATAACAAAATGCCAGAGCGAGATAGTAAGGCTCAGGCCATCCTTTATTTCTTCCCCATGGCACTTGGGGCATTTGGCGCATTATTGTAGCTTCTGAGCTTAAGCCGGGTGTGTGTGTGTATGTGTGACGTTTGAGCCCGGCGAAGCCGTAGGGTCGTAGATGAAGCCGACAGCTCCAAACTCCGGCCCCAGTCCTCATTCCTACTCCAAGTGATGATGGGCAGCTTTTGTCTGTGGATCGCTTTCCCCCAGTATTGTCCCCATACTTAATCTGGGTTGCGCGTATTCATCTTTTATGTAGTATTTTAGACGTGATTTTCCGGAAGTCTTCTCTGATCTTCCAGCACAGGATTAGGGTCCTTTGCTTTGTTCTCCCACAGCTTCTTGTAGTTTCCCATTTCAGCACTTATTACATTGTGTTTACACTGCCGCTGTTCTTCCTTTTGTTCTGTATTGTTCACTACTATATCTCAAATTTTTGCATAGGAACTGACACATAAGAGCCTGATTAAATTAACGTCAATTCTTTTTGTCAGGTGAGCCGTTCTCCAACCCTTTGGCGCCCGATGGCCACGATGTGGATGATCCTCACTCCTTCCACCAGTGAGTATTTTGTGCTAGGACAATGGAAATGAGTTGGGCGATGAATAGAGAGGTGGTGGTGATGGTCAAAGAATTCTGAATGTCTTGTCATCAAGGATGGTCAAAAATTATACCCGCTGGCCCTTTATCTCTGTGAGCCTTAATTGGATCAGGCCAAGTGCATAAGGGTATTAGAAGGGAAATTCCTGCAGGAAAGGTGTTAAATTTTTTGTTTTTTTTTAAAATACGTGTTGTGTAATTACACATTATATAGGAATTACTTCTTCCGATAGAAAATTAAAACATAGGAAATAAGGGTAAAATCTTTTTTTGTTTTTTTTTGAGACTGAGTTTCGCTCTTGTTGCTCAGGCTGGAATGCAATGGCGCGATCTCAGCTCACCACAACCTCCGCCTCCCGGGTTCAAGCAATTCTCCTGCCTTAGCCTCCCGAGTAGCTGGGATTACAGGCATGTTCCACCACGCCCGGCTAATTTTGTATTTTTAGTAGAGATGGGGTTTCTCCATGTTGATCAGGCTGGTCTTGAAATCCCGACCTCAGGTGATCCATCTGCCTCTGCCTCCCAAAGTGGTGGGATTACAGGCATGAGCCACCGTGCCCGGCCCATCTTTGATAACATCCCCAATTCATGTTTGGTAAAATCATCTTTGATAACATCCCCCATTCCAGTCCTTTTTTTTTTTTTTTTTGAGACGGAGTCTCACTCTATTGCCCAGGCTGGAGTGGAGTGATGCAGTCTCGGCTCACTGCAACCTCCGCCTTCTGAGTTCAAGTGATTCTCCTGCCTCAGCCTCCCAAGTAGCTGGGACTACAGGCATATGCCACCACACACTGATTCTTCTTTTTTTTTTTTTTTGTATTTTTAGTAGAGACAGGGTTTCACTATGTTCGTCAGGCTGGTCTTGAACTCCTGGCCTGAAGTGATCCACCCGCCTCGGTCTCCCAAAGTGCTGGGATTGCAGGCATGAGCCACCATGCCCAGCCTCAGTCCTTTTCTTAGAAGTAACCACAGTTACCTTTTTTTGTGTATCTTTTCCTCCTGTTGCCCAGACTGGAGTTCAATGGCACTATTTCTGCTCACTGCAACCTTTGCCTCCCGGGCTCAAGCAGTTCTGCCTCAGTTTCCCCAGAAGCTGGGATTACAGGTGTGCACCACCATGCTTGCCTAATTTTTGTCTTATTAGTAGAGACAGGGTTTCGCCATGTTGGCCAGGCTGGTCTCGAACTCCTGACCTCAAATGATCTGCCTGCCTCAGCCGCCCAAAGTGCTGGGATTACAGGCGTGAGCCACCGCGCCTGACCCTCCTACTCTTTTTTTAAATGCATTTATATGCATACATGCATATCTGAGGAAAACACAACATTGCTTTGTGACTTAAAATATTTGAGTTAAATGATACTAGGCTGTATATATCATTTTTGCAACTTGCTTCTTTTTAAACCCTGCTCAGTGTTTCTGAGATTATCTTTCATAGCAGTGACAAGCATTCCGTCTTGGCTGAACTTTAGTCAGGTTCCCCAAAGAGTCCTATTTTTCAGCGGGATTCATCCTTGGCCTGCTGAGCACAGTTTTAGCAAGGAAATAAACCCCTGCTCCACCCCCATACCTAACCAAGTTGCTTTTAGTAATTTTCTGTAAATTCTCACTTGTCCCTGTTGTATTTGGAATTAAGTTCAGTCTCTATTACAATGATCTTGACTCCTGTTACAATAGTCTTCAATAAAGTCTTCCTTGAGGGGAAGAGGAACTTGCTTAGATATCAAGGGTGGGAGAAGAGGAGCTGAGTTGGATATCAAAAGTGGGAAAACTTTCTGTGAACTGACTTAGAATTCCTTTTTAAAACCGAGGTCAGCAGGCCAAGGAAGAGCCCTAGTCAGAAGAGAGCTTCAAAGGAGTCTGACTTTAATTTGATCAAGAGAGGAGTCAGTCTTTGTCAGTGTACCAATTAAAATAATCTCTTGTACCGTTAGTGCTGTCTTTCCCTCTTTGGGAAACACCATCATGGTTTAGTTAGTCTCCAGCTAATAAACACTTAGTCTGTTTCAGACTGATTCTTTTCTTTTTTTTATTTTTTTGAGACAGAGTCTTGCTGTTTTTGCCCAGGCTGGAGTGTAATACCTTGATCTTGGCTCACTGCAACCTCCGCCTCCCAGGTTCAAGCGATTCTCCTGCCTCAGTCTCCCGAGTAGCTAGGATTACAGACGCCCACCACCATGCCCAGCTAATTTTTTTGTATTTTTAGTAGAGACGGGATTTCACCGTATTGGCCATGCTGGTCTCGAACTCCTGACCTCAGGTGATCCTCTCACCTCAGCCTCCCAAAGTGCGGGGATTATAGGCGTGAGCCACTGCACCCGGCCAGACTGATTATTTTCAAGGCTATAGTTGAATTTCCTTTACAGGCCTTCTTATATACATATGTCAGTAATTGGCCTGGCTAAATATAAATAAATGGAGTTGCTGACTTGTAGGAGATATATTCTTAAATTTTAACAAATACTGCGAAATTGCCCTCCAAATTGGTTATACTGGTTTACATTCTCATCAGCATTATATGAGAGTATCCCCCTCCCAAATTCTCACTCACACTTGATTTATCAAACTTTTTAGTAGTTAACACTCTGATGCATTAAAAGTGGCATATCTGGTCAGGCGCGATGGCTCACACCTATAATCCCAGCACTTTGGGAGGCCGAGGTGGGCAGATCACCTGAGGTCAGGAGTTTGAGACCAGCCTGGCCAACATGGTGAAACCCCACCTCTAATAAAAATACAAAAATTAGCTGGGTGTGTTGGCAGGCACCTGTAATCCCAGCTACTTGTGAGGCTGAGGCAGGAGAATCACTTGAACCAGGAGGCAGAGGTTGTAGTGGGCTGAGATCATGCCACTGCACTCCAGCCAGGGCAGCAGAGGGAGACTCTGTCTTAAAAAAAAAAAAAAAAAAAAAGCTGGGTGCTGTGGCTCATCCCTATAATCCCAGCACTTTGGGAGGCCAAGGTGGGCGGATCATAAGGTCAGGAGTTCAAGACCAGCCTGGCCAATATGGGTGACAGAGCGAGACTCCATCTCAAAAAAAAAAAAGTGTCATATCTTTGTTTTGATTTGTATTTCCCTGATTTCTGTTAATTTAATCATGATTTTTACGTGTTCCTTTTTCATTTCTTACTGAGTCCTAATATTTAAAATCTTTGCCTTTCCTTCTAGATCAAAACTCACCAATGAAGACTTCAGGAAACTTCTCATGACCCCCAGGGCTGCACCTACCTCTGCACCACCTTCTAAGTCACGTCACCATGAGTAAGTCTTTCCGTGATCCAGCCTGTCTCCCAGCTTTTTTCTTGCTCCTTCCTATTTCTTTCTACTGAAGTAGAATGACTTTTAATAGTCCCTCAGGTATTTATGCTGCTCTCTAAAGTTTGAGAACTGCCCACCTACAAATACTGATAAGGATTTCTGCTTGATTGAAACTGTTACTTTGGTCAGTATTCTAAGTCTTTCTAAAAATCCTCAAGGAGACTTCTTGGGGTTTCTGGGGCTGTGGCAATATTTTGCTATCAGTGAATTTCTCGTCTGTTCTAGGATGCCAAGGGAGTACAATGAGGATGAAGACCCAGCTGCACGAAGGAGGAAAAAGAAAAGGTGAAGGAAGGGTGAAAGGTTTTAGATTTTAGGATAGACAGTGTTTAGGGGAAAGAAGTAGGGGCTAATTGTGAGGCCAGAAACTAAGATTTTGTCTTGAGGCTCTCTATTTTCTTAATGAAGCATAGTGATACTTAGAGGGCAATAGAGGGCTTTGGAATAGGCCTATCTATATTTTAATCTCATCTTCACTAGTTTCTTGGTGGATAACCTAGGCATTTGCTTAGCCTCTCTAATCCATGGATAGAATGGAGATATAGTAGCAATAATAACTTTTATCAGGATGTCATGAGGATCAGCTGTGAAAGTACATGTAGGCATTTAGCTCCAATGCCTGGCATATGGTAACCACCCAATAAATCTTGACTGCCATCATCATTATTATATCATCATCGTTATTTACGTGATACAAAAGTTTCTGGACTTGGTACTTGGCTTTTCCTTTATTCTGAGGGTGGACCAGCAAATAATGCGTTCTTTTCAGCTGAAATTAGAAGGTGGTAAAAATTCAGAAGATTTTCTGATTTTTGTGTGGAAAAGTCTTATATCTGTAGAGAATTAGTAGAGTTGGGTGGTATTAAAAAGTTCTGAAGTGGCAGATGGGGTGTCCCAAGTTGCCACTGGAAAAGTATATAAACTGGAAGAAGGCATAGTTCTGATTTTTGAGTAACTATGAAGAGGTGGCCAGCAGTTCTATCAGGACAGACATGAGCTTTTCTCCATAGAGAGTAGGATGGAGATGTAGGGAAGCAAGCAGGAACAGTTCTGTTGACCTTGAGGTAGCAGCTGATGAACCTTACACATTTGCCTTTCTCTGGTCACAGTTATTATGCCAAGCTACGCCAACAAGAAATTGAGAGAGAGAGAGAGCTAGCAGAGAAGTACCGGGATCGTGCCAAGGAACGTAGAGATGGAGTGAACAAAGATTATGAAGAAACCGAGCTTATCAGCACCACAGCTAACTACAGGGCTGTTGGCCCCACTGCTGAGGCGTGAGTACTGAGGGACCAGGGCATGGTTCCCTCAGCATGCCAGAGTATGCAAATACAATGTGAACTCTTCCTCTTACTTTCCTGCCCTGTAGCCTACAATAAGCGATTTCGGAAGCACTTGCCACCCACAAATGACTGTTCTTTTTTTTTTTTTTTTTTTTTTTTGAGGTGGAGTCTTGCTTTGTCACCCAGGCTGGAGTGCAGTGATGCGATCTCGGCTCACTGCAAGCTCCGCCTCCCAGGTTCATGCCATTCTCCTGCCTCAGTCTTCCGAGTAGGTGGGACTACAGGCGCCTGCCACCACGCCTGGCTAATTTTTTGTATTTTTAGTAGAGACAAGGTTTCACCGTATTAGCCAGGCTGGTCTCGATCTCCTGACCTTGTGATCCCCCCGCTTCGGCCTCCCAAAGTGCTGGGATTCCAGGTGTGAGCCTCTGCACCTGCCCCCCCTCACTTTTTTATTTTTATTTTTGGGAGATGGAGTCTTGCTCTTGTTGCCCAGGCTGGAGTGCAGTGGCGCGATCTCAACTCACTGCAGCTTCCACCTCCCACGTTCAGGCGATTCTCTTGCCTCAGCCACCCAAGTAACCGGCTGGACTACAGACGCCCACCACCATGCCCGGCTAAGTTTTGTATTTTTAGTAGAGACAGGGTTTCACCATTTCGGCCAGGCTGGTCTCAAACTCCTGACCTTGTGATCTGCCCGCCTTGACCTCCCAAAGTGCTGGGATTACAGGCGTGAGCCACCACACCTGGCCAATACTGTTCTTATGTGGCCTCTTTCATTATACAGGGACAAATCAGCTGCAGAGAAGAGAAGACAGTTGATCCAGGAGTCCAAATTCTTGGGTGGTGACATGGAACACACCCATTTAGTAAAAGGCTTGGATTTTGCTCTGCTTCAAAAGGTGAGTTCTGGTGGTCAGGTGGGGAGTCATACTATCGTGCTGAATGCTCTTGTATGGGTCTGGCAAGATGAGGAGGGAGATTCCTGAGAGTTCAGACTGAGTAGAAGAAGGGCTAAAGGTGGGCCCTCTGAAAAGCTGATTGCTACTTATCCTTCAAGTATCAGGCCAAATTTTATTTCCTTGGAGAAGCCTTCCCTGATCACCCAGGTGTGGTTAAGTGCCTCCCTTCACCTCCCACTTCCTGTACCTTTGCATAGCCCTTCTGTTTCACTTACCACAGCAATTATTGCACTTTGTTGAAATTGTTTAATTTGTCTGTCTCATCCGCTGTAAGCTCCATTAGGGTAAGAACAATATCTGTCATGTTTAATATATTCTTAGTTCCTGGTACAGTGTGGTGTAGTGGATGTTCAATAAATATATAAAGTGATTGAATGTCCTAACGCTGCTTGCTTTCCTGTTAGGTACGAGCTGAGATTGCCAGCAAAGAGAAAGAGGAAGAGGAACTGATGGAAAAGCCCCAGAAAGAAACCAAGTAAGTAAATATTACAGAAGGGTTGAGAGTTTAGAAAGGTGGGACTTAAAGTTGGAGCACATTTGGCAAAAATAAAACTTTTTTGTCTTTTCAGGAAAGATGAGGATCCTGAAAATAAAATTGAATTTAAAACACGTCTGGGTGAGTACAGTTTCTATACTAGTGACTCTGCATTGTAGGTGAAATGTAGGGAATTTAATGCTCTGGGAAGGATATGCTTCTCCTTTCCCCCAATCTCCTTTTCTCTTTCTTTTTGAGACAGGGTTTCACTTAATTGCCCAGGCTGGAGTGCAGTGGTGTGATCATGGCTCTCTGCAGCCTTGACCTCCTGGACTCAGCCTCTTGTGTAGCTGGCACCACAGGCATGTGCCACCATACCTAGCTAATTTTTATTTTTTGCAGAGATGGGGCTCTCTGTATATTGCCCAGGCCGGTCTCAAACTCCTGGGCTCAAGTGATCCTCCTGCCTTGACCTTCCAAAGAGCTGTAAGAGTCTTTCTTGGCCCCAAAACAACTAACTCCCATAAAATACTCTAATAGGACTCAGACATAGACTTAATTATTTCATATGTCATTTATGTCTCCTCAGGTACATTGAAAGATTTTTCAGTTTGGGGCTTATGCATTAAAAGAAGTAACATGGTTAGTGATTAAAAGTTCAAAATTTGGAATCGGAGAGACCTGAGTTTAAACCTTGATGATGAAACCGCATTAAGTGTATGATGTTAGGCAACTGACTTTGCTTTCTGTTTGTTCATCAACTCGGGTTATTATTTACCACATGACTATTGTAGGGATGAAGAAAAATGAAATCTATAACATGCCTATCATATTGAGCAGGTAGTATAGCTGTTTTTTCCATCATCATCAATATTACCTTAAACTTCATCCTTCTTCCTCAAGACTTAATACAATATAGGTGCATAGTGCCCTTGAAGAGGCAATGTAGAAGAGTGGACAAGAGCCCAGGCTTTGGAGTTACACTGCCTGGTTCCATTCTTTGCTCCATTACTTAGTAGATACATGACTTTAGGTAAATTACTTAAATCTCAGCCATAGTATTCTTATTGGTAAAAAGGATAATGATGTCCGCTTCACAGGGCTGTTGTAAAGATTAAGTGAAACAAAGCTTGCATAGCACTTGGCATGGTGGCTAGCACAGAGTAAGCACATAAGTGACAGCTGTTCTTGTAGATCTTGGCTACTTGCTGCTCTTCTTATTGTAGGCCGCAATGTTTACCGAATGCTTTTTAAGAGCAAAGCATATGAGCGGAATGAGTTGTTCCTGCCAGGCCGCATGGCCTATGTGGTAGACCTGGATGATGAATATGCTGACACAGATATCCCCACCACTCTTATCCGCAGCAAGGCTGATTGCCCCACCATGGAGGTGAGTGAATGGAATCCTAAGAGCCTATCGTGTGAGCCTCAAGCCTGGGAATCAGCCTGGCCTCTGCCCCATGTCCCTCATCCACCGTGTCACCAAGTCCTGTTCACTTTTACCTCTTAAATCTCAGCTGAATCCATTCACTTTTCTACTTCTTCACCAATAACATTCCAGTCTAAGCTATAATCATTTGCTAGAACTATTACTATTTTTTTTTTTTGAGACCAGTTCTCACTCTGTCACCCAGGATGGAGTGCAGTGGTGCTATCTCGGCTCACTGCAACCTCTGCTTCCCAGGTTCAAGCAATTCTCCTGCCGCAGCCTTCCAAGTAGCTGAGACTACAGGCATTCATCACCACACCTGGCTAATTTTATTTTTAGTAGAGACTGGGTTTTACCATGTTGAGTAGGCGGTTCCTCACCTTAAGTGATCCATCCGTCTTGGCCTCCCAAAGTGCTGGGATTATAGGCATGAGCCACTGCACCAGGCCTCTGGAACTATTAGGAAGGCTTCTAATTGGTTTCCGCAGTTCACTTCCACTTTAATTGGTTTCCGCACTTCCACTCTGATTTGTTATTTTATCTTTTTATTGAGGTGTTCTTCACATGCCATATAATTCATCCTTTAAAAAGAATTTTTTTAAAACATTTTTGTGGGTATATTGTAGGTATATTTATTTATGAGGTACACGAGATGTTTTGATACAGGCATATAATGCATAATAATCACATCATGGAAAATGGGGTATCCATCCCCTTAAACATTTTATCTTTTATGTTACAAACAGTCCATTTATACTCTTTCAGTTGTTTTACAATGTGTAATTATTCCTGCCTATAGTCACCCTGTTGTGCTATCATATAGTAGGCCTTATTCATTCATTCTTTTTTGTTACCTATTAACTACCCCTACCTCCCCTACCCTTCTAAAATATACAGTTTGGCTGGGTGCAGTGGCTCACGCCTGTAATCCCAGCACTTTGGGAGGCTGAGGCGTGAGGATCACTTGAGGTTAGGAGTTCAAGACCAGCCGGGCCAACATTCTAAAACCCCATCTCTACTACAAATTAGCCAGGCCTGGGGGCATGTGCCTGTCATCCCGGTTACTCGGAAGGCTGAGGCATGAGAATTGCTTGAACCCAGAAGGTAGAGGTTGCAGTGAGCCAAGATTGTGCCACTGCATTCTAGCCTGGGTGACAGAGTAAGACTGTCTCCAAATAAATAAATAAAATGTAAATTTTTGTCTCACTACAGTTTAGCAGCTTTTAGTGGTATCTCATTCTTAGGATAAAGAGCAAAATCTTTACCGTACCTGTGAGCCTCTGCAACATCTGGCCTTTCTAGAATGTTCTAGACTCCTTTCTTGAATGTTCTTGATTCACTTTTGATGCAGGACTTTTGTGCAGGGCTGTTTTATCTCTCTGAAATATCCTTTCACAGCACTTCCTTTCCGTCCCTTCACCTACTGTATTGTAATTCAGTCTTTAGTTTGTTAAGTGAATGAATGAATAAATGAAGAGATTCCTGCTCAGTGGTTTAACATTCTTGTTTCTTGCTATTTTCAGGCCCAGACCACACTGACCACAAATGACATTGTCATTAGCAAGCTTACCCAGATCCTTTCATACCTGAGGCAGGGAACCCGTAACAAGAAGCTTAAGAAGAAGGATAAAGGTACCTGGAGGGTTAGAGAGAGAAATCTTACCTACAGAGGGCATTTGGTGGTAAAACCAAGATCTCCTGGAGCTTTCTATCTCCAGAATATTGAGAGGCTCCTGGGAAGCAGAGAAAAATGGGAGTACTGGAGCATTGGCAAGGAGACAGTTACAGCCAGATTCTGTCTCCTTAATCTACCTAAGAAGCAATGGTCAGGTCTGAAGCATGAGGGATGGAGAGTGGGTAGCTTATGTCCCATTTATTTATTTATTTTTTTAAAGATATATTTTGGTGAAAACCAGAAAACCTAGACAAATTCTAAAAAGGCTCTAACACTTGACCCACATTTTATTTTATTTTATTTATTTATTTTTGAGACAGAGTCTCGCTCTGTCACCCAGGCTGGAGTACAGTGGTGTAATCTTGGCTCACTGCAACCTCTGCCTCCTGGGTTCAAGTGACTCTTCTGCCTCAGCCTCCCAAGTAGCTGGGACTATAAGCACGCGTCGCCATGCCTGGCTACTTTTTTTATTTTTAGTAGAGATGGGGTTTCACCATATTGGCCTGGCTGGCCTCGAACTCCTGACCTCGTGATCTGCCCACATCGGCCTCCCAGAGTCCTGGGATTACAGGCATGAGCCACTGCTCCTGGCCTTATTTTTATTATATTTATTTATTTATTTTGAGATGAGTCTCGTTCTGTTGCCTAGGCTGGAGTGCAGTGATGCCATCTTGACTTGCTGCAACCTCTGCCTCCTGGGTTTAAGCAATTCTCTTGCCTCAGCCTCTTGAGTAGCTGGGATTACAGGTGCCTGCCATCACACCTGGCTAATTTTTTTGTACTTTTATTAGAGATGGGGTTTCACCATATTAGCCAGGCTGGTCTTGAACTCCTGACCCCAAGTTGAAGATTCGCCTCAGCCTCCCGAAGTGCTGGGATTACAGGCGTGAGCCAGCGCACTCAGCCTTGACCCACATTTTAAACAGAAGATGTTTAAAAGGGCATTAAGAGCTGGAGAGGATGGTGAAGTTCAGTGGAAATTAACTGAGGAGTATGTTCCTGACTCCCCTCTTTAAATTTCAGGGAAGCTAGAAGAGAAGAAACCTCCTGAGGCTGACATGAAGTATGTATCCTAGCCCCTGGCATCTGATCAGAGGGAGGGGGTCTCTGCATTTCTTGCATCTGGCATTTTAGGGAGGCATTGACATGAGAATCTGGAGAAATGGTCAGGGGAAGCGAAGCTGTGTGTGTGAATTTGGCCAGCTAGTGATCTCCATTTTCCCAGTATTTTTGAAGACATTGGGGATTACGTACCCTCCACAACCAAGACACCTCGGGACAAGGAGCGGGAGAGATATCGGGAACGGGAGCGTGATCGGGAGAGAGACAGAGACCGTGACCGAGAGCGAGAGAGAGAACGAGATCGAGAACGAGAGCGAGAGCGGGACCGGGAGAGAGAAGAGGAAAAGAAGAGACACAGCTACTTTGAGAAGCCAAAAGTAGATGATGAGGTGAGATGTGGGCCCTTAGTACCAGATGATGGAGTTGCCCCTCTCTGGAAATGTGAGCAAGGTTGGGTAAGGAATTGATTCAAACTTGAGGGAGGGATGAGTACGAATCTCTCATGGTAACACTAACCTTACATTTTGTGTTCTTTCCAGCCCATGGATGTTGACAAAGGTGAGTTGTATCCACAGCATCTCACAGTTGCTCTAGCAGTCCTGCTTTCCCCTGGGCTGAGAGTCTGACCTAGGGCTCAGAGCTGGCAATGGTAGGATTTGGGGACTTACTGGTTCTGGGTTCTCCTAAGAACCGTGTCTTGCTTTATGGAATAGGTGGAGTTCCCTCCACCTTCCTGGGCCATGGCAGGGCATATTTGGTCTTAGATATAATTCCTGTGGCCCTGGGGTTCTGAGGAGGTGAGGTAGAGGTCAAGTATGGAATGTTCTGGATACCCTACCCTAATCTCAACCAGAGTAACTCATTATTTATTGGAGTTTGTTTAAGACTTTGTCAGACAAACGGGTTCTATGCCTTAAAAAATGTTTCTTAGGCCGGGCGCGGTGGCTCACGCCTGTAATCCCAGCACGGGGGGGCCGAGACGGGCGGATCACGAGGTCAGGAGATCAAGACCATCTTGGCTAACACGGTGAAACCCCGTCTCTACTAAAAATACAAAAATTAGCCAGGCGTGGTGGCGGGCGCCTGTAGTCCCAGCTACACGGAAGGATGAGGCAGGAGAATGGCGTAAACCCAGGAGGCGAAGCTTGCAGTCAGTGAAGATCGTACCACTGCACTCCAGCCTGGGCGACAGAGCGAGACTCTGTCTCAAAAAAAAAAAAAATGTTTCTTAAGTGTGTTGTGGGGAGGAGGTTGTGAGAGCCTCAGTTCAAGGTCTGGGCAGAGTTCTCTTTTTCTCCTAGGACCTGGGTCTGCCAAGGAGTTGATCAAGTCCATCAATGAAAAGTTTGCTGGGTCTACTGGCTGGGAAGGCACAGAATCATATCCTTTATTTTAATGTGTTCCTGGGTTCTAGAGAACTGATCTGTTTACTCCAACCCCCTCTGCCTGCCGGCTCCCTCCTACCCCGCCCCACTCCTTCCCTTTTATGCTGAATTTTGACAGAATGAAACCATCCCTTGTTCCTTCCTAGAGCACCCGTAACAGCTCACAGCCCTCTCAGAATTTTCATGTTGGGGCTTCTAGCCCTTGGTCCCTCCTCGCTGAAGCTTTGCAGCAATAGGTGGAATCCTGTCTAGTGTTTTCTTTAACATAGCATATGCTGAAGAAACCAGAAGACAAAAAGCAGCTGGGAGATTTCTTTGGCATGTCCAACAGTTATGCAGAGTGCTACCCAGCCACGTATGTGAAACCTGGTTAAGGAAGGAGGCTGGATGATTGGGGAACAAGTTGGGGGTGAAATGGAAATTTGATTTGCTAAGTTCCAGGGCTACTTTTTTTTTTTTTCTTTTTTTTTGAGACAGAGTCTCACTCTGTTGCCCAGGCTGGAATGCAATGGCGTAATCTCGGCTCACTGCAACCACCACCTCCCGGGTTCAAGCAGTTCTCCTGCTGCATCCTCCCAAGTAGCTGGGATTATAGGCATGCATCACCACACCTGGCTAGTTTTTGTATTTTTAGTAGAGATGCAGTTTCACCATGTTGGCCAGGCTGGTCTTGAACTCCTGACCTCAAGTAATCTGCCTGCCTCAGCCTCTGAAAGTGTGGGGATTACAGGAGTGAGCCACTGCACCTGGCCCAAGGCTACTTCTTACTTGGATGAACTATTTTATTAGGCTTTGAGTGGGAGGTCAAGGGGGTGGTCATTCCTATGCAGATAGCCTCTTAGTCGGGTAGGTTTCCAGATGAAGCATAGGGTCAGGGTGTTTAACTGTTTAACTCCTGCTTCTCCTTAGGATGGATGACATGGCTGTGGACAGTGATGAGGAGGTGGATTATAGCAAAATGGACCAGGTATGTAGTTAGAAGGATGGTGGGCGCCTTTGGGTAGTTGTTGTTATTATTATTATTATTTTTTTTTTTTTTTTTTTTTTTTTTTGAGACGGAGTCTCGCTCTGTAGCCCAGGCTGGATTGCAGTGGCCGGATCTCAGCTCACTGCAAGCTCCGCCTCCTGGGTTCACGCCATTCTCCGGCCTCAGCCTCCCGAGTAGCTGGGACTACAGGCGCTGCCACCTCGCCCGGCTATTTTTTGTATTTCTTAGTAGAGACGGGGTTTCACCGTGTTAGCCAGGATGGTCTCGATCTCCTGACCTCGTGATCTGCCCATCTCGGCCTCCCAAAGTGCTGGGATTACAGGCTTGAGCCACCGCGCCCGGCCTGGGTAGTTATTATTATTATATTTTTTTACATATATCTCCTTCCCCACTCCTAAAAAATCTGTCTCATTTACTGGGCTCCACCCTCCTCCAGTTGCAGCAGTAGAAACAGCAGCATTGAGGGTCATGAGCAGCTTAACTATTTCAGAGTCTTTGCACAAGATCAAATGACATAGGGTCAAAAATCTATTTTTTATTTCCTATAGCAAAGTGCCACGCTTTGATTCCCATGGTAGGCAGTAAGCAAGCATCAATGCATAAGTAGAAAGGGCAGAAAAAAATTGCAGTCTTTGGAAAATAACTAAATTTTATTCTAGCCGGGATTGAAGTTTTCCTCTAAGTCTTAAGCAAAATTAAAAAGAAAAAACCACTAATGCCACTAATAGTGAAGAAATCTCTATTCGTCCCCTGAGTTCTTTGTATTGAAATAGCATAGTTTAATCTTGGAGCCTTGTTTAATCCTGCCTCTACCATTTATTAGTTTTGTGAACTTGCCAAGTTCTTTTACTGTTTATGCCTCAATTTCCTCATCAGGAAATGGAGAGAAGTGTAGTTCCCTCTTCATAGATTTTTTAATGAGAATTAAATGAGATAATGCATTTAGTGTACAGAATAATGCCTGTCACATAGTATGTAATAGGCATTTATTATTACATATCAGGGTATGATTTATGAATTGTGGAACCTGGGATTATGGGAGAGTCTGGCTTCAATCAAGGGCTGAAATTCCATTTTCCCTGACATCTCTTCCTTCCCCGTCCCCCCATTCTGTCCTGCAACAGGGTAACAAGAAGGGGCCCTTAGGCCGTTGGGACTTTGATACCCAGGAAGAATACAGCGAGTATATGAACAACAAAGAGGCTTTGCCCAAGTGAGTCGGTACTGAATATGGGCAAGGTGTGAGGAGGGTTGTGGGGATTTGGTGGAATAGTGCACATAAGGTTAGAGGGTATGGTCTGGCTGAGATATTCCCAATTAAGTTCTTTGCCCACAGGACCCTGGGAAAACCTCACCACTGCTATGCAGTCTCTGAAGCATTCTTTGCCAACTGTGCTTTTTTTCAGGGCTGCATTCCAGTATGGTATCAAAATGTCTGAAGGGCGGAAAACCAGGCGCTTCAAGGAAACCAATGACAAAGCAGAGCTTGATCGCCAGTGGAAGAAGATTAGTGCAGTAAGTAGGATGGTCCCTTGGGTGGGAGGGTTTCAGCTGGGAGAAGACATTAGCCTACAGATTCAGGAACAGGCAAGGGGCTGGAGAGCCATGGAAATGAGAGGTCAGCCTTGGGCCTCAGGTGAGCTTAGATGGGCAGCTTGGTGATAGACTATCCTGTTCCTTTTGCAGATCATTGAGAAGAGGAAGAAGATGGAAGCTGATGGGTGAGTGGCATTATTCTTCCTCTGGGGGACTGGTGGGAATTGCTTAGTGTATTGATCTTATGCTGACCCATTTCTCCTTCCATTGCAGGGTTGAAGTCAAAAGACCAAAATACTAATCACCAGTTACAACCGGAGACCCTCCACAAGGATATGCTTCCCACTGTTTTCTTTATACAATTTCCAAAGGTTGCAAGATGTTTTTTGGTGGATGAATATAAAATTTTATTGTGTAATTACTTGGTTCCATTAAAATTGGTTAACTTGCTAGCTTCTCTGTTGAGCATGCCCCCTCCAGTGCCCTTGAAGCACCAAGAACACTAATTCCACTGGTTACATAGAATCACATGCAGAAAGCCATCAGTCCTTTCCTGAGCTGTGGTTCTAGATTGCTAGACATGAAGGATGCTTTCTAGCCAGTGTGCCCAGTAGAGAAGGGAATAATGATCCTCACTGATGGGCAAGAGGTGGATAGAGGAATGTAAGGATGATTGGTTTCAAATGTAAGACTCATTCAGGCCCATCTTCAGGCCTAGTCCCTGGACAAAGATTTCCTGGATCCTGCAGTCAGCCTAATGGGCTGCTAATCTGATCCCCAGGCTGTGAAGGACTGGGCTCTGGATGAAGGCATCTAATGAAAATCACTTACGGGTGAGAACCAAAACCTTTTATGAGTTTATGTCTTCCTATGAGCTTTATTAATGTTGAGTACAAATCACTGCCTCCTTGGCTAAAGGTGTAACCTTAGGGAAGTGCTTCGGGTTTAGAGCTGATATAGTGTGGCCCTGCAGGTACAGGAATTCCTATCCTAGGCCAGAAGGGTTTGGTGCCCTTCATCACCCTGAAACATTTGCCAAGCCCCAGAATAGTCTGTTGGCCTTTGAATCACACCATTCCTTTCCCTGTTCTTCCTTTCTGCTCCTTACCAGCACTTTGGTCTGGTGCGCATCATTAGGTGTCACTACTGCTTCCTGGCTGGATGCCAGGCTGCCACTGTCTACCCTGAGCCCAAGATTTGTGGCCTCACCACATCCAAGAAAGCTAGAAAGTCACCTTAGCCATTGCCTTGTCTTTGACTGTATTCACCTTGGTAGGACAGGTATTTTTGAGGAAGCCAGCATTGTGCATTGCACATAAGAGGCTGAAATTGGGCCTTGCTGCACTAGCACCTAGAATGGCTAATTTCAGACAAATGACACCATGGTTCCATGGATGTAGGCAGCAGTCCCAATTATTAAAAATGGTCACAGAGACATGGCACAGAAGACGACATCTGGAGAGTCACTAAAAGCAAGACCTGGGGGTTGACTGTTGGTTTAAAATTCAGTTTCTGAGGCCAGGCTCGATGACTCATGTCCACAGTCTCAGTGCTTTGGGAGGCCAAAGCAGGAGAGTCGCTTGAGGCCAGGAGTTCGTGAGCCTATAGCTATGCAGGAGGATCGAACCGAAGAGTTCAAGGCTGTGGTGAGCTATGATCACACCACTGCATTCCCAGCCTGGGTGACAGCAAAACCTTGATTTAAAAAAAGAAGAGGCTGGGCGCAGTGGCTCACGCCTATAATCCTAGCACTTTGGGAGGCTGAGGCGGGAAGACAGGTCAAGACTTCAAGGCCAGGCTGGGCAACACAGTGAGAGTTAAGTTTCTATAAAACATACAAAAATTGGCCAGGCGCGGTGGCTCACACCTGTAGTCCCAGCACTTTGGGAGGCCGAGGCGGGCGAATCACAAGGTTAGGAGTTTGAGACCACCCTGGCCAACATGGTGAAACCCTATCTCTACTAAAGATACAAAAAATTAGCTGGGCGTGGTGGCATGCACCTGTAGTCCCATCTACTCGGTAGGCTGAGGCAGGAAAATCGCTTGAACCTGGGAGAAGGAGGTTGCACTGAGCCGAGATCGAGTCATTTGCACTCCAGCCAGGGCGAGACTCTGTCTCAAAAAAAAAAAAAAAAAAAAAAAAAAAAAGCGTGGTACCACATGCCTGTAGTTTCAGCTACTCCAGAGGATCGCTTGAGCCCAGAGGTGATCGTGCCACTGCACTCCAGCCTGCGCGACAGAGCAAGACCCTGTCTTAAAACAAAGCAAAACAAAACAAAAAATTCTTGGGAACTGAGCACTGCTTGTCCAGCTCATTGAGTTTCTGTAGACAAATTGTAGGAACTGGCACAGCAAACTGGCCACAAAGATGTTAGGGGCGTGGATAGCAGCTGCTTGAGCTGCCTGCTGTCGGAGACTCCTGTATGTCATCGCGCAGCGTGGGATTTTGCGGCTTCCTGACAGCCCTGGCTGTCGCTTGACTTGATCTTGAGTTTCACCAAGCCACGAAGGACTAGCGTCCCTCTCTCCTATCCCAAGGGCATTAAGCCTGTCTGAAGTAGGAGAGTAAAAACTTACACGCAGTTCCCAACTTTACGTGTCGTGACTAGGGAGGGAATTGACGGTCGCACAGTTTACCTAGGCCAAACTGGGCCACAGCCGGACAAGGAAGTAACAGATCTCTCAAGCGCGGTTCCTTCGCTGCGCTCCACCCACACCAGCACCGGCCAACCGACCTCTCCTGTAAGAGGGAGAACGTCCCGGCGACACTTCCGGCCCCGCCTCCTGAGGCGGAAGCAGAGTCCCAGGCTGCTCCTCCGGTGCCTGGGACTGGTTCCGAGGGTGGTTCCGAGGCTGACTGCCCTGCGGCGGCGTGGCTCGCAGTAGTCAGCATGGACCGCACTTGTGAGGAGAGGCCCGCTGAGGATGGGAGCGACGAGGACGACCCAGACTCCATAGAAGCCCCTACCCGGATCCGGGACACTCCGGAAGACATCGTGCTGGAAGCTCCGGCCAGTGGGCTGGCGTTCCATCCGGCCCGTGACCTACTGGCTGCAGGGGACGTGGACGGGGACGTGTTCGTGTGAGTGCGAGGCAGGGCCGGGGGCGCTGGGTCTGGAAGCTCCCCGGGGATGGAGCTGGGAACAGGAGAGAGGAGAGAAAGTTGCAGGGAGACAAATTTTGCGTGATTGATTGGGTCCGATTCATTCAGTAACATTCAGCTCTTATATCACACCAATCTGTTGAAAGAACTGGAATGTCGTGACAGAGCCCAGAGACCGTAGTAGGACAAAAAGCCCTTTAAGGCCTTGTTATTTCCCAGCGAATTATTATTTATTTACTTACCTATTTATTTTCGAGACGGAGTCTCGCTCTGTCGCCCAGGCTGAAGTGCAGTGGCGCGATCTGGGCTCACTGCAACCCAGATTGAAGCAAATCTCTGCCTCAGCCTCCTGAGTAGCTGGGATTACAGGCGCCCGCCACCATGCCCGGCTAATTTTTTTTGTATTTGTAGTAGAGACGGGGTTTAACCATCTTGGCCAGACTGGTCTTGAACTTCTGACCTCGTGATCCACCTGCCTCGACCACCCAGAGTGCTGGGATTACAGGCGTAAACCACTGCGCCCGGCCTCCTACCGGATTATTATATTGTGCCCGAAATAGGCTCAGCAGACTCCTTTAATTGATTTTTCAAACCACAAATCTTGGCTCACGCCTGTAATCCCAGCACTTTAGGAGGCCGAAGTGGGCGGGTCACCTGAGAGGCTGGAGCTCGAGACCAGCCTGTCCAACATGGTGAAACCCCGTCTCTACTAAAAATACAAAAATTAGCCGGGTGTGGTGGCGGGGGCCTGTAATCCCAGCTACGCGGGAGGCTGAGGCAGGAGAACTCGGGCAGTGAAGGTTGCAGTGAGCCAAGATCGCGCCACTGCACTCCAGCTTGGACGACAGAGTGAGACTCAAAAAGAAAACAACATAGGCCAGGTGCGGTGGCTCACGCCTGTAATCCCAGCACTTTGGGAGGCTGAGGCGGGCTGACCATGAGGTCAAGAGATCGAGGCCAGCCTGGCCAACATGGTGAAACCCCGTCTCTACTAAAAATACAAAAATTAGCTGGGCATGGTGGCACACGCCTGTAGTCCCAGCTACTTGGGAGGCTGAGGCAGGAGAATCACTTGAACGCAGGAGGCAGAGGTTGCAGTGAGCTGAGATCGCGCCACTGCAGTCCAGGCTGGCGACAGAGACTCCATTTAAAAACAAAAAAACAAAAAAGAAAACAACATAAATCTGAGCAGACACTCCCTTGATTAAAACCCTTCAATGGTCTGCTTTTAGGATTTAGTACAAATTCCTCAATCCCGCTTTCAACGCCCTGACCATCTGTGCTCATTCATCCATACCTTTTAAAAATATATCTTGGGGCAGGCGTGGTGGCTCACACCTGTAATCCCAGCACTTTGGGAGACCAGGTGGGGTATCACCTGAGGTCAGGAGTGGGAGAACAGCCTGGCCAACATGGTGAAATCCCGTCTCTACTAAAAATAGAAAAATTAGCTGGGTGTGGTGGCGGGCGCATGTAATCCCAGTTTCTCGGGAGGCTGAGGCAGGAGAATCGCTTGAACCTGCGAGGCAGTGAGCCGAGATGGTGCCATTGCACTCCAGCGGGCAACAAGAGCAGAACTCCGTCTCAGAAAAATAAAAATAAAAAAATCTCGAAACCTCAGCCCCTTTGCACATGCTATTCTGTCCGGAAAACTCCTTTCTCCTCACTTTTACCTACTATCTCTGAGTTCCCAGGATCTCTTCCCTCTTCCTCTATCCCCAGACTAAAATTGGTTACCTATTAGATGCTGCCATGACACCAGGTGACATGGTACCTTTCCCTTAGTAATGAATGGTTGGTAACCATATATCCGTTTGTGTAATTATTTGAATGCTGTCTCCTTCACTAATGTTTTTCAAATGTCTTTGACCTTGCCTCTCAGAGAAATACCTTTTACATTATATATGCTGATACAATTTCTGATTTTATTCTATTATTGTGTGCATGTACACAAAATGCTGATTGTAGCTTTCCAGTCTGTTATATGACTAGAATGTGAAAAAACACTGTTCTGGAGTGTAATCTGTCGTCGGTTTTGTTCTCTATTTTATCTCCAGCCTCTAGTTTAGGGTAGGTGCTCAATACGTGTTTGACTTTGTTTTTTTTTTTTTTTGTTTTTTTTTTTTTTTTTTTTTTTTGAGACGGAGTCTTGCTCTGTCCCCCAGGCTGGAGTGCAGTGGCCGGATCTCAGCTCACTGCAAGCTCCACCTCCCGGGTTCACGCCATTCTCCTGCCTCAGCCTCCCGAGTAGCTGGGACTACAGGCGCCCGCCACCGCTCCCGGCAATTTTTGTATTTTTTTAGTAGAGACGGGGTTTCACGTGTTAGCCAGGATGGTCTCGATCTCCTGACCTCGTGATCCACCCACCTCGGCCTCCCAAAGTGCTGGGATTACAGGCTTGAGCCACCGCGCCCGGCACGTGTTTGACTTTGAACAAAAGATACAAGTTAGAGGCAGTGGAAAACTTGAAGATGCTGTGCTTATCAGATTTACTTAATGAACTTAAACCTCAACCCCCCCGTTAGCTGTAATGGCCTTGAGCGTGTTAACTTCTGTATTTTCATCTTTGAAGGGGAATTATACCTACTCTTGCAGAGGGGACAAATTTGCAGTACAGTGCAATTTTACAGTTCCCTTCTACTACTATCCATATTTATGGTGCCAGGCACTTGGGAGTTGCCCTAGACATCCACCTTTCTTCACATTCCACACAACTTTGTTGCTTCCCTTGTCTTAAAAAAGGTTCTGGAGGAAAATTCTTGGTTCTTCCCTTCCCCACCCTCAGCCATGACTATTGTGAAAAGGTTCCTTTTCAGAGGATTAAATTCAAACTTCTACTTGGCTCACGTGGTCTCATGCCCACCCCAGCCCATCTTTCCAGATTCAGTCATGCTACTCTCCTGCTACAAGGAACCCTCCTCATTCCTTATCTCTGCTGCCTCCAGTATCTGGCCCTTGCTCTCGGCCAGGTAAACTCTACTCTTGTATGATCCAACCCACATGTCACCACCTTAGCTTTCCAGGACTCTCTTCTCCCTTCCCAAGTATTCATTCAATCTGTGAATGTTTATTAAGCTACTTTTTCATGTTCGGCACTGGGACGGAGAAAATGAGCAGGCTCAGTTCTGCCCACCTGGAACTCACTGGCAATTAAGCATGTATTCATTCTGCCCTTTTTGAGGATCTGCTCTGAGGCAGGCACTGGGAGTATTCTGTAAACAGTACTCACCTCAAAGTTGTTTACAGGCTGGTGCCTCTTCCCCACCTCCATTTTGATCCTGCCTCTTTTTTAGCACGTACTCTCAATGTACTGTAATTGTGGCTTTCTGTAGCTCCTGCAGACCTGAAGTGCAAGAGCCTGCTCTACCGTACTGATTTTTACATTTCTAACTTCTGGGGCTGGTTTTTTGTCATTGATGTAAGAAATATTTCCTTCACAGTGGTCCAGACCCAATCGTTGTCCAGGCTGGGGCTTTCAAAGATGATAAAGAGGGGTTGGGTGGGATCACAAAGAAATGTTGAGCAAATATACCTTGAATTAATATATATTGAAAAAAGCAAGACCTAACATTTCAAACTCACTGAAAATGGAGAAATGAGATGGTAAACTTTGGGCTTGGAGGTGTAGAAGCAGGAACTCCTAGGTAGGTGGGAAGGCTGCTCTGTCTAGTTGGTCTCTGCACTCAGTGCAACCCAGGATGGGTCTGGAGTCATTTACTCTCCTTCCCCTCTCCCCAGCTTTTCCTACTCTTGCCAAGAGGGAGAAACCAAGGAGCTATGGTCATCGGGTCACCATCTCAAGGCCTGCCGAGCTGTGGCCTTCTCTGAAGATGGGCAGAGTGAGTACTGGGGAAGACAACCAGCAATGTGGTGGAAGGGAGCAGTGAGCAGCACCATGACCTGGGCACCTTTTCCCCAGAGCTTGTTACTGTCTCCAAGGACAAAGCCATCCATGTTCTAGATGTGGAGCAGGGCCAACTAGAAAGACGTGTTTCCAAGGCTCATGGGTAAGGAGAACAGCCAATTCTGTGTATGTGCATGGAGGTGAAGGGTAAGGACCAGGAGGTCCCCATTGGGACAGAGATGCTCCAAGAAGTTCTACATCTGTGTCTCTAGTGCCCCCATCAACAGTCTTCTGCTGGTGGATGAGAATGTTCTGGCCACTGGGGATGACACGGGTGGTATCCGTCTCTGGGACCAGCGGAAGGAAGGCCCCTTAATGGATATGAGGCAACATGAAGAGTACATCGCAGACATGGCTCTGGATCCAGCCAAGAAGCTGCTGCTGACAGCCAGGTACAACCTCAAATCTGCCTTGCCTCCCCTCCTCTCCCTGTGAAATGTCTTCCTCACATGGACCTTGTGTCTAAGCCTATTGCTCTACTCTCTACAGTGGGGATGGCTGCCTTGGAATCTTCAATGTTAAGAGGCGTCGATTTGAGCTGCTCTCAGAGCCTCAGTCTGGGGATCTGACCTCTGTCACCCTTATGAAAGTATAGCTGGGTATGGTGGGATGGAGGGGTGTATGCTGGGGGCTTAGTCTAAGGCAGCTTCCACATCATTTTCCCTATTTACCTGCAGTGTGGGAAGAAGGTGGCCTGTGGCTCCAGTGAAGGTACCATCTACCTCTTCAACTGGAATGGCTTTGGGGCCACAAGTGACCGCTTTGCCGTGAGAGCTGAATCTATCGACTGCATGGTTCCAGTCACTGAGAGTCTGCTGTGTACTGGCTCCACCGATGGAGTCATCAGGTGAGGGAAGCCTGGACAGCCCTTAGGTCACAGGAAGGGCAGACCCAGTTAGCCAGTACTCAACACTGTTGTTTCCCTGCCCAGGGCTGTGAACATCCTACCGAACCGAGTGGTGGGCAGTGTGGGCCAGCACCCTGGGGAGCCTGTGGAGGAGCTGGCCCTTTCCCACTGTGGCCGCTTCCTGGCCAGTAGCGGCCATGACCAGCGCCTCAAGTTTTGGGACATGGCCCAGCTGCGAGCTGTGGTGGTGGATGACTACCGTCGGCGCAAAAAAAAGGGAGGACCACTGCGGGCTCTGAGCAGCAAGACTTGGAGCACTGATGACTTCTTCGCAGGACTGAGGGAAGAGGGAGAAGACTCCATGGCTCAGGAAGAAGAGGAGGAGACTGGGGATGACAGTGACTGAGGGAATGAATTGAATCTCAAGACAGGTCCTCACCAGGCAAGAGTCTTGCTTATTGAGCTGCATCCCCAGAGAAGATATTTTTTTTTAAAAGACAGGGTTTTGCTGTCATCCAGGCTGGAGTGCACTGGCTTGATCATGGCTCACTGCAGCCTCAATGTGCCCAGGCTCAGGGTGTCCTTCCACCTCAGCCTCTGGAATAGGTGGGACTGCAGGTGTGCACTACCACACCAGGCTAATTTTTAAATTTTTTTGGTAGAAACAGGGGTCTGTGTTGTCCAGGCTGGTCTACAACTCCTGGACTCAAATGATCCACCTGCCTCTGCTTCCCAAAGTGCTGGGATTACAGGCACGAGCCACCACACCTGCCAAAAAACATTTTTTTGAGATAGGATCTCACTCTGTCACCCAGGCTGGAGTGCAGTGGGTTGATCATGGCTCACTGCATCCTTGACCTCCCCGGCTCAAGTGATCCACCTCAGCCTGCCTGGTAGCTGAGACTTGGCATGTGCCACCATGCTCGACTAATTTTTGTGATTTTTTTTTTTTTTTGGTAGAGACTAGGAGTTTCACTATGTTGACCAAGCTGGTCTTGAACTCCTAGAATCAAGTGATCCTCCTGCCTTGGCCTCCCAAAATGCTGGGATTACAGGCATGAGCCACCGTGCCTGGCTGGATATGAATTTTTTTTTTTTTTTTGAGACAGGGTTTCGCTCCTGTTGCCCAGGCTCGAGTGCAATGGCATGATCTCGGCTCACTGCAACCTCCGCCTCCTGGGTTTCAAGTGATTCTCCTGCCTCAGCCTCCCAAGTAGCTGGGATTACAGGTGTCCGTCACCACGCCAGGCTAATTTTTGTATTTTTAGTAGAGACAGGGTTTCTCCATGCTGGCCAGGCTGGTCTCGAACTCCTGACCTCAGGTGATCCACCCGTCTCAGCCTCCCAAAGTGCTGGGACTACAGGCAAAAGCCAACATGCCTGGACTGGATATATATTTATAATACCCTACAGTGTAGCACAAGAAGATGCATTCAAAGCGCTGATATGAGGAAGTACTTGCCCCGTAGCAGCTATTCACTCTATCAGTATAAGACAAACTCTAAGCTAGGGCAAGATAGCACAGACACAAGTATATACTAACCAGGGGTTTAATATAAATACAACCAGCATAGAAAGACCCAAAACTACACAGAAACCAAAACCAGAATGCCATGTGGTGGAGCCAAAGGGCAGAATTTCTGACCCCTGTGGCTCAGCTGCCCCTCCCCGCAAATAAAAACCAACAAAGACAAATCAGGACAATAAAGAAGATTCATGCTAAGCTGTGGCAGAGGGGGGAAGGTATGATCGGGTGGGTGTGGGACAAGGAATGGCCATGGAAGACCACAGGGTAGCTTGGACCCTGGGCTGGGAGGGGGAGAGCAAGGCCCCTCACCACAACTTAAGCCAAACCTAAGCTGCCCCAGGTGCCGTAGGTCCCTGTCCCAGCAGGGAGGCTGATGGCCTGGGCCCATGCCTCTCCCCACCTTTGGGAGTCAGATAGTGGCCACCCAGGCCTGCTGGGCTGGGGCCTGACACAGGCTCTGCCTGCCCATTCAGGCTGCCTGTGGAGAGAGAATGGAGTCACTGTTTAACCATGGTACCTGCCTCAGCCCCAGCAGACCACAGGAGGCTGGCCCCAGACTCACTGAGTGCCTGCAGCAGCCGAACAGACACAGCATCCTTGGCCACCTCATGCCCATCCTGGCCATCTAGGGTCAGCACAACCCAGATGAGGCCACTGAAAGGCACCGGATGCCCAGGAATCACCACCTGATACCAGAAGCGGTGCCAGCCAGCAGGTCCTATGCCCAAACACTTAGTGAGGAACACAGGGCTGCCCAGCTTCATTCGTTGGCACAGCAACTGCAGGGTAGCCCGAGCCCCTTGGGACCCTAACTTGTCCCTTGCCAAGGCCAACTGGCTGCCCTCTGGTTGTGGGGGCCGCAAGGAGGGACCCACAAGCTGCTGGCGGAGTCGCTGCTTCAGGTCTGGCTTGAGCCACTCCACAGCCACCTGCTCTCCACAGAGGTGTGACTGCCCTGCAGGAAAAAGGTAAAGATAAGGGCAGGTCCAAACCCTGGGCCCAAGCCTCCAGGTTGTGAGCCCTTTGGAGCTCACAGTCCTGTAATGTGTAGCCTTCGCATTTCCTGGTAGTGTGACCATGGGTAAGAAAAGACAAGCCTTCAGGCTCCACTATTTGCAAAGGGAGTATAACACAACTGCTACCTTACAAGTTTCCTTGGAGAAGTACTGGTTAATGCAGGCTTTGTCTGCCTCATAACCATCATAATGGCTAATCTTTACTGCCAAAAGTTGCTGTAAGTCAGTCAGTATGCTAAATACCATACACCCATTATGTTACTTAATTCTCACAACCGTCTGAGGAAACAAATACTATAGTAAAAGGCTCAGTTGGGTTCCCTTGAGCAAATCAATTTCTCTAACAGTTTCCTCACAGCTCGAGGGTCCTGTGCCTATTATGCGGTGTGGGTGTAGGGGAATGTTGAGGATTAAGTCAGGAGATAATGCTCGGGAAGTGTTACCAATTTAGGTAAGTGGTGGTGGTAGCACCATTGGAAGTTTTAAAACTCTGAGATCAAATAGTAAAGGGTTGCAAATTCTGGCATGTTTGACTCTAAGATCTTGTAACTTTAACAGCTATGCTCAGTGTAAAGTGCCTGGCAGAACGCGTTTGGCCCCAACCAGCCCCCGGCCACAGCCTACCTTCCACCAGGGCCTTTTTGGCCATGGCAGCGGCCCGGTGAGAGCTGAATTTGAGCAGAGCGATCTGCCCAGGCGCCGGTCCGGGGCTGGGCAGCAGCCGCGCCTCCTGCAGGCCGGGACCCAGCGGCTGCAGCGCGAGCAGCAGCGCGCTGCGGGTCAGATTCAGCGGCAGGCCGTCAACGCTCAGCTCACACTTCTCGGTGCTGCGGCACACGAGCAGCGGGCAGGACGGCCGCAGCGGATGGTTGTGCAGCGTGGCGATGGCGGCCTGCGCGCCGCGCCGCGAGCTATAGCGGGCATAGGCGAAGCCGCGGTTCAGGCCGCTGAAGGTCATCATCAGGCGGAACTCGTAGAGGCGGCCCACGCGCTGGAACAGCGGGATAAGCTGGTGCTCGTACACGTCCTGAGGCAGCCGCCCGATGAATACCTCTGACCCAGCTGGCGGCGGGCTGCCCACCCAGCCTGTGGGAAGGGGGTATGCAAGGCCACCGTCAGGCGACGCTTTCGAATTCTGAGCCCACGGACCCAGCGCGCGAGGGTGGGAAGCGATGTGAACCAAGGTTTGTGAAATGGGCTTACACCCGTACCCTGGGTGGTTGGCATAATTAGGTGACTGCGCTAACGAAGGGGCTGGCGCAGAGTAGGTACACCTTGAGATTGGCCCCCTCCCTCGACGGGGCGGGTGGGCGTGGAGCCACAGTTCCTCCTTTGCTGGGGGATATAAATCCGGGTAGTTTGCAGTTCCTGACAGTGAAGGCTGGGGCAGCCCCTCCCCCAAAGGGGGTTGGTGTAGCCGGACAGGCAGAGGGGCTGGGACTACCGTACCTGGGGGTGGCCCGCCATACTTCCTCTGCCCGTTCACCTGCACCAGGCGGATGCCTGTCTCCCTGACCCACGCCTCCAGCGCCGCCTTGTTCTCTGGATTCACCCTCTCACACCACAGCTGAGAGGGAAAGGAAGGTTGGAATGGCGGATCGCCAAGTCCGCCCCCCACCTCTTCTGTGGGTACTGGGGTCACTAAAGCCGACCCCCGCTCCGGCGCCGGCCCCCAAGTCGCCAGCCGCTTACCTCACAATCCCGCTTGGACTGCATGGCCCTCCCGCTGGCCCCCTCCTACCCTCTTTATAACTTCCTCCCCACCAGCCTCTGGAAGCTTCCCTACCCCTCCACCCCGCAAGCTCTCATTGGCTCTGAGCGCGACCCCGCCTCCCAAGGGGGTGGAGGTATCCACTGCACGTGCGCCGCCCGGGCTTCGCTCAGACCCTCAGGTGAAAGCTGCAAATTAGTGGGTGAGTACCTACGGGGACTGCCTCCCGAGGAGGAGGAGCTCCCAAGCCGCAGGGTGGACGCTGGAGACAAGAACCTCTGGGTCACAAGGTTACTGTCTTTCTCCCTTTTCCATCCCTACATTGGTCTGCCGGGGAAGGTGGGGCTAGGCATCAGTGACACGCAGGCTCTGGTTGAGGTTGAGGCATTTTATTGGACCTTTGGCAATTGATAGGGAGGCATCTGCTCCAACTGGTGCGAGGCCCTGTAGATGAGACCATCTCAGGCTGGGTCCTTGTAGCCCAGGAGCACAGACTGGACTAAGCCCCCAGGGCCTTGTATGAAAAAGGTGTAGTATCTGGCCATTTTTGCCAGTAATAATCAATAAAATAACCATAATAAAAATTAAAGTCTCTGTTCTGACCAGTCTTCAGGTCTTCCTGCTGAAACGGAAAAGTGCAAAGCAGTTGAAGTACATATGCAGTTTGTCTTAACCTCAAATAGTACCAGTCCCACTTCCTTTCCTCTGATAGATTGCTCAGTTCAGCAGATGCGGAGGGGCTGGCCTGTTCTCCTTTTTATTTCCTCCACAAGGTCTTCTCTTCGGACATTCACCTGGCCAGGATGGGAGAAGAAGGTGGTATAAGCATCTTCCATTCCACTGCTGCCCGAGTGCCTAGTTTCCTCTAGCCCTCTAGGCATCAGTCTCAGCTGGGAGCAGGAACCTAATTAAACACCTCAGGCTAGAGTGTGCCTCTTGGGGGAGCCAACAAAACATAGGGTATATGCAGGGACGGAAATCTCACCCTACTAAGACTACAGTAACAGGTTAAGCTCTCAAGTCTTTTATGGTTGTATTAATATCAATGCCAGGCTTTTTCTCAGGTCTTGAATGGGCATGGGCCTGCCAAAATGGCATACATTCTCTGTCCCTTAGCCTTCCTGCCCGCTTCCCTTACCTCTTCTCTGCTAGTCACTGAACGGAGCTTGATGACCCCATCCTTGAGTTCCTGCTCGCCAATGATAGCCACCAGTGGGATGCCTGCCTCCTCACAGTACTGCAACTGGTTCAAAAGCTTTGGGTTCTTCTTGTACAGCAGCTCAGCCTGCAGGGGACAAGAGCAGAAGAGGAAGGCTGGCTTCTGCTGTCCTCAGGGACAGAGGGTGTGCAAGCTGGCACCTTGTTCTTAGCTCCACTTTTGAGAAGTAATGGCAGGATCCATTATGGGTGAGCTTTTATTCAGTTTGTGCCCAGCACACCCAAGTTTGCTGCCACCCTGGGGCTTGCCTCCCATACCTTGATCCCAGCATCCCACAGTTCTGAGACAAGCTTTAGTCTTTCTTCTAGCAGCTTCTTCTGTGCAGATGCCACAAGTACCTGTGTCTCCGTGGTCCGTACTTTCTCCTCCAAAGCCTGGGGAAGGGGCAGATAAGAGTCAGAGAGCTGGGCTAACACCTTCAAGGAGCAAACAAAGCAGGCTCTAGTCAGGATCTTGAGACCAGGCCCAACTCAGCTCTACCAGGGCAGGGGCCCTGTCTTCTCATCTAGCACCTTAGGCATAAGGTAGCTTTTAGTAGATATGAGGACTGAACTAACTTGTACATAGGATGTGTCAGAATAACTAACTTAGGGTAAGAGTAAAGGTAGCTTTTTTACAGTAACTTCAAGCTTATCTCCATGTAGTACTTTTTTTTTTTTTTGAGACAGGGTCTCTGTCACCCAGGCTGAAGTGCAGTGGCATGATCACTGCAGCTTTTTTTTTTTTTTTTTTTTTAATCTGTAGAGATAGGATCTCACCATGTTGCCCAGACTGGTCCATGTAGTACCTTAAGGGTCCATCAAAGCATTCACACAAAAGTACTACTATGAGCCTACCCCAACTAGATCACCCTTGGCAGTTTTAGTCCCCACTTACTATCTACCCATTTATGACACTGTGCCTCTCGCACTTCAGTTACAGGGCACAGGCGTGTATATGGGTATGGGGAAAGGAGAATGCTGCTGCTGCTTCCCTTGTCTTTTTCAGGAAAACTATTTTCATAGTTCTTACAATGTAAGATGCCTACTGGAAGAATGATCTCAACTGGGAAACGGGTGGTTTCCACCCTAGAGAAAAGGCATAGACCGTGGGGAGGTTGCCAGAGCATTTCCCAGAGGATGAAATGCAACCAGCCACTTAAGACCAGCAGCAACAAAGGAGGGCTTGAGGCCACGAGAGGCTTCCTTGGTGTTACTCTAGGTGTTAGAGAGTCACGGTAGCCATGTGAGGGATCCCAGGGCGTCAGACACATGCTTCCCATTTAGAGACAATATTGCAATGTGGTTAGTGGCAAGACTTTGGAGTCAGACCGCGTGGATTCAAATTCTGACTCTACCACTTACAAGTTTCATGGCCTTAAGCAAATTATTTGATCTATAATGCTTCAGTTTTCTCATCTGGAAAATGCAATTAATAAAATTAGCTACTCTCACAAGGCTGTGGTAAGAATTATATTTTGATAATGCATGAAAAGCACCAAGCACAGTGCTTGGCACAAGGCACTAAAATGTTAAGTATTCTGTATCATGAGGAAGATCTAAGTCTTGGATACAGCAGCCCATGTTTGTGACAGCCCTGAAGGAAGCAGAGACCCAGAGCAGAGGATTTAGTGGAGAAAGATGGATTAAAGATCCATAAAACTGACCTATAATGGGGTAGAAATCTGTGAAAAAGAGCAGTAATCTTTTCTCCATTTCTGTGAGATGTTCCCTACCCAAAGCAGCACCACTCACTCCCTTGGAGATCAGATAGCTTAGGTGCCACCACCTGCTCAGACTGTCTTCTACCCACCCCGTAGGACCTACCTCTAGTCTCTGTTCCACGATGGAGAAAATCCGCTCCACCCCAATGCTGAGCCCCACACATGGCACCTTGCGCCCTTTGGGGTCGAACATGCCCACTAGCCCATCATAGCGCCCTCCAGCAGCCACACTGCCCACACCCAGGGGCTCTTCCCCTGCCTGGGCTGGGGTCTGTAGCAGCACTGCCTCATAGATCACCCCAGTGTAGTAATCCAGCCCTCGAGCAAGGCTAAGGTCAAAGGAGATCTGTGGAGATAAGAACATGGTCAGTGCCAGATTAAGATGAGGGATCTGAAGCCCCAGAGCTCAGAAGGGATCCCATCCCCAACTTGACTCACTTTGTCATCAATGCCAAATAGGGTCAGATACTCAAAGAGCAGTTTCAGGTCTCCCAGGCCCTCCAAGGCCTGCTTGTTTTGGGATAGTTTAGGATCCTGGAGCAGCTGTTCCACTAGGGATACCCCACCTGGGGAGACAGACTTGTGAATGAGGCTGACAAGCAAACAAAAAAGGTAAGGGGGGTTGATCTTCTTGCCTGGACTCTAGTTGCCCATACATGTGTGTGTACATATACATACACACACTCACTCTCCTATGTACATACACAGAACAGTTTCAACTTTAGGACTGAGGGCAGTTGGATGGCTGCTGAGGAGGCTTGGTTCTGTTCCTCACCATGCTGCTGGACATAGTCCCCAATGCGGTCAGCCACCTCGGGTGCAAGGCCCTTCTCTCCCACCATCTCATTCTTCACCTCTTCCCAGGACACCTAGGCAGACAGACACCAGTCAGGGACCTCTGGGCAGCTTCTGCACCACAGAGCAGGTATGTACTGTCCTCAGGGAACAGTCTTGGAGCAGTAGCTGCCCATGAGCCTACATCCTAGGGCTAACCTTCCTCTGGTGGGTATAAAGGCATGCACCTCTCTCTCTCAATCTTGTTTTCCATTTCCCAAGGCAGGGTGGGATCTGGGAAAAGAAGTCAAGTACTTGGGTTGTTACCTTGTCCAGCTTGTCTACTGAGGAGCAGATGGTACGGAACTTGCTGTCAGAAACACCACAGATGGCAAACATCCCATCTAGAATACGTCGATCATTTACCTGCAAGGAATCAATGCATAGTGCGGAGGGAATCTCTTTTCTTACATGACCTGCGATAGTCATGGTCACTTGGGCTACTGGTCCCTCTGCACAAGGATCTTGTGAGAGGCCAGGCCCAACTTTGCCCTCCCAGCCTTGTCAGCACTGACCTTGACCAGGAAGTCGCCTATCTGAAGTGAACTCAGGATCTCGCACATGATCTTCAGGCACTCTGCATCAGGGATCATGGGATCAAAGTTCCCAGCAATGTCAAAATCCTGCAGGGAGAGGGTTAGCCAGAGGTCTTCAGGGATTCACCTTTCTGAAGGGGGGACTCTGGGAGCTCTGTCCTCTAGGAAGGCCTGGTTGCACTCAAGCATAGACTTTCTCTTTCATTTTCTTATCATCAGCCCAGAGGTAAACCCCAGCATCCTTGGGCTTCTCACCAGTTTTGGTTTCCTTTCTATCTACTGGGCTATTCCTTCATTTTCTACTTCATCATCTTAACTCCTCCTACTGGGTGGGGTGATTATATGGCTTTAGTGCTTAGCCATTTTCCCTATTCATCCAGAAGCCCTGGCATCAGTCTGGATGATTTGATGTATCAAAGCTAATTTCCTTATTCTCTGCTGTGATCCTATCACTGTGGTTTAAAATAAAGAGCACTGGACCAAGAGTTCTAGTCCTGACTTTGCCTTTCTTACCCCTATGATCTCTTCATCTGCGGGTATCAAGTTGACTCATATGTAAAATGGAGAGACTTTATTCTCCTCCTCCACCACAGGGACATTGTTAAATCTGCATGAAAACACCATAGAAGAGGCTGGGCGCGGTGGCTAACACCACCTGCACTTTGGGAGGCCGAGGCAGGCGGATCACGAGATCAGGAGTTTGAGACCAGCCTGGCCAACATGGTGAAACCCTGTCTCTACTCAAAATACAAAAAATTAACTGGGCGTGGTGGCAGGTGCCTGTAATCCCAGCTACTCAGGAGGCTGAGGCAGGAGAATCATTTGAACCCAGGAGGCAGAGGTTACAGTGAGCCGAGACTGCACCACTGCACTCCAGCTTGGGCAACAGAGCGAGACTCCTCAAAAAAACAAAAAACAAACAAAAAAAACACCATAGAAACCTAAGAGCATTATCTGGGTCATCCAATTTGCTCAGGACACTGTTGAGTACTCAATAGATTCTGCTGGCTTGAGAAAGCCCCAAGTAACCCATCCTGCCCCACGGTTTCCCGACACTCACACACTGGTAGAATTCCCGGTATCGGCCGCGGGTCATGGCTGGGTTATCCCGCCGATATACCTTTGCTATGTGGTAGCGTTTAATGTTGGTCAGTTTATTCATTGCCAAATACCGAGCAAAAGGAACCTGATGACAAAGAGTTAAGGAGAAAGCCCCTCCTATCACTGTCTGCAAGTTGATTATCATCACCAACAGAAGTTGGGGTCTAACCCCTCCCTATGTGGGTAAAACTGCCACCCATAAGATTAATAGCACTTACAAACATCAGAAAGCACCAGCTGTGCTACCACATGAGGCAGCTGAAGGCTCAAAAAAGATTAAGGCACCTTTCTCTTTTGTAGTGTTGACTGGACTTTTATTTATTTTTTTTTTTTTTGAGACGGAGTCTTGCTCTGTCGCCCAGGCTGGAGTGCAGTGGCCCGATCTCAGCTCACTGCAAGCTCCGCCTCCCGGGTTCACGCCATTCTCCTGCCTCAGCCTCCCGAGTAGCTGGGACTACAGGCGCCCGCCACCTCGCCCGGCTAGTTTTTTTTTGTATTTTTAGTAGAGACGGGGTTTCACCGTGTTAGCCAGGATGGTCTCGATCTCCTGACCTCGTGATCCGCCCGTCTCGGCCTCCCAAAGTGCTGGGATTACAGGCTTGAGCCACCGCGCCCGGCCGACTGGACTTTTCTGAGCATGGCAAGGGGCTGGGCAGGTTGGCCACAGACCAGAAAAAGGCCCCCATATGGGATTTCTAAGCAGATGATTCTCTGTGTAGCTTGGAGACAAGGGAAATGTGTTGCTGGTCCATTAAGGCGAATTTTGTCCACTGGACAGGGCACGCGAGAGGTATTCTGGAGCCAGGGGATGACTGTAGAGTTGGAACTGGGCCCTGACATCAAGCTGAGGTCTCACTCAGGATTCAGAAGATTTCTAAGGGTGTGTATGCTCTGTTTAGCCAAAGTCCCACTCCTGGTTTAGAGAAATAATTCCCCTAATCGCCAGAGGCCTCATATTTGATCCTACCTACCCTACCATTCTTAAACCTGAGCCAAGTGAGTGCCAATCCATCCAAAGTCTCAAGTGCCCAAGTTTAGAAAGATACAGTGAGGTCATAGCGAAGGGACAGGAGCTCCCCGCCCTGGTCCTTCAGGTCATAGATAAGCTTGGAATCTTCCCCATACTTTCCCATCAGTGTTTCCTAGAGAAAACATAAATAAATGTGGTCATAGTAATAAATATAACAATTTAAAAGGAAATTTTAAAAACAAACATGACTGATTCCAACTTGTCTACATTTCCCTCTGCTCTTTATCCCAATTCTTAGGTGTCTGATGTAGTTATCATTGAAAGGAAACATCAATTTTGTGTTTTTTGTATTTTGATTTTGTAACAGAGCTGTAGAATTTTTGTTACATATTTTTCTCTTAAAAATCTTTTTTTCTTCAGACTCAACTTCTCAGCATGATTTTTTTTTTTTTTTTTTTTTGAGATGGTGTCTCACTCTGTCGCCAGGCTGGAGTGCAGTGGCGTGATCTCGGCTCACTGCAACCTCTGCATCCCGGGTTCAAGCGATTCTCCTGCCTCAGCCTCCCGAGTGGCTGAGACTACGGGCAGGTGCCACCATGCCCAGCTAAGTTTTGTATTTTTAGTAGAGACAAGGTTTCACTATGTTGGCCAGGATGGTCTCGATCTCTTGACCTCGTGATCTGCCCGCCTCAGCATCCCAAAGTGCTGGGATTACAGGCGTGAACCACAGCGCCCGGCCTGAAGTATTTTTAAAAGATGCATAAATTCCAGTGAGAAGAAGCTCTGTACTTACTTCCTCCCTAATGTTATACTGTTAGATGTTTAGGTTATTCTAATTTTAGAAAAAAATGTTTTAGGCCAGGCATGGTGGCTCACACCTGTAATCCCAGCACTTTGGGAGGCGGAGGCGGATGGATCACCTGAGGTCAGGAGTTCGTGACCAGCTTGGCCAACATGGTGAAACCCTGTCTCTACTAAAAACACAACAATGAGCTGGGGGAGGTGATGGGCATCTGTAATCCCAGCTATTTGGAGGCTTAGGCAGGAGAATCACTTGAACCTGGGAGGCAGAGGATGCAGTGAGCAGAGATTGCACCATTGCACTGCAGCCTGGGTGACAAGAATGAAACTCTATCTCAAAAAAAAAAAAAAAAAAAAAGCCCCATAACATTTCAATATATAATATTTAGGTATATAGCTCTTTTTTTAAAAAAAGTGTTTTTCTTGATGATAAACTACTAGGAATGGGTTATCAGACCAACAAACATAAATGTTTTTATGATGCCTGAGATTCGAATAATGTCAAAAGTAAAAACTGAGGAACGTCTTAAGGGCATTACAGCAGTCCTTGCCCTGTGATGTCTATAATTGGTAATAGCATATTTTGCTCACCAGGTTGGCAAAGATTAAAAAGCCTGAAACTTCCCAGTACGTAGTATCAGAAACAGTCACACACTAGTGTTATGGGCTGAACTGTATCCCCCTGCCCGACCCTCCCCAATTCATTTGTTTAAGTCCTAAATCCCAGTAACCTCTGAACATGACTACATTTGGTGATAGGATCTTTAAAGAGATGATTAAGCTAACACGAGGTCTCCAAGTTGGGCTCTAATCTAATATGTTGTTGTAAGAAGATAAAATTTAGACAGGACAGAGGAAAGACGATGTAAAGACAAAGGGAGGCTGGGCGCGGTGGCTTATGCCTGTAATTCCAACACTTTGGGAGGCTAGGGTGGGTGAATCACTTGAGGCCAGGAGTTCAAGACCAGCCTGGCCAACATGGTGAAACCCCGTCTCTACTAAAAATAGAAAAATTAGCCAGGCGTGGTGGCGCACACGTGTAATCCCAGCTACTTAGGAGACTGAGGCAGGAGAATCGCTTGAACCTGGGAGGTGCAGGCTGCAGTGAGATAAGGTCGTGCCACTGCACTCCAGCCCAGGCAACAGAGCGAGACTCTGTCTCAATTTAAAAAAAAAAAAAGAAAAAGACAAAGGGAGACGATGGCCATCTACAAGCCATGAAGAGAGGCCTGGAACAGATCCTTCCTTTATGGGCCTCTGAAAGAACTAGGCCTGCCAGCATGTTATGTCAACGTCCAACCTCTGGAACTGTGAGAAAATACATTTCTGTTGTTTAGGCTACCCAGTCTATGGTACTTTGTTGTGGTAGCCCTAGCAAACTAATACAATAGGTAAAAACAGTCTCATAAATATGTACAATTATATATCAATAAAAAGAGACAGGTACTACATTGATGAAGGAAACAACAGATAATTTCAGACAGGTTTATAGACTAAAGGCAATAAACCAGCTCATTGTGATA
This sequence comes from Macaca mulatta, assembly GCF_049350105.2. Taxonomy (NCBI): domain Eukaryota; kingdom Metazoa; phylum Chordata; class Mammalia; order Primates; family Cercopithecidae; genus Macaca; species Macaca mulatta. The sequence goes on from NC_133411.1 coordinate 149,526,125, forward strand.
GAGGGAGAACAGCTACTTTAAATAGGTGGTTGGAGAAGACTACTTGAGGAGTGGCATTTTAGCTGAGCTCTGAAATTAAAATCTGGCTGGCTGGACATGGTGGCTCATGCCTGTAATGTCAGCACTTTGGGAGGCTGAGGAAGGAGGACCACTTGAGGCCAGGGGTTTGCAAGCAGCCCGGGCAACATAGCAAGACCTCTGTCTCTATTTGTATTTATGTTTTTTGAAAAAAGGAATTAAAATCTGCAGTCTCTAGTATAATCTGAAATAAATCATGCAAAGAGCTAAGGAAAGGGAGTTCAGGAAAAGGGAAGAGCAAGAACAAAGGTCCAGAGGTACAAACACACTGACTATGTTCCAAGAGTTGGAAGAAGACCAGAGTAGCATAGTGCGCAAGAAGAAAAATAGCATTAGCATGAGATGAGGTAGGAGAGGCAGTGGCCAGATCACCTAGGGCTCTGTAAACCTGAGTAAAGAGTTTGGGTTGTACTATAAGTGCAGTGGGAATCACTGGGTTTGAAGCAGGTAGTAATGCAATCTTGGTTGGTTGGTTGGTTTTAGAGACAGGGTCTTGCTACATTGCCCAGACTGGAGTATGGTGGCTATTCACAGGCACCACTATAGCACACTACAGCCTTGAACTCCTGGGATCCAGTGATCTTTCTGCTTCAGCCTCCTGAAAAGCTGGAACTACAGGTGTGCCCAGTTGCAATCTGGTTTTTAATAGCAAAGAACTAGTAACCTCAGAGTCCATCAATAGGAGAGTGGTTGCATATTTATGTATGTATGGTTTGGACGAATCTAGAAAACATCCCAAGTACAAACGCCCTGCAATACAATGTAGACAGGACCCAGACCACTCCAAAGAATGGCTCTCTTTTGGAAGCTGCTGGCCACAACCAACATAATAAAAGACAGGGCCTCTCCCTCCAAGCCATTCTTGTCCCGCTTGTTATTGGAGAAGACTGGTCTGTGTCCACAACAGGAGTGGGCCCTTTGGACCCTCACTCTCTTGTTGTCATCTTCTTTGTTATTCAAATGCCCACTCATCTACAATTGTAGTTTCTTCTTGCCCTTTCCTCACCTTTAGTTCAAATACAGGTGTATCAATGACTTCTGCACCATGGCGCTTGAAGCAACGGATGATTACGTCAAACACCTTCTCACGAACAGCCATCTGCCGGGGACTATAGTCTCTTGTGCCCTTGGAGTTGAAATCAGCCAGAGAACCAGAAATGAGGTTTGAAAACCAAGAACAATACATTTTGAAAATATAAAAGGATGACTTCAATAATGAAAAAGCAAATCCTGCTCTAAACAGATTTTCCTACAGGCCACTGAGTTTTAAAACAAGTACAAATAATTCCCTATTAATTCCCACACCATTTGCTATCTGCCTTACAAACTCCATTCCCTTTTAAGCTTGGGGTCTATTTTCTAAAATTCTTAGAACTCTTTTCTTTAAGTCATTTTCCTAAAAACTCTTTCTGGGATAACAGAACATTTCCTGGCCTAATAACAAACACCAACCTGAGGCTGGGCACAGTGGCTCATGCCTGTAATTCCAGCACTTTGGGAGGCCGAGGCAGATGGATTGCCTGAGGTCAGGGGTTCGAGACCAGCCTGGCCAACATGGTGAAACCCCATCTCTACTAAACAATACAGAAATTAGCCGGGTGTGACGCCTCGCCCCTTGTAGTCCCAGCTACTTGGGAGGCTGATGCACGAGAATCCTTGAACCTGGGAGGTGGAGGTGGTTGCAGTGAGCCGAGATCGTGCCATTGCACTCCAGCCTGGGCAACAGAGTGAGACTCTGTCTCAAAAAAAACAAACAAATAGTGGTGGCGGGTGCCTGTAATCCCAGCTACTCGGGAGGCTGAAGGCAGGGAGAATTACTTGAACCTGGGAGGCGGAGGTTACAGTGAGCTGAGATTGCGCCACTGCACTCCAGACTGAGCGACAGAGCAAGACTCCATCTCAAAACAAAAAAACAAAAAACAAAAAAAAAACCAACCAGTCGGGCATGGTGGCTCACGCCTGTAATCCCAGCACTTTGGGAGGCCGAGGTGGGCAGATCACAAGGTCAGGAGATCAAGACCATCCTGGCGAACCCTGTGAAACTTTATAACAGGTCTTTCAAATGTTGATACATTTCATTATACAATATCAGGAAGCCTTATTTATTTACATCACCTCAGATCTCATCAAGAAAGTCTTTTTTTTTTTTTTTTTTTTTTTTGAGATGGAGTCTCGCTCTGTCACCCAGGCTAGAGTGCAGTGGCGCGATCTTGGCTCACTGCAACCTCTGCCTCCCGGGTTCAAATGATTCTCCTGCCTCAGCCTCAGCCTCCTGAGTAGCTGGGACTACATACAGGTGTGTGCCACCATGCCTGGTTAATTTTTTGTATATTTAGTACAGATGGAGTTTCACCATGTTAGCCAGGATGGTCTCGATCTCGTGACCTCATGATCCGCTTGCCTCAGCTTCCCAAAGTGCTGGGATTATAGGCGTAAGCCACCTTGCCCAGCCTGGTTTTTTGTTTGTTTTTGACACAGAGTCTCGCTCTGTCACCCAGACTGGAGTACAGTGGCATGTTCTCGGCTCACTGCAACCTCCACCTCCCAGGTTCAAACGATTCTTCCGCCTCAGCCTCCCAGGGAGCTGGGATTACAGACATGCGCTACCATACCTGGCTAATTTCTGTATTTTTAGTAGAGACAGGGTTTCACCATGTTGGCTAGGCTGGTCTGAAACTCCTGACCTCAGTGATCTGCCCACCTTGGTCTCCCAAAGTGCTGGGATAACAGGCGTAAGCCACCACACCCAGCAGAAAACTCTTTAATTATTGGGAAGCTGTCAAGCTTATGATGGAAGATACAAGTTTTCTAAAATTCTTTTTTTTTGAGATGGAGTTTCTTGTTGCCTAGGCTGGAGTGCAATGGCACGATCTCGGCTCACGGCAACCTCCACTTCTCGGGTTCAAGCGATTCTTGTACCTCAGCCTCCCTAGTAGCTGGCATTACAGGCACGCGCCACCACGCCCGGCTAATTTTTAGTAGAGATGGCGTTTCTCTGTGTTGGTCAGGCTGGTCTCAAACTCCCAACCTCAGGTGATCCGCCCGCCTTGGCCTCCCAGAGCATTGGGATTATAGGCATGAGTCACCACCAGCCCAAGTTTTCTAAAATTCTAACTTTCACCTGAATATTTGAATTTTATCACTGCCTACAGGCACTGTCAGATGTCTTCCTTGAGGTGACAAGGCTCACTTCGTTCATTGTTGTAAAAATGTCTGCCAAATATTTAAATTTGAAAAACCATAATTTATCTTTCAGTTGTTAATTCAAATAAAACAAGATGTTCTATGAAAAAAGTAGCTAGATCAGCTTGCAACTTGAACAATGGCATAAGCATTTTCCCTACCTTGGGGTGCAGAAGTGCTTTATATGTGCTTCCCATTTTGTCATAGCAAATATTTAAAAATAGGGTCCTCAAGGGTCAAGATTCAATAAAATTAGTAAGTTTTTTGGCCAGGCATGGTGGCTCACGCCTAGCACTTTGGGAGGCCAAGGTGGACAGATTGCCTGAGTTCAAGAGTTCAAAACCAGCCTGGGCAACATGGTGAAACATGTTGTAGATTTCTTGTGTTTTTTGTAAAATACAAGAAATTAGCTGGGTGTGGTGGTACCCGCCTGTAATCCCAGATACTCAGGAGGCTGAGGCACAAGAATTGCTTGAACCCGGGAAGTGGAGGCTGCAGTGAGCCAAGATCGTGACACTGAACTCCAGCCTGGGCAACAGAGTGAGATTCTGTCTACAAAAAACCCCAAAACAAACAAACGAACAAAGTTTTACCATTTTATCAATGACATTGTTAAGTAAAACTAAACTTTATTTATTTATTTACTTGCTGTGAGTGCATGGCAGTGAAGAACATACTGGCTATTAGTACAGTTTAGTGTCACTGTCTTAATTTATGCTGAGGCACCAGCAGTTCTACTCATCAGTGCTTTTGTGCCTTTGGTGCAAATGTTAACACAATAGAAAAGGCAGATAACATCTTAGAATTATTATAGAAGGGCTAGGCACAGTGGTTCATGCCTGTAATCCCAGCACTTTAGGAGGCCAAGGTGGGTGGATCACTTGAGGCCAGGAGTTCAAGACCAGCACGGCCAACACGGTGAAACCCCGTCTCTACTAAAAATACAAAAGTTAGCTGGGTGCAGTGGCACATGCCTGTAGTCCCAGCTACTCGGAAGGCTGAGGCAGGACAATCGCTTGAACCCAGGAGGCGGAGGTTGCAGTGAGCTAGGATCACGCCACTGCACTCCAGCCTGGGCAACACAGCAAGACTCCGTCTCAAACAAAACAAATGAATTACTATAGAAATAGTTTTGACCATGAAGATCCCTTGAAAGAGTCTTGTCTCACAATACTGAGTTTTCTATTGTTAATACTAAAATGGGTACTAACTCTCTAGCATAATCTTATTTTAATGCTATAATATGGAAAATTTCAAAGACACAATATAGAGAATAGTATTACAGGTCACCATTTATCCATTACCCAGCTCCAACAACCATTAATATCTGCTATTCTTATTTAAGCCCTTACATGTTTTTCTTAAATATTTTGAAATAAATCCCAGACGTCATATCATTTCATCCATAAATACTTCAATATGAATCTCTAACACATAAGGACATTTAAAAAACCCCAAAGACTCTATCTTTATTATAACTAACAAAACTAACAGCAACTCCTTAATATTATCTAATGCTAAGCCATGGTCAGTTTTTCCCTGTTGCCTCGATAATATCTTTTTATGGTTGATTTATTTGAATCAACTTCAAAATGAAGTCTATGCGTTGTAATCAGCTGATATGTCTATTTAATCTACAATAGTTTCCTTCCCTCCCCCACTTTTTTTTTTATTTTAAAAAGGTCATTTATTAACTAGGAAAATTGGTTCATTTGTCCTAAAAAATTTTTTCACATTCTAGATTTGGTAAACAATATGCTTAATGTGTCATTTAACATGTTCCTCCATCTCTAGTATTTCCTGTAAACTGATAGTTAGTCCAAAGATCTGATTAGATTCAAATTCAATTTACTTGGCAAGAGTACTTCACAGGTGGTGCTGTGTACTTCTTGTTGCATCACATCAGCAGGAACATGTCTAGTTGTCCTACTTTAGTGATGTTAAAACTCATCACTGGTGAGGACAGACTGATCCATCATAAATTCCACAGTAAGCTTTTCATCTAATAGTTTGAATAATCACTGATCATCACCACTTTGGGATTTTACACTGTCTCTTTAACCTCCGAATATGAGTTATATGTAGAAAGAAACAGCTCAATGAATTTAGGAGCCCAAAGAATTAACCTTAACACAAGGAAAACAGACATCTCCCCTCTCCTTTGGAATTCAATTTCAAATACATTTATTAAATAGAGTCATCCCTCAGTATCCGCAGGAGATTTGTTCTAGGCCCCGTGTGGATACCAAAAATCCATGGATGCTCAAGCCCTTGATATAAAAATATATGCACATCCTCCTATACACTTTAAATAGTCTCTAGAGTATTTATAATACCTTAGACAATGTAAAGGCTGTGTAAATAGTTGTTATACTATATTTTTTTATTTGAAATTTTTATTGTTAGATTTTAAAAGGTTTTTTTTTTTTTTTTTTTTTTTTTTTTTGTAGAGATAGGGACTCACTATGTTGCTCAGGCTGGTCTCAAACTCCTGGGCTCAAATGATCCTCCCCTTGTGGCCTCTCAAAGTGCTGGGATTGGCCGGGCGTGGTGGCTCAAGCCTGTAATCCCAGCACTTTGGGAGGCCGAGGCGGGCGGATCACAAGGTCAGGAGATCGAGACCACAGTGAAACCCCGTCTCTACTAAAAATACAAAAAATTAGCCGGGCGCGGTGGCGGGCGCAAAGATAGATGTGTACCCGCCCCCCACCCGCTACACCCTTGTTCTGCTCTCTAATCTTTGCACGTACCAGAGGTTTCGTAAGTTCTGTAAGTACATGTTTCTCTTTCTGAGGCCAGGTCACAAGGAATGTTTAAGTAAGATAGCCAGGTCACAAGGTGTGTTTAAGCAAGATAGCCATAAACTGGTCGTGCAACCTGATGCAATATAATTAACTGCCTTTGTGTAAAACTGCTCTTCCGCCTCAAGGGTTGTACTGAAATATCAGAAATGGCGGGAACCAATCATAGTTTGCCAAATCGCTTTGTTCAAACTCCAGCCAATCATACCTCTAATTTGTATAATGATTCTATGCCTACTTTCCTTAGACTATATAACATTGTTCGGAGCTCAGTAGGAGGCTGAGGCAGGAGAATGGCGGGAACCCGGGAGGCGGAGCTTGCAGTGAGCCGAGATCACGCCACTGCACTCCAGCCTGGGCAACAGCGTGAGACTCCGTCTCAAAAAAAAAAAAAAAAAGTGCTGGGATTACAGGTGTAAGCCACCACATTCAGCCAGATTTTTTTTCTTAATTGTTTCTTTTCCCCTGAATGGTTTTGATCTCCACAGGTGGTTGAATCTGTGAATGTGGGACCTTGGGATATGGAGGGCTGACTATATCTATTTAGGCACCTAGTCTGTCTCAGGGTATATAAACCACAAAAATAACTACTTAAAGTTGGTGCAATAACAGAAATATGTATGAAGTGCCAAGAGAACCTAGATGAAAGGGTAAACAGTTCTGTTTATAGAACTTAGAGAAAGTGGAACTGAACTGGAGGATGAGCTCAGAATCTCCAACCTCATTCCACTCTACTCTCCTTTACTTAGTTCTAGCCATGTAGATCATCCTCTAGTTCCTCAAAACTACCAAAGTTCTTTCCCACTTTAGGGTTTCCATACTCTACCTGGACTTATCTTTGTCACACTTGTCCTCTGGCTATCTCCTACTCATTCACTAGATCGGTTAGTATATCACTTCCTCAGTTAGCCTTTCTCAGACTCCCCAGTTCTCCCTTATTTTTCTCAGAGCAACCTTAAAGTCTTTATATCATTTTTCACAATATGTAATTACATAACCATGTGTGGTGGCCAGGTGCGGTGGCACACGTCTGTAATCCCAGCACTTTGGGAGACTGAGACGGGCGGATCACTTGAGGTCAGGAGTTCAAGACCATCCTGGTCAATATGGGGAAATCCTGTCTCTACTAAAAATACAAAAATTAGCTGGGCGTGGTGGTGGGCACCTGTAGTCCCAGCTACTCAGGAGGCTGAAGCAGGAGAATCACTTGAACCCAGGAGACAGCGGCTGCAGTGAGCCAAGATGTGCCACTGCACTCCAGCCTGTGCAATACAGGATACTCCGTTTAAAAAAAAAAAAAAAAAAAATCTGTGTGGGATTATTTGTTCTAAGTCTCTCTCCTTCAGTAGAATGTAAGCTCCATGAGGGGAGGCTATATTGTCCACCATGGTATATATTCAGTGCTTTGTATAGTGCTAGAGACACAGTGCTAAATACACATTTACTGAATGAACGAAGGAGTAGCAGCAGCAGGCTGACTCCCCGATCACCCAGCTGGCCTAGCTTCTGCCATCACTTTGCCATCCCAGAATGACTCAGGTAGAGTCCAGTCCAGCCCAGCGCCCAGAGCGACTGTCCTCTCCTCTGCAGTATTTCAGATCCTCCTCAATGACCTGGTTTAAGGAGGCAGACATAAGCGCCCCGTGAGTAGAGTTAGAGACTTTCTCAGTGGCTCCCTACAGGAATGATATTACCTTGGGGGTTTTGAGCACAAACTTCTGTTTGCTTTCATCAGGACCCAGCTGTGCCTTCAGTTTCAGGAGTTTTCCCACCTCCTCCTCGATCTGTGGAGGGAAAGAAGGCGCTGAGCTAACCATCTGTCAGTCTCCTGCCTCCCCCGCCATTCATTCAATATTCCTCCCTCATCAGGATCTCTCTGCTCAGGCCTAGCTTTGTTTCTCTCGGGACCCACCCCGGATACCTCCCCACGCAGTCCACTCTCCTCCCTACAAGCCTGGTCGTTTCCCTCACATCCCTATCCTATGTCCCGAACACCCTGGCTTTACGTCCTCCCAGGCTTTGCCTTGGCCCTCCCCTGCTGCCTAAGTCTTACCAGCTCGGCGCTGGCCTTCTGCTGCTTGAGGCCTCGCACGCGCTCTCCCTGAAGTTTCACCAGCTCCTCTAGCGCCGCACGCTCTGCCATCCCGGCTGTCCACTTGAACCCACTGCTGCCTAGACCAGCGACGGCGGCCCCAGCCTCCGCAAGGATGACTTCCGGCTATCGAGTCGCCGGGTCGCACGCCTAGAGAGCCTCCGCCGAGCACAAAAATTATTTCCGGCTCCTGCCGGAAGTGCCGAAGCTGGCTACTAAGGGAGCTTGGGAGGATCCCACCTCAGCGTCCGTGACTGGTGAGGTGCGCAAACGCCCGAGTTTTGCGTGGTCCCCGGGTTCAGCCTTCGCGTGCCCTCCACCCTTCCTGGAGTCCGACCCGCCTCCTTCCCAGGCCTTTTGTTCCTGTCCCTGAAAGCTGGCGTCCTGCCGCGCGATGCCCCTGCTCGGACTTCTTCCCAGGAGGGCCTGGGCTGCGCTGCTCAGCCAGCTCCTGCGACCGCCCTGCGCTTCTTGCACCGGGGCGGTCCGTTGCCAAAGCCAGGTGAGCGAGACGTAATTAACTCTGGTCTGTCCCAGCAGGGCCTCCAGATCTGAAAGCTAGACTCGCAGCGTGTATTCCAGTAGTGTTACAATCGGTTTTTATCGAGTGCACACTATGTACTGACACTGAACTAAGCGATTTGGATGCCTGGTCATTTAATCCTTGGAGCAATCTTGAGAGGTTGGAGTTTTTATTTCCATTCTGCAGTTGAGGAAACGGAGGCTGCAAGATTAAATGAATGAGTTATACATGGATATGTAGTAAGGGAGTATTTTAATTCATATCCACATTTTTCCTGAAATTCTTGGACTCAAACAGTAATATTTTTAAGCAAAATGTATGAATATTCCTAATAAATGAGATGACTAAAGATCAGAAGTAGACTGAGTTCGCCTTAGAATTTACCTCAAAATGAATCTCAGAAAAACATTTTCAGATGTCAGAGAGTTTGGGATTTTGGAATTGCAGATAAGGGATTGTGGACTTGAACTTGGACTTCCCTTGGGACAGATAATCGCCATAGTATGGAACCACCACATCCTCTATTTTTGGAAGGGCATACAGCTTGCTGGTAATGCCACTGATTAAGTTTTGCCTTACTTCGGAAAGATTCTGATGCCCTCTTAGCAGATGCTTTGCGCTATTGTGAACAATACGGCTCAGGTCTTTTATTAATATTCAATCACAGTATCTTACCAGTCTGAGTTTTTTAGTTCATTCAAGAAATCCGTATCTTTTCATTCCACAGGCTTGTTCTGTGTCCTTGAGCTGGTTCCCCTGTCTTCAAGTTAGTTTTCCTATTTCTAAACCTGATAACTAGTGTTATCTTATTAAAAATTCTTATTTTTTTGGCCGGGTGCAGTGGCTCATGCGTGTAATCCCATCACTTCGGGAGGCCGAGGTGGGTGGATCACGAGGTCAGGAGTTCAAGATTAGCCTGGCCAGGGGCGAAACCCCATCTCTACTAAAAATACAAAAATTATCCGGGCATGGTGGCATACGCCTGTAATCCGAGGTACTCGGGAGGCTGAGACAGAATCGCTTGAACGCGGGAGGCAGAGGTTGCAGGAGTTGAGATCGTGCCACTGCACTCCAGCCTGAGCGACAGAGCAAGACTCCATCTGGAAAAAAAAAAATTATTTTTGCTGTTTCAGTAGGAACCGTGACCTGGAGAAGATCATCACAATCCCTACCCCTGAATGGTTGGTGGTGGTAGTAGTGGGTTGTTCAGTGCCTTCATTATTCTCAGATTCTTAAAGTATTTGAGAATATTAAAAATCCGGCTGAGCGCAGTGTCTCATGTCTGTAATCCCAGCACTTTGGGAGGCCGAGGTGGGTGGATCACGAGGTCAGGAGTTCAAGATCAGCCTGGCCAACATGGTGAAACCCCATCTCTACTAAAAGTACAGGAGTTAGCTGGGTGTGGCGGTGGCACGCCTGTAGTCCCAGCTACTCGGGAGGCTAAGGCAGGAGAATTGCTTGAACCGGGATGTGGAGGTTGCAGTGAACCGAGATCGTGCCACTGCATTCCAGCCTGGGCAACAGACTGAGACTCTGTCTCAAAAAAAAAAAAAAAAAAAAAAAATCCATATACAATGAGGAATCTTGTGTGGTGAAGACCGGACCTCATATATATTACACGTGTAATTGTAGATACAACATGGGTTCTTTGGGGTGGGACTGAGATTGGGATAGATGAAATGGTGCTTTGGCTTCCTGTTGCTCAGGGTGAAGAGTCTTTGCAGGTTGATGGTCAATGGGGTCAGAAATGCCACAGGTCTGGCCAGTGTCCAGAGGAGCCACTTCTCACATTCATTCTTCTGCCAGGTTGCAGAGGCAGTGTTAACATCCCAACTGAAAGCACATCAAGAGAAACCAAATTTTATTATCAAGATCCCAAAGGTAATACCTTTTGCCTACCCTATCCCATTAGAGTGCCTTGGAGGACTGACCTCTGCCTTGCATGTCTCTCTGACCCCTTTTAATGTCCTTTACATTTTAAAAATATGTACTATTCTTGAGATACTAGGTGGGGCTCACAGTCATTTGAACTCAGTAGATTTCAGCTCCAGACCTGAGATTACATAATAAGTGTCCTTTAACTCCTTGTCTGAAATGGACTTATTTTTTGTTTTTGTTTTCACTGGGGCTGCTTTCGGTTTCCAGGGTACCAGGGATCTTAGTCCTCAGCATATGGTTGTGAGGGAGAAAATTCTTGATTTGGTTATCAGCTGCTTTAAACGTCATGGAGCAAAGGGGATGGATACCCCAGCATTTGAGCTGAAGGTAAGGGGAGAAGAAAGAGTACATGCAACCTCATTCACTTCTTCACTGGCCTTAAGTGTCTCAAAGGGCTTCTCATTTGTGTTTTGAAGTCATCCTTTGAACTGTGGCTCATTCTGTTTGACCCCTATAGGAAACACTGACTGAGAAGTATGGAGAGGACTCTGGGCTCATGTATGATCTGAAGGATCAAGGTGGAGAGCTGTTGTCCCTCCGCTATGACCTTACTGTATCCTTTTGAATACTGGAGACTCACCTGTCTCTTTCCAAATCCAGAGGGCTTTCTCTGACGAAAGTAGAGAGAGTGACTTTGGGATCTTAGAGGTCCATTGGCAGCAGCCTATACTTCTAGTTTCTCCCAGAAGGCAGTTCTGCTACAGGAGCCTAGCCCGGAGCCCTATCATTTAACTCTAATGTGTATCATAATCCTTTGGGGGAGCTTGCAGACGCACAGACATTTGGCTCCAGTCTCAGAGATTCTTAGCTAATTCTGTAGCTGGAATGGGGCTCAATAATTTGTATTTTAAAATTGTTTTTTTGGCCAGGCATGGTGGCGAACACCTGTAATCCCAGCAGTTGGGGAGGCCAAGGCAGGTGGATCACCAGAGGTCAGGAGTTCAAGACCAGCCTGGCCAACATAGTGAAACCCCATCTCTACTGAGGTCTTGCTGAGCTCCGGGGCTCTCAGGTTCTGAGTCTAGTTTGGGACTGACTATAGCCTTGTCCCCACAGATCTCTTTTGACCTAAAAAGTTAGCCAGGCATGGTGGTGGGCGCCTGTAATCCCAGCTACTAGGGAGGCTGAGGCAGGAGAATCACTTGAACCCAGGAGGCAGAGGTTGCAGTGAACTGAGATTGTGCCATTGCACTCCAGCCTGAGTAACAAAAGCAAAACTCTGTCTCAAAAAAAAAAAAAGATTTTGTGGAGATGGGTGTCTTTGTTGCCCAGGCTGATTGTAAACTCCTCGTTTCAAGTGATCCTCCCACCTTGGCCTCCTAAAGTGCTGGGGTTACAGGTGTGAGCCACCGCATCTGGCCTACAATCTGCATTTTAAACAAGCATCGTGGGTAATTAAGATGCATGTAGTCCTTTCCCTGCACTTTCAGAAACAGTAGCTTAGAAGTTGTTAGGCAAATCCAAGTTCTGAAGCTTGACTATTTTAGATGGTTCGGAATTGATCTGAATGGGCAGAAATGGCCCAGACCTGAAGTTAGTTCTTAGATCACTTCTGTCTCTACTTCCCTTGCTTTCTGCTGAACTTACAGTTATGCTAGGTGAGATTCCTTCATTTGGGATTTCAATATATATTGAATTCCAAGCACTGCTAGACCTTGGGGATACTGGAAAAAAGGGAAGGTCCTTGTTCTCACCCTAGTGGATGAGATCCAGTTGATAAAGGCCCAGTCCTCCCTAATGTCTGTATACTGGGCCTAAGCTTTGGATGCAGTATCCCTCTTCCTTAACCGATTTATGTGAGGTTCCCTTTGCTCGTTATTTGGCCATGAGTAAGGTGAAGAAGATGAAACGTTATCATGTTGGAAAGGTGTGGCGGCGAGAGAGCCCAAGCATAGTCCAAGGCCGCTACAGGGAGTTCTGCCAGTGTGTAAGTGACCTGATGGAAGCAGCACAGTTTGATAGTTCTAGGGGCCACAACCTTGAAATTGGCTGGATAATGGAAGTTTTTTCCCATCTTTTTCTTTGCTGTAGGATTTTGACATTGCTGGTCAGTTTGACCCTATGATCCCTGATGCAGAGTGTTTGAAGATCATGTGTGAAATCCTAAGTGGATTGCAGTTGGGAGACTTTCTCATTAAGGTGAGGCCAGGGCTGAGAACTGTGGGAGAAGTCTGGATTTGGCCTAATACTGTTTATGCAAGTCCCAAACTTGGGTGACTCCAACCCTTAAGCCTGCAACTCTAGGACTTTCCTAGTAAAGCTGTTGTATTTCCTGTATGTCTGTACTCTTCCTGTGAAATTTCCATCCTTTTTATATGTCAGGAAAGTAGGTACTGTCATTGTTTTGCGTGGAAGGGCAATGACAAGCACTTGGGTCACTGACATTGAGTTCTCAGGTAAATGACCGGCGGATTGTGGATGGGATGTTTGCTGCCTGTGGTGTTCCTGAAAGCAAGTTCCGTGCCATCTGCTCCTCCATAGATAAACTAGACAAGGTAACAAAGAAGACATGCTTCTGTAGACCCTATCTAGTTTCTGCCCTGCCCTCAAATCCATACCACTAGTGAAAAATAAGGATATTGTGGCTGGAAGTGGGCTATTTTGGGGAGGAAGGTAAGGAGGCATATGAAGGAAGATCTGAGTCATGCTATACAGTGGGATTGTGACTGGATTTCTTTTTTTTTTTTTTTTTTTGAGACGGCGTCTCGCTCTGTCGCCCAGGCTGGAGTGCAGTGGCCGGATCTTGGCTCACTGCAAGTTCCGCCTCCTGGGTTTACGCCATTCTCCTGCCTCAGCCTCCCGAGTAGCTGGGACTACAGGCGCCCGCCACCTCGGCCGGCTAGTTTTTTTGTATTTTTTTAGTAGAGACGGGGTTTCACCGTGTTAGCCAGGATGGTCTCAATCTCCTGACCTCCTGATTCTCCTATCTTGGCCTCCCAAAGTGCTGGGATTACAGGCTTGAGCCACCACGCCCGGCCGTGACTGGATTTCTTAAGCTGTCTCTGACTTTGCGGAGAATACAGTTAGCTACTTGTGATGTATATACTGAATGGAAGTGAGTTGTTCTTTTCCAGTTTGAGAAAGAAAGATCTTGGGGCTGGGCTAATGTTTGGGTGTTTATGCAGATGGCTTGGAAAGATGTGAGACATGAGATGGTGGCGAAGAAAGGCCTGGCTCCTGAGGTGGCTGATCGAATTGGGGATTATGTCCAATGTCATGGTAAGAACCAGGGTTTTCAGAGCTGTGATAGAACCAGGCTGAAGGTGACATGTGCTCAAATTCTACCTCTGAAACAACCCTTTTCTGTAGATATGCTAAGCTCCAGGGCCTGTCCTGAATTTAATTTCTCTTTTACTTATTGTAAGGACTTTATGTCTTCAGATGGCAAAGCTAGAGCTAAAGGAGGAGGATCTTGTCATGTGAGACTGGGATCATCTTTTTTTTTTTTTTTTTAAGAAAATGAGGAAGACTAGCTAGAGCACATCGGGGATAATTTTAAATGAAACACATCTGAATGAACAGCAGATACTTTATTTCTCTCCAGGTGGGGTATCCCTGGTAGAGCAAATGTTTCAGGATCCCAGACTATCCCAGAACAAGCAGGCCCTGGAGGGCCTGGAAGACCTGAAGCTGCTATTTGAATACCTGAATTTATTTGGAATTGCTGAGAAGGTAAGCTGAATTGCAGATGGACCTCCTGCTGAGCTCTAGGGCTCTCAGGGTCCTGAGTCTAGTTTGGGACTGACTGTAGCCTTGTCCCCACAGATCTCATTTGACCTCAGCCTGGCTCGGGGCCTAGACTACTATACAGGAGTGATCTATGAAGCAGTGCTGCTGCAGACCCCAACTCAGGCTGGGGAGGAGCCCCTGAATGTAGGCAGTGTGGCTGCTGGTGGGCGCTATGACGGGCTGGTGGGCATGTTTGACCCCAAGGGCCACAAGGTGCCATGTGTGGGACTCAGCATTGGGGTTGAACGCATCTTCTACATTGTGGAGCAGAGGATGAAGGTAGGTCCTAAGTAGGTGTGAGATGGGGCTGGAGGCCTAAAATCCCTCCTGTTTCTGGAGGTGTAGTTGGAGTGGTTTTCTGATGATTCTTTTTGTCTTGATTTTTGGAATTGCTGGTGGAAAGGAGGTTTTTATTAGTTTCACTTTCTTCACTCTTATTAGACCAAAGGTGAGAAGGTGCGGACTACAGAGACTCAAGTGTTTGTGGCCACACCACAGAAGAACTTTCTCCAAGAACGGTTGAAACTTATTACAGAGCTTTGGGATGCTGGAATCAAGGTATGGTGGAGCTGATATCTGAGCCATCTGGGTATGTGTGGAATTTAGGACCCAGGGCTATGTCTTCCTTATGTCTAGGGTGGAACTCAAGACCTTTTTAGTCTACTAGCTACTAGAGTGGCTTTTTAGGGTGGGAGGACTAGCCATTTATCTCTGACTTCCTTGGATATCCATGTTCCTGAGGTTTGTTGCTGTGTTCGCTTCTAAGTCCTTTACTCTGTCTTGATCCTTTTCAGGCAGAGATGCTATACAAGAACAACCCCAAACTATTAACCCAGCTGCACTATTGTGAGAGCACAGGCATTCCACTGGTGGTCATTATTGGTGAGCAAGAACTGAAAGAAGGGATCATCAAGATCCGTTCGGTGGCCAGCAGAGAGGAGGTGAGTGGCAGCAGCAGAAATAGAAGGGACGAATTGTTTCTGCCTTTCCCAGATTTTGTAAGAAATATGCATCTTCTGGCTGAGAAATTATCTCCATGGTTAATAGTGGTAGAGATGAACAAGCACCCACTCCAGATGACCACTGCAGCCTGTGAGTATTGGCTGTGTGGCCAGAAGAAAGACAAATGAAATCCGAATGGGTATTTTGAAACTAATCAACATAATAGACATAAATCAGGTGTTTGAATCCCTTTCGTCTTGAGGGTATACATTCTTCAGGTCAACCCACACTACTCCCTTCTGGTTGTGTAAGTAATGGAGCAAATGCAGAGTAAAACAAATCTGGAAAAACAGTGGCTAAGGAGCTAGTATCACTTTCTAGTTTATCACATGAGGATTCTCTTATGTTTCAGGTGGCCATTAAACGGGAAAATCTTGTGGCTGAAATTCAGAAGCGACTGTCTGAGTCTTGATCCTTGCCTGATTCCCATCTGCTGCTCTTTGTAGAAAAGGTTTCCTCTAGAACTGAGTTCCTCTGGAATTGAGTGATGGACTTCACAGCAACTGGCCAGGATGGGTGACAAGTACCTTCTGCCTCCTCCATCCTTCCTGGGTACAGAACTGTAGAAGACCCTGAGGACTCCTTGGGTAGTGTGACCAGCTATTCTGCATGGGTGCAGATGGCTGGTATGTGAAAGAGACATGCTGTAGCTGCAGAGGCAAATTTGAAGTGCCATCGAATGTTGTCAAGAGGTACTGAGATTGTTGCTGTGAGCAAGGCTCTGGGAGAGTCACCTCAGGCTGAGGATTCTGAACCATTGAGATCAGAAGCCAGATACTTAGCCTTCTACTGTAGCTACGGAACCAGATTCTGGTGAATTTGTCCACAACCAGCCATTGGCCTGTCTGGGGAGTTTTTGGAAGACAGCAAAGAGGGGCAATGGCTGCTTTCAGCTTTGTTTGAGGACAGATGCTATCCTAAGGGCATGGCAGTACCCATGTTGATTTGACATCTCTCTAGCCCATGCATTGCTAACAATAGAAGAGTGGGGCTGTATGCTTAATAATCTTGAACATTGAACTTAATAGATGACTTGACAAGGTGGAGATCTGATATTTTGAGATTTTGGAGACCATTTCCTGTGCCAGAATCACTGCTCTAACTATTCCATGCCATGCCATGGAGGCTGTTCTAGAAGTGGTTGGATAACATGTTAAATAAAATATTAAGTGTAGTAGTTTGGGTAATTTGTTATTGTTATCAAGGGCTGGGTTTGCATAGACTGTAGAAAATGCTTGAGTGTATACTGGAGAATTGTGTGAGGTAGGAGTAACCTCCCTGGGATGATGCTTCTGTATTCAGTGATGAGCAGCCAGTTTCTCCCTCTTTCCCCGTCTGCTCAAGAGGTAGTTTTTTGTTTTTTGTTTTTTGTTTTTTTTTTGAGACGGAGTCTCGCTCTGTCGCCCAGGCTGGAGTGCAGTGGCCCGATCTCAGCTCACTGCAAGCTCCGCCTCCCGGGTTCACGCCATTCTCCTGCCTCAGCCTCCCGAGTAGCTGGGACCACAGGCGCCGCCACCTCGCCCGGCTAATTTTTTTGTGTTTTTAGTAGAGACGGGGTTTCGCCGTGTTAGCCAGGATGGTCTCGATCTCCTGACCTTGTGATCCGCCCGTCTCGGCCTCCCAAAGTGCTGGGATTACAGGCTTGAGCCACCACGCCCGGCCTTTTTTTTTTTTTTTTTTTTAGATGGAGTCTTGCTCTGTCACCCAGGCTAGAGTGCAGTGGCGTGATCTCGGCTCACTGCAACCTGTGCCACCCAAGTTCAAGAGATTCTCCTTCCTCAGCCTCCCAAGTAGCCAGCTAATTTTTGTATTTTTAGCAGAGACAGGGTTTCACCATATTGGCCAGGCTGGTCTTGAACTCCTGACCTCATAATCCACACCTCAGCCTCCCAAAGTGCTGGGATTACAAGCATGAGCCACCGCGCCTGGCCAAGAGGTAGTTTTATTGCTAAAAATCAACATATAGTGAGCCGGTATGCCACAGTGCTTCACTCTAGAGTGTTGTTGATGACTGGCCTTTCCAAATCCAATTAATGCTGATTAAATTATGTTCTACTATAAAGTTCCCCAGGTGATGGAAAAATGAGTGAAGTAAAGTGTGATAGCATTGCTTCAAGGAAAAGAGCACAAGTGCAAAACATGCTTTTTATATGTGCGTCGGGAAGGGTACCTCTGTTGCAAACGCTTCAGTGTAGTTTAGGGTCATATCGCTAGTGCATGCAGGTGAATGAGAGGCATCTAGACCCCCTAATGGCGCTTCGGCCTTAAAAAAGGTTTACGAATTCTTGGCAGTGGACGCAAAGTTGTTAGACTAGATCAGAGACCACAGTTTTTCGAACCTCAGTTTCCTTGTTTGTAAAATAGTTGAACTAAATCTTGACCCTTCAATGCTTGTTTTGAAACCCAAGGCAAAAAACGCTTGCAGGCGCCCTTACTTCCGTGTTGCTTCATACTCCTCTTGCGCCTGCGCTGTCTCCTTGGAGCAGAGGCGGGGCCAACAAGCCTGTTTTAGAAGCCCTCCAGTCCTTACCTCGTTTGGAACACAAGACTCCAAGCTTATTGGAGGGCCATCTTGCCTTACGGCTCCAAGCCGCCTTTTACGGCATTTTTCAGCTCGCCATTCACTTCGCTGTGAAGATGGCGTCGGGCAGCGGGGTAGGTGTTGTGTCTGAAGAGGAGGTTTTGCGGGGTGGGGAATGGTTTTTCAGACCTGAATAGAGACAGACTCCTGCACCCGACCGGCTTTCCGATATCTCCTCGAGATCGCAGGGTCCAGGTTCAAGAACTCCCCCGTATAGGCCTTGGAAAAGGGTCAGTGGAATCATGGAGGTTTCTCGGGTTGGGGGTCCTGAGGCTACCCCAGCCTTCTCATGCAGTCCAAAGAGGCTTCGCTTTCAAAAGGTCCTGTAGCTGCCTGGACCGCGAGGGCGCGGTTCCCTGCTTCTTTAGGGGTCCGGACACGGCGACGGATCTTGACGCTTTTTCCCCTCCACAGACAAAAAACTTGGACTTTCGCCGAAAGTGGGACAAAGATGAATATGAGAAACTCGCCGAGAAGAGGCTCACGGAAGAGAGAGAAAAGAAAGATGGTGGGTGCTAACTACATCAAGGGCTAAGGGTATCACAGAGGCGATGCAATGATGGAGAGCGGGTGGGAGTTGAAGTGCGCTGCCTTCCCACGCGGTTAAGCTCTGGCAGAGTGTTGCTTCCCTCGGCCTAGGTTTCTACATTTACAAAATGAGAGCGAGGAGGTGGGCTGAAGTAAGTAGTTTTGAGATGCTCTTCAGCTCTGTTTTACTCCGCTTCCTTGCCCACCCTTTGCTTGGCTCGTTTAATGCTTTCCTGAAGTACAGAGAAGATAACGGAATCCTTTGTAGTGACAGAGAAGTGTGGAGTATTTTGCTACTGTGCATTACCGCTGTCAGTGACTCCCCTCTTTCCCTTGAAATTTCTTAAGGGAGAGAACATTCTGGCCCAATCAAGACCCTCCCATATAGTCTGAGAAAAGCCGGGGTACTTTCCAGGATCTGTGATTGTTTCAGCTAGTGCTTAGCAGTGCTGTTTCTCTGTGCCTTGGACGTCAGGGACTTGGTGCTTCTCTCCTGGTTAAGAGATTGCATAAAGAAATGTCTTGTTTTGTCATCTGTTTCAAACGTGTACATTCTTCTTTCCCTTTACCTCCAGGCCACCTTGCATTCACTAACTCTTTCAGTTTTTATGTAACATGTAAAATAAATAGTGCTTGACATGTAACAGGCATTTCCTAAATGTTGGTCACCTTTTATAAATTTGCCCAGCTCTCAGAAGGTTCCTTTCTGTTATGCCTAGGGTATCTGCCTGAAAGCATTCTTGAATATCCTTGCTTCTGTTTTGAAAAAGTTGCTTCTAGTAACACTTTAGAAATTCTCCCCCACAATTCAGTTAATCAATGAATATAAAACATACTGCTTTTGGATTGGCTGGCTTTGAAGTGGAGAAAAGCTGTAGAGAATTGGGGATTGCTTATGATTTTTTCCTGTGTTGAGATTCTCCCCAGCTGCTACTTTAAGTGTCTGTTGCGTCCTTTCTTTCAGGAATCATTTTGAAATGAGAGTAGACCTGAATTTTGGGTTTCATGCATTTTTTTTCCTTTCTGGTTGAGGAGCTATAATATTGAAGGAACTTCCTTCCCCATTATGTTTCAGGAAAACCAGTGCAGCCTGTCAAGCGAGAGCTTTTACGGCATAGGGACTACAAGGTGGACTTGGAATCCAAGCTTGGGAAGACAATTGTCATTACCAAGACAACCCCTCAATCTGAGATGGGAGGGTAAGTTGCTTATCATTTTTCTCTGCAGCCAAGAATGCATCTATTAAGCCACCGATTTTGGTTTTAGGAACTATTGAGGAAGGTCCTTGGCCCCAGGATTATGTTCTTCTTGCCTGTAATTCCATCTTTATATTTGTTTTTCTGTGTCTCCCAAGGTCTCAAGTTGACATGATAGTGTCTCTAGGAGTGGTCACTCAGTGGGCTTCTTCATATTATTAGCATTGGCTGGGCACGGTGGCTTATGCTTGTAATCCCAGCACTTTGGGAGTCCAAAGCAGGAGGATTGCTTAAGCCCAGGAATTCAAGACCAGCCTGGGCAACACAGTGAGACCCTGTCTCAATTAAAAAAACAAAACAGACAAAAAGCATACTAGCACTGCAACTACTAGTAGTAGCACTACAACTACTACTTAATACATATTTTAAATTTTTTTTTTTTTGCTGGCTGGGTGCGGTGGCTCACCACGCCTGTAATCCCAGCACTTTGAGAGGTCGAGGCGGGCGGATCACGAGGTCAGGAGATTGAGACCATCCTGGCTAACAAGTGAAACCCCGTCTCTACTAAAAATACAAAAAATTAGTTGGGCTTGGTGGCGGGCGCCTGTAGTCCCAGCTACTCTGGAGGCTGAGGCAGGAGAATGGTGTGAACCCGGAGGCGGAGCTTACAGTGAGCAGAGATCGCGCCACTGCACTCCAGCCTGAGCCACAGAGCGAAACTCTCTCAAAAAAAAAAAAAAAAAAATTTTTTTATTGCCATTATACTTGTTATCAATTCTGATTTACTATTAATATTTTAAAAGGGATTATTTGATCTGTCAGAGGAAGAAATGAAGGAAGGTGCTACTGAGGAGATTTCTAGGGGAGAAATTAGGTAGAGCCTAGGAGTTGTTAATGGTGAAGAAGCAGGGTGTGAGGTTCCAGACTAGCTGCAAAGGCTGTAGTTGTTATGGATGCCTGATTGTACACCTTCTTCCAAGACTGTAACCTGTAGGAAGAAGGGTCCCACAACAGCTTGTCACCCTTTTGCCCCCCACTGCTTCTCTCTCCAGTTAGGTTTTCTAGCAGGAGAGCAACACAGATAGCAATGAGTGACACTTCTCTGAGCTGCTTAGTAAACCCACTGTTGTCCATTCCTGTCTGTATTAGTTATCTATTGTTACGTAAATTAACAAATTAACCCACAGCTTAGCAGCATAAACTACACCACTCACAGTTTCTTTGGGTAAGGAATGTGGGAGTGGCTTACCTAGGTGGTTCTGGCTCAGGGTCTCTTCATGAAGCTGCAATCAAGGAGTTGGCAAGGTAGGTCTGCATTCATTTGAATCTTAAGTGGGGCTGGAGGATCTGCTTCCAAGCTCTCTCACATGCCTGTTGTTTGGAAGCCTAAGTTCTTTGCCCCATAGACCTTTCTATAAGACTGCTCACAATAGAGCAACTGGCTTCCCCGGAGCAAGTAACCCAAACAAAGACAGAAGGCATGGTTTTTAAAATAACCTAATTTTGGAAGATATTACTTTTGACATATTCTGTTGGCCACACAGACCAACTCTAGTACAAATTGGGAAGAGACTACACAGAGTAGGAATACCAAGAGGGTGGGGCTCATCCTGAGGCTGTCTTTGAGGATGACTGCTATACTCTCTCGAGAGCCAAGGCTTTATAGAAATGAAGGCTTAACACTTCTAAAAAGAAGTTTACCTAAAAATTTGTGTTTCTTGGTTGAAAATGATAAGATCCTTAAAACCATATTTGACTCAAGTGCTGTTTCTTCCTGTTAGATATTACTGCAATGTCTGTGACTGTGTGGTGAAGGACTCCATCAACTTTCTGGATCACATTAATGGAAAGAAACGTAAGGCTTGGAGGTAGCTTGTGACTAGGGCTGGAATTGGGTTTTGGAGGTGGGGTGGAATGGAAGGGTAGGTTTTTTTTTTTTTCTTCCTCTTCTTTTTACTGATCAAAAGAAGGCTGGAGTAAGAAAGGTAGTTTCTATTGGGCTCTTTTTTGATGCCCCTATTAGAACTCTCCAGTTGTTTCAGCACAGGCCATCTTTTACTTCATTATGTAATATTTCTGGAGGCAATGGGTAAGAGGCCTTATTCTGGAGGCCATGAGACTTTTAACAGCACCCAAACCATGTGCTGCTCCTGGGCCCAGCTGACCAAGGGAGTTTCTTTTAACAGTAATTATTTGTGCTGTGTGTTTTATGAGATGTCATATGAGAAGATGTCAGAGAAGTCAGGAAAATACTTTTTGAGGGGCTGAGGATGTTTTAATGAGCTTGCCTTCTTCACTGTTGACCCCATCCAGATCAGAGAAACCTGGGCATGTCTATGCGTGTGGAACGTTCCACCCTGGATCAGGTGAAGAAACGTTTTGAGGTCAACAAGAAGAAGATGGAAGAGAAACAGAAGGATTATGATTTTGAGGAAAGGATGAAGGAGCTCAGAGAAGAGGTAAGCCTCTCCTAGTCTTCCCCTCTGCCCCAGATTTGAGTTTTATGTTATGAATCATGGGAGACCCTGTCCTCATCCCACTCCTACTCCCAGCCCCAGAGTTGTATCTCCTGAGTTCTGTATATTAGCGGAAACATTTGTTGCCTTTGTTTAGGATTCTCATGATCTGAAGGAAATGGCTCTGAAACGACTTTTTTGTCCTGGACTCTGTGGGCCTTATTATTTATTTATTTTGGCGATACAGATATTTCTCAACTTCTGACAGGGTTACCTACCGATAAACCCATCATCAAGTTAAAAATATCTTAAGTCAAAAATGTGTAATACACCTAACCTACCATAGTTTAGTCTAGCCTACCTTAATGTGCTCAGAACACATTAGCCTACAATTGACCCAGATTATCTAACACAAAACCTATTCTATAATAAAGTATTCATCTCATTAATTTATTGAATACTGTACTGAATGTGAAAAACAATGGTTATATGGATACTTGAAGTACAGTTTCAAATGCATGTCAGTTTTGCACCATTGTAAAACTGAAAAATCTTGTCAGAGCATCGTAAGTTGAGGACTCTCATCTGTATTCTTTGATTTAATTTTTTAAAAAGACTTAACTTTTTTTTTGGCCGGGTGCGGTGGCTCAAGCCTGTAATCCCAGCACTTTGGGAGGCCGAGACGGGTGGATCACGAGGTCAGGAGATCGAGACCATCCTGGCTAACACGGTGAAACCCCGTCTCTACTAAGAAATACAAAAAAAAAAAACTAGCCGGGCGAGGTGGCGGACGCCTGTGGTCCCAGCTACTTGGGAGGCTGAGGCCGGAGAATGGCGTGAACCCGGGAGGTGGAGCTTGCAGTGAGCTGAGATCTGGCCACTGCACTCTAGCCTGGGCTACAGAGCGAGACTCCGTCTCAAAAAAAAAAAAAAAAAAAAAAAAAAAGACTTAACTTTTTTTAGAGCAGTTTGGGTTTGCAACAAAATCGAGAGGGAGGTATAAAGATTTCCCATATACCCATTGTCCCCCACAACATGCATAGCTTCCTCCATACTTTTTTTTTTTAACTACAAGAGGAATTAACTAAATGTACCTAGTCCTAAGGAGGCCCATGAAATCAGGCTGACTGGGTCAGAATTCTGTTTCTTCCACTTACTGGCTGTGAATCTTGGGCAAGTTATATAACCTCTTTGTGCCTCAGTATCCCCATATTAGAGATCTTAGTATAATATGCATGAAGTACTCAGAGCAATTTCTGGCATGTACTGCATGCCCCAGAATGTCAGTTGCTATTATATGGTTTTGCTGTCATAACCCTGTCAGGAACTAGAAATGACATGGGGCCAGACGCAGTGGCTCACGCGTGTAATCCCAACACTTTGGGAGGCCAAGGTGGATGGATCACTTGAGACCAGGAGTTCAAGACCAGCCCCAGCAACATGGTGGGACCCTGTCTCTACAAATACAAAAATTAGCTGGGTGCAGTGGCACACGCCTATAGTCCCAGCTACTTGGGAGGCTGAGGTGGGAGGATTGCTTGAACCCAGGAGGTGGAGGTTGCGATGAGCCGAGATTGTGCCACTGCACTCCAGCCTAGGCGACAGAACAAGACTCTCTCAAAAAAAAAAAAAAAAAATGAACTAGAGTGCAGGCTTGAGAACTTCTCTCTAGAGGCTAAAACTTCTTTTTGTTATCCTTTATAATTTTTACTCTGGCTTTTACTCTGTCCTTGAGATTTTACTTGTCTTAAGTACTTTCTCCTAAAGATAGAAAGGAGTCTTGAAACTCATGTCTTTTTCAGTAACATTTGGCTGAGGAGTCTAAACTGATTCTGAGTGATTTTTCCCTCCAGGAAGAAAAGGCCAAAGCATACAAGAAAGAGAAACAGAAGGAGAAGAAAAGGAGGGCTGAGGAGGACTTGACATTTGAGGAGGACGATGAGATGGCAGCTGTGATGGGCTTCTCTGGCTTTGGTTCCACCAAGAAGAGTTACTGAGGCTTTCTATGCTTGGCCTAACTTGGGCCTATGCTGGACCTAACTTTGTGTGTGTGTGTGTGTAGTCGGGGGTCATTTCTTTTTGGGTGATGGGAAAGTTCTTAAGAGTGTCAATGGGGAGGGATAGAGGGTGGGGCTCATGGTTTCCCTCTACTTTGGGAGAGGGCACAGATTGCAGAGGTAATGCTGTGGCATATTGCTTCAGCCTCAGTATATCGCTGGAGTCATAGGACCCCTGCCCACCTGAGTTTCCAATAAAGAAAAACCTCCCCTTCTGAGGCTGCTTTCCCAAAACTCCCCCTGCATCTTTATCTCTCCATCTATCCAGCCTCTTGTCTGAGCATCCCAACTTTATCCTGTGTTATGCCTTTGTTTTAATTTTATCTCATGTTCAGCCTGCAACAGAAGCATTCTCTAGGTCCCAGTTTCCAGTTGATTGCATATCCTTGACCAGCCCTTTTTCCCATCCCGCCCTATGGTTCTCTAGCTACCTGTGCATGCATGTGTATTTCTGCCTGGTTCTATGGTGTGTGGATGTGTGTGCATGAATCTGTCACATAGAGGGGGCCTGAGCTGGAATCCTAGAGCATTGCTGCCCTGGGGCCTGATGTTCTTGGCTTCCTCAGAGCATGTAACAGGAAATTAAATGGGATGAGTGTTTGGTGTGGTTTGTGTCTGATGAGTTTTTTAACATTCAGGTGTAGATTGTTTCAGGTTCTCTTGTTTCATTTTCCTGAGGATTTCTGTTTTTGTCTTCCTTGTGAGCAGGCTTTTGGAAGAACCTGTTTGATGCAAAGAAGAAAATGAAAAACAAAACAAAACAAAAAATCCCCAAAACCTTATTATGGGAGCCCTTGGGTCTTAGAAGCTGTTCAACATGTATAATAAATGGCATTGACTGGGCCTGTTTTACATTTGGTGGGAACATTCCATAATTTTGCCTGTGAATATTTGTTTTTCCTTCTCATGCTGAGGATTTCCATAGAGTGTTTTATTCTTCCATTTTAAATCTTATTTTTGCCTAGGATTTTTTTTTTTTTTTTTTTAGCATGAGTTATGTTTTCCTCTGGTAAGGGATCTGTGTCCAGAGGAGCCTGAACCAAAACTATTCCTATCATTTCAGACTCCTTTGATCTTTTGTTTTTGGAACAGTAGAGCTCAGGATTGAACTTAGTGTTTTTCTTTTTCTTTTTCTTTTTTTTTTTTTTTTTTTGAGAGAGTCTTGCTCTATCGCCCAGTCTGGAGTGCAGTGGCGCGGTCTTGGCTCACTGCAACCTCCGCCTCTTGGCTTCAAGCGGCTAATTTTGTATTTTTAGTTGAGATGGGGTTTCACCATGTTGGCTAGGCTGGTCTAGAACTCCTTGCTCAGGTGATCCACCTGCCTCAGCCTCCCAAAGTGCTGGGATTATAGGCGTGAGCCATTGCACCCTGCCCTTAGTGTGTTTCTTACTGTCTGCTAGACACAGGATTACTTAATCTTGGCACTGTTGATATTTTGGGCCAGATTATCATTTGTTGTAGAAACCAATGCTGTGCAGTGTAGGGTGTTTATGATTTTGATTTTGATTTAGGATTAACTTCATCCCTGGCCTTTACCTGCTAGATGCCAGTAGCACCCTCTTCCACAATTGTGACAACTAAAAATGTCTATGCCCCTGAGAAAGGCAAAATCCCTCCCTACCCACATTGAAATCCACTGAGAAGCAGCTAGCTGTTTTCCCTACCTTGGTCTAATTTGAGAATTAGATGGCACAGACTGGTAAACTCAGTACAGAAACTCACAAAACTTTGATATCCACTGGATCAAGTACTGTACCAAGTCCAGGGGATGCAGAGGAAAAAAAATAGTCATACATACACGGAGAATTATTAACTTTAACACATTAACTTCAAGCAGATGAAACCTGTAACTCTTGCTGGTTCTATACCCTGAAAAAATGGATCCGTTGGGTTAACAAGGCTGCCACCATATAGCTGGTATTCATTCTCTGCCCCATCAAGCTCTTCACCTTTCTGTAGTATCTGAACCACAAAGCATCATACACCTCCCTTTGGACTTTTGTACAAAATTCCCTTACTGTAAACATGTGATGCTGAATCTTACCACTGGGAACACCATGAATGTATCTTCACCTGTGGGCTCAAGGCCTGGCTCAAAGTTTTAGATACAGTAAGTATTGGGCAATGGGGGCAGATTGGTGGGTGCTTTTCTTGGCAGGATTATGTGCACTTCAGGTCCCTTGGGTGACAGTCTTGTTGTTGACGAGGTCTTTTGTTACCCCTTTCAAGGCAGGCTGGAGGTTTCAGTGAGTTCCTTCCATGGTTCAGTTTTTTTTTTTTTTTTTTTTTGAGTGTCACTGTCACTCAGGCTAGAGTGCAGTGGCATGATCTCAGCTCGCTGTAACCTCCACCTCCTGGGTTCAAGTGATTCTCCTGACTCAGCATCCTGAATAGCTGGGATTACAGGTGCCCGCCAGTATCCTCGGCTAATTTTTTTGTATTTTTAGTAGAGACGGGTTTTCACCATGTTAGCCAGGATGGTCTTGATTTCCTGACCTCGTGATCTGCCCGCCTCGGCCTCCCAAAGTGCTGGGATTACAGGTATGAGCTACCGTGCCCGGCCTCTTTCAGGTCTTTCTAAAACCAATGGAAATGTTTGCATTCTGGTTGAGGAAAATCCGCTTGACCAGTGCTTAGGTGAACATGCTGTAGGTACTGGTATTATCTTCTGGGGCAATGCATCAAAGTCCCAGATGTCATGGAATTTACATTCTGGTGGAATTGCCCTTCAGAGTACCTGGGGAACAAAAGATGATCCTTATTATTAAAGATGATCCTGTGGCTTCAGGCACCCTCAAGGCTTCTGGTATTTCCCCCATAACTTTCTCCAAATATGTGTGCAGATTCTTTAATCCAGCGTATATTCTAACAACATACTTGTGTATGTGCACATATATGTACCAAGATGTGTATTACTGCAGCTTTATGATAATGAAACTTAAAAGTAGTACATTTATGCTTGAATATAATGCAGCTGTTTACAATGCAAGGGAATTAGGTTTATATGCAGTGACCGGAAGGATCTCCAAGACATGCTGTTACGTAAACAATATCCAACAACTGGATTCCCAGCAAGCCAAGAAAAACTATGTTTTGTGTACAGTTAAATATACAGATTGAGGAAAAGGACTGGAAGGATACACATTGAAATATAGACAGTGGTTAATTGGAGAAAAGTAGAAATTTGGGGAAGAAAGGTTAGCTGTTTACAGCGTACATAAAAGGAATAGATGTTCCTGTGGTATTAAAAATGGAAATTTTTTAGGCCAGGCATGGAGGCTCACACGGGTAATCCTAGCTCTTTGGGTGGCCGAGGTAGAAGGATCTCTTGAGGCCAGTTCCAGGTCAACTTGGGCAGCATAGCAAGATCCTGGCTCTACAGAAAATAGAAAAGGCGGGCACGGTGGCTCACACCTGTA
This sequence comes from Macaca mulatta, assembly GCF_049350105.2. Taxonomy (NCBI): domain Eukaryota; kingdom Metazoa; phylum Chordata; class Mammalia; order Primates; family Cercopithecidae; genus Macaca; species Macaca mulatta. The sequence continues at coordinate 149,553,708 of NC_133411.1, forward strand.
ATCCCAGCCCCTTGGGAGGCCGAGGGGAGCGGATCACTTGAGGTCAGGAGTTCAAGACCATTCTGGCCAACTTGGTGAAATCTCATCTCTACTAAAAAATACAAAAATTAGCAGGGTGTGGTGTGCATGCCTGTAGTCCCTGCTACTTGGGAGGCTGAGACACCACAATCGCCTGAACCCAGGAGGCGGAGGCTGCAGCGAGCCGAGGTAGTGCCACTGCAATACAGCCTGAGCAACAGAGTGGAGACTCCATCTCAAAACAGAAAAAGGAAAAAAAAAAATTGGCCAGGTGCGGTGGCTCACGTCTGTTATCCCAGCACTTTGGGAGACCGAGGCGGGTGGATCATGAGGTCAAGAGACCGAGAGTATCCTGGCCAACATGGTGAAACCCCGTTTCTACTAAACATACAAAAATTAGCTGGGCGTGGTGGTGCGCGCCTATAGTCCCAGCTACTCGGGAGGCTGAGGCAGGAGAATTGCTTGAACCCGGGAGGCGGAGGTTGCAGTAATCGGAGATCGTGCCGCTGCTCTCCAGCCTGGCGACAGAGCAAGACTCTGTCTCAAAAGAAGAAGGAAAAAAAAAAAAAAAAAAAGCAGGACGCCGTGGCTCACGCCTGTAATCCTAGCACTTTGGGAGGACGAGGCGGGCGAGTCACTTGAGGTCAGGAGCTTGAGACCAGCCTGGCCAACATGGTGAAACCGTCTCTATTAAAAACACAAAAATTAGCCGGAAATCGCTGGAACCCGGGAGGCGGAGGTTGCAGTGAGCCGAGATCGTGCCACTGCACTCCAGCCTGGGCAACAGATCGAGACTCCGCCTCAAAAAAAAAAAAAAAAAAAAAAAATTAGTTGGGCATAGTGAACTGTGCCTGTAGTCCTAGCTACTCGCGAGGCTAAGAGGGGCGTAGGGGTTGAGCCTAGATGGAGCCAGTGCACTGCAGCCTGGGTGACAGAGGATGATTATGTGTCTTTAAAAAAAAAGCGTAACAGGAAGTTTCACCTGGGCAGGGGTTGTAAGGTTTAACTAGTTTAGCAGCAAAGTTCTAAGATAAGGTCTGAAATACAATTTACACCTTGTGAAGACTCCACTGCCCTGGCCCAAGCACTAGTTGTAAAAGTTGATTTGATCACAAAGTGATACTGCGTGGTTGTTTTGGGAGCGCAAAGGCTGGAAGCGAAGGACATGGGGGCATTTTGAGAGTTGTGGAGCAGGTGACTGCTGAGAAGGAGACAATAAGCCGAGGGAAGACACAACTGCGGAAGAGCTCTCCAGGGCTTAAGGAAAGGCTGCGTCCTTGTCACTGCTGTGTGTCCCCAGACGGACAACTCCTGAATTGTCTGGAGGTGGGGGGCGTGTTGGACAGTCCTGGACGCTGAGTCATGCTAAAGCACCCTTGTTTTGACTCAAGCTTTGTGACGTAGGTCTTTCTCACCAGTCAAGAAAATATAATCCGGAAACAACCTCTGGGCTGGCTTTAGCTCAGCGGTTACTTCGGCGACACCTCCTAGGATTACACCAACCTCTCTGGGTTGTTCGAGACCCGCGGGCGCTCTCCAGTCCTTTTTTACCTCTCTGGGTGGTTCGAGATCCGCGGGCGCTCTGCAGTCCTTTTACCTCTCTGGGTGGTTCGAGATCCGTGGGCGCTCTGCAGTCCTTTTCACTGCTGAAGTTCAGGTCCCTTTCCATGGAAAAAGAAACCAGGGCTCCTTGGAGAAATGGCTGATTTAGTACTGGGCAGGAAATATAGAAACGGACGTGGAGCAGTGCTAGATCTCGTAGTGCTAGAAAGTAAGGAAGTGCTTAAAAACCAAAACCAACCAACTCAACTTTTAAAGTTTTTTCCGTGTTCAGTATGTTCATGTGTTTGTTCTTTTTTTTTTTTTTTTTTTTTTTTTTTGAGACGGAGTCTCGCTCTGTCGCCCAGGCTGGAGTGCAGTGGCCGGATCTCAGCTCACTGCAAGCTCCGCCTCCCGGGTTTACACCATTCTCCTGCCTCAGCCTCCCGAGTAGCTGGGACTACAGGCGCCCGCCACCTCGCCCGGCTAGTTTTTTGTATTTTTAGTAGAGACGGGGTTTCACCATGTTAGCCAGGATGGTCTCGATCTCCTGACCTTGTGATCCGCCCGTCTCGGCCTTCCAAAGTGCTGGGATTACAGGCTTGAGCCACCGCGCCCGGCCTCATGTGTTTGTTCTAACAGTTACCCGTATGTTTGTATCTTCTTGCCTTTTTTTACTGAGGCCCACAGGAATTTTTCTTCCAAATCTAATGGATGTTCTAAGATATACCTCAAACTTGATCATTCCATATAAATTTTCATAGGTTTCCTTTCGATATGTAGACCCAAGTTTTCTTTTATTATAGTTTTGAAGATTACATCGGTTCCATTATTTTATTCTTCTTCAGGGACTGCAATGTATGTTGGATCTTTGCCTCTATATCACTTTCTCTCTGATCTTTGAATTGCTTTCTTGATTTTATTTTTATTTTATTGGCTGTTTTAATACCTTTCCTCAATACCAGTTATTATATTTTAAGTAAAAGCTTTTCCTCTTTGGACATCTTATGATTCAGTGTTCTTTTCAGAGATTTTTTTTTCTTCCATATCTCCTGCTTTTTTTACAAACTGTTTTCTTAGTTATTTCGTTCTTTGTCCATTTCTGTTGAGTTATTTTTCTGATTCATGGCATTTTTTTCATGTTACCAAATGATTGCTTAAGGTTATCTAATTTAGATTGGAGTACTGTGTTTCAGTTTTCCAGTTTCATGGTTAGTGTTTTAAAAAATATTGATTTTCACTTAACATTTTGCTATATACTGTGTCTGCAATTTTCTGTGCATTTTGAAATGTTTTATTTTCCAGTTTCAGCAATTACAAATGAAGTAGTAGTTTGGGTGCCTTACCAGCTTTCTTAGTTTGAGTGCCCTGTTTTTGTTTGTTTGTTTGTTTTTGAGACAGTTTCGCTCTTGTTGCCCAGGCTGGAGTGCAATGGTGTGATCTCGGTTCAATGCAACCTCCGCATCTCCGGTTCAAGCGATTCTCCTGCCTAAGCCTCCCAAGTAGCTGGGATTACAGGCATGCACTACCATGCCTGGCTAATTTTGTATTTTTAGTAGAGGCGGGGTTTCACCATGTTGGCCAGGCTGGTTTCGAACTCTTGACCTCAGGTGATCTACCCACCTCGGCCTCCCAAAGTACTGGGATTACAGACATGAGCCACTGCACCTGACTGTAGTGCCCTCTTTTGTTGGTAGAACAAAATGCATTTCTTCCCCAAATAGCCCTTTTTTGGAAAGTGGAGCACAGGCTGATATCTTGTGATTTTGTGATTTTCTTTTATATCTGTGAGACTCTTAATTTTTTTTTTCTTTGCAATCTCTGCCTCCTGAGCTCAAGCAATACCTCCTGCCTCAGCCTCCTCCAGAGTAGCTGGGACCACAGGTGTGCACTACCTCACCCAGCTTTGTATTTTATTTTATTATTTTATTTTATTTTACTAGAGATGGGGTCTCGCCATGTTGCCCAGGCTGGTCTCAAATTCCTGAGCTCAAGATCCGCTCACCTCGGCCTCCCATAATGTTGGGTTTACAGGAGTGAGCCACCGCGGCCAGCCTGGTACTCTTATTCACTGCTTGCTTCCTTTCTCTTCACCATGAAGCCCTGAAGGGGTACCTCCCCTTCAAGTCGCCTCTTTCCTCCTGCCTTTGCAACATTGCCATTTCCAGTCTCCAACAATTTCACCACCTTTTAAAATATATCTCAGTTCTTTCATCTACCAGATCTCAGACATATTGTCAGTATTTCTCCACTCAAGACGGGACCCTTTTTTTCTGGTGGTGATTTAGACTTTCTGTGCCATCTTGGCTTCTCTTCTAGAGCATGGCTCTGTAACTGGATCTGCTGGTTTTGGATGTATATATCTGCTTTTATATAAAATGGGGTTTATAATTTTCTCTGCCTGTAAATTATGTTGTAGCCATAGATGGTTTTATTTGTTCTCCTTAGTTTTGTTTGTTTATAGGATGTGTGAAGAGATTCAACTTTAGGTAACTGGCTTTATTCTATAGGAATCTGGAAGCCAGAACATTTGTTTTTGTTTTCCATAAAAAATTTTAATTGTGGTAAAATACATAGTACATAAAATTTGGCATATTAACCATTTTACACCTTTTTTTTTTTTGGTCTTTTTTTTTTCCTTTTTGTGGAGAATGGGGTCTATATTGCCCAGGCAGATCTCGAACTCCTGGGCTCAAGCTATCCTCCCACCTCTGCCTCCTTAAGAGCTGGGATTACAGGTGTGAGCCACTGTCCCCAGGCCATATGAACCATTTGGAAGTGTTCAGTTCAGTGGTGGTAGGTACATTCGCACTGTTATGCACCTGTCACCACTGCCCATCTCCAGAACTCTTCATATTTCAAAATTGAAACTCTATACCCACTAACTAATAACTCTCCATCTCTCTCCATCCCTAATCCCTGGCAACTGCCATTCTGCCCTCAGTCTATAAATTTGACTACATATCTCATAGAAGTGGAATCATGCAGTATTTGTCTTTTTGTGACTTGTTTATTTCACTTAGCACAGGTTTTTTTTTTTTTTTTTTTTTTTTCTGAGAGGGAGTCTCACTCTGTTGCCCAGGCTGGAGTGAAGTGGCATGATCTCGGCTCACTGCAACCTCCGCCTCCCAGGTTCAAGCAATTCTCCTGCCTCAGCCTCCCAAGTAGCTGGGATTACAGGCATCCACCACCATGTCTGGCTAATTTTTGTATGTTTAGTAGAGATGGGGTTCACCATGCTGATCAGGCTGGTCTCAAACTCCTGACCTCAGGTGATCCTCTCGCCTCGGCCTCCCAAATTGTTGGAATTACAGGCATGAGCCACCACGCCTGGCCAGCACAATGTTATTAAGGTTCATCCATATTGTATCATGTACCACAATTTTATTCCTTTTTAGAAAGGATAAATAATATTCTATTGTATGTGAATACTACAATGGAATATTATGAAAATGGAATATTTTGTTTAGCCATAGTCCATCAATGGACATTTGGGTTCTTTTGACCTTTTGGCTATTATGAACAATGCTGCTAAGAACATAAGTGTACAAATATCTGTTTGAATTTCTGCTTTCTTTTTGAGATGGCATCTTGCTCTCTTGTCCAGGCTGGAGTACATTGGCGTGATCTTGGCTCACTGCAACCTCCACCTTCCGGGTTCAGGCGATTCTCCTGCCTCAGCCTCCTGAGTAACTGGGATTACAGGCACGTACCACCAAACCCAGCTAATTTTTGTATTTTTAGTAGACATGGGGTTTCACCATGTCAGCCAGGCTGGTATCGAACTTCTGACCTCATGATCTGCCCACCTCAGCCTCCCAAAGTGCTGGGATTACAGGCATGGTCCACCGCGCCTGGTCTAGTATCTGCTTTCAATTCTTTTGGATATATACCAGAAGTGGAATTGCTGGATTTTATGGTAGTTCTATTTTTAGCTATTTAAGTAACTGCCATACGGTCTCCCATAGCAGCTATATCATTTTACATTCCCACCAATAGTTCAGAAGGGCTTCAATTTCTCCACATCTTCACTAACATTTATTCTCTCTCTGTGTGTGTGTGTGTGTGTGTGTGTGTGTGTGTGTGTGTGTGTCATTGATAGTAGCTATCCTGAAGGGTGTGAGGTTGTATCTCCTGTGGCAGCTTATTTGATTTTAATCTTTCTTAATCATTAGTGTATTTAAAACTGTAAGTTTGCCTCTACATATTGCTTAATTGTAGTACACAAATTCTGTCATGTAGTGTTTCATTCACTTCTAAGTATTTTTTAAGCAGAGTCTGATCTAGTAATACGTGATTTAGTTTCCAAACAAGTGGGATTTTATTTTAGCTATCATTTTTACAAATGTTAATTCCAGGATGCACTGTAGTAAGAGGACATTGAATGGGATTGGATCTTTGGAATTTATTGACGCTTCCTTTATGGCCTATTCCTATTTATGGCCTATTCCTTTATGGCATGGTCTATTGTTGTAAGTGTTACATGTATATTCAAAAAGGATGCCTGATTATTTTGGATCTACATATTTTAAAATTTGTTTTCTAGCTTATTCATATCCATACTATTTTCAGGTCTATGTGATCTACAGTTCTTAGAGATGCATGTTAAAACATTTCCAACTACAATTGTTGATTTAACTACATGTTAAAACAGTTCCAACTACAAGAAACATGGTGCATCTTATAGTGCTAGATAGTAAGGAAGTGCTTGAAAACCAAAAACAGGCCGGACGCAGTGGCTCACGCCTGTAATCCCAGCACTTTGGGAGGCCGAGGAGAGCAGATCACGAGGTCAGGAGATCGAGATCATCCTGGCTAACACGGTGAAACCCCGTCTCTACTAAAAATACAAAAAAATTTTGTTGATTTATGTATTTTTTCCTAGTTATTTGATATAGTTGGTGATTGTAATGTGGATGCATGTATGCTTATGATGATTATATCAATTTTCTACTGTTTTCTAATGAAACATTTTAAAACTGTGAGGCATAACACACATGCAGAAAGTTTATAAGATATATATGTAGATTTAAATAAATGCTTATAAAATGAATCCATATATTCACTACTATATAATCCATATAATCACCACTAAAGAAAATGTTGCTGACTGGGTGCTGTGGCTCACACCTGTAATCGCAGCACTTTGGGAGGCTGAAGCGGGCAGATCACCTGAGGTCGGGAGTTCAAGACCAGCCTGACCAACATGGAGAAACCCTGTCTCTACTAAAAATACAAAATTAGCCGGGGTGGTGGCACATGCCTGTACTCCCAGCTACTTGGGAGGCTGAGGCAGGAGAATCGCTTGAACCCGGGAGGCAGAGGTGCAGTGAGCCAAGATCATGCCACTGCACTCCAGCCTGGGTGACAGAGTGACACTCCCAGCCTCATTCTTCAGGAAACCATCTAGTTCAATTTAGCTTCAAAGGATGTATTTCCCTTTTTGGTACAGTGGGATCTTACTTCTGGTCACTTCAGAAAGGTAATTCTGAATTTCAGAATCTTTAAACTCTCTTGGGACTGATAAGTGGTTTGAGTCTCAAAAGGACCTAAGTTATGGGGTGTTTGGAGGTACTCAAGTTGGCGTCTTGGGAAAGGAAATGGAATGGAAATTCAAGAGCCCACAGTAATCCCAGATAACTCAGAAATCTCAAAGAGAAGCTTCTTTTAGGTCTTTCTAAAACCAATGGAAATGTTTGCATTCTGGTTGAGGAAAATCCGCTTGACCAGTGCTTAGGTGAACATGCTGTAGGTACTGGTATTATCTTCTGGGGCAATGCATCAAAGTCCCAAATGTCATGGAATTTACATTCTGGTGGAATTGCCCTTCAGAGTACCTGGGGAACAAAAGATGATCCTTATTATTAAAGATGATCCTGTGGCTTCAGGCACCCTCAAGGTTTCTAGTATTTCCCCCATAACTTTCTCCAAATATGTGTGCAGATTCTTTAATCCAGCATATATTCTAACAATATACTTGTGTATGTGCACATATATGTACCAAGATGTGTATTACTGCAGCTTTATGATAATGAAACTTAAAACTAGTACATTTATACTTGAATATAATACAGGTGTTACAATACAAGTGAATTAGGTTTATATGCAGTGACCGGAAGGATCTCCAAGACATGCTGTTAAGTAAACGATATCCAACAACCGGATTCCCAGCAAGCCAAGAAAAACATTTTGTTCTGTGTAGAGTTAAATATACAGATTGAGGAAAAGGACTAGAAGGATACACATTGAAATATAAACAGTGGTTAATTGGAGAAAAGTAGGAATTTGGGGAAGAAAGGTTAGCTGTTTACAGCGTACATAAAAGGAATGGATGTTCCTGTGGTATTAAAAATGGAAATATTTTTAGGCCAGGCATGGAGGCTCACACGGGTAATCCTAGCACTTTGGGTGGCCGAAGTAGAAGGATCTCTTGAGGCCAGTTCCAGGTCAACCTTGGCAACATAGCAAGACTCTGTCTCTGACAACAACAACAAAAAAGGCCGGGCACAGTAGCTGAAGCCTGTTATCCCAGCCATTTGGAAGGCCGAGGGGAGCAGATCACTTGAGGTCAGGAGTTCAAGACCAGCCTGGCCAACATGGTGAAACCTCGTCTCTATTAAAAAAATACAGAAATTGGCCGGGTGTGGTAGCGCATGCCTGTAGTCTCAGCTGCTTGGGAGGGAGAGGCACGAGAATCACTTGAACCCCGGAGGGAGGCTGCAGTGAGCTGAGGTGGTGCCACTGCAATCCAGCTTGGGTGACAGAGTAGGTACTGCATCTCAAAAAAGAAAAAATGAAAAAAGAAAAAAAAAAGTTGGGTATAGTGGCCTGTGCCTGTAGTCCTAGCTACTCATGAGGTTAAGAGGGGCGTATGGGTTGAGCCTACATGGGGCCATTGCACTGCAGCCTGGGTGACGGAGGGAGAATCTGTCTCTAACAAAAAAAAATTAAAAAGCGTAACAGGAAGTTTCACCTGGACAGGAGTTGTAAAGTTTATCTAGTTTAGCAGCGAAGTTCTAAGATAAGGTCTGAAATACAATTTACACCTTGTAAAGACTCCACTCCCCTGGCCCAACCACTAGTTGTAAAAGTTGATTTGATCACAAAGTGACCCTGCGTGGTGTTTTGGGAGCTCAGAGACTGGAGGCAAAGGAGGTGGGGGCTTGTCGAGAGTTGTGGACCAGGTGACTGCTGAGAAGGAGAGAATAAGCCAGGAACACAACCACGGAAGAGCTCTCCAGGGGTCAGAGGAAGGCTAAGTACTTGTCACTCTTGTATGTCCCCAGATGGACACTCTGCAATTGTCTGGAGGTGGTGGCAGGTTGGACAGTCTGGGTCGCTGAGTCATGCTAAAGCACCGTTGTTTTGACTCACTCTTTGTGACGTAGGTCTTTCTCACCAGTCAAGAAAATATAATCCGGAAGCAGCCTCTGGGCTGGCTTTAGCTCAGCGGTTACTTCGCAGTTCAGCAAATCACCTCTCTGGGTTGTTCGAGACCCGCGGGCACTCTCCAGCCCTTTTACTGCTGAAGTTCAGCTCCCTTTCCATAATAAAAGGATCCAGGGTTTCTTGGAGAAATGGCTGATTTTAGTAGTGGGCAGGAAATATAGAAATGGAAGCAGAGCACCTCGTGGTGCTAGAAAGCAAGGAAGTGCTTAAAATCCAAAATCAACCTAACTCTTAACTTTTAAAGTTTTTTCAGTGTTCAGTAATGTTCACGTGTTTGTTCTAACAGTTACCTGTATATTTGTATTTTCTTGTCCTTTTTGCTTGAGGCCCAGAGGAGTTTTTCTTTCAAATCGAACGGATGCGCTAAGATATACCTCAGACTTGATCGTTCATATAAATTTTCCTAGGTTTCCTTTCGATATGTAGACCCAAGTTTTCCTTTATTATAGTTTTGAAGATTACATCGGTTCCATTATTTTATTCTTCTTCAGGGACTGCAATGTATGTTGGATCTTTGCCTCCACACCACTTTCTGTCTGATTCTTTGAATGGCTTTCTTTCTTTCTTTTTTTTCTTTTTTTTTTCTGATGGAGTCTCGTTCTGTTGCCCAGGATGGAGTGCAGTGGTGCCATCTCGGCTTACTGCAATTTCAGCCTCCTTTGTTCAGGCGATTCTCCTGCCTCAGCCTCCCAAGTAGCTGGGACTACAGGAGCATGCCACCACGCCTGGCTAATTTTTGTATTTTTAGTAGAGATGAGGTTTCATAATAATGGCCAGGCTGGTCTTGAACTCCTGACCTTGTGATCCACCCGCCTTGGCCTCCCAAAGTGCTGGGATTACAGACGTGAGCCACCGCACTCAGCTGATTTGCTTTCTTCATTTTATTTTTATTTTTTTGGCTGTGTTGATACCTTTCCTCAATACTAGTTATTATATTTTAAGTAAAAGCTCTTCCTCTTTGGACATCTTATAATTTTTTTTTTATTCTTCTATTTCTCCTTTTTTTTTTTTTTTTTTTTACAAACTGTTTTCTTAGTTATTTTTTTCTTTGTCCACTTCTGTTCTGAGTTATTTTTCTGATTCATCACGTTTTTTTCATGTTACCAAATGATTGTTTAAGGTTATTTAATTTTGGCTGGAATATTGTGTTTCAGTTTTCCGGTTTCATGTTTTTTGTTTTTTAGAAAATATAGATTTTCACTTAAACTTTTTCTATATAATACGTCTGCAATTTTCTGTGCATTTTGTAATATTTTATTTTCCAGTTTCAGCAACTGCAAATGAGGCAGGAGGTTGGGTGACTTACCAGCTTTCTTAGTTCAAGAGTGCCCTCTTTTGTTGGTAGAACAAAATGCATTTTCCCCCCGAAATAGCCCTTTTTTAGAGTGGCGCACCGGCTGATGTCTTGTGATTTTCTGATTCTCTTTCATTTCTGTGGAACTCTTAATTTCCTTTTTCTTTTTCTTTTTGAGACATGGTCTGACTCTGTCTCCCAGGCTGGAGTGCAGTGGTGCCATCTCGGCACACTGCAACCTCTGTCTCCTGGGCTCAAGCGATCCTCCTGCCTCAGCCTCCTCCTGAGTAGCTGGGACCACAGGTGCGCACTACCTCGCCTGGCTAAATTTTGTATTTTATTTTATTTTTGTAGAGATGGGGGTCTCGCCATATTGCCCAGGCTGGTCTTGAGTTCCTGAGCTCAAGAGATCCGCCCATCTCGGCATCCCATAGTGTTGGGTTTACAGGAATCAGCGACTGTGCCCAGCCTGGGACTCCTATGCACTGCTTGCTTCCTTTTTCTTCACCATGAAGCCCTGAAGGGGTACCTCCCCTTCAAGTCGCCTCTTTCCTCCTCCCTTTCCTCTTGCCTTTGCAACATTGCCATTTCCAGTCTCAAACAATTTCACCCCCTTTAAAAATACGTCTCAGTTTTTTCATCTACCAGACCTCAGACATATTGTCAGTATTTCTCCACTCAAGATGGGACTCTCTTTTTCTGGTGGTGGTTTAGACTTTCTGTGCCATCTTGGCTTCTCTTCTAGAGCATGGCTCTGTAACTGGATCTGCTGGTTTTGGATGCATATACTTGCTTTTGTATAAAATGGAGCTTATAATTTTCTCTGCCTATAAATTATATTGTAGCCATAGATGGTTTTATTTTTATTTTTTTTTTATTTTTTATTTTTGAGACGGAGTCTCGCTCTGTCACCCAGGCTGGAGTGCGGTGGCCGGATCTCAGCTCACTGCAAGCTCCGCCTCCCGGGTTCACGCCATTCTCCTGCCTCAGCCTCCCGAGTAGCTGGGACTATAGGCGCCCGCCACCTCGCCCGGCTAGTTTTTTGTATTTTTTAGTAGAGACGGGGTTTCACCATGTTAGCCAGGATGGTCTCGATCTCCTGACCTCGTGATCCGCCCGTCTCGGCCTCCCAAAGTGCTGGGATTACAGGCGTGAGCCACCGCGCCCGGCCGCCATAGATGGTTTTATTTGTTCTCCTTAGTTTTGTTTATAGGATGTGTGGAGAGGTTCAAAATTAGGTAACTGGCATGAATCTATAGGAATCTGGAAGCCAGAACATTTGTTTTTGTTTTCTATAAAAAACTTTAATTGTGGTAAAATATACAGAATATAAAATTTGGCATATGAACCTTTTTAAAGTGTTCAGTTCAGTGGTGGTAGGTACATTCACACTGTTATGCAGTCATCACCACTCTCCATCTCCAGAACTCTTCATCTTTCAAAACTGAAACTCTATACCCATTAACTAATAACTCTTCACCTCCGTCTATCCCTAATCCCTGGCAACCGCCATTCTGCTTTCCATCTCTATAAATTTGACTACTCTAGGTATCTCATAGAAGTGGAATCATACAGTAGCTGCCTTTTTGTGACTTGTTTATTTCACTTAGTACAAAGTTCTTTTTTTTTTTTTTTTTTGAGACGGAGTCTGGCTCAGTCGCCCAAGCTGGAGTGCGGTGGCATAATCTTGGCTTACTGCACCCTCCACCTCCTGGGTTCAAGCGATTCTCCTGCCTGAGCCTCCCAAGTAGCTGGGACTTCAGCCTAGTGTCACCACGTTCTGCTAATTTTTTGTAGTTTTAGTAGAGACTAGGTTTCACTGTGTTAGCCAGGATAGTGTCAATCTTCTGACCTCGTGATTCTCCTGCTTCGGCCTCCCAAAGTGCCGGGATTACAGGTGTGAGCCACCACACCCGGCTATATTTTTTAAATTAAAAAAAATTTTTTAGCTCATTCATATCCATGCAATTTTCAGGTCTATGTGATCTTAGAGATGTATGCTAAAACATTTCCAACTACAATTGTTGATTTATGTATTTTTTCCTATTTGTTTGATGTAGTTCAAGATTGTATTGTGGATGCATGTATGCTTGTGATGATTATATCAATTTTCTACTCTTCACTAATTAAACATTTTTAAACTGAGATATAACATACATGCAGAAAATTTATGAGGTATATACATAGATTTAAATAAATACTTATAAAATGAATCCATATAATCACTACTAAGGTCAGGAAAACATTGCCAACATCCCAGAAACCCTCTCTCTCTTTTGATTTTTACAACCCCGTCACTTTCTTTGGGAATTAACCATTCACCTGATTTTTTATTTTATTTATTTTTATTTTATTTAGAGAAGAGGGTCTTGCTATATTGCCCAGGCTGCAGTACAGTAGCCATTCACAGGTATAATCATAGCAGCAACAGCCTTGAATTCCTGGGCTCAGGTGATCCTTCTGCCTCAGCCTCTCAAGTGCTGAGACCGTAGGCATGCACCATTGTGCCCAGCTCTATTTACCTGATTTTTATTTATTTATTAATATTTCTATTACTATTATTATTTTTGAGACACAGTCTTGCTCTTTCACCCAGGCAGGAGTGCAGTGGGGGTATCTCAGCTCACTGCCAACTCCACCTCCCGGGTTCAAGTGATTCTCCTCTCTCAGCCTCCCGAGTAGCTGGGATTACAGGCATGTGCCACCACGCCCAGCTAATTTTTGTGTTTTTAGTAGAGACGGGGTTTCACTATTTTGGCCAGGCTCGTCTTGAACTCCTGACCTCAAGTGATCCAACCACCTCAGCTTCCCAAAGTGCTGGAATTACAGGTGTGAGCCACTGTGCATGCCCCCTCCATTTACCTGATTTTTATAATAATAATTTTCTCACTCTTCTTTATATCTTTATCACTTATATATGAACGCCTGGGTGCTATAATTTAGTTTTCCTATTTTGATTAGTTTCATATAGTTATATTGAAGTGTTTGTTTTGTTTTGCTTCTTTTGTTCAATAATACATTTGTAAGATTTATCCATTTTGTTTTTGTTGTGGCTTACTATTCCATTTAATGAATATAGGATGATTTATTTATTCATTTTAATATTGATGGATATTTGTAGTGTTTCTAGTTTTGGTTCATTGTTCATACTAACTGAAACCCAGAAAAAACAGATATTCACGTCTTATATATATATACTGTGGCACTTCAGCATGTATTTCTCCAGGGGACATACCTAGGAGTCAAACTGCTAAGTATTTAGTGGATTCATGTCTCCAGTTTTACTAGTTTTGTGCAGTGGTTTTCCAAAGTATTTGTACCAACTTACACATCTACCAGCAGTGTATCATGTCCCCGATATTTGGCATTGTACAACTTTAAAAATTTTTGCCAATTTTATGGCTGTAATTTGGTACCTCATTGTGTTTTCATGAAAAAAGACAAAATATTCATTTTAAGTGTATAGAATAAATTCACATAATGTATTTTCTTATTTAACCTTGAATGCTGAATAGTGTGCATCTTTTTTAAAAAATACATCTTTAGATAAAACAGTGTATTTTCAAAAAAGTACCCAAATCATAAATTTACAGCTCTATGAATTAATACAAAGTAAACAAAACCATGAAATCACCACACGTCTATAAATAGGACTGTTCCATAAAGCCCTTCTAGAGCCTCCTGTAGTCACTTCTCTCACACTTGCCTCAGAGAAAAGCCTTAAGGTGACTTCTAATATTATGATTGTTTTGTTTTTTCAACTTTATATTAATGGAATAATAAGTGACTGATTTTCTCATTCCTCCTTGTGTTCCCATCCGGGTACTAACCAGGCCCGACCCTACTTAGCTTCCGAGATCAGACGAGACCGGGCACGTTCAAGGTGGTATGGCCATAGACCCTCATCATGTTTCTAGATTCGTCTATTTTGTTGTGTGTAGCAGTTGCTTATTTGCATTGCTGTATGGAAATTAAGTCAAAAGACTTAATACTTTTGAAAGTAGAAATACTTTGGAAAGCAATTTGGGCTCCTCAAAATACTATAGGTTATGAGAGCTACTACAGTGCTTGGCAAGAGGTTTGGAACATAGAAAGTGTTTATTGTACTTCTTTTTTTTGAGACGGAGTTTTGCTGTTGTTGCTCAGGCTGGAGTGCAGTGGCAGGATCTCGGCTCACTGCAACCTCTGCCTCCTGGGTTCAAGTGATTCTTCTGCCTCAGCCTCCTGAGTAGCTGGGATTACAGGTGCATGCCACTGTAGCTGGGATTATAGGTGCGTGCCACCATGCTTAGCTAATTTTTTGTATTTTTAGTAGAGACGGGGTTTCATCATGTTAGCCAGGCTGGTCTCAAGCCCTGACCTCAGATGATCCATCTGTCTCGGCCTCCCAAAATGCAGGGATTACAGGCATGAGCCACTGCGCTTGGCCTATACTTCTTACATTTGCAGGCAAATATCTTTTTACATTTGACAAATTGCCTTTTTATTTTTGCTTGAGTTTCCCTAAATAAAACTTCCTTGTTGTACTTATGTACGGTTCTATAATGGTGAATCAAGCCATTTACACTGGTGAATGAGAAATTGCATATTTTATTAATGCATGGAGTAGTTTATGGTATTTATTCAAAATATTACACACACTTCTGCTTCCAGGAAGATGGAGTAAATGTAATATTCCCTATTCATCCTGCTAAAGTACAACTAAAACCCCAAAGCATTATATATAAAACTAATATAATACTATGAAAGGCAGACCAAAGGCAGACCAGCTAGGGATCTCAAGACTCAAGGTACAACACAGTCGTAAGATTTTTTTTTTTTTTCCTTTTGTATCCCAGACTTGGAACTGAAGAAGCGGGCAATCTGGAAATGCCAATGGATGCAGATTTTAAAAACCCCAGCAAAAGTCTGCTTTCTCTATTCATAGGACCAGGATCAGGAAGGGGACAGCTTAGCAGGACATAAAATTCTTAGACAGTAACTGTTCTACCCCATTCAAACACCAAACACACACACACACACACAAACACACACACACACACACACACACACACACACACACACACACTCTCCAACAACTATGGCCCCACCCACTTCAGCAAAGGCTGAGTAGGAGCCTAGACTTCCACCATTGAGCAGCTATAAGAAGTTGCCTCGGGCCGGGCGCGGTGGCTCAAGCCTGTAATCCCAGCACTTTGGGAGGCCGAGACGAGCGGATCACAAGGTCAGGAGATTGAGACCATCCTGGCTAACACGGTGAAACCCCGTCTCTACTAAAAAATACAAAAAACTAGCCGGGCAAGGTGGTGGGCGCCTGTAGTCCCAGCTACTGGGGAAGCTGAGGCAGGAGAATGGCGTAAACCTGGGAGGCGGAGCTTGCAGTGAGCTGAGATCCGGCCACTGCACTCCAGCCTGGGCCACAGAGCAAGACTCCATCTCAAAAAAAAAAAAAAAAAAAAAAGAAGTTGCCTCAAGACCCCACCAAGGTGGTGTTAAAGAAGGCCAAATAGGGGACAAGATTTTTATCCATGCTGACCAGTAATGAGGTTCCCCTTTTCCCCTTGCGAAATAAAAATAAAGCCCATAGGTCCCCAGGCAAGATGAAATGGACTCCTTGCTGCAAAAGAGACCCCAGAAAACTTTAAAAGCTAGATTCTGTGGCTTTGGCAAGGTAAGAGGTCGGTCACACCTCAAAACTCCCCTACCTCATTAACTGCCTCAAGACTTTCTTTCCTACAATTAAGCGCCTGGGACTACATGCGTGTGCCACCATGTTAGGCTAATTTTTTTTAAAGGTTTTTGTAGAGATGAGGTCTCGGTATATTGCCCAGGCTGGTCTCAAACTCTTGGGCTCAAGCAATTCTCCCATCTCGGCCTCCCAAAGTGCTGGAATTGCAGGCGTGAGCCACTGCACCAACTCAGAAAACTGAGTTTTAAAAAGATTAAGATTTTTATGTCTATGTAGCTTTCTCCCTAGATTCTGGGACTCTCACCCTTGCTACTGTACATAACCACTGAATGCCCAAAGAAAAAAATATCAAACACTGACAGCAGCTCCTGTTTGTTAGGTATAATGCCTCTGCAGGCTTCTAGAAGGCTTGCAACAAAACCAGTTTGTGGTTCGCTCACATAATAAATATCTTGTTCATAAATGAACATGCAAATGGGCATACCCTTGGAGGTATAACTTGTGCCCCTTGAGGATAAGCTTTCCTGTATAGAATCGAGTCAGATTCCCCAGTTCAAGAACAGGCACACAGATGCATAAACAGCTGACAAGTTGAAGGGCTTTGCCTTCTAGGTCATTATGTAGCCGTCTTTTCCATCCATCTCAATCATAAAGAAAATCTTGCTTTCCAATAAGCTAAAAGAGAGCTACCAAGAGGCTATCAGGATATGTGGTAGCATAGTCTTTGGGGTATAATTTTTCTCAGCTATGGAGTATACGCTAACAGAGATATGATAAAAAAAATATGACCGCCATCATAGGACAAATTGCTGAAAATACTGCAATAAGTATTGTGACACAACAAAAGTACTTAAATTCTCTCTCTCAAGTGGTTTTAGACAATCAAATTGCACTAGGTTTTCTCATTGCTAAACAAGGGGGAATTTGCATGATAGCCCACACCACTTGTTGCACTTATATCAATACTACAGGAGATATAACAACCCGTGTAGGTAAGATCACCCAATAGGCTGCCTGGTTACAGGAGGTACAAACCACAGATCCCCTTAATGACATTTTCAGTTGACTCATTGCAGAATTAGAAATTACTTCCAATCCATCTTACAAATCCTTGTCATTATCATATCACTATCTTGTTCCTATTTTTGATAATCAAAGTACTCATAAGATCCATAACCAGCTACTTCAAGTCTGTAGCTAAAACCAAAGTTATGGTAGCACAATGCATAGAAATGACAGACAACATAAACATAAACTGACCTTCCCAACTTTTCTGTTATTATTGTTTTTCTAGTCTCAAAGGTTCAAAGGGTCTTAATAGCTGTCTGCCTCCTTCTTTGCCTGGCCTAAAATATTCAACTGGTTGTAAGTCTCCTAGCCATATGAGTCCCACTGAGAGACTAGATAGACCTGGGGCAGGTATCCACACCATCCTGGGAACGACATGGAACAAGGCAAAACATTTAGCCATCAATGCTGCCTATGGCAGATTTCAGCCTAAAGCTGGAAAGTGTGAAATAAAAATAAAGTCCCTAAGCCCCCAGGTGAAATGGAATGGACTTCTTGTTGCAAAAGAGACCCCAGAAAACTCTGAAAACTGGATTCTATGGCTTTGGCAAGGCAAGAGGTCAGTCACACCTCAACACTCCCTTACCCTGTTAAATGCCTCAAAACTTTCTTTCCTACAATTAAACAGAAACAAATTCCTGAAAAACTGGAAGATTTCTTCCTCAACCTCAAGAGACCTCTTGATGTTGTGTCTGACCTCCCCTTTTATCGTGGTTTCACCATGACTACTGACCAGCCTTACTAAACATTCCATCGTGATACTGACCTCCGACCACAGACTGATGGCACCTAGTCTACACAGGCTGTGCACAAGATGCCTTTGTGTTCTGTTTCACCTTGTTATATATAAAGAGCCAAGTTCCACTTCACTTTAATATTAAATCTCCACCCCAAAATGAACATGGAACATATATAACATATATGTTTATTCTCTTTGCATGCATTAGGGTTCTCTCAAATATTCATAGATTCTCCTGTAAGCTACTGAATATGTACATATAGCTCATCTTGTTGGGCATAAATCCCAGCTTCTCCCCTTTGTCTCTGAAGGAGCTGCTTTTCATTTTGGCTGGATGTTTCATTTCCCAACCTGCAGACTGTAACCTTTTATAGGAAATAAAACTCTTTTTTCTTCTTCCTCAAATCTCATGATCTTTTGTTAATACTTCCCTTCCCAGCAGGGGAGATTATATGAGAAGACTGGACTTAGACCTCTACCCAGTGGTAATGTGGCCATCCTCACTGTGGTGTCAGGGGAGCCAGAACTTCCCTGCTTACGCAGCAGTAACAATGAGCTCCCTTCTTCAGGTGGCAATGGAGGCTCTGCAGGGAACCTGGACTTCTGCCTGCACCTGGCAGTAATTCCTTCTTTCTCTGTTCCCACTTCTGCCTGAATGGTATCAGAGAAATCCAACTAGAACAGAAGGTTTAAATAGGATCCAGAGTAGCAGAATATAATATGAACATATCCAGGTTTTAATGAAAAGCTACTCATCATACCAGAAGATCTCAAACAGAATGAAAAAATGACAATCAACAGATGCCAACATGGTGATGACAGAGATATTAGAATTCTCTAACAGAGATTTTAAGTTAGCTACTGTAAAAATGCTTCAACAAGCAATTATAAGCATTTTTGGAATGCATGAAAAGTGGAAAGCATAAGCAAAGAAATAGATGATAAAAGAAGAACTAAATGGAAATTTTAGAACTGAAAAATATAATAACTGAAATAAAAACCTCAGTGGATGGGTTCAGCAGCATAATGGAGGGGACAGAAAAAATAAGTGAACTAGAAGAGAATAATAAAAATTATCCAACCTAAACAACAGAGAGAAATTAGACCGAAAAAGATGAACAGACTTTGATAACTTATGTACAGAGCAACCACTAACATGTTATACAAAGAGATGCACTCAAAAACATAGTATTAACTCAAAATAGAATTTTAGAGAATATTAAAGTAAAATGAAGGCACAAAGAATAAAACAGAGAAGTGAAAATCCAAATGAACAGGAGGCCAGGTGTAGTGGCTCATACCTATAATCCCAGTACTTTGGGAGGCCGATGTAGGAGGATCACTTGAGGCCAGAAGTTTGAGACCATCTTGGGCAACATAGTGAGACCTTGTCTCTACAAAAAAATAAAAATAAAAAAACCCCAAAATGAACAGTAAGTAAAATACAACATAGATTTCCTTTAGTAACAATTCTCATATCCTTCCTCATTCTTCTTTTTATTCTTCTCTATGATTACCTACTAATGATGAAATACTAGATGTTTTACTTTCTATTTCTTCATAGGATTTCTCTGAATATATTTCTTTCTTTGTGGTTTTTTTTTTTTTTTTTTTTTTTAAGACAGAGTGTTACTCTGTTACCCAGGCTGGAATGCAGTGGCGCAATCTCGGCTTGTTGCAACCTCTGTCTCCCAGGTTGAAGCGATTCTCATGCCTCAGTTTCTTGGGATTACAGGTGCGCACCACCACTCCCAGCTAATTTTTGTAGCAGTAGAGACAAGGTTTCACCATGTTGTCCAGGCTGGTGAACATGTTTCTTAATTGTATTCATCCTTTTCAGACTGACAGGGTGGCTTCTCAGAGATACCATTGGGATCACCTCCAAGTTCTGCAGAATAATCGACTTTTTTTTTTTTTCTTTTTTGAGACAAAGTCTTGCTCTGTTTCCCAGGCTGGAGTACAGTAATGCGATCTTGGTTCACTGAAACCTCTGCCTGGAGGTTTCAAGCGATTCTCCTGCCTCAGCCTCCCTAGTAGGTGGGATTACAGGTGTGGGCCACCATGCCTGGCTAATTTTTATATTTTTAGTAGAAATGGGTTTCACCACTGTTGGCCAGGCTGGTCTGGAACTCCTGACCTCAAATGATCCACCCACCTAGGCCTCCCAAAGTGCTAGGATTACAGGCATGAGCCACCACCCCTGGCCCAGAGCAAGCAACTTTCAGCCTGATTGTCAGAAAGTTATGGGCCTTTATGATCATGTTTGTCATTATAAAACAATTTGTGAATTGCTCTCTCACTGCCAATTTAATATTTTTAAATTTTTAAATATATTTTATTTTTAAAAATTTTACTTCTGACCCATGAGATGTAATTAATATTTGTTTTTATAATGAAGCTTCAGG
This sequence comes from Macaca mulatta, assembly GCF_049350105.2. NCBI lineage: Eukaryota > Metazoa > Chordata > Mammalia > Primates > Cercopithecidae > Macaca > Macaca mulatta. The sequence goes on from NC_133411.1 coordinate 149,573,909, forward strand.
TTTGCTTTTCTTATAAATGATCTTTCATGAATATTTACTTCTGTGTTCAGAAAATTTGCTATTCTTATTACCTACTAGTTTTTCTGTAAATTTTCTGGACATTATAACATTTATAATCATATTAACTCTAAATAAAGAGAGTTTTATAATCATATTAACTGTAAAGAAAGTTTTAACTCTAAAGAAAGTTTTATATAAGAAGGTGTATGTTCTCACTCATAAGTGGGAGCTAAGCTATGAGAATGCAAAGGCATAAGAATGATACAGTGGACTTTGGGGACTCAGGGGTGTAGGGTGGGAAGTGGGTGAGGGATAAAAGACTACAAATTGAGTTCAGTGTATACTGCTCGGGTGATGAGTGCACCAATATCTCACAAATCACCACTAAAGAACTTATGTAACCAAATACCACCTGTTCCCCAAAATCCTATGGAATCACCTCCTTATACCTTTTCCCCTTCTTTTTCTAACCATGGAGAATGCCATGTAAACACCTCAGACCTTTATATTTTTCTCTTGTTGTATACACTGGTTAGGCCTTTTGGAACAATGATGACAGTGATGATTAAAAGTGATGATAGCAGACATCCCTGTCTTGTTCTGGATTTCACAGGGAAAGCTTTCATCATTTTACCACCATTAAGTATGATGTTTGCTTTAGCTTTCTTTTTTTTTTTCCTGGATACCCTTACCAAGTTAAAAATGTTCTCTTATATGCTTAGGCATACAACTAGGATCTACTAAAAATCTTAAGATTAATTAAGATTATTTGAAAATCATGAAAGGATGTTGAATTTTATTAAATAAGTTTTCTGCATGTACATAGGTAATCATGATTTTCCCTTTACTTCATTAATGTTGCATATATAGAAATTACTTTTATAATGTTAAGTCAATCTCATATCTTGGGGAAATACTACTTATGCTGTATTATTCTTTTTTATGTACTACTGGATTTCATTTGCTAATAATTAGTATGGGTTTTTTTTTGCATTTATTTACATTAATGGACATTAGACTGGGCTTTTCCTTTTTGGGTATATTTTTTAAAAATAGGATTCACTATCAAGGTTATTTTAGCATTAGAAGATCATTTAGGAAGTGTTCCTTCTTATTAATTAGGATAGTTTGTATATGATTGAAATGATTTACTTTTTCTTTTCTTTCTTTCTTTTTCTTTTTTTGCGACAAGATCTTGCCCTGTCACCCAGGCTGGAATGCAGTGGTGTGATCATGGCTCACTGCAACTTCAACCTCCTGGGCTCAAGCGATCCTCCTGCCTCAACCTCTCGAGTATCTGGGACCACAGGCACATACCACAAGCCCGGCTACTTTTTTATTTTTAGTCGAGATGAGGTCTCACTGTGTTGCATGGGATGATCTCGAGCTCCTGGGCTCAAGCCATCCTCCTACCTTGGCCTCCCAAAGTGTTGGGATTACAGGCGTGAGCCACTGTGCCTGGCCCTAACAATTCTTTGTTAGATGACTATTCATGTTAACATTGTTATGTGTTTGCAAACATAATTCCCAGCAGAACATGGTAGTATACCATGATTGTCTCCTTTTCTTCTTTCTACTTTTCCTGAAGTTAATGACTGACTTTTCTTCATGTGCTTAGTTTTCTTTGGACCTCTTGTTAATTCTTTGCACATTCTTTAATAATTCTTAGTACAGTTTTCTATGTGGTATATCATTTCAGGTAATCAGAGAAAGTATTAATACAAAAGAGCTATAAGATACCAGAGTGGTTAGACCTAGATCCAGAGAGGGGTAATGGTTGTGGGTTATTACGTAGGAACCAGGTAACAATGAAGCTCTGGTAGCATTAAAGACCCAAGGCTGGCATTTGGCAGTTTGTGAGGATTTCATGGGTCTGACTCATGTACTGGCTGTGAAAGTTGATTTGAGCTAAAATGACCCCAGTTTGGTCATCTGGGAAGCACTGAGGCTGGGCCAAGACTTGTGGCAGGTAGCCACTGAGTGGGAGGAGGGAGAGTGAGCCTAGACACAACTGGGGAACAGTTCTTTAGGGAAGGAAAGACATGGGTTTCTCTCAGTGGTGTGCATCCTCAAATGGAGGCTTCCCAGGTTTGTGTGTCCTGGTTGTGGTGGGTAGAAGGAAACTTCAAACTCACCATCATTCCTGAACCATTCACGCCTAGGCTGACCACACTGCCCAGAGAATACCAACTCATCACACTTATCTGTCAAGGAACTCCAAATTCAATCTACTTTCTGCATTATCTCAGTGATATATTTGCATGCTTCTTCCTGTCTGTGTTTTGGGGGCAGGTTTGATGTCGATGGTCCCTCTTTAGTCCTCTTTGTATGTCCCCACCAAGCTTATCATTTCCTTGGAGATGCAGGAGAGCCCTTTTTCAAGGAGGGGTCTAAAAAGGCATGGATTCCTGAGAAAACTAGGCTGGGTCAGGAGCTGAAGAGGTTTAAGGTTGGGACAGAAACTCTGGAGGCTAGCCTTGGTGAGAGTCTTTTGAGACCTACTCCATGAGTAAATCTGCTCTTTACCAGGTTTCCAGATCCCCACAGTTCCTCTAAGCAGCTTCTCACTACTGTCATCTCTCCCAGGTATGAACCAAATCCCTAGTTGCCAAAACAAGTTGACAAGGTTTGAAAAAGAAACTATTTTGAAACAGAACTTCAAGGAAAAATAAGAACCCATTCTCAGGCAAATCGTGGCAGCTTTGATTAGTAAAGAAATAGCAATCCTTGTTTGATTCAGACAGTTTGTTACTTACATAGACACAAAAGGAAATGAGCAGAATTTCCAGCTCTCCCACAGGACAGCACCAATACTAAAGGGCATGGCAACCTGAGTAATGAGACACCCTGTTGCTGAGGAGCTGAGTCCATCTGCAACTAAGAAGTTTATGGTTTGCAGTTCTGCCCTAAGAAAGATGAGGCAGAACGCCTCATACCTTATCAGAACCTGGGAAGTGATAAGAACTGCCTCATGACAGCCTCCCAAGTGTTATGCCCAGACCGTTTATTCCCCGAAGAAGACCACCAGAGTCCAGAGTCAAAGCTAAGCAGCAAGGATCTTTATTACAGGTTCGAACCTGGAACTCTCCCTCGTGAAACGAGACGGGCAGGAGAGCTCCCCCACTGAGCTCCGAGCAGTGTTATATAGTCTAAGAAAAGTGGGCATAGAGTTATTATACAAATCAGATATATGATTGGCTAGTGTTTGAACAAAGCGATTTGGCTAACTATGATTGGTTCCCGCCATTTCTGATATTTTGGTTCAAACTTTGAGGCGGGAGAGCAGGTTTATGGCAGCAAGAGTTTATCTTACTTAAACACGTCTTGTGACCTTGCCTCAGAACTTACAAAATCTCTGGTATGTGCAAAACAAAATCTCTGGTACGTGCAGAAAACCAGGTACTCACAGAACTTACGAAATCTCTGGTATGTGCAAAGATTAGAGAGCAGAACAAGGGTGTAGCGGGTGGGGGGCGGGTACACATCTATCTTTGTGTCCTTTCACAAGAAGATAAAGAGGTGAGTTGAAAATGGCCTTGTGGTAGTTCCCCAAGGATCATAGAATGTCCTGCCAAGACTTTGATTAATTATGGTTAGGTCTTGCCTGTGTGGCCTATGTGAATACATATAAGGTTGACAGTTCAACATGGCAGAGCCATGCCCCTACACCCATATACAGAAGAGAGCAAATGAACACATAGTTGACCAGCCTGAAAAAGCAAAACAAAAGAGAATAATAACTGCCGTAATAAGTAAAAGGGTGATACGCAAGGGATTTCCCCTCTTTTTCTGAGACAGCATCTTACTCTGTTGCCCAGATCAGAGTGCAATGGCACAATCACAGCTCACTGCAGCCTCAACTTCCCAGGCTCAAGCCATCCTCCCACCTCAGCCTCCTGAGTAGCTGGGACTACAGGCACATGCCACCATACCTGGCTAATTTTTAAAAAGTTTTTGTACAGAGGGGATATCACTATGTTGCCCAGGTTAGTCTCAAACTCCTGAACTCAAGCAATCCTCTCACCTTGGCCTTCCATAATGTTGGAATTGCAGGCATGAACTGCCCCGTCTGGTTAAGAGTTTTTCTTTTACCCAGGAATTTGAGCTATGCTGAAAACAGCAGTAATTCTAAAAGTAGCTTCCACCTGACTGCCAAGAGTTAGTGGCCAAGCCAGCTTTCTGATAACCAATCACAATATCACCCCTTACCTTCCCCCAACCCCCAGTTGGTACTAGGGAAAGGGAGAGTTGTCAGAATCTTTGATAGTGGGTTGGGGGAAGGTTGTCACAGTGTGAGACCTTTCCTTTCATCCAGGGAGCCATGTGATGAGAGACAATCCAGTAGGCCTCTGTGGAGAATGTGAGTGCCTGCAAGAAATGAAGAATGACATTTGGTACTTGGTTGGACAATTGGACTCATATATATATATACATATATAAATATATATATATAAAAAATATTTTTTAAAGTCAGGAACCAATTGTAGATCATGCATTGCTTTTAGTTGTAATATCTCCCTAGTCTCTTTAATCTAGACCAATCTCACCTGATATTCTTTTCCTTTATTGACAGCAAGTTTTAAAATAATTTTTAAAAGTTGTGGTAAAATCCATAATATAAAATTTACCATCTTAACAATTTTGAAGCGTGCAGTTCAGTAATGTTAGTCACATTCACATTGTTGAGCAGTCAATCTTCAGGGCTGTCTTCATCTTGCAAAACTGAAACTCTATGCCCATTAAACAACAACTTCCCATTTTCTCCTCCCCCAGCTCCTGACAACCACCATTCTATTTTCTGTCTCTATGAATCTGACTACTCTAGGGGCCTCGTATCAGTGGAATCACACAGTATTTGTCATTTTGTAGTTGTTTTATTTGACTTAGCATAAGGTTCTCAAGGTTTATCCATGTTGTAGCATGTGTCAGAATTTCCTTCTTTTTAAGGCTGAGTAATATTCCATTGTATGTATATACTACATTTTGTCTATCCATGAATCCATCAATGGACTTTGGATTGCTTTTACTCTTGGCTATTGTGGGGAAAAAAAAGAGAGATCAGCCTGTTACTGTGTCTATATAGAAAGAAGTAGACATAAGAGACTCCATTTTGTTCTGTATTTGAGATGCTGTTAATCTGTGACCCTACCACCAACCTTGTCCTTGCAAGAGACATGTGCTGTGGAGACTCAAGGTTTAATGGATTTTTGGGCTGTGCTGGATGTGCTTTGTTAAACAAGTGCCTGGAGGCAGTATACTGGTTAAAAGTCATCACCATTCTCTTAATCTCAAGTACCCAGGGACACTACACTGCCAAAGGTTGCAGGGACTTCTGCCTAGGAAAGCTAGGTATTGTCCAAGGTTTCTCCCCATGTGATAGTCTGAAATATGGCCTCGTGGGAAGGGAAAGACCTGATCGTCCCCCAACCTGACACCTGTGAAGGGTCTGTGCTGAGGAGGACTAGTACAAGAGGGAAAGAAGGCCTCTTGGCAGTTGAGATAGAGAAAAGCATCCGTCTCCTGCCTGTCCCTGGGCAATGGAACATCTTGGTGTGAAACCCGATTGTATGTTCTGTTTACTGAGAAAGGAGAAAACCGCCTTAGGGCGAAAGGTGGGACTTGCTAGCGCAGTGCTGCTCTTTATGCACTAACAGGGTTTATGGAGATGTTTACATATGCATATCAAGGCACAGCACTTTTCCTTAAACTTATGTCACAGAGATCTTTATTCATATGTCTTACTGCTGACCTTCTCCCTAAGATGATCCTATTATCCTGCCACTTCCCTTTTTCTAAGATGGTAAAGATAATTATCAATAAATACTAAGGGAACTCAGAGACCGGTGCTGGCGTGGGTCCTCTGTATGCTGAGCGCCGGTCCCCTGGGCCCACTTTTTCTTTCTCTATACTTTGTCTCATTTCTTTTCTCAAATCTCTCATTCCACCTAACGAGAAACTCCCACAGGTGTGGAGGGGCAGGCCACCCCTTCAGCTATTGTGAATAATGCTGCTATGAAGATGGGTGCTAATAATGCTGCTATGAAGAAGTTACATACAAATACTTCTCTGAGAGCCTACTTTCAATTCTTTTGGGCGTATACCCAGAAGTGGAAATACTAGATCATATGGTAATTCTATTTTTGTTTTTGTTTGTTTGTTTTTTTGAGACGGAGTCTCCCTCCGTCACCCAGGCTGGAGTGTGATGGCATGATCGTTGCTCACTGCAACCTCTGCCTCCCAGGTTCAAGAGATTCTCCTGCCTCAGCCTCCCTAGTAGCTGGGATTACAAGTGTGCACCACCATGCCCAGCTAATTTTTGTATTTTTAGTAGAGCTGGCATTTCACCATGTTAGTCAAGCTGGTCTTGAACTCTTGACCTCGTGATCCACCCACCTCGGACTCCCAAAGTGCTGGGATTACAGGCGTGAGCCACCGTGCCCTACTGGTAATTCTATTTTTAATTTTCTGAGAAACCGCCTTACTGTTTCTTAAAGAGGCTGCACCATTTTACGATCCCATTAACAGTGCACAAAGGTTCCAATTTCTCCACACCCCTTCCAACACTTATTTTCTCTCTTTCTGGTGTGAGATGATATTCATGTGGTTTTGATTTGCATTTCTCTAATGATAAATGATGTTGGGTATTTTTTTTTAAGTGAAAGCAAATTTACTAAGAAAGTAAAGGAATAAAGAATGGCTATTTCATAGGCAGAGCAGCCCCGAGGGCTGCTGGTTGCCTATTTTTATGGCTATTTCTTGATTATATGCTAAACAAAGTGTGGAATATTCATGAGTTTTCTGGAAAAGGGGTGGGCAATTCCCAGAACTGAGGGTTTCTCCCAGTTTTAGACCATATAGGGTAACTTCCTGATGTTGCCATGGCATTTGTAAACTGTCATGGCACTGGTGGGAGTGTCTTTTAGCATGCTAATGTGTTATAATTAGCATATAATGAGCAGTGAGGATGACCAAAGGTCACTTTCCTTGCCATCTTGGTTTTGGTGGGATTTGGCTGGCTTCTTTACCACATGCTGTTTTATTAACAAGGTCTTTGTCACCTGTATCTTGTGCTGACCTCCTATGTCATCCTGTGACTTAGAATGTGACTGGGAAAGCAGCCCAGTAGGTCTCAGCCCTATTTTACCCAGCCTCCATTCAAGATGGAGTTGCTCTGATTCAAAGGCCTCTGACAGATTTCCTCCCTCCCATTTATTTATTTATTTATTTAATTTTGAGACAAAGTTTTGCTCTTTTTGCCCAGACTGGGGTGCAATGGTGTGATCTCGGCTCACTGAAACCTCTGCCTCCCAGGTTCAAGTGATTCTTCTGCCTCAGCCTCCCAAGTAGCTGAGATTACGGGTGTGTGCCACCACATCCAGCTAATTTTGTATTTTTAGTAGAGACGGGGTTTCACCATGTTGGTCAGGCTGGTCTCAAACTCCTGACCTCAAGTGATCCACTGGCCTCGGACTCCCAAAGTGTTGGGTTATAGGTGTGAGCCACTACGCCTGGCCCCTCCCTCCCTTTTATAAGAAAACTCTTAATCCTAAGGGTTGTAGCAGGATGAAGGTCCATGTTTTGTAACTTCTTCAGGTTGAATAGGGGCAATGATATTCCTGCCTAATTATTTGGGTCTCTTGTATTCAGGGTAGAGAGTAGCTCTATTAGAAGGCATCAGTATGTCAAGCACCATTCATAACTCTGCGTCCTGACAAAAGGTGACATCTGGAAGATTAATAAGTGTTTAATTTGAGAAAGCATTGAGTAAGCTTATTCTGCATTGCTAAACAAAGAGTACACCACCAATATATTCCACAAAAGTAAAACAGAATAAGTAAAGTTATCTCAAGTAAACTAAATAAGAAGGCTTTCCATGAGCTAGGCAACTGTTGGAACCGAGCTAATATGGAGTCACTAGCTGATTTTAATACGTGCTCAGAATTAGAATATTGATCCAGATTTTTATATTACCCATCCTTCTTGTTTCTTCTGGGTATCAGCCAGACACCACTGGTTGGTTTACAGGAATAAGCAGACTAAATTGCAGACAAAAACTCAAAAACAACTGGTGAGACTAAAATCTGATAAAAGGTGTACCATAGTTCCTGAAACACATTTTTTCTCTCTCCAGTCTCCCATTTTTACTAAAGACAAATCATGGTAAGACCAATTTGCTTTAATATACTTGGCCTGATTATTTGTATAAAGTGCAGCAAGAATAATTATTTGCCACAGTCTTCTTTTAATTGTTTTTGATGGAACTCTGTTCCGTAAGGAATCTCAGATAATATATATATATTTTTTTTTTGAGAAGGAATCTCGCCCTGTTGCCCAGGCTGGAATGGAATGGTGCGATCTTGGCTCGTTGCAACCTCTGCTTCCTGGGATCAAGCAACTCTCCTGCCTCAGCCTCCTGAGTAGCTAGGATTACAGGTGCATGCCCCTATGCCTGGCTAAATTTTTGTATCTTTAGTAGAGACAGAGTTTCACCATGTTGGCCAGGCTGGTCTTGAACTCCTGACCTCGTGATCTGCCCGCCTCAGCCTCCCAAAGTGCTGGCATTATAGGTATGAGCCACCATGCCTGGCCTAAGTATTTTTATTTTTTTTTAGATGGAGTCTCGCTTTGTCACTCGGGCTGGACTGCAGTGGTGCAATCTCGGCTGACTGCAACCTCTGCCTCCCGGGTTCAAGCAATTCTCCTGCCTCAGCCTCCTGAGTAACTGGGATTACAGGTGCCCGCCACGCCTGGCTAATTTTTGTATTTTTAGTAGAAATGGGGTTTCACCATGTTGGTCAGGCTGGTCTCAAGCTCCTGACGTCGTGATCCGCCCGCCTCGGCCTCCCAAAGTGCTGGGATTACAGGCGTGACACACCGTGCCTGGCTAAGACATTTTTGTTTGTTTGTTTTGAGACTGAGTTTCCCTCTGTCACCCTGGCTGGAGTGCAATGGCGTGATCTCGACTCACTGAAACCTCTGCCTCCTGGGTTCAAGCGATCCGTCTGTCTCAGTCTCCTGAGTAGCTGGGACTACAGGCGTGCACCACATGCCCAGCTAATTTTTGCATTTTTAGTAGAGATGGGGTTTCACCATCTTGGTCAGGCTGGTCTGGTCTTGAACTCCTGACCTCGTGATTACCCATCTCAGCCTCCCAAAGTGCTGAGATTACAGGCATGAGCCACCGTGCCTGGCCAAGACGTTTTAAAATCTGAGCCCAGCCATTGGTTTGTAATTTCTTTCTTCTTGAGGTCCCAAGATAACTTGGGGCTCCTGGGCCTGTCAGAAAGTGACATTCTTTACTTCCCACAGGTCAGAAACCCTGTACAGGAACTGTGAAGACAAGGTATGAGGCTGGCTTTCCCACAGAGCTTTTTTTTTTTGGTTTTACAAGTCATGTTTTGGCCGGGCGTGGTGGCTCACGCCTGTAATCCCAGCACTTTGGGAGGCCGAGGTGGGCGGATCACAAGGTCAGGAGATCGAGACCATGGTGAAACCCCGTCTCTACTAAAAATAGAAAAAATTAGCCGGGCGCAGGGGCGGGTGCCTGTAGTCCCAGCTACTCGGGAGGCTGAGGCAGGAGAATGGCGTGAACCCGGGAGGCGGAGCTTGCAGTGAGCCGAGATTGCGCCACTGCACTCCAGCCTGGGAGACAGAGCGAGACTCTGTCTCAAAAAAAAAAAAAAAAAACAAAAAAACAAAAAAAACAAGTCATGTTTTATTCCTTAAAGGAAAGCACACCATTCCAGTCAAAGCTTTGGTAGGCTGGGCACAGTGGCTCATGCTTTTAATCCCAGCACTTTGGGAGGCCAAGGTGGGCAGATCACTTGAGGTCAGGAGTTCGAGACCAGCCTGACCAATGTGGTGAAACCCCATCTCTACTAAAAATTCAAAAATTAGCTGGGTATGGTGGTGGACGCTTATAATCCCAGCTACTCAGGAAGCTGAGGCAGGAGAATTGCTTGAACCCAGAAGTTGGAGGTTGGGTTGCAGTGAGGTGAGATCACACCGCCACACTCCAACCTGGGCAACAGAGTGACACTCCATCTCAAAAAAAAAAAAAAAAAAAAAAGCTTTGGTAAAATAGCCAGTTTCTCTAATTGTGTCCTGTTGCAAAAGAAAACAGATTCTTATTGCTCTTATGCAAATAACTATCTTGCCATAAGTTAAGAATACTCACCACAAATAGTTTCCAAATTCTGGAGAAATCAGGTAGAGAGAAACAAATATGCTCCAAATTTTGTTCACAGAAGTATACTTAATTGTTAAAAACTGTAAACAGCTTAAAAGAAAAATTTTCTTGACTTCAAAGTCAGCCAATTGGTGCTGCAGTCCATTTCCTTTGGGTTGGGCGTCTTCTCAGTATCATCCCTTCATTGTTTGCCAGGAAGATGTTACCAGAAAGGGGTCCTGATCCAGACCCCCAAGAGAGGGTTCTTGGACTTCACGGAAGAAAGAATTCAAAGTGAATCCATAAAGTGAAAGCAAGTTTATTAAGAAAGTAAAGGAATAAACAATAGCTACTCCATAGGCAGAGCAGCCTGATGTTGAATATCTTTTTATATGTTTGTTAGCCATTTGTATATCATATTTAGAGAAATGTTCATATTATAGTTGGGGTATTTATTTATTTATTTATTTTAGTGTCCAATTGTAGGAGTTCTTTATATTTTCTGGATATTAACCCCTTATCAGATATATGATTTACAATTATTTTCTCCCATTCCACAGGTAGCCCTTTTACTCTGTTGATTGTGTCCTTTGATGCAAGGAGTTTTTAAGTTTGATGTAGTTGCATTGCCTGTTTCTGATTTTGTTGCCTGTGCTTTTGGTGTCATATCCAAGAAATCATTGGCAAATTCAGTGTCATAAAGGCTTCCCACTGTGTTTTCTTTTAGCAGTCTTAGAGATTTAGGTCTTATATTTAAGTCTTTAATCCATTTTGAATTAACTTTTGTATGTGGTGTAAGGATCCAACTTCATTCTTTTGCATGTGTCTATCCAGTTTTCCTAGCACCATTTGTTAAAGAGATTGTCCTTTTCCTATCATGTGGTCTTGGCATCTTTGTCAAAGATCATTTGAACATATTCTTATGGTTCTCTATTTTATTCTTTTTTTGTTTTGTTTTGTTTTTTAGACAGAGTCTCACTCTGTCATCCAGGCTGGAGTGCAGTGGCACAATCTTAGCTCACTGCAACCGCTGCCTCCCACATTCAAGTGATTGATTCTCCTGTCTCAGCCTCCTGAGTTGGGACTACAGGCACATGCCAACATGCCCAGATAATTTTTGTAGTTTTAGTAGAGATGAGGTTTCACCATGTTCCCCAGGCTGGTCTCAAACTCTTGGACTCAAGCAATCTGCCCACCTCAGCCTCCTAAAGTGCTGAGATTGCAGGTGTGAGTCACCTCACTCAGACTCCCTATTTTATTCTATTGATCTTTATGTCTGTCTTCCCAGTACCACACAATTTTGCTTACTATAGCTTTGTAATATGTTTTGAAATCAGGAAGTGTGAGACCTCCAATTTTGTTCTTCTTTTTCAAGATTGTTTTGGCTATAATGAGTCCCTTGAGATTTCATGTGAAATTTAGAATGTATTTTTTGTTACTGCAAAAGTTGCAGTTAGATTTTGATAGGGATTGCATTGAATCTGTAGATCACTTTGGGTAGTATTGACATCTTAACTATACATATTAGTTCTTCCAGTTCATGAATGCAAGATGTCTTTCCATATATTGTATCTTTTAAAACTTATTATAGCAATGTTTTGTAGTTTTCAGTGTTCAAGTCTTGTCTGCTTGGTTAAGTTTATTCCTAAGTATTTTATTCTTTTTTGATTATATTGTAAATGGAATTTAAAAAATTTCCTTTTTGGATTTCTCATTGTTAGTGTATAGAAATGCAGCTGATTTTTATGTGTTAATTTCATATCCTGCAACTTTACTGAATTTCTTTTTTTTATAGAGTCTTTAGTTTCCTACTTATAAGTTCATGTCATCTAAGAACAGAGATGATTTTACTTTTTCCTTTCCAATTTGGATGCCTTTTCTCTCTCTCCCTTCCTCCCTCCCTCCCTCCCTCCCTCCCTCCCTTCCTCCCTCCTTTCTTTCTTTCTTTCTTTCTTTTCTTTCTTTCTTTCTTTCTTTCTTTCTTTCTTTCTTTCTTTCTTTCTTTCTTTCTTTCTTTCTTTCTTTCTTTTCTTTCTTTCTTTCTCTTTCTTTTTTTCTCTTTCTTTCTTTCTCTCTCTCTCTCTCTCTCTCTCTCTCTCTCTCTCTCTTTTCTTTCTTGCTTCCTTTTGCCTAAATAGTCTGGGAAGAATTTCCAGATCTATGTTAAATACTATATGTTAAATATTATATAAATAAATAAATATTTAACACAGATGTGGCAAAAGTGAGCATTCTTGTCTTATTCCTGATATTAGAGGAAAAAATTTTCATCTTTCATCACTGAGTGTGATATTTGCTACAAATTCTTCATATACGGCTTTTATTATATTGAGGTAGTTTCCTTCTATTCCAAGTTTGTTGAGTATTTTTATTATGAAAGCAGGTTAAAATTTGTCACATGCCTTTTATGCTTAACTGAGCTGATCATGTGTTTTTTTTCCATCATTCTGTTAATGTGGTATGTTACATTGATTTATTTTCATACATTGAAACATCCTTGCATCCCAGAATTAACCAAACTTGGTCATGGTGTGTAATCCTTTTAATATACTATTGCATACAGTTTGGTACTATTTTGCTGAGGAATTTTACATCAATATTTATATAAGGGTTATTGGTTTGTATGTTTTATTTTCTTGTAATGTCTTTGTCTGGCTTTAGTGTCAGAGTAATGCAGGCTTCATAAAATGAGTTTGGAAGTGTTTCATCCTTTATAATTCTTTGTAAGCATTTCAGCAGTATTGTTGCTCTCTCTTTCTCTCTCTCTCTGTTTTGTTTGTTTGTTTTTGTTTTTGAGATAGAGCCTTGCTCTGTTGCCTAGGCTGGAGGACAGTGGCTCAATCTTGGCTCACTACAACATCCACTTCCTGGGTTCAAGCAGTTCTCCTGCTTCAGCCTCCCGAGTAACTGGGATTATAGGCGTGTGCCACCATACCTGGCTAATTCTTGTATTTTTAATAGAGACAGAGTTTCACTATGTTGACCAGGTGCTGGTCTCAAACTCCCGACCTCAAGTGATCTGCCTGCCTCAGCCTCCCAAAGTGCTGGGATTACAGGCATGAGCTGCCTATCCCAGCTGTTAATCCCAGCTGTTAATTCTTTTTTAAATGCTTGGCAGAATTATCTAGTGAAGGCATCTGGTCCTGGGCTTGTCTTTATTGGGAAGTTTTCTCTTATTGACGCAATCTCCTTACTAGCTATAGATCTGTTCAGATTTTCCATTTCTTCATGATTCAGTCTTTGTATGTGTGTGTTTCTAGAAATTTATTTTTTTTCCTCTAGTTATCCAATTTGTTGGTGTACAACTGTTCATAGAATTCTCTTATAATCATTTTAATTTCTGTGATATTGGAGCTCCCTTGCCCCTCAGGCATGTGAAGATAGAGTGAAAAGATGGCTATTTATGAACCAAGAAGTGGGCTCCCCCCAGAGACTGAATTTGTATTTGTATCTGATCTTACTTAAGTTGTCTCTTTTTATTTCTTAGTCTAGCTAAGGTTTGTCTTTTTCTTTTTCTTTTTTTTTGAGATGGAGTCCTGCTCTGTCGCTCAGGCTGGAGTGCAGTGGCATGATCTCAGCTCACTGCAACCCCTACCTCCCAGGTTCAAGTGATTCTCCTGCCTCAGCTTCCCGAGTAGCTGGGATTACAGGTGCCCACCACCATGCCTGGCTAATTTTTGTATTTTTAGTAGAGACGGGGTTTCACTATGTTGACAAGGCTGGTCATGAACTCCTGACCTCAGGCGATCTGCCTGCCTCAGCCTCCCAAAGTGCTGGAATGAACCACCGTGTCTGCATGGTTTATCCTTTTTTTTTTTTTCTTTTGAGACTGCAACCTCCACCTCCCAGGTTCAAGCCATTCTCCTGCCTCAGCCTCCCAAGTAGCTGGGACTACAGATGTGCGCCACCACGCCTGGCTAATTTTTGTATTTTTAGTAGAGATGGAGTTTCACCATGTTGACCAGGATGGTCTCAATCTCTTGACCTCATGATCCACCTGCCTTGGCCTCCCAAAGTGCTGGGATTACAGGCGTGAGCCACCATGCCCGGTCTGTCCATTTTTTTTGACCTGTATAGAAAACGAACTTACATTCTTTATTTTATTTATCTTTGCTCTAATCTTTATTATTGTCTTTCTTCTGGTAGCCTAGGGTTTATTATTATTATTTTTTGTTCCTTGATCCTCCCACCTCAGCCTCCCACATGGCTAGGACTATAAGCACATGCCATCATGCTGGGCTAAATTTTAAATTTTTCTGTTGAGATGATGTTGCCCAGGCTGGTCTTGAACTCCTGGCCTCAAGTGATCCTCCACCTTGGCCTCTGAAAGTGCTGGGATTACAAGCATGAACCACCATGTTTAGCTGGTTTCATTTTCTCTTTTTTTTCTTTTTTTTGAAACAGAGTCTCGCTGTGTAGTCCAGGCTGGAGTACAATGGCGTGATCTCAGCTCACTGCAACCTCTGCCTCCCGGGTTCAAGCGATTCTCCTGCCTCAGCCTCCCGAATAGCTGGGACTACAGGTGCCCGCCACCATGCCTGGCTAATTTTTCATATTGTTAGTAGAGACGGGGTTTCGCCATGTTAGCCAGGATGGTCTCGATCTCCTGACCTTGTGATCTGCCCGCCTTGGCTTCCCAAAGTGCTGGGGTTACAGGTATGAGCCACCGCGCCCAGCTCATTTTAATTTTTCTCCAGATATTTTCTAATTTCACTTTTGATTTCTTCTTTGATCCATTGGTTATTTAAGAATGTATTGTTTAATTTCCACATATTTCTAGCTTTTCTTGTTTTCCTTCTGCTATTGATTTCTAGTTTCATTGTGATCAGAAACCATATTTTGTATGAATTCAATGTTTCAAAATTTGCTTAGACTTGTTTTGTGGCCTAACATATGGTCTGTCCTGGAGAAAAATCTATGTGCACTTGAGAATAATGGTATTTTATCATTCTTGAGTAGAGTGTTTTATATAAGTTTGTTATGTCCAGTTTCTCTATAGTATTGCTCAGGTCCTTTATCTCCTTATTGATCTTCTGTCTGGTTTTTCTATACATTATTGAAAATAAGAGTATTGATGATTGACAAAGATAAGGCAATTAAAAAATAAAAATAAAGAAAATAAAGGTAGTGGCATCTCCTACTATTATTGTGTTTATTTTCATTTCTTCCTTCAATTCTGTCAATGTTTGGCTTATACCTTTAGGAGCTCTGATGTTTGGTACCTATATGTTTATAATTGTTATATCTTCCTGGATGACTCTCTTTTTAAATTGACTCTTAAGATTATATAATGTCTTTCTTCATCTCATAGTAGTTTTTGAGTTAAACTCTGTTTTGTCTAATATTAGTGTAGTGAACTCTGCTCTCTTTTTGTTACAATTTGCATGAAATAGATTTTTCCATCATTTTACTTATAGCCTATGTGTTCCCTTAGATCTGATGTGAGTCTTCTGCAGACAGCAGATAGTTGGATCCTGTTTATTTATTTTTTATCCATTCAGCCAGTCTACATCTTTTGATTGGGGAGTGCTATAGAATGAATGTTTGTTTCCCCACAAAATCTATATGTTGAAACTGAATCCCCAATATGATAGCATTTGAAGGTGGGGGTCTTTGGGAGGTGATTATGGAGGGGAGTTCATATAAATGAGACTAGCGACCTTATAAAAGAGACTCCAGTGAGCTCCCTTGCCCCTTCAGGCATGTGAAGACAGAGTGAAAAGATGGCTGTTTATGAACCAAGAAGTGGGCTCCTCCAGACACTGATTGTATTTGTATCTCCCTTCTTTCATAGAGAGATCCTTTGTCCTCCAAATATCAATGTATTTACTTATTTGCCCTATCTTATAATACACACAAAATAATGTCAAAATTACTATCAATAACAATACCAACAATAAACCTAGTATGTAAAGCTACAAGATTTCTTTGAAGCTCTTTTTGTCCTTAGAATATGTCATTCTTAAGATGTAGAGTCACTTTGCTTGTTCAAAAGCTGCTTGAACTAATTCTCCACCACTCCTTGGTTATATTATCAGTTCATTATACTGTTAGGTTCATGTATTTCTTTTCATATTCACTTTAGGGTAATTTTTTTTTTTTTTTTTTTTTTTTTTTTGAGATGGGGTCCCACTTTGTTACACAGGCTGGAGTGCAGTGGCACGATCTTGGCTCACTGCGACCTCTGCCTCCCAGGCTTAAATGATCCTTCAACTTTAGTCTCCTGAGCAGCGGGGACCACAGGCATGTGCCACCATGCCCAGCTAATTTTTTGTATTTATGGTAGACATGCAGTTTCACTATGTTGCCCAGTCTGATCTCAAACTGGTCTCAAATTCCTGGGCTCAGGTGATCCACCCACCTCGGCCTCCCAAAGTGCTGGTATTACAGATGTGAACCACCACATCTTGCCTCACTTTAGGGCATTTTTAAAATTTGTTTTTAAAAATTCTTGATTCCATATGGTTCAAAGTCAAGCCTATACTTAAACAATTAAACACAGAGCAGTCTTGTTACCATTCCTGTTCCTTCATTCCATTACACCTCCCTATTGTCACCACTTTCATTGGAAAGACATTTATGCCTCCTGTTTATTTTTGCAAAACTAAGCAAATCACTCTCTCTCTCTCTCTGTGACACACGTAAGTTTATTTTCTCTTTTCATCTTACACAAAAGTAGCATACTACATATACTGTTTATTACCTTGTTTTTATTCCTGAATATTAATATACTCCGGACATTTCTTTATATTGTTTACAGAGACCTTTCTCATTTCTTTTAACAATTATATTGTACACCATTGACACTGTTCAGTAGATTCATCGTATTTCATTCAGTCTCAGCTGATTACCATTGGGTTGTTTTCTAGTTATTTTATTATAAATGATGTCACAATAAATAACTTGGTGTATATAATGTTTAATATTTGTGAACGTGTGTATTTAAATTTTTAAAGATGGAATTGCTAGTTCAAAAGACAAATGCATTCATCATTCTTTGAAGATTGCCAAATTCCCTCCATTTTGGTTCTACTATGTTTTTCACTCCTACAAACAATATATGAGAATGCCTGCTTTTCCACAGCCTTATTAATAGAGCCTATTGTCAATATTTTTGAATGTTTTTCATCTGATTGATGAAAAATCATATCTCAATGTGGTTTTAATTTGTATTCTTATTATGGATGAAATTAAGCAAGTTATAATATGTTTAAAGCCCTTTTTTGTTTTTGTTTTCTACCTTTACAGTACTGTACTGCATTTATCAATACCATAAATTTACATGATTTTTTTTAGCTTATATTTTAAGTCCAGGGGTACAGTGCAGGTTTGTTATATAGGTAAACTTGTGTCACAGGGGTTTATTGTACAGATTATTTCATTACCCAGGTATTAAGCCTAGTACTCATTAGTTAATTTTCCCAATCCTCTCCCTCCTCCTGTAAATCCCAGTGTCTTTTGTTCCCCTCTGTGTGCCCATATGTTCTCATTATTTAGTTCCCACTTAAAAGTAAGAACATGCAGTATTTGATTCTCCATTCCTGCATAAGTTTGCTAAGGAAAACGGGCTCCAGCTCCATCCACGTTCCTGCAAAAATATGATTTCATTATTTTTATGACTGCATAGTATTCCGTGATATATATGTACTACATTTTCTTTATCCAGTCTACCACTGATGAGCATTTGGGTTGATTCCATGTCTTTGCTATTGTGAGTAGTTCTGCAGTAAGTATGAATGTATCTTTATGATAGAACAATTTTTATTCCTTTGGGTATACACCCAGTAATGGGATTGCTGGGTCAAATGGTAGTCCTGTTTTTAGCTCTTTGAGGAATTACTACACTGTTTTCCACAATGGTTGAACTAATTTACACTTCTACCAACAGTGTGTAAGTGTTCTATCTTCTCTGCAATCTCACCAGCATCTGTTATTTTTTGACTTTTTTTTTTTTTTTTTTGAGACAGGGTCTCACTCTGTTTCCTAGGCTGGAGTGCAGTGGCATGATCACAGCTCACTGCAGCCTTGACCTCCCAGGCTCAAGTGATCCTCCTGCCTCAGCCTTCTGAGTAGCTGGGACTGCAGGCAGGTACCACCACACTGGCTAATTTTTGTATTTTTTGTAGAGATGGGGTCTTGCCATGTTGTCCAGGCTGGTCTCAAACTCCTGGGCTCAAGTGATCCTCCCTCCTTGGGGCCTCCCAAAGTGCTGGGATTACAGGCATGAGCCACTGTGCCTGGCCTATTGTTTGACTTTTTAGTAATAACCATTCTGACTTGTGTGAGATGGTATCTCATTGTGGCTTTAATTTGCATTTCTCTAATGATCAGTGATGCTGAGCTTTTTTTCATATGCTTGCCGACCACATGTATATCTTCCTTTAAAAAGTGTCCATTCATGTCCTTTGTCCACTTTTTAATGGTGGTGTTTTTTTTCTCTTATAAATTTAAGTTCCTTATAGATGCTGGGTATTAGACCTTTATCAGATGTATAGTTTTCAAAAATTTTATGCCATCCTGTAGGTTGTCTGTTTACTCTGTTGATAGTTTCTTTTGCTGTGCAGAGTTTCTTTAATTAGATCCCATTGGCCAAGTTTTACTTTTGTTGTGACTGTTTTTGGCATCTTTGTCATGAAATCTTTGCCAGTTCCTCCATCCAGAATAGTTTTGCCTAGGTTGTCTTCTAGTTTATAGCTTTGGGTTTTACATTTAAGTCTTTAATCCATCTTGAGTTGATTTTTATATATGGTGTAAGGAAGGGGTCCAGTTTCAATCTTCTGCATATGGCTAGCCAGTTATCCCAGCATCATTTGTTGAATTGCTTGTTTTTGTCAGCTTTTCCCATTGCTTGTTTTTGTCAGCTTTGTCAAAGATCAGATGGTTGTAAGTGTGTGGCCTTATTTCTGTGCTCTCTGTTATTTTCCATTGGTCTATGTGTACCATGCTGTTTTGGTTACTATAGCCCTGTAGTATAGTCTGAAGTCAAGAAGTGTGATGCTTCCTGCTTTGTTCTTTTTGCTTGGGATTGCCTTGGCTATTCAGCCTCCTTTTTGGTTCCATATAAAAGTTTTTTTTTTTGGAGACAGAGTCTCACTCTGTCGCCCAGGCTGGAGTGCAGTGGCACAATCTCCACTCACTGCAAGCTCTGCCTCCCGGGTTCACGCCATTCTCCTGCCTCAGCCTCCCGAATAGCTGGGACTACAGGCGCCCGCCACCAC
Source organism: Macaca mulatta (assembly GCF_049350105.2). Lineage (NCBI taxonomy): Eukaryota > Metazoa > Chordata > Mammalia > Primates > Cercopithecidae > Macaca > Macaca mulatta. The sequence goes on from NC_133411.1 coordinate 149,593,295, forward strand.
GCCTGGCTAATTTTTGTATTTTTAGTAGAGACAGGGTTTCACCATGTTAGCCAGGATGGTCTTGATCTCCTGACCTCGTGATCTGCCCGTCTCGGCCTCCCAAAGTGCTGGGATTACAGGCGTGAGCCACTGCGCCTGGCCCCATATAAATTTTAAAATAGTTTTTTTCTATTTCTGTGAACAATGTAATTGGTAGTTGATAGAAATAGCATTCAGTCTATAAATTGCTTTGGGCAGTATGGCCATTTTAATGATATTGATTCTTCCTATCCATGAGCATGGCCATGGAATGTTTTTCCATTTGTTTGTGTCATCCCTGATTTCTTTGAGCAGTGTTTTATAGTTCTCCTTGTAGAGATCTTTCACGTCACTGGTTAGCTGCATTTCTAGGTATTTTATGCTTTTAGTGGCAATTGTGAATGGGACTGCATTTCTGATTTGGCTCTTTGCTTGGCTGTTGTTGGTGTATAGGAATGCTAGTGATTTTTGTACATTGATTTTGTATCCTGAAACTTTGCTGAAGTTATCAGCTGAAGGAGCTTTCAGGCCCACACTACGGGGTTTTCTAGATACTGAATCATGTCATCTGCAGCAGGGATAGTTTTGACTTCTTCTCTTCCTATTTGGATGCCCTTTATTTCTTTCTCTTGCCTGATTGCCCTGGCCAGGACTTCCAAAACTACGTTGAAAAGAAGTGGGGAGAGAGGACAACCTTGTCTTGTGCCAGTTTTCAAGGGGGATGCTTCCAGATTTTGCCCATTCCATATGATGTTGGTTGTGGGTTTGTCAGAGATGGCTCTTATTATTTGAAATATGTTTCTTCACTACCTAGTTTATTGAGAACTTTTAGCATAAAGTTGGGTTGAAATTTATCACCTTTTCTGCATCTGTTGAAATAATCACATGGTTTTTGTCTTTAGTTCTGTTTATGTGATGAATCACATTTATTGATTTGCATATGTTGAACCAACCTTGCATCCTAGGAGCCTATTTGATCATGGTGGATAAACTTTCTGATACGCTACTGGATTCAGTTTGCCAGTATTTTGTTGAGGAGTTCTGCATTGATGCTCATCACTGATATTGTGCTGAAGTTTTCTTTCTTGTTGTTGTTGGGTCTCTGCCAGGTTTTGGTATCAGAATGATGCTGGCCTCATAGAATGCATTAGGGAAAAATTCCTCCTCCTCAATTTTTGGAATAGTTTCATTAGGAAGAGTACCGGCTCTTTTTTGCACTTCTGGTAGAGTTCAACTGTGAATTCATCTGGTCTTGGGATTTTTTTTGGATAGGGTACTTATTGCTGATTCAATTTCAGAGTTCATTATTAGTCTGTTCAGGGATTCAGTTTCTTCCTGGTTCATTCTTGGGAGGGTGTGTATATCCAGGAATATATCCATTTCTTCTAGATTTTCTAGTTTGTGTGCACAGAGGCATTCATAATATTCTCTGATGGTTATTTATATTTCTGGGGGGTCAGTGGTAATATCCGTGTTGTCATTTCTAATTGTGTTTATTTGGATCTTCTCTCTTTTCTTCTTTATTAGTCAAGCTAGTGGCCTATCTTATTACTTTTTTCAAAAAAACCAACTTCTGAATTCAATGTTCTTTTTTTGTTGTTTATTCAATGATCTTTTGAATAGTTTTTCATGTCTCAGTACCCTTCAGTTCAACTCTGATTTTGGTTACTTCTTGTTTTCTGCTAGTTTTGGGGTTGTTTGCTCCTGATACTGTAGTTCGTTTAGTTGTGTTGTTAGGTTATTAAATTGAGACCTCTCTAACTTTTTTTTCTGAGTTGGAGTCTCATTCTGTCACCCAGGCTGGAGTGCAATGGCACAGTCTTGACTCACTGCAACCTCCACCTCCCAGGTTCATGCAATGCTTGTGCCTCAGCTTCCCGAGTAGCTGGGATTACAGGCACACACCACCATGCCTGGCTAATTTTTGTAGTTTTAGTAGGGATGGCGTTTTGTTATATTGGCCAGGCTGATCTCAAATACCTGACTTCAAGTAATCCACCCACCTCAGCCTCCCAAAGTGCTGGAATTACAGGCGTGAGCCACTGTGCCCAGCCAAGACCTGTCTAACTTTTTAATGTGGGCATTTAGTGCTATAAATTTTCCTCTTAACACTGCCTAGCTGTATCCCAGAGATTCTGGTATGTTGTAACTTTGTTCTCTTTGGTTTCAAAGAACTTCTTGATTTCTGCCTTAATTTCATTATTTAACCGAAAGTCATTTATGAGCAGTTTGTTTAATTTTCATGAAATTGTATGGTTTTGAGCTAGTTTCTTAGTCTTCATTTCTAATTTTATTGCACTATGGTGGGTATAAGAGAGTAGTTGGTATAATGTCAGTTCTTTTGCATTTGCTGAGGATTGGTTTATGTCTAATTGTATGGTTAATTTTAGAGTATGTGCCATGTGACAATGAGAAGAATGTATATTCTGTTGTTTTTGGGTGAAGAGTTCCGTAGATGTCTATCAGGTCCATTTGATCCAGTGCTGAGTTCAGGTCCTGAATAGCTTTGTTAATTTTCTGACTTGATGCTTAGTCTAATGCTGTCAGTGGGGTGTTGAAGTCTCTCACTATTATCGTGCGGGAGTCTGAGTCTCTTTGAAGGTCCCTAAGAACTTGCTTTATGAATCTGGGTGCTCCTGTGTTGGGTGCATACATATTTGGGTAGATTTTCTCATTGAATCTTTTACCAAAATATAATGTCCTTCTTCGTCTTTTTTGATCTTTGTTGGTTTAAAGTCTGTTTTGTATGAAATTAGGATTGTAACCCCTGCTTTTATCTGATTTCCATTTGCTTGGTAGATTTTCCTCCATCTCTTTATTTTGAGCCTGCGGGTGTTACTGTGTGTGAGATGGTCAGATGAAGACAGCATACCATTAGGTATTGCTTTTTTATCCAGCTTGCCACTCTGTTTCTTTTAATTGGGGCATTTAGTCCATTTATATTCAAGATTAGTATTGATATATGTGGATTTGATCCTGTCATCATGTTAGCTGGTTATTATAGATGCTTGTTTGCATGGTTGCTTTACAGTATTACTGGCCTGTGTACATGAGTGTGTTTTTGTAGTGGTTGGTAATGGTCTTTCTTTTCCATATTTAGTGCTTCCTTCAGGAGCTCTTGTAAGGCAGGTCTGGTGGTAACGAATTCCCTCAGCATTTGCTTGTACATAAAGGATCTTATTTATCTTTCGCTTATGAAGCTTAGTTTGGGTGGATATGATATTCTTGGTTGGAATTTCTTTTCTTTAAGAATGTTGAATATTGGCTCCCAATCTCTTCTGGCTTGCAGGGTTTCTGCTAAGAGGTCCACTGTTAGTCTTATGGGCTTCCCTTTGTAGGTGACCTGACCTTTTTCTCTAACTGCTTTTAACATTTTTTTCTTTCACTTCAACCTTGGGGAATATGATGATTATGTGTTTTGGGGATTATCTTCTTATGAAGTATTTTATTGGGGTTCTCTCATTTCCTGAATTTGAATGTTGGCCTCTCTAGCTAGGTTGGGAAAGTTCTCATGGATGATATCCTGAAATATGTTTTCCAAGTTGGTTCTGTTCTCCCCATCTCTTTCAGGGACACCAATACATCATAGGTTTGGTTTCTTTACATAATCCCATATTTCTTAGAGTTCTTATTCATTCCTTTTTGTTTTTTTTTTTATTGATTGTTGTCTAACTGTCTTATTTCAGAAAGCTAGTCTTTAAGCTCTGAGATTCTTTCCTCAGCTTGGCCTATTCTGCTATCAATACTTGCAATTGCACTATGAAATTCTTTTTTTGAAATTCTTATAGTGTGTTTTTTTAACTCTGTCATGTTGGTTATGTTCTTTTCTATACTGGCTATTTTGTCTGGCAGCTTCTGCATTGTTTTATTGTGATTCTTAGCTTCTTTGGATTGTGTTTCAATGTAGTTCTGCATCTTGATTATCTTCATGCCTCTCTATGTTCTGGATTCTGTTTCCATCATTTCAGTCATCTCAGCCTCTTTCAGAACTCTTGCTGGAGAGCTAGTGCAGTCGTTTGGAGGAATAAAAGCATTCTCACTTTTTGAGTTATCAGATCTTGTGCTGGTTCTTTCTCATCTTTGTGAGCTGATGTTTCTTCAATCTTTGAAGTTGCTGTCCTTTGGATGGGCTTTTTTTTTTTCTTTTATCCCGTTTGATGACCTCAAGGGTTTGATTGTGGTATAAGGTGGGCTCAGTTGACTGGCTTTGTTTCTGGAAGATTTCAGGGCGCCAAGGCTCAGCTCACAACTCCTGGACTATGTGCTCTAACTCTAGGGGACCAATATTGGGCCCCAACTTTGTTTTCTGGCTCCTTGAGGTTAGGAACCCACTGCACTGGGTAGACTGAGGTGCTCCCACATCTTTGGTTTCAGCATTCCTATGGGTGGTGACAGCCAAAGCATTTCATAGGGCGGTGGCAGGGGGGTCCATCCTCATTTGCATGTGCCAGAAGCAGCATGGCAGGGTACATGCTTATTGGCTGTAGCCAGGTGCTCATGAGTGTTCAGGCATTCATAGCAGTGGCAGAGACAGCATGGCCCAGGGGTTGGGGTCCCTGCTGGCGACTGACTGTGTGTGTTGTTTGCTGGTGGTGGTGTTAGCATGGGGGCAAGATGCTGGCAGGTGCAGGACTATGTGCATCTTCTGTGTGTTTTCATGTAGGTGGAGGTGGCCACTTAGGGCAGTGGAGGGTCCACTCTTCTCTGTGCCTAGTTTCACTCTGGTGACAATGTTGGTGCTGGGGCAGGGTGCTGGTGGGGGCTGGGCTGCACTCCAACTACAATGGAAGTATGATGGGGGAGGGGGTGGAGTAGACTGCACTTACCCCGGCAGCAGTGGCAGCAGAAGGTTCATGTGCACACACATGCTGGTAGGACAGGGAAGGTAAAATCCACCCATGCACATATGCACCAGCAGTGTAGGGGTGGTTGTGGGCCTGGAGGAAGCTGCAATGAGGGGAGGTAGCAGCTGGGCTGGTGCAGTCTGCCGGCACAGGAACTATGATGCAGACCCCTGAGGGCACTCGAGGCTGCACTGCAAGCAGTTGCAGCAAGGCAAGCAGTTGCTGGCCCTGCGAGAGGTCAGCAGACAAAGGGATGCTCACATCAGACTGGCCTCATTTGGTGGGCAAGACTGCCCTGCAGAGTTCATGTCCAACAGTTCCCCTAGGGCTAAAGTCTCTTGTGGGAGCAAATCAAGCGTAGGGGGATGGGCATCCCTGATTGTGCTTCACTACAGACATTATCACATCAAACCCTCTGGACTCCGCACCAGCTGGAGTGCTTCCCCTACCACTTCTCTAAGCAGCTCTCCCCACCAACTCAAGTGTCCATGGTGGTTGAGGGGCCTCCTCCTGCCAGGATTCCAGAGGCATGTGGTGAGGGCAGGTTACTTCCTTCCAGTTCACCTCACTCCTTCCCCTGGAGTAAGTGGGGGCCTTTTTTCAGTTTTGATATCAGAATAATGCTGGCCTCGTAGAATGAGTTTGAATGTATTCTCTCCTCTTTAGTATTTTAAAATATTTTGAGAATAATTGGTATTATTCTTTTTTAAATGTTGGTAGAATTCAGTAGTGAAACTACCAGGTCTTGGGCTTTTCTTTGATGGGAGACTTTTTATTACTGATTCAATATCCTTACGCATTATTGGTCTCTTCAAATTTTTTATATCTTCATAATTCAATCTTAGTAGGTTGTATGTGTCCAGGAATTTTATCTGTTTCTTCTAGGTTATTCTATTTGTTAGTGTAAAAGTGTTTATAAGAATTTCTTACGGTCCTTTTTATTTCTGTGGTATCAGTTATAATGTCTCCTTTTTCATTACTGATTTTGTTTGTCTTCTCTCTATTTTCCTTAGGTAGTTTAGCTAACTGTTGGTTGATTTTATTTTTTCTCAAAACTCCAACTCTTAATTTTGTTGCTCTTTTGTATTTTTTTTTCAAGCCTCTATTTCATTTATTTGTTTTCTGATATTTTTGAGATGAGGTCTCACTCTGTCACCCAGGCTAGAATGCAGTGGTGTGATGTTGGCTCACTGCAACGTCCACCCCCCAAGCTCAAGAGATCCTCCCACCTCAGCCTCCTGAGTAGCTGAAACCACAGGCACCTGCCACCACGCCTGGCTATTTTTTTTTTTTTTTTTTTCGTTTTTGGAAGAGATGGTGTTTCACCATATTGCCCAAGCTGGTCTTGAACTCCTGTGCTCAAGTCATCCATACACCTCAGCCTCCCAAAGTGCTGGGATTACAGGCGTGAGCCACCGCATCTCACCTAAATTATGACCTTTATTACTTCCTTCTCCTAATTTTAGATTTAGTTTGTTCTTGTATTTCCAGTTCCTTGAGGTATAATGTTGGATTCTTTATTTGAAACCTTTCTTCTTTTTGGATGTAGGTGTTTATAGCTATAAACTTTTCTCTAAGAACTGTTTTTGCTGTATCCCATAAGTTTTGGTGCATTGTGTTTCCATTTATATTTGTCCAAAAGGGATATTTAAATTTGTCTTTCAATTTCTTCATTGACTCTTTGGTTTTTCAGGAGCATATTTAATTTCTATGAATGTATAAAGTTTCTGAAGTTCCTTCTGTTATTGATTTTTAGTTTTCTATCATTATGGTCAGAAGAGACACTTGATATGATTTCAATCTTAAATTTGTCAAGGCTTGTTTTGTGGACTAACATATTATCTATTCTGTTAAACATTTTATGTGCAGTTGAGAAGAATGTGTATTCTGCAGCTGTTGGATGGAATGTTCTGTAAGTGTCTGCTAGGTCCATTTGGTCTACAGCGCAGTTTAAATCTGAAGTTTCTCTGTTGATTTTCTGTCTGGATGACCTGTCCATTGCTGAAAATGGATAGCAAATTCCCCTAATATCATTGTATTGCAGTCTTGTTCTCCCTTTAGATCTATTAATATTTGCTTTATGTATTTAGGTGTTCCAATATTGGATGCTTTTGTATTTACAATTGTTATATCCTCTTGCTGAATTGACCCTTTATTATTATATAATGACTTTCATTGTCTCTTTTTAGAGTATTTAACTTAAAGTCTATTTTATCTGATATAAGTACAGCTATTCTTGCTCTCTTACAGTTTCCATTTGCATGGAAATTCCTTTTTTTTTCTGAGACAGAGTCTTGCTCTGTCACCCAGGCTGAAGTGCAGTGGCATGATCTCGGCTCACTGCAACCTCCATCTCCTGGGTTCAATCAATTCTCCTGCCTCAGCCTCTCACGTAGCTGAGATTACAGGCATGCCCCACCACGCTCAGCTAATTTTTGTATTTTTGGTAGAGACGGGGTTTTGCCGTGTTGACCAGGCTGGGCTCAAACTCCTGGCCTCAAGTGATCCACCTGCCTTGGCCCCACAAAGTGCTGGGATTACAGGTGTGAGCCACTGTGCCTGGCTGCATGGAAGTTCTTTTTCCATCTCTTTCAGCCTGTGTTTGTCCTTACAGGTGAAGTAAGTTTCTTGTAAATAGCATATGGTTGGGTATTTTATTTTATCAATTTAGCCACTCTATCACTTTTAACTGGATGGTTTAATTTAATCCATTTACATTCAAAGTACTTATTGATAGGTAAGGACTTACTACCACCATTTTGTTGATTATTTTCTAGTTGTGCTGTGGATTTTTTTCTTTTCTTCCTCTCTTACTGTCTTTCCTCGTGGTTAAGTGATTCTCTCTAGTAGTATGTTTTGATTCCTTGATTTTTATTTTTAGTATATCTATTATAGGTTTTTTCTTTGTGCTTACCATGAAGCTTACAAAAACAAAACAAAACAAACAAAAAAACCTTATAGTTATAGCTTGTTATTTTAAGCTGATAACAACTTACTTTTTTTTTTTCTTTTTTTCTTGAGACAGAGTCTGACTCTGTCGCCCAGGCTGGAGTACAGTGGCATGACCTCGGCTCACTGCAACCTCCACCTCCCGGGCTCAAGCAATTCTTGTGCCTCAGCCTCCTGAGTAGCTGGGATTACAGGCGCCCACCACCACGCCCGACTAATTTGTGTATTTTTAGTAGAGGTGGGGTTTCACCATGTTGGCCAGGCGGTCTCAAACTCCTGACCTCAAGTGAATCACCTGCCTCGGCCTCCCAAAGTGCTGGGATAACAGGCGTGAGCCACTGCGCCTGGCCAACATCTTATTTTGATAGCAAAAAGACTTCTGTTTAACTCACTTTCCACTCACATTTTGAATTTTCAATGCCCTAATTTACGTCATTTTATTTTGCATATTACAATTACAAGGTACAAGTTATTGTATTTTACAATAATATTACAAGTTATTGTAGTTTTCATTATTGTCTTTTAACCTTCAGACTAAGAGTATGAATGATTTACACACCACCCATACAGTATTAGTGGGTGCTCTAGGGCCAGGATAACCCTGTCTGGTGTAGCCCTAGCTGGAATTGCTGTTGGCTAGTTTCTTTGGTGTAGTGCCTCTGTTGGGTGGAATGCGGAGCAGCCACCAAGATCTGAACGCTAATCACTGTGAGGCCCACCCATATTCTGTGTTTCTAACTAACTCCAGGTGGTCCAGTCCTGCCAATACTCCCACTATTTCGTGTGGGACAAGACAGGTGTGAGTCTCCTGTGAGAGGTTCCAAATGGCGGAGAAGCTGAATATCTGCCTTGAATTAACTTTTCCCACTGTAGAAACCATGGGTCCAGTGGAATTCCCTGTGTGTGGTGCTGTGCAGGCTTGGGGGAGGGATGTTCCAGTCAAAAAGAAGTATTAATCTTACTGTCTGATTGTGGCTTTTCTTGGTTCCTGAGTCCAAGGGATTGTATCAGCCTCACTCCTGAGTTCTGAGATGTTTAGGATGGTATTTTTGTCTGTAGTTAGTTGCTAGTCGGATTTCTGTGGGAGTGGAAAGAGTCAAGCTGGAGAACTCCTAATCTTCCTTCTTGCTGCGGTCACTCTTCTTGGTAGCTCAACTCTTAAAGCCTGTGGTATGGTGTTTACAGTAAGATTCACATACCTTTGACAATGATCTCAAGAGTTTATACACAACTTTATGAGGTTACTCCTCTGATCCGTTTATGTCTCCATGGCTCCTTGGGGCTTCTACTTCTGGTCATTCAGTCTGAAAACAGAGGTTTCAGCTTTCCGTCTCTGCCTCAAACTTCTTATGACTGTGTCTGAATTCAGGATCAAGTAGAAAGAAGACAGAAAAAAATTTAAAAAGTAGCAGGGATCTGCTTCATGCTCTTGGGAACACAGATTCTCTGCTCAGAAAGAAGAGTTTCACATCCTCAGAGATTTAGGCATCTTCGTGGTACCTGGAGAATAGGTCAGGAAAGAAGGGTAAAAAGAAGAAAAAGAAGGAAAAAAGAGGATTTCTCCACTATCTCTGAGTTCTAATACTTTCCTTTCAGATTACCAGACCAGAAATGAAAAGGTTCTTTTTTTTTTTTTTTTTTTTTTTTTTGAGACGGAGTCTTGATTTGTCCCCCAGGCTGGAGCGCAGTGGCGCGATATCGGCTCACTGGAAGCTCCGCCTCCCGGGTTCACGCCATTCTCCTGCCTTAGCCTCCCGAGTAGCTGGGACTACAGGCGCCCACCACCACGCCCAGCTAATGTTTTTTGTATTTTTAGTAGAGACAGAGTTTCACTGTGTTAGCCAGGATGGTCTCCATCTCCTGACCTCGTGATCCGCCCGCCTTGGTCTCCCAAAGTGCTGGGATTACAGGCATGAGCCACCGTGCCTGGCGGAAAAGGTTCTATTGGAACTCTTTTTGTCTGCAGCTGGTGTGGACTTCTGGGATTCAGGATGCCTTTGAGTTCAAACTAGGCAATTTTGGGGAGAAAATGATACGTTTCTTACTGGTTTAAAGAAACTTCAATTTTTGGACTCCTTCTCAAATCTTCCTGCTACTATTAACTTTTCAGGCACTTCAGATAGCTGCTTCATGTATTCTGTCCAGCAGTGGAAGAAACAGGGTAGAATCCTCCATCCTCTCTGAAATCAGAACTTCCCTTAGTTTTTATGTCAATAGGTTTCATAAGAATCTGTCTCTTTAAACAAAACCACTATAGAATTGGACAAATCATTTGTGCAACCACACTGGAAGTGTCATATTTGAGAATAGATTTAATTTCATTTAGTATGAAATTATCATCGTTAAGAAATATGAGTTGTATTTTACATGTGGAGCCAATGCCTAGGAAGCCCATCTAAGAATCTAATCTGGTTTATGTTATTTTAATCTTGTAAATTCTAGCCTTACAGGGAATAAAAAGGTTACTTGTTAGAAGGCTATGAATTTTAGCAAATTTTAGAGACCTAGAGGAAAGATGAATTTACTAAAAAATTGCTGGTCCTTAAAATAATCCAACTGAGATTAACATATTTGTTTTGGTTTTCTAGAATTGGATTAAATGAGTAAGTGTGAGTAATAACAACATCTCTGACAGATAGCGGCTGCTGAACATGCAATCTTAGACTCCTTACATAATCTCCAGACAGCAGTTGATTCTGTGGACATAGTAGTTGCTCAGAACTGTATGGTTCTGGATTTATTTACCATACAATAAGAAGGCTTATGTGTGTTAGTGGGTAATCTTTGCTTTACCTATGAATCCAGTCAAACCACCACCACAAGAAAACCAACAAAAAATCCTGCAACAAGGTGGCTTTTTAATGATGAAAAATAATATTTTGGAATTGTTTATAATCACATGGAAGGATAATAAGAAAAAATATCCAAAACATGGAAACAAAGCAAAAAAGATAACTACATGACCTTTAAAAATAATTTTAGAGTATTTCCTAGAATCTTCTCTAGTAATCATTTGATTCTGAACAGGAATATAAATTATTTTGCACAACTGATTAGGGCTCAGACTTTTTTCAGTTCTGCAAAAGTGGTAGTTGCATGATTATTTTTTTATCAGTCAAACAGAGCAATTAACCACCAAAGTTTTGTTGTCCTAGTGAACATCAGTCAGAACTAGCTTGATCATTTTGCTGATTCCCTTATTAATAAATGAAGTAACACTTAGGCCAGCTTATTATATTATTATACATTTATGAGAATTATATTTTAACATTTTGAGAATCACACTTTGACAGAATGTTGCCAATTAACATCTTTATATTTATATCCCTTGTACCTGAATGATAATTTATTTTTGGATATAACTCTGGAATAAAACTGATGGTTCCTAGAGTATTGTACTTAATTTGATAAAATAGCTCCAGATGGTCTTCAGTTGGTCTTTAGAATGGCTGCATCAGACTACACTCCCAAGAATGAAGCATGAGGGTCCTTTCTGTCAACATTCTTTCCCACATTTGAAATTACTAGCTTTTGTATTTTGACATTCTGATAGGTATAAAGTGTTATCTCCATTAATTTTAATTTTTATTTCTGTGATTATTAAGGAGTATGAGCACCTTTCCTTTTGGCTTTCCATTTCTTTATCTTTTCTTTTCTTTTTTTTTGACACAGAGTCTCACTCTGTCATCTAGACTGGAGTTCAATGGTGCAATCTTGGCTCACTGCAACCTCTGCCTCCTGGGTTCAAGCGATTCTCCTGTCTCAGCCTCCCGAGTAGCTGGGACTACAGGTGCCCGCCACCATGCCCAGATAATTTTTGTATTTTTGGTAGAGGTGGGGTTTCACTATGTTGGCCAGGCTAGTCTTGAACCTCTGACCTCAAGTGAGCCGCCCACCTTGGCCTCCCAAAATGCTGGGACTACAGGCGTGAGACATCATGCCCAGCCTAGTCTTATTATTTTAAATGGTATTGGTATGCTGACAATTCTTAAATTTTTAACTCCAGCCTATATATTACTCCTGAACTCCAGACTTGTACGTCCAACTGCATATTAGACATTTCCACTTGGAATGACTGATACACATCTATAACTTAGTATATGTGGATTGCACTCTTGATTTTTCTCCCACAAACTTGCTTCTCTTACAATCTTCTTCATTTATACTGATGACAATTCTTTTATATTAGTTGCTGAAGCAGTAAACCATTGAGTTATTCTTGGCTCACCTTGCAAATCTCAGGCCAAAACTAGTATTTAAATTTTATTATAAGTTGTCTAGTCAACATATATGTATTGAACACATTTTGCATACTAGGAACTCTTATAGCAAAGGTGTATATCACTGAACAAAATGGACAAAAAGCCTAACTCTTGAAGAACTTATATTATGAAGAGATGCAGACAATAAGCAAGAAAATAATGAGAAAATTTTATTTATTAAGGTGAAGATAAAATGTGCTTTGGCATAATGAAAGAGTAGAACAGATTAAGAGAATCAGAAATCTGTGAGAGATGGGACAAATATGTCACAATATTAAAGAGCTATATAGAATAAGCAGGATAGACTTCATGAAGAAATTATATCTAACTTGAAGGATGTGAGGGAGTTAGCCAAGCTGTTTTCTTGGGGTGAAACATTTAAGGCAGAGGGAAAAACTAGAGCAAATGCCCTAAGGAAGAAGAATGCTTGGTGTGTTCAAGGAGTAGCAGAGACGTCTGTGTGGTTGGATCAGAGAGATAATAATTATTAGGAGGAAATGAGGCCAAGGTGGTAATAAAAGAAACAGATAATTTGGGTTTTGTTTGTCACTGTAAGTCTTTGCTTTCCTGAGGGAAATAGGAAGCTAGAGTTACTCTTTTTGGCACAGGAGTGATGTGGCTAAAGGATTACTCTGGCTGCCATATTAGAAATATGATGTAGGAGGAAAGGGTAAAAGCAGGAGGATACAATAAGAGGCTATTTCAATAACCTCAATGAAAGGTTATGATAATTTTGACCAGGGTGGCAGCAGTGGGGAAAATAAAATTATCAGATTATGAATAGTTTTTCAAATGTTGAAAAATGTCAAACCCATGGAAAACTTACAAAAACAGGACAATGAATGTTTATATAGTTGGTGAACCTAAGCTACCATTTGCCACATTCTTTCTCTCTATGTATATTCATTTAGAGATATATGGAATAGATCTGTATCTATTTATACCTATCTATAGATACACACACACTCACACACACAGAGAAAGACTGTGTGTGTGTGGCAAAGTGTTAATTGTTAAATGGTTTTTACAATGTTAAAATAATTTTACAACTATTAAATCCTCATATTGAAATACTTCAGCACGTAACTCTCAAGAACAAGAATATACTCCTCAAAATGGCAGCATGATTATTAAATTAGAATATTTAATCTTACTATAATTTGACTATCTATTATAGTGCCCATATTAAAGTTTCACAAATTTTCCAAATAATATATTTTATGAATTTTTTTTCTCTGACTTAGAATCACACATTGCACTTAGTTCCTATGTCTGTTTAGTCATATTTAATCTGAAGTGGTTCTTAGGTTTTCTTTACTTTTGATGATATTAACAATTTTTAAAGGGTACAAAAACCAATGGTTTTATAGAATGATCCTGAGTTTTAGCTTGTCTGATTATTTCCTTATAATTGCAGCAGAAACTAATATTATGACTTCTCAGTATATCACATTGGAAGGTACATAATATCAGTTTGTCTCATTCATGTCAGTTTGTCTCATTATTGGTGATGTAACTTGGTTAGTGTTGTGTTCACCAAATTTCTCAACTGCAAAGGTACCATTATTTCCTTGTAATTAATAACTGATTTGTGGGGAGATACGCTGAAACTAATCACCAACAAAGTTTTACCCCAATGTTTTAGTATTTGTTGATGATTCTTGTCTGAATCAATTATTCGTATGATTATTAAAAAATAGTAACTTTCAAATGGTCATTTATTCTACATGTATTAATTGGCATTCTTCTGTAAAAAATGTTCCCATTTTCCCTACCCCTGTTTAAGCCATATTTATATCTCTTCATATTAATGTATTCATTAGTATCCATTATTAGTCATTAATATCATGGATTCTGTTTTATACATTTTGTTATAATGTATTAATCTCAGTATTCATTGTGGCATTCAAATGGTATCATATTTTCCCAGTGGGAGACCCTTCTCATGTTTCCTGTGGTGTTTTTACAGGTATTCCCATAATTTTTGAGCAGTTTCTTACTTTCTGAAGAAAAAAAAGATATTCATTTCATCTTGCACTTTTGTCACCAGTATCTTAAGGTGAGTAATTTCTCCCAAAATCCCTGTTTCCTTTTAGTGAGGAGTGTTATTTATAATCTATATGTACTATTAATATACAGCCTTAGTGCCTAGCACATAAGAAGTGCTTAATACATACTCTTGAATATACAATTATAATGAGATTTATGTATTTGTTTTTGCCTTATGTTTGAAGTTTCATTTTAAAAGTCCTATGTTTTTAAGGTATCACCCTATATTTCCTTCTATCCTATGTTTAAAAGGTATCACCCTATATTTCCTTCTATCAACATTACTGCTTTACCTCCACATTGTGTTTAATCTACTTGGAGTCCACCTTTGATTATTATGGTGTATACACACACATGCTGCACACACACACACACATCATATGTATATTTTATGGTAATACCTAATTGGCAGAATCTTCCATCTTTCCACTTCATTTGTAATGCTTACATAAAATTTATTGATCTTTATGCTTCTTTTTTTTTATTATACTTTAAGTTCTAGGGTACATGTGCACAACATGCAGGTTTGTTACATATGTATACATGTGCCATGTTGGTATGCTGCACCCGTGAACTTGTTATTTACATTAGGTATATCTCCTAAGGCTCTCTCTCCCCCCTCCCCCTACCCCACGACAGGCCCGGGTGTGTGATGTTCCGCACCCTATGTCCAAGTGTTCTCATTGTTCAATTCCCACCTACGAGTGAGAACATGCAGTGTTTGGTTTTCTGTCCTTGCGACAGTTTGCTCAGAATGATGGTTTCCAGCTTCATCCACGTCCCTACAAAGGACATGAACTCATCCTTTTTTTATGGCTGCATAGTCTTCCATGGTGTATATATGCCACATTTTCTTAATTGAGTCTATCGTTGATGGACATTTGGGTTGGTTTCAAGTCTTTGCTATTGTGAATAATGCCACAATAAACATACGTGTGCATGTGTCTTTATAGCAGCATGATTTATAATCCTTTGAGTATATACCTAATAATGGGATGGCTGGGTCAAATGGTATTTCTAGTTCTAGATCCTTGAGGAATCGCCACACTGTCTTCCACAATGGTTGAACTAGTTTACAGTCCCACCAACAGTGTAAAAGTGTTCCTATTTCTCCACATCCTCTCTACCACCTGTTGTTTCCTGACTTTTTAATGATCACCATTCTAACTGGTGTGAGATGGTATCTCATTGTGGTTTTGATTTGCATTTCTCTGATGGCCAGTGATGATGAGCATTTTTTCATGTGTCTGTTGGCTGCGTAAATGTCTTCTTTTGAGAAGTGTCTGTTCATATCCTTTGCCCACTTTTTGATGGGGTTGTTTGATTTTTTCTTGTAAATGTGTTTAAGTTCTTTGTAGACTCTGGATATTAGCCCTTTGTCAGATGGGTAGATTGTAAAAATTTTCTCCCATTCTGTAGGTTGCCTGTTCACATTGATGATAGTTTCTTCTGCTGTGCAGAAGCTCTTTAGTTTAATTAGATCCCATTTGTCAATTTTGGCTTTTGTTGCCACTGCTTTTGGTGTTTTAGTTATGAAGTCTTTGCCCATGCCTATGTCCTGAATGGTATTGCCTAGGTTTTCTTCTAGGTTTTTTTATGGTTTTAGGTCTAACATTTAAGTCTTTAATTCATCTTGAATTAATTTTTGTATAAGGTATAAGGAAGGGATCCAGTTTCAGCCTTCTACATATGACTAGCCAGTTTTCCCAGCACCATTTATTAAATAGGGAATCCTTTCCCCTTTTCTTGTTTTTGTCAGGTTTGTCAAAGATCAGATGGTTGTAGATGTGTGGTATTATTTCTGAGGGCTCTGTTCTGTTTTATTGGTCTATATCTCTGTTTTGGTACCATTACCATGCTGTTTTGGTTACTGTAGTCTTGTAGTATAGTTTGAAGTCAGACAGCATGATGCCTCCAGCTTTGTTCTTTTGTCTTAGGATTGTCTTGGCAATGCGAGCTCTTTTTTGGTTCCATATGAACTTTAAAGTAGTTTTTTCCAATTCTGTGAAGAAAGTCATTGGTAGCTTGATGGGGATGGCATTGAATCTATAAATTACCATGGGCAGTGCGGCCATTTTCACGATATTGATTCTTCCTATCTATGAGCATGGAATGTTCTTCCATTTGTTTGTGTCCTCTTTTATTTCATTGAGCAGTGGTTGGTAGTTCTCCTTGAAGAGATCCTTCACATCCCTTGCAAGTTAAAAACTCTCAATAAACTAGGTATTGGTGGGACGTATCTCAAATAATAAGAGCTATTTATGACAAACCCACAACCAATATCATACTGAATGGGCAAAAACTGGAAGCATTCCCTCTGAAAACTGGCACAAGACAGGGATGCCCTCTCTCACCACTCCTATTTAACATGGTGTTGGAAGTTCTGGCCAGGGCAATCAGGCAGAAGAAAGAAATAAAGGGTATTGAATTAGTAAGAGGAAGTCAAATTGTCCCTGTTTGCAGATGACATGATTATGTATTTAGAAAACTCTATTGTCTCAGCCCAAAATCTCCTTAAGCCAATAAGCAACTTCAGCAGTCTCAGGATACAAAATCAATGTGCAAAAATCACAAGCATTCCTATACATCAATAACAGACAAACAGAGAGCCAAATCATGAGTGAACTCCCATTCACAATTGCTTCAAAGAGAATAAAATACCTATGATCTTTATACTTCTTTTAAAGTTTTAGATTAAGATTATCTATCACCTTAAAAATACCATTGGAGGCTGGGGGCAGTGGCTCATGCCTGAATCCCAGCGCTTTGTGAGGCTGACGTGGGTGGATCACTTGAGGTCAGGAGTTTGAGACCAGCCTGGCCAACATGGTGAAACCCCATCTCCACTAAAAATACAAAAATTATCCAGGTGTGGTGGTGGATGCATGTAATCCCAGCTACTGGGGTGGCTGAGGCAGAAGAATTGCTTGAAACCAGGAGTTGGAGATTGCAGTGAGCCAAGATTGTGCCATTGCACTCCAGCCTGGGCAACAAGAACGAAACTCTGTCTCAAAAAAAAAAAGAAAACCAAAACCCAAAAACAATACTACTAGAATTTTGATGTCAATGCTTTTTAATTTATGGACTAATTTGAGGTGATTGTATTTCATATTAATTAATGGCATCCAATTGATGCTATTAGAATGGCACATAGAATGTGTCTCTATTTATTTAGAATCTTCTCTATACTGTAAAATCATATTGTATCTTTCTTCATTGCAATCTTATGTATTCTTAGTTAATTCCCAGATTCTCTATAGCTTTTGTTTGGAGTTGGGGTCTTGCTCTGTTGTTCAGGTTGGAGTGAGGTGGGATAATCATAGCTTACTGTAACCTTGAACTTCTGGGCTTAAGTGATCCTCCTGCCTCAGCCTCTCAAGTAGCTAGGACAACAGGCATGTGCCACCATGCCTGGCTAAGTTTTTAAATTTTTAGTAGAGATGGGGTCTCACTATGTTGTCCAGGCTGGTCTCTTTTTATTTTTTTTTGAGATGGAGTCTTGCTCTGTCGCCCAGGCTGGAGTGCAGTGGCCCAATCTCGGCTCACTGCAACCTCTGCCTCCTGGGTTCAAGCGATTCTCCTGCCTCAGCCTCCTGAGTAGCTGGGACCAAAGGCATGTGCCACCATGCCCGTCCAATTTCTTGTATTTTCAGTAGAGATGGGGTTTCACTGTGTTAGTCAGAATGATCTCAATCTCCTGACTCGTGATCTGTCTGCTTCAGCCCCCAAAGTTCTGGGCTTACAGGTGTGAGCCACCGTGCCCCACCCAGGCTGGTCTTAAACTCTTGGGCTAAAAGAGTCCTCCATTATGGGTTTCCCAAAGTGCTGACATTACAGACATTAGCCACCATGCTCAGCCATCTTTATAGCTTTCTTAATGTTGTGCATGGTATGTTAGTTTTTATTTATATTTTCTGTTAGATTATTGATAATATAGTGAAATATTATTAATAAGTTAATTTCTTTTGATTCTAGCATCTTTGCTGATATTTCTGATCAGTTCTGAGTTTATGACTTATTTTTGTTTTTCTAGATGGATTATTGCATCAATAATAAATAATGAATGAGTTTTATCTCTTCCTTTTTCAACTTTTTTCTTTTCTTTTCTTCCTTTTTTTTTTTTTTTTTTTGAGACAGGGACTTACTCTGTCAGCCAGGCTGGAGTGCAGTAGTACAATCACGGTTCACTGCAGCCTTGACTTTTTGGGCTTAAGCAGTTCTCCCACCTCAGCCTCCCAAATAGCTGGGACCACAGGTGTGTGCATACACACCTGACTAACTTAAGATTTTTTTGTGTGTGTGGAGATGTGGTTTCCCTATATTGCTCAGGCTGGTCTCAAAGTCCTGGGCTCAAGCAATCCTCCTGCCTTGGCCTCCTGTAGTGCTTAGATTACAGGCTTCAGCCACCACACTTGGCCTATTATTTTTCTTGACTTTTAGTATTGGGACCAGGACCTATAGTACCATATTAAACAATAGAGATAATGGCAAACATCCATATTTTATTTTCAGTTTTTTTTTTTTAGACAGAGTTTCACTCTTTTTGCCCAGGCTGGAGTGCAATGGCGTGATCTCAGCTCACCACAACCTCCGCCTCCCGGGTTCAAGTGATTCTCCTGCTTCAGCCTCCTGAGTAGCTGGGATTACAGGCATGTGCCACCATGCCTGGCTAATTTTGTATTTTTAGTAGAGACAGGGTTTCTCCATGTTGGTCAGGCTGGTCTTGAACTCCCGACCTCAGGTGATCCACCCTTCTCGGCCTTCCAAAGTGCTGGGATTACAGGCGTGAGCCACCACGCCTGGCCTTATTTTCAGTTTTAAAGGTAATGCATTTAAGTTTTCTATATAAAGTTAATGTCTACTATAGGTTTTTAATGTGTAGTTTTACCAAGTAGAGAAATTTTCCTAAAAGTTATTTTTAATTAGAATTATGTATTGAACCTTATTAAATGCTCTAGTTGTTTGAATGTTGGCCCCCAAGAAGATATGTCCGTGTCCTAATATATGGACCTTATTGGAAATGTGACCTTATTTGGAAAAGGGGTCTTTGCAGATGTAATTAAGTTAATCATCTTAAAATGAGATCATTCTGGGTTGTCAAGGTTGACACTAAATTCAGCAATAAGTGTCCATATAAGACACAGAAAAAGACAAAGAAAAGAGAAGCAAATTAATGTAGAGGAACATATTGGGCTGATACACCTAGAAGGAATGTCAACACCCACCAGAAGCTGGAACAAAGAAGGATCATTCTCCCCTAGAGCCTTTTGGCAGAAGGATAACTCTGCTAACACCCTGATCTCAGACATATGGCCTCTACAACTGTGAGAGAATAAATTTGTTTTAAGCCACCTTATTGCGGTAATTTGTTACAGCAGCCCTGTGAAATTAATACAAATGCTTTTCTTTATTATTTGATTTTGTGCTAACAAAATTATTGGAAGGGCTTAAGTAGTAAGCTGAACAAAACTGGTTTACCAGCTGGGTGTAGCAGCTCACGCCTGTAATCCCAGCACTTTTGGAGGCCAAGGCAGGAGGACTGCTTGAGTCCAGGAGTTTAATACCAGCCAGCAAAATATAGCAAGAC
Source organism: Macaca mulatta (assembly GCF_049350105.2). Classification (NCBI taxonomy): domain Eukaryota; kingdom Metazoa; phylum Chordata; class Mammalia; order Primates; family Cercopithecidae; genus Macaca; species Macaca mulatta. Next base: position 149,613,004 of record NC_133411.1, read on the forward strand.
CCCATCTCTACAAATAAAAAAATTAGCTGGCTGCCTATGGCATGTGCCTGTAGTCCTAGCTACTCAGAAAGCTGAGGTGAGAAGATTGCTTGAGCCCAAGAGTTCAAGGCTGCAGTGAGCTGTGATCATGCCACTGCAATCCAGCCTGGGTGACAGAGTGAGACTCCATCTCAAAACAAAACAAAACAAAACAAACAAAACAAAACCTAACTTACTAGCAAAATTTTTAAAAATGAGGCTGTCATTAGAGATATGCCAGTCTATTTCTGGATAATATTCTATCAGTGCAATAGCCTTTGGACCCAGAATTCTGGAGAGTAGACACTAAATATGTAATCCAGGAATTAAGGAATCAGGCTAAGAAGTAATACAATTGACCTTGAAGCCTCTGTTTTTAGAAATAACTGAAATTGTGAGAGCATGCTTAAGAAGGAGGATTTTACTTAAATTATTATCTACAATAGTAACTTATAGAAATTTCAAATTTTATATTACATAATTTATAAAAGCCAGAAACTATTATTGTATTATAAACAGAAGTAATATTATATTACTTACACATTGAAAGAAAATTTGTTCTGTTTAGAAATGGCATGATCATAAACAATTTGAGATGGCCAGTAGTGGGTATCAATTTACTCAACAACCGAGAACTCATACTGTGAAAAACAAAATAGATGTAAAAAAATGTGAGAAGACATTACAATTCAATTTAGTCCTTATCACAGACATAGTGAATTCATACTGATGAAAAACTTTATGAATGTTAAGAATAAGTGAAAGCTATTATTTGTATGGACTATATAGCAAACACCAGAGAATTCATACTAGTAAGAGGTTCTATGAATATAAGGAATGTGGGAAGGTCTTTAGAATGAATTGAGTTTATTCTGCAAATTAGAATTCATACTGATTCTACACTTTATAAGTATTAGGAATGTTGGAAATTCTTTCTTGTATGCTGGCAAGTCACTCACTATAAGAGAATTCATACTGTTGAAAAAAACCTGAAAACGTGTAAGAACTGTGGAAGGACATTTAAATTCTAATCCTTATTATGTATCAGAGAATTCATATGGTGAGAAACTATGAATGTAAGAGATGCAATAAAGCCTTCCTTGTATTCAGACAATGTACTCAACATCAGAGTATTCATATAAGTGCCAAATTTCATGAATGTAAGGAACATAAGGTCTTTAATCTGATTTGAGTTCTTCTGAAAACCAGATAATTCATACTGGTGACAAACTTTATGAATGTAAAGAATGTGGTAAAGCCTTTATTGTGTCTAGACACATTGCTCAATATCAGATAATTCAAACTGATGAGAAACTTGATGAATGTAAGAAATGTAGGAAAATATATAGAGTTAATTCTGCCTTACTACATATTAGAGAATTCATACTGGTAAGAATCTTTATGAATATAAGAAGTACAATAAAAGCTTAACACATATATATCAGATATTTATCAGAATATATGTATATATAGATATGTTCTGGATATATGTTCTGAATGCATTTCCCAAATTTCTTTATGTTATTAATTTTCAATTTTCATTCTGATTGTTTATTCTTTTATGAGTTCAATGCTTTTACATTTGTTGAGGCTTGCTTTATGGCCTAGCATATAATCAAACATGGAAACTGTGCCATATGTACTTGAGTAGAATGGGTATTCTGCTGTTTTTGGATGGAGTTCTCTATAGATATCTGTTAGGTGTAACTTGCATATACTGTTGTTGAAGTCTTTGATTTCATTGCTGATCATTGCATGGTTGTTGTTTTCAGTATTGACAATGGAATGTTGAAGTCTCCAACTATTATTGCTCAGTTATCTATTTCTCCCCTCAATTCTTTCAGCTTTTGGTTCATGTATTTTGGGGCTCTGATGTTTCGGTTTCAGAAAATTATATAAATTTTCATAATTTCAAGATAAGCTGACCATTTTACCAATATAAAATATCCATCTTTATTCTAATGACATTTTTATTTTCAACTACATTATGTCTAAGTATAGCCACCCTTGCTTTTGTATGGTTGCAGTTTTCATAATTTATCTTTTGCCAACCCTTTACTTTTAATCCACTTCTCTCTTTGAGTCTAAAATGTGTCTCCTGTATATGGCATATAGTTGCTTTGTGTTTTTTAAAATTTGTTCTGCCAAACTTTGCCTTTTGAATGGAGAGTTTAACTGATTTATATTTAGAGTAATTATTGATGAGAAAGGACTTTCATCATTTCATTATTTGTTTTGCATATGTCATATATTTGTCTTCATTTACTACAATACTACCTTCATTTGTTTTTAGTTGATTTTTTTAAAGTCATATACTTTGATTATCTTTTCATTTCCTTTTGTTTATATCCTATAGATACTATCTTTGGGATCACCATGGGAATTACACATGACATCCTAAAGTTATAACAATCTGGCCAGGCATGGTGGAACATGCCTGTAATCCCAGCACTTTGGGAGGCTGAGGTGGGTAGATTACTTGAGGTCAGGAGTTCAAGACCAGCTTGGCCAATATGGCAAAACCCTGTCTCTACTAAAAATACAAAAATTACCTGGGCCTGGTGACACATACCTTTAATGGCAGCTACTAAGGAGGCTGAGGCATGAGAATCATTCAAGCCTGAGAGGTTGAGGTTGCAGTGAGTTGAGATTGCACCACTGCACTGCAGCCTGGGCAACATAGCAAGACCCTGTCTAAAAAAAAGTTATAAAAATCTAATTGGGGTTGATACAAACTTAACTTCAATCACAAATAAAAACTCTGCTTCTCTACTGCTCCATTTCTCACTTTGTGTAATAGTTGTTACACATTGCATCTTTATACACTTTATACACTTTATACACTATGTCAAATAACATAGTTTTATAATTATTTTTATGCGTTTGTCTTTTAAATTCTGTAGAGAGCAAAAAGTAGAGTTACTGTATTAGTTCATTCTCACACTGCCGTAAAGAATTAGCTGAGACTGGGTAATTTATGTAGAAAAGAGGTTTAATTGACTCACAATTCTGCAGGCTGTACAGGAAGTGTGGTTGGGGAGGCCTTACGAAATTTACAATCATGGCATAAGGGTGAAGGAGAGGCAAGTACATCTTCACATGGTGACAGAAGAAAGAGCAAAGGGGGACACTTTTAAACAACCAGATCTCATGAGAACTCCCTCACTATCATGAGAACAGCAAGGGGGAAATCTGCCTTCATGATTTAATCACCTCCCACCAGATCCCTCCCCCAACTTTGAGAATTACAATTTGTCATGAGATTTGGGTGGGGACAAGGAGCCAAACTATACCACTTAGAAACCAAAATTACCACAATATTGGCTTTTACATATGCCCATATATTTACCTTAACTGGTGATCTGTATATCTCCATTCAGATTTGAGCTACTGTCTAGCATTTTTGTATTTCAAACTGAAGGATTCCCATTAGAATTTCTTGTAGCGAAGTTTAGTGATGATGAACTCATCTTTCGTTTATCTGGGAATATCTTTTTTTTTTTTTTTTTTGAGATGGAGTCTTGCTCTGTCCCCCAGGCTGGAGTGCAGTGGCACAATCTTAGCTCACTGCAACCTCCACTCCTGGGTTCATGCCATTCTCCTGCCTCAGCCTCCCAAGTAGCTGGAACTACAGTTGCCCGCCACCATGACTGGCCAATTTTTTTTTTTTTTTTTGTATTTTTTGTAGAGACAGGGTTTCACCGTATCAGCCAGGATGGTCTCAATCTCCTGACCTTGTGATCCGCACACCTGGGCTTCCCAAAGTGCTGGGATTACAGACGTGAACCATTGCACCTGGCCCTATCTGGGAATATCTTAATTTTTCCCTCATATTTGAATGTTTTGGTGGATATAAAATTATTGGTATACAGTTTTGTTTTTTCAATGCATTAAATATATAATTCAATTGCTTTTTGGCCTGCAAGGTTTCTGATGAGAAGCTGGTTGATAATTTTATTGAGCATCTCCTATACATATTGAGTTGCTTTTCTCTTGCTTTCAAGATTCTGTCTTTTTCTTTGGATTTTGATAGTTTGATTACAATGTGTCTTAGTGTGGGTTTCTTTGTGGTTTCCCACTTGGACTTTGTTGAGCTTCTTGGATTTGTAAATTGATGTCTTTCATTAAATTTGGAAAATTTTCAAACACTATTGTTTAAAAATATTCATTCCAACCATTTTTATCTCACTCTGTCTCTCTTTCTCTCTTCTCCTTATGGGACTCTCATATGCATAGATTTGTATACTTGATGATATCCCACAAGTCCTTTAGGCTCTCTGCACTTTTCTTTATTCATTTTTCCTTCCTGCTCTTCCAATGGTAATGTCAATTATCTTATTTTCAAATTGGCTGATTATTTATTCTGTCTAGTTAATTCACTTTTTTCAGAGATGAGGTCTCATCTCACTGTGTTGACTAGACTGGTCTGGAACTTCTGGGCTCAAGCAATCCTCCCACTTTGGCATCCCAAAGTACTAGGATTACAGGCATGAGCCATTACACTCAGCTTCTTCTGTCTACTTAAATCTGTATTTGAACCCCTCTAGTGAACTTTTCATTTAGTGATTGTATTTTTCAGCTTCAGAATTTGTTTGGTTTCTTTTCATAATTTTTATATCTTTGTCAATGTTCTGATTTTGTTCATATATTATCTCTTGATTTTTTTTACTTCTTTGTTCATATTTTTTCTTAGCTATCTGAGCATATTTAAGACAATTATTTTAAATTATTTGTCCATTAAGTCCAAGGTCAGGGAAACCTTAGGGATGATTACTGTCCATGTATTACGTTTCTCTGAATAACACATGTTTTCCTGTTTCTTTGTATGATGTGATTTTTTTTCTTGAAAATTAGACATTTTGATATTTTGTGAAAACTTTGAAAATGAGATTATCTCACTTTCCCAGAGTTTAATGTTTTAAATTGTTGAAGGTTGTAGTAGTTCTTTTTTTCTGAGACTTTTCCAAGCATGTTTTGCAAAGACTATTCCTTGTCAAATGTGATCACTGAAGTTTCTGATCCTCTAGCTTGTGTTCATCTAGTTATTTGATGGATTCCCTTGAGTGTCATGAACTTAAACAAACAGATCAAAATCAGAGAAAGAGAGAAGCCATTTCTCCCAGTCTTTTCAGATTACCTGTGTACTGGAGCACTTCTTCACCATACATAGGCTTGTTCTAAGCTTAGGGATTATCTCAGGGTGGAATTTTTCTAAGTATGTGTCTTGCCTGGACATGCACATGGCTTTTTAAATTTCCCTATACATGTGGCTGAATTTGAATATCCTAATTTCCCACAGAGTGTCACCCCAGCTTATCTTCCAGGTCGTAGATGGTATATCGTATGTCCCCAAGCATAATATCTTCCTCCAGATGCCTGTGGGTTTGTAGTCACCTTGTAGCTTTTAGGAACAGTGTCTGTGTCTTAGTCTGTTTAGTAATGCTATAACAGTCTAGTGGTACCACATAGTTTATAAAGAAATGATTAGTCTCATGGTTCTGGTGACTGGAAAGTTCAAGATTGCGTATTTCCATCTGGTGAGGGTCTCAGGTTGCCACATATCATGGTGGAATGTGGAAGGTTAGCCAGTGTGCAAAGAGATCAAATGGTCAGAGAGGAAGCAGGTGTTTATGTGTGCATGCCAGGTTCTTTTTAACTACCAGCTCTTGTAGGAACTATTTAGAGCATTAACTCACTAACCCAGCAGGGAAGGTATTAATCTATTCATGAGGTATCCACCCTCATGAACCAAATGCTTCCTACCAGGTCCTACCTCCTAACATTGCCACACTGGGAATCAACTTTCAACATGAAACCTGGAGGGGACAAACATTAAAATTATAGCCACCAGCAAAATCTTTAACCTTCAAACAATCAAACACCTTGCTTCAGTCCTTCAGTGGTTTCCCTAGATAGGTTAGAAGAGACAAACAAAAGTTGTAAATGAAGTCTGCTCTTCACTCATTGGTTCTAGGGAGGGAACTGGGAACTGTGCTGTCACCAATTCAAGACCATGTTTGATATTGTGCCAGGAAGAAGGTGAGGCAAAGAAGAGTAAAAACATCACCAAATGTTTCTTTCTGAGACAGGGTCTTTCTCTGCTTCCCAGGCTGGAGTGCCATGGCATGAACAAAGTTCACTGCAGTCTCGACCTCCCAGGCTCATGTGATCCTCCCACCTCAGCCTCCTGAGTAGTTGGGACTATAGGTGTGCACCACTGCATCCAGCTAATTTTTCATTTTTATTTTTTATTTTTGTAGAGGTGAAGTCTGACTATGCTACCCAGGCTAGTCTCAAACTCCTGGCCCAAGCAAACCTCCTACCTTGGCCTCCCAAATTGCTGGGATTACAGGCGTGAGCCACAGCTCCTGGCTAGATTTTTTTTTTCTTACAGTCTATGTTCATAGATTTTTTTTTTCTTGATTGGGCATTTACTTGGTTGTTGTAGACCTTTGACTGTTTTCCACAGCTCCCACAGAGTTTATTCGGACTGCTTCTGGTTTGTTTTTTGTTTTGTTGATGTTTCTGTTGGGGGACAAAAGTTTGGAGCTTCCTTGTTCATGATTTTGCTGTCTTCACTTCTGATTTTATAATTAAACTTGTTGATATGGTTTGGATATTTGTATCCTCCAAATCTGATGTTAAAATGTGATCAGAGGTGAGCCTAGTGGGAGGTATTTTGGTCATGGAGGTAGATCACTCATGAATGGCTTGGTGCCCTCCCTGTGGTAATAAATGAATTCTCACTTTATTAGTTCACATGATAGCTACTTGTTTACAGGAGCCTGACATCTGTCTGGCCATGTGATATGCCTGCTCCCCCTGCACCTCTCTCTCTGTCTCTCTTTTTTTTTTTTTTTTTTTTTTTTGAGACAGTATCACTCTGTCACCCGGGCTGGAGTGCAGTGGTGTGATGTCAGCTCACTGCAACCTCGACCTCCCTGGTTCAAGTGATTCTCCTGCCTCAGCCTCCAGAGTAGCTAGGACTACAGGCGCATGCCATCACACCGGGTAATTTTTGTATTTCTTTTAGTAGAGACGGGGTTTCACTATGTTGGCCAGGCTGGTCTCGAACTCCTGACCTCATGACCTGCCCACCTTGGCCTCCCAAAGTGTTGGGGTTACAGGTGTGAGCCACTGGGCCCAGCCTCCCCCTTCACCTTCTGTTATGAGTAAAAGCTCCTGAGGCCTCAGGAATAAGAGGCCATCAGAAATAGATGTTGCCACCATGCTTCTTGTACAGTCTGCCAAACCATTAGCCAAATAAACGTATTTTCTTTATATAGTACTGACCTCAGGTATTCCTTTATAGCAATGCAAATCAGATGAACACACTTATTATTTAAGATAATTGTAGGCTCACATGGAATTATAAGAAATAATAATCCTCTGTACTGTTTACCCACTTTTCCACAATGATAACATCTTCCAAAACTATAGTATAACATTACATCCAAAATACTGATATTGATGCAGTTAAGATCCAGAACATTTCCATCACTACAGGGATTCCTTATATTGCCCTTTTATGCCCATACTCACTTTTTCCCCTGGCCCACTTCTTTCTTAACCCTTGCAACCACTAATCTGTTTTCCACTTTTAAAATGTTGTTATTTCCAGAATGACATATAAATAAAATCATACAGTATAAAACATTTTGGGATTAGTCATTTTCACTCAGCATAATTCTCTGGAAATTCATCTAGGTTATTGAATGTATTAATATAATGGAATAGAATTCCATTATATAGATGTTCCCCTGTTTATTATTCATCCATTGAAGGACAGCTGGGATGTTTTAAGTTCAGGAATATTATTCATGAAACTTGTTTGACCATTTGTGTAAAAGTTTTTGTGTGAACACAAGATTTTACTTCTATTAAATAAATGCCAAAGAATGCAATTATAGTTTTATATGAGAGGTCCATGGGTAGTTGATTGTTTTGTTTTGTTTTTAAAGAAACTACCATACTCTTTATCAGAGTGGCTGTAGCATTTTGCATTATCACCAGAATGTGTGAGAAATCTAGTTTCTCTGAATTTTTTCTCACATTTGGTGTTTTCAACATTTTATCTTAGTCATTCTGATAGGTATCTAATAATACCTAATTGTAGCTTTATTGTTCATCCCTAATAGCTACTGACATTGAAAATATTTTCATGTGTTTCTTTGCCATCTTGGATATTTTCATTGGTAAAATGTCTTTTCATATCCAGGTTCTAATTGGGCTGTTTGGTTTTTTACTGTTGAGTTTTGACTGTTTTTTATATATACTAGATATAAGTGCTTTGTCAGATATGTGCTTGCAAACATTTTCTCCAAAATTTCAGCTTTATCTTTTATGCTTTTAATATGTTTTTTCACAGCAAAGAGGTTTAAAAATGTTTAAGAAATTCAACTTACTAGTTTTTCATTTTACAGATTATGCTTTTGATGTCAAGTCTAAGAGCTTTTTGCCTAGCCTTAGATCCTGAATATTTTCCTTTATGTTGTTTTCTAAAAGTCTTAGAATGTTATGTTACTTTGAAGTTTGTGATAAACTTTGCATTAATTTTAGTATAAGATGCGAGACTTAAGTTGAAGTTCATTTTTTTGCCCATGGAAGTCCAATTGCTCCAATGCCGTTATTTGGAAGGCTATCTTTCTTTCAGTTAGTTGCATTTGCACCTTTGTCAAAATTCAGGTGGGCATATTTGCATGGGTCTACTTTTGGATTATTTATTTTATCTTGTTCCATTGATTTACATGTCTATTCATCTACTTCTTATTTACAGTCTTGATTACTGTAGCTATTTAGTAAAAATCTTAGAGTACATTGATTTTTCCTACCTTTTTCTTGTTTCTCAAAATTGCTTTAATTATTCTAGTTCCTTTGGTATTCCACATAAATTTTACAGTAATCTCATCTATAGCCACAGAAAATCTTGCTGGTATTTTGGTAGAAATTGTGTAAAATTATATATCAATTCAGGAAAAATTGATATCTCTCCATGACTTTTTGAGTCTTCCAACTGATGAGCACAGCGTATGTCTCTCCATTTATTTAGATTTTGAAAATCTTTCATCAGTGTTGTGTAGTTATTATAGTTTTTAGAACACAAGTCCGGTACTTTTTTTTTTTTTTTTTTTTTTTTTTTACAGTTACACCTAAGTATTCTTTTTGAGTTAATGGAAATGGTATTATATTTTAAATTTTGGTATCCATTTGTTCATTGTTAGTATATGGGTATACAATTTACTTTTCTATGTTCATCTTTTTTTTAGAGACCTTGCTGAATTCATTTATTCTAGAAGTGATTTATTTTTTGTCTATTCCTTGGGATTTTAAAGTACACAGTTGTGTCAAGCATGAATAAAAACAATTTTATTTCTTTCTCATTTGTATTCCACTTATTTACTTTTCTTGCCTTATTGCATCATGTAGAACTTCCAGTGCTATGTTGAATAAGAGTGGTGAGAACAGATATTTTTGCTTTTTTCTTGATCTTGGGATAAAAGCATTCAGTCCTTCACAATTAAATATAAATCTGTCTATAGGTTTTTCATAGATGCTTCTTACTGTGTTGAGGAGGTTCTCCTGTATTTCTATTTTTCTGAGATTTTTTAAAACCATCAATTGATATTGAAGTTTGGTTGAATGTCTTTCTGCATTTATTGACATGATCGTTATGAACATATGTCTTTTCTTCTTTATCCCATTAATATGGTAGATTATAATGACTGATTTTCAAATATTGAATATATGAAAAAAGCCCCCTTGATCGTGGTGTATAATTCTTTCTATTCGTTGTAAAATTTTATTTGCTAGTATTTTGAAAAAAATGTTGAAATCTAAATTTATGAAAGTTATCACTCTGTGTTTTCTTTTTATTTTTGTATTGTCTTTGGTTTTGGCATCAGGGTGATACTATCTTCATAGCATACGTTGAGAAATGTTCCTTCTACTTAGATGGATTACCTTCCTATGAGGGGACTTCCAAAAGTTCATGGAAAATGGAATTAAAAGATCAAAATAAAAATTATCAATTTTATTTCTCAACATAAGCTCCATCAAGTTCAAGACACTTTTAAAATTTATTTTATTTTGTTTTATTTTAAGTTCCATGATGCATGTGCAGAATGTGCAGGTTTGTTATACAGGTAAATGTGTGCCATGGTGGCTTGCTGCACCTATCACCTAGGTATTAAGCCCCACATGCATTAGCTGTTTTTTCTGATGCTCTCCCTGTCCCCACTCCCATGACAGGCCCAGGTATGTGTTGGTCCCCTCCCTGCATCCATGTATTCTCATTGTTCAGCTCCCACTTATGAGTGAGAATATGTGGTGTTTGGTTTTCTGTTCCTGTGTTAGTTTGCTGAGGATGATGGCCTCCACCTTCATCCATATCCCTGCAAAGGACATGATCTCAATCTTTTTTATGGCTGCGTAGTATTCCATGGTGTATATGTACTACATTTCCTTTATCCAATCTATCATTGATGGGCGTTTGGGTTGATTCCATGTCTTTGCTATTGTGAATAGTGCTGCAATAAACAGACGTGTGTGTGTATCCTTATAAGAGAATGATTTACATTCCTTTGAGTATATACTCAGTAATGGGATTGCCGGGTCAAATGGTATTTCTAGTTCTTGATCTTTGAGGAATCGCCACACTGTCTTCCACAATGTTGAACTAATTTACATTCCCACCAACAATGTAAAAACATCCCTATTTCCCCACAGCCTCACCAGCATCTGTTGTTTCTTGACTTTTTAATAATGCCATTCTGACTGGTGTGAGACGATATCCATTGTGGTTTTGATTTGCATTTCTCTAGTGATCAGTGATGTTGAGCTTTTTTTCACATATTTGTTGGCTGCATAAATGTCTTCTTTTGAGAAGTGTCTGTTCATGTCCTTTGCTCACTTTTTGATGGAGTTGTTTGTATTTTTTTCCTTGTAAATTTGTTTAAGTTCCCTGTAAATTCTGGATATTAGACTTTTGTCAGATGGGTAGATTGCAAAAATTTTCTCCCATTTTATAGGTTGCCCGTTCACTCTGATGATAGTTTCTTTTGCTGTGCAGCAGGTCTTTAGTTTAACTAGATCCAGTTTGTCAATTTTTGCTTCTGTTGCAATTGCTTTTGATGATTTCATTATAAAATCTTCACTCATACCTATGTCCTGAATGGTGTTGCTTAGATTTTCTTCCAGGGTTTTTATGATTTGGGGTTTTATTTTTAAGTCTTTAATCCATATTGAGTTAATTTTTGTAAAAGGTGTAAGGAAGGGGTCCAGTTTCAGTTTTCTGCATATGACTAGCCAGTTTTCCCAGCACTATTAATTAAATAGGGAATTCTTTTCCAATTGCTTGTTTTTGTCAAGTTTGTTAAAGATCATATGGTTGTAAATGTGTGGTCTTATTTCTGAGATCTCTATTCTGTTTCATTGGTCTATGTGTCTGTTTTGGTACCAGTACCATGCTGTTTTTGTTACTGTAGCCTTGTAGTATAGTTTGAAGTCAGGTAGTGTGATGCCTCCAGCTTTGTTCTTTTGCTTAGAATTGTCTTGGCTGTATGGGCTCTTTTTTGTTCCATATGAATTTTAACATCATGTTCTCTAATTCCATGAAAAATGTCAATGGTAGTTTGATGGGAATAACATTGAATCTATAAATTACTTTGGGCAGTATGGCCATTTTCATGATATTGATTCTTCCTATTCATGAAGATGGAATGTTTTTCCATTTGTTTGTGTCCTTTCTTATTTACTTGAGCAGTGGTTTGTAGTTCTCCTTGAAGAGGTCCTTTACATCCTTTGTTAGCTGTATTCCTAGGTATTTTATTCTCTTTGTAGCAGTTGTGAACGGGAGTTCATTCATGATTTGGCTCTCCGCTTGTCTATTGTTGATGTACAGGAATGCTTGTGATTTTTGCACATTGATTTTGTGTCCTGAGACTTTGCTGAAGTTGCTTTTCGGCTTAAGGAGCTTTTGGGCTGAGACAATGGGGTTTTCTAGATCATGTTGTCTGCAAACAGAGACAATTTGACTTCCTCTTTTCCTATTTGAATACCCATTATTTCTTTCTCTTGTCTGATTGCCCTGGCCAGAACTTCCAACACTATGTTGAATAGGAGTGGTGAGAGAGGACATCTTTTTCTTGTGCTGCTTTTCAAGGGGAATGCTTTTGGGTTTTGCCCATTCTGTATGATATTGGTTGTGAGTTTGTCATAAATGGCTCTTACTATTTTGAGATATGTTCCATCAATACCTACTTTATTGAGTGTTTTTAACATGAAGGGATGTTAAATTTTATCAAAGGCTTTTTTGGCATCTTTTGAGATAATCATGTGGTTTTTGTCATTAGTTCCATTTATGTGATGAATTATGTTTATTGATTTGCATATGTTGAACCAGCCTTGCATCCCAGGGATGAAGCAGACTTGATCATGGTGGATAAACTTTTTGATGTGCTGCTGGATTCAGTTTGCCAGTATTGTATTGAGGATTTTTGTATCAGTGTTCATCAGGGATACTTGCCTGAAGTTTTCCCTTTTTGTTGTATCTCTGCCAGGTTTTGGTATCAGGATGGTACCTCTGTCCAGTTCTGTGCACTTGCTGGAGAGGTGTTGTGATCATTTGGAGAAGAGGCACTCTGGCCTTTTGAGTTTTCAGCATTTTTCTGCCACAAACTGTGTACTGCACCCTGGGGATTACCTCTTGGAATCAAGCTGTCATGTCTCTCCCGTTCCAGGAGGGGAAAAATGTGGTCTAGAGCTGTAGTGATGGCTGCCACCCTCCCCGCTACCCCCAGTTCAGTGTCTTAGGTGGCTAGCAGCCTGAGTAATGTTTGCCATCCCTCCTGCAGGGAGCTCAGTTTTCTTAGGCAGCTGACAGCCGCAGTGATGGCTGCCATCTTTCGCCCTGGGAGCTCAGATGGCTTAGACAGCAGGCAACTGCAGTGATGATGGCAGCTTCTCCTCCGGGAACTTGTTAGTCTTAGGCAGATTCCAGCAGAGTGGCTGTTGAGAGTCTGTGCAGCTCTGTGGTTGGGACCCAAGGCCCTGGTGATGTGGGCTCATAAGTAGAATCTTCTGATCTGTGGGTTGCGCAGATCTGTGGAAAAAGCATGGTTTCTCAGGCAAGGTAGCATGCTCATTCACCACCTTCTTGGTTGTGGGTGGGGTTTGCCCTTGCTCTGTGTGGGCCGACGCACCACCCTGCCTTTTCTTGCTCTTTGTGGGTCACACCAACTGCCTAGTCAGTCCTGATGCTAGAACCTGGATACCTGGATTGCCAGTGCAGGATTCACATGCTGTTTTGTTTCTTCTCAGTGGGAGCCTCTAACTGCTGCTGCTTCTAGTTGGCCATCTTGGTCCCGCCAAGCTCAAAACACTTTTATAAGGGATGATACCAGTCATTTAGTCCATCTCTAAAGAACTGACGGTCCTAAGAATTTAACCATGTCAACGAAGAATTGTTTACATTATTAACTGAAGGGAAATGGATGCTCTTTAAAGACTTTTTAAGATTGGGAAATAAAGAAAAGTCAGAAATAATCACATTGGGGCAAGGGCATGGTGGCCCACACTTGTAATCCCAGAACTTTGGGAAACTGAGGCAGGCGGATCATTTGAGGTCAGGAGTTCGAGACCAGCCTGGCCAACATGGTGAAAACCCATCTCTATTAAAATATAAAAATTACCTGGGCAAGATGGCACACACCTGTAATCCCAGCTACTCAGGAGGCTGAAGCAGGAGAATCACATGAACCCAGGAGGTGGAGATTGCGGTGAGCTGAGATCGTGCCACTGCACTCCAGCCTGGGCAACAGAGTGAGACCCTGTCTGGAAAAAAAAGAAAAAGAAAAAAAAGAAATAACCAAATTGGGACTGTACGGTGGATGCCCAGTGATTTTCCATGTCAGAATTCTTGCGAAATTGCCCTTGTTTGATGAGAGAAATGAACATGAGCATTGTTGTGGTGGAGAAGAACTCTATAGTGAAGCTTTCCTGGTTATTTTTCTGCTAAAGCTTCACTTTCTTAAAACATTCTTTGGCCCTCCAGAAAGTCAACAAGCAAAATGCCTTGAAGATCCCCAAAACCTGTTGTCATGACCTTTGGTTTTCTGTGTGTGTAGGGACCTTTGCTTTTGACCAGCCTGCTTTTACTTTGACTAGATCATTTATGCCTCTTGGTAGCATTGCTTTGATTGTGCTTTGTCTTCAAGATCATACTGCTAAAGCCATGTTTCATCTCCTGTTACAATTCTCCAAAGAAAATATTCAGAATCTTGATCCCATTGTTTAAAATTTCCATGGGAACTCAGCTCTTATCTGCAACTGATCTGGGTGCAATGGTTTTGGCACCCATTGAGCAGAAGTTTGCTCAACTTTAATTTTTTAGTCAGAAGTATGTAAGCTGAACCATTTTGGATGTCTATGGTATTTCCTATTGTATCTGCTGTTAATCATTGGCCCTCTTCAATTATGTTATGAACAGGACTAATTTTTTTCTTATAAAATGATATGGATAGCCTGCCACTGCAGGCTTTGTCTCCAACATCATCTTATCCCTTCTTAAAATGAGTTATCCATTTGTACACTACTTATTTCTGTGAGACGTTGTCCTCATAAACTTTTCATAAAGTGTCAATGATTTCACTGTTTTTCCACCCAAGCTTCACCATAAATCTGATGTTTGGCTTGCTTCAATTTTAGTAGAATTTATGTTGCTCTAATAGGGAGTCTTTTCAAATGGATGTCCTATCCTTCTTTGTGGCTTAAACTAGATATTGCTCAGACATATTACAACAAGTTAATACAAGTTTATTTTGATGCAAACTTTTTTAAATTCATGCATCATTTTTTCATAGTATGCATTTTTCATGAACTTTTTGAAGACCTCTTGTATTTTCTGGGAGAGATTTGTATTGGTGTTATTTTTTAAATTAAAACATTTTTTTACCTAATACAATGTATTTTTTTTTTATTCCTTTGAGACATCATTTTTGACTCATGGATTATTTAGAGATATGTTAGCATCCAAGTGTTAGAATATTTTTCTTTTCTTTTTTTTTTTTTGAGACAGAGTCTCGCTCTGTTGCCCTGGCTAGAGCACAGTGGCACGATCTTGGCTCACTGCAAGCTCCGCCTCCCAGGTTCACGCCATTCTCCTGCCTCAGCCTCCCAAGTAGCTGGGACTACAGGCGCCTGCCACCATGCCCGGCTAAGTTTTTTTTTTTTGTATTTTTAGTAGAGACGGGGTTTCACTGTGTTAGCCAGGATGGTCTCGATCTCCTGACCTTGTGATCCACCCGCCTCGGCCTCCCAGAGTGCTGGGATTACAGGCATGAGCCACCACGCCCGGCCCAAATATTTTTTTTTTATCTCTATGTTATTGATTTCTCCTTTGATTCCATCGTGGTCCCAGAACACACTCTGTATGATTTCATGTCTTTTACATTTACTGAGACTTGTTTTATGACTCAGGGCAAGATATGTTTTGAAATATGTTCCACTGGCGCTTGGAAGAGTGTATTTTGTAATTTTTTTTTTTTTTTTTTGAGATGATGGAGTCTCTGTCTCTTTTTTTTTTTTTTTTTGACAGAGTCTCACTCCGTTGCCCAGGCTGGAGTGCAGTGGCATGATCTTGGCTCACTGCAACCTCCACCTCCCAGGCTCAAGTGATTCTCTTGCCTCAGCCTCCCAAGCACCTGGGATTACAGGCATGTACCACCACACCTGGCTAATTCTTGTATTTTTAGTAGAGACAGAGTTTCACCGTGTTGGCCAGGCTGATCTCGAACTCCTGACCTCAAGGGATTCGCTTGCCTCAGTGTCTCAAAGTGCTGGAATTACAGGTGTGAGCCACTGTGCTCAGCCTGTGATTGTTGAATAGTGTGTTCTATAAATGTCAATTAGTTTCCATTGGTTAGTGATGTTGCTGAGTTCTTTTGTATTCTTGCTGATTTTCTCTTTAGTTGTTCTGTTATTTGTTGAGAGAGAAGTGTTGACGTCTCCAATTATAATTGTGGATTTATCTGTTTCCCTTTTTAGTTCTATGAGATTTTGTTTCACAGCTCTGTTGTTCGGTGCATACACATTTAGGGTTGCCATGTCTTTTTGGTGGATTGACTCCTTATCATTTATAATTTTCCTCTCTCTCTCTTTTTTTTTTGTTTTTTGTTTTTTGTTTTTTTGCGTGATCTTGGCTCACTGCAAGCTCCGCCTCCCAGGGTCACGCCATTCTCCTGCCTCAGCCTCCTGAGTAGCTGGGACTACAGGCGCCCACCAGCACGCCCAGCTAATTTTTTATATTTTTAGTAGAGACGAGGGTTTCACTGTGTTAGCCAGGATGGTCTTGATCTCCTGACCTCATGATCCACCTGCCTTGGCCTCCCAAAGTGCTGGGATTACAGGTGTGAGCCACAGCGCCCAGCCTCTCTTGAAACAGGGTCTCACTCTGTCATCAGACTGGAGTGCAGTGGTGCGATATGGGCTCACTGCAACCTCCGCCTCTCAGGATCAAGTGATTCTCCTGCCTCAGCCTCCCAAGTAGCTGGGATTACAGGCACGCACCACTACCGCCTGGCTCATTTTTGTATTTTTAGTAGAGACGGGATTTCATCATGTTGGCTGGGCTAGTCTTGAACTCCTGACCTCAAATGATCCACCCGTGTTGGCCTCCCAAGTTGCTGGGATTACATACATGAGTCACTGCTCCCAGCCTAATTTTCCTCTATATCCCGTAGTTTTCTTTGTCCTGAACTCTATTTGATAAATACTTCTTCTTTCCTTTAATCACTTCTGACTAAAAAATTAAAGTTGAGCAAATTTCTTCTCAATGGGTGCCAAAACCATTGCACCCAGATCAGCTGCAGATAAGAGCTGAGTTTCCATGGAAATTTTAAACAATGGGATCAAGATTCTGAATACGTTCTTTGGAGAATTGTAACAGGAGATGAAACATGGCTTTAGCAGTATGATCTTGAAGACAAAGCACAATCAAAGCAATGCTACCAGGAGGTGTAAATGATCTAGCCAAAGTAAAAGCAGACTGGTCAAAAGCAAAGGTCCCAACATACACAAAAAACAAAGGTCATGGCAACAGGTTTTGGGGATGCTCAAGGCATTTTGCTTGTTGATATAGCTTTTACATTTTTTATTTGAATCTCCCTGTATTTTTATATTTCAAGTGAGATACTTGTAGGCAGCATGTAATTGGGTCTTTTTTTAATTCACTTTGTCAGTTTTTTTTCTCTTTCTCTTTCTTTTTCTTTCCTTTTCTTTTCTTTTTTTTGTTTTTGTTTTTGTTTTTGTTTTTGTTTTGAGACAGGGCTTTGTTCTGTCACTCAGGCTACAGGGCAGTGGTATGGTGTCGGCTCACTGCAGCCTTGATCTCTCAGGCTCAAGTTGTCCTCCCACCTCACTCTGCTGAGTAGAGGAAAGAATGATTTTGAGGACCAGGCCCAAGGCCCTGCTGGCATGTGAGCCTTGGGATACTGCTCCCAGGATCCTGACTGCTTTGGCTCCAGCTGGAGCCCAAAGGGCCACAGGTACAGCTCTGGTCACTGCGTTGGAGAGTTCAGGCCACCATAAACCTTGTTGGCTTCCACATGGTGTTAAGCCTGTAGGTGCACAGAATGCAAGTGTGAAGGAGGCTTGGCAGCTTCCACCTAGATTTCAGAGGATGTATCAGAAAGCCTGGATGCCTAGGCAGAAGCCTGCCCTAGGATGGAGCTCCCATAAAGAACTACTAGAGCAATTCCCAGGAGAAATGTGGAGCTGGAGCTCTCCCACTGAGTTTTCACCAGTGTATTTTCTAGTGGAGCTGTGGGAAGGGGGTCACCATCCTCTAGATCCGAGAATAATCTAAGAATGCCAGCAGCAGCTTGCACCCTGAGCCTGGAGAAGCTTCAGGCATTCAATTCCAAGCCATGATATCAGCCATGGGAGTTGCACCCTACAAAGCCATGGAGGTGGGGCTGCTCAAGGTCTTAGGAGTCTGCTCTGTGCACCAGTGTGCCTTGGGTGCAGGACATGGAGTCAATAATTATTTTGGAGCTTTAAGATTTAATGTCTGCCCTGTGTGGTTTCAGACTTGTGTGGGACCTGTTCCTTTCTTTTGTCTGTTTTCTCCCTTTTAGAATGGGAATGTTTACCCAATGCAATGCCTGTACCACCATTGTATCTCTTTTTTTTAATCTTACAGGCTCATAGGTAGAAGAAACTTGCTTTGAGTCTCAGATGGGACTTGGGACTTTTGATTGAGTTGATGCTGGAACAAGTTAAGATTTTGGGAGAACTATTGGTAAGGAATGATTGGATTATGCAACGTGAGAAGGACATGAGATTTGGAGGGCTGAGGTGGAATGATATGGTTTGGATATTTGGCTCCTCTGAATCTCTTGTAGAAATGTGATCCCCAATGTTGGAGGTGGACCTAGTTGTGGGTGTTTGTGTCATGGGGGCAGATTCCTTATGAATGGTTTGGTGCTTGGTAATGAGTGAGTTACCACTTTATGAGTTCACATGAGATTTTCTTTTAAGAGTGTGGCACCTCCTCCCTCTCTCTCTTGCTTTCTCTCTCTCTTACCATGTGATATGCTGGCTCCTTCTTTGCTTTCAGTTGTGATTGGAAGCTTCCTGAGGCTCTCACCAAAAGCAGATGCTGGCACTATGCTTCTTACATAGCCTGGAGAACCATGAGCCAAATAAACCTCTTTTCTTTATAGATTACCCAGCCTCAGGTATTCCTTTATAGCAACGCAAAATGGACTAATGCACCACCCCAGCAGAGAGTGGGAGGTGGCAGCGTGTTATTTTCTGCATAGGGGTACGAGTCCAGGCTGCCCACATGGTCTCCTCTGATACCACAGCTGTGGAGCATGTTAGCAGTTGGGGGAATGAAAGTCTCAGTTTCATTCTGACACCACCAGAAGTATTGGGTTTCCTCATTAACAGCTTTGCAAGAGTGTAAATCTAGATTCCCCAGTCAACTTTTGCTGGTGTGGGGCCACAGTGTTTTTTTGTGGTGATTATCTGGAGTAAATGATTATCTAGGAGCTTTTTGTCTTGCTAGGCTGCCTATTTCCTGGTCCTTTGTCTAGAAAGAGCATGCTTTTTTTTGAGCTTTTTGCATCAGTACCTAATAATGTTTCTGGCTGTTGGCTTCTTCAGGTCCAAGTCTGGAATAGATAAGGCAAAAACCCAGAGAGTTCACCACTGTGTCATTCTTCAAAATGTATAACACATTAAAGTATTTTGCACTTCCAAATGTTGACAATGTTCTCTAAATCTACTAACCTTTAGAATGTTTCCAAGTTCAAAGTTTGCTTCACTTTTGGACTAAGAGAATATTCATGTATTTTATATTGCTCCATCTTTTGTAATAAAGTAATTACTACATTGAACTGTTAAAAAATATAAACTACTTGTTAAAAATAAAATAGCTCCATGTTTTATCTATATCTTAATTATCAAGTAAACAAGGATTTAGGCTTTCTGATTATGAAGACATACTGGATTAAATAATCCTTATTCACATTAATATCCTTAACTATTCTTAGTACTTAAAATATAAACATTATGGCTATTCCTTTAAAAAATAACTAGTGATAGCTTATTCAGATCACATTTCTTAGTCAAACTAAGATGTAGCTATGGGATTCTGATTATGAATCGGACTGAAAATGAAAGAGAGGTTTATTAATAAGTAGGTTATTCTCAAATTATTTTTAAATCTATCTTTGCATTAGATTTACATTTTTCTTTTGACTATGGACTATATTAATACTCTCAGTATGTGTCTTTGATATTGCGATTCAATATCCATATGATTTTTGTTATAATATGACAATGTTTAGTCTTGATAAGAAAAAAGCATGGCTGAAAATTTAACATAGGAATAAACGATCTAGTGGACACTGATTCAATTAGGAGTACTGATTTCTGGAAGTTAGAGTTATAAGTTCAATACGTAGGTCATTATGTTATATAACAAGCAACAAAGGAAAATGTCACAAATATCTTTATTCTAACAGTTAAAGTATCAGAAAATGATGAAGTTGTTCATACCACATTAAAGGAATTTTACATGTGTTCAGAAATTTTCCAAAATGTCATCTGTAAGTACCTGATAACTATATATACATGTGCATATGTATGTGTGTGTGTATAATATCATTTAAAAAATAAACACCCAAGCTATCCTAGAATAAGGTAAATCATATCAGTCAAAGTATCTTATTTTAAAACTTTGACATTCAGCTGCAAATATTTAATGATAAATATATATGAGCTGATAAACTGTTTTAAATAAAATGATGTAAGGAGAGGTTAAGTATATCTTAAAGTTTCTGATTCAATTGTAATATGTTTGTAATCATTACCAAAGGAAAATACTGGATTACACACTCTCCAATGAGATTTGAAATGTCGTGGGTCTTCAAAGGACATAAAATTGAAAATGATTGCATTGAATAAATTGCAGACGGATATAGAGATTGCATTTTGAAAATCAATGAATGGATCTAAACTTTACATTGGCCACATGATGTCGCTGTACACCACAAAGTCTTGTCAAAAGGAGCTACTGATCACTAAAAGTAAAGGAGGAAGCTCCATTTTGTCACTGCCTGAAAGAAGACAGAAACGGTAAAGAGATAAATGATTGGAAATATTAGATAAAAATAGCATGATTTTGAAGTAAGGGGAGAGCATAAAAAAGGTGTAGTCCTTTTGCAATGGTGTTTTCTAGGAGAGGAGGCCTGGGAGCCCAGGATCTGCTTCTTTCACTTCTGCTCCTCGCAGCCTGGGAGATGGGGAGCGGCCAGCTCCACTACTCGATCCCGGAGGAAGCCAAACACGGCACCTTTGTTGGCCGCATTGCTCAGGACCTGGGGCTGGAGCTGGCGGAGCTGGTGCCGCGCCTGTTCCGGATGGCGTCCAAAACACACGGGGACCTTCTGGAGGTAAATCTGCAGAATGGCATTTTGTTTGTGAATTCTCGAATTGATCGCGAGGAGCTGTGCGGGAGGAGCGCGGAGTGCAGCATCCACCTGGAGGTGATTGTGGACAGGCCGCTGCAGGTTTTCCATGTGGAGGTGAAGGTGAAAGATATTAACGATAATCCACCCGTCTTCAGAGGCAGAGAACAAATAATATTTATTCCTGAATCTAGACTCCTGGATTCGCGTTTTCCTATAGAAGGAGCTGCTGATGCAGACATTGGTGTTAACGCTCTTCTAGCGTACACCCTCAGCCCGAGTGATTATTTCTCTTTGGATGTACAGTCAAGTGATGAACTGAGTAAATCTCTTTGGCTTGAATTGAGAAAATCTTTGGATAGAGAAGAAACACCAGAACTTCGCTTATTACTGACAGCCACTGACGGGGGTAAACCGGTGCTGCAAGGTACAGTTGAGCTGCTGATCACCGTCCTCGACGTTAATGATAACGCCCCACTGTTTGACCAGGCCGTATACAGAGTCCACTTATTAGAGACTACAGCAAATGGAACATTAGTGACCACATTAAATGCCTCCGACGCTGACGAAGGTGTAAATGGTGAAGTTGTCTTTTCCTTTGACAGTGGTATTTCTCATGACATTCAAGAAAAATTCAAAGTTGATTCCAGCTCAGGAGAAATCAGGTTAATTGATAAACTGGATTATGAAGAAACAAAATCCTACGAAATTCAAGTAAAGGCAGTTGATAAAGGAAGTCCTCCGATGTCAAACCACTGCAAGGTTTTGGTGAAAGTGCTGGATGTAAATGATAATGCTCCAGAACTGGCGGTCACTTCATTGTATTTGCCTATCAGAGAGGACGCTCCACTCAGCACCGTCATCGCCCTCATCACCGTGTCTGACCGTGACTCAGGTGCCAACGGGCAGGTGACTTGCTCCCTAATGCCCCATGTACCCTTCAAGCTGGTGTCCACCTTCAAGAATTACTACTCGTTAGTGCTGGACAGCGCCTTGGATCGCGAGAGCCTGTCGGTCTTTGAGCTGGTGGTGACCGCGCGGGACGGGGGCTCGCCTTCGCTGTGGGCCACAGCCAGCGTGTCCGTGGAGGTGGCCGACGTGAACGACAACGCACCAGCGTTCGCGCAGCCCGAGTACACAGTGTTCGTGAAGGAGAACAACCCGCCGGGCTGCCACATCTTCACGGTGTCTGCGCGGGACGCGGACGCGCAGGAGAATGCGCTGGTGTCCTACTCGCTGGTGGAGCGGCGGGTGGGCGAGCGCGCGCTGTCGAGCTACGTGTCGGTGCACGCGGAGAGCGGCAAGGTGTACGCGCTGCAGCCGCTGGACCACGAGGAGCTGGAGCTGCTGCAGTTCCAGGTGAGCGCGCGCGACGCGGGCGTGCCGCCTCTGGGCAGCAACGTGACGCTGCAGGTGTTCGTGCTGGACGAGAATGACAACGCGCCGGCGCTGCTGGCGCCTCGAGTGGGTGGCACTAGCGGTGCATTCAGTGAGCTGGTGCCGCGATTGGTGGGCGCGGGTCATGTGGTGGCGAAGGTGCGCGCAGTGGACGCCGACTCAGGCTACAATGCATGGCTGTCCTATGAACTACAGCCGGCGGCAGGCGGCGCGCGCATGCCGTTCCGCGTGGGGCTGTACACGGGCGAGATCAGCACTACTCGTGTTCTGGACGAGGCTGACTTGTCCCGCTACCGTCTTCTGGTGCTGGTGAAGGACCACGGTGAGCCGGCGCTGACAGCCACGGCCACTGTGCTTGTGACTCTGGTAGAGAGCGGCCAGACGCCAAAGGCCTCTTCGCGGGCGTCGGTGGGTGTCGCGGGGCCAGAGGCGGCGCTGGTGGATGTCAACGTGTACCTGATCATCGCCATCTGCGCGGTGTCCAGCCTGCTGGTGCTCACACTGCTGCTGTACACGGCGCTGCGGTGCTCAGCGCCGCCCACCGAGGGTGCGTGTGCGCCGGGCAAGCCCACTCTGGTGTGCTCCAGCGCGGTGGGGAGCTGGTCGAACTCACAGCAGAGGCAGCAGAGGGTATGCTCTAGCGAGGGCCCACCCAAAACCGACCTCATGGCCTTCAGCCCAGGCCTACCTCCAAGTCTTAACACGTCAGAAAGAAATGAACAACCAGAAGCAAATTTGGATCTTTCTGGTAATGTAAGTCCAACTTTCGAGTTTTGGCTTTAAATAGTTTTCACATTTAACTTGTCTAATCATCTTTTCAAATATCACTTTAAAACAATGTCTTCAAGGGGTTCACTAACGTTGAAATAAATCGTACCGTTGAATGTAGATATCCTATTAATGCCAGTTTTGTCTCGAATGGAACTAGAAAGAAAAAAAAAAAAAAAAATGTAGGGACAAATTGTCGTATTTCTTGATTTAAATAATCAAATATTTCTTGATTTAAATACGGCCTGGTCAAACAGTGGGGCGTTATCACTAACGTCGAGGACGGTGATCAGCAGCTCAACTGTACCCTGCAGCTCCGGTTATTTCCGGCAGGTTAAAAAAAGCTACAATACAAGGTACAATATAAGATAACGTTGATCATATTTAACACAGGATCTCAATGTAGTAAAATAACAGTGATATATTCAGGGTAACTTATTATGTTATCTTTTCTTGTAAAATGTCAAGCCCCGGACAAACAATTCTAGACAAAGTTACAGAAATCATCTGCCTTTCCTTTATGTGAGTAAGTTTCAAAGTGAACAATAAACTGAATAGTTTTAAGCAAATGTAATTTAAAATACATTAATTGGCCAGGGGCGGTGGCTCACGCCTGTAATCCCAAAACTTTGGGAGGCCGAGGTGGGCAGATGACCTGAGGTCAGGAGTTTGAGACCAGCCTGGACAACATGGTGAAACGCCGTCTCAACTAAAAATACAAAAAAATTGGCCAGGCATGGTAGGGGCGCCTGTAATCCCAGCTTCTGGGGAGGCTGAGGCAGGAGAATCGCTTGAACCTGGGAGGTGGAGGTTGTAGTGAACCGAGATCGCCCCACTGCACTCTAACCTGGGCGACAGAGTGAGACTCTGTCAAAACAAACAAAAACAAAAACAAACCAAAACCGACCAACCAACCAAACAAAAACACCATTTATTGGGCGATTTGTTTAATTTCTTTATGACAACACACAACCACGACTTCATTGTCATTGTGAACAATTTCCTGATGCCATTAACCTTGAGTTCCCCTGGGTCTAGAAGGCTTAATGTTGCATGTATTTGCTATTTCGGGGATCCAGTTAGGAAACACTTATTAAGCACCTCCCATTCCTCCCATTCACTCACAAATGTTCTAAAACCCTTTACTTTTTAGCTTATTCAATCCTTCCTACGATTTTATGAAGACTTTAGTCACATTTTGTGGATAAAGGTGCTGAGGCTCGGAAAAACTAAGTTCAGTATTATTACTAAGTTTTCTTCAAATTTCCTGAGGATATCCAAAACTTGCTTGCTGTCATACAGTTCTTTACCTTTCCTAAAATGTTTAAGGTAGCTTACAGTGGAAGAAATCTGCAAAAGCAAATTATTAAAAAATCTGCTTATGGCCAAAGTAAAAGATCAAGAGAAAGATGGGAGTCATTATTTCAAAAATCAAGCCTAGGCTGAGTGCAAATCCCAATGCTTACCGTCCTGTAAGTCAATATAGGAGTATGAAAAATAACAATAAAAGGAAATTCTCTATACTATTTCTTCAAGAGAGAAAAAATAGCCTCTTTCTGCTACAAAATCAAGGAAGGTTTGATTACTGATGATTGTGTAAAGGTTGAGCAATATACTGGGCAGCATGTTTTATAGCAGTTTTGCAAAACCCACGGAAATATCCTTGATGTAGACATCATTGTGTTTGCTAGTCATTCAGTCATGGGCATAATGTTAAATTTTATTTCCTATGTTTATTTCTGAAGTTACTTAAATATTAAATGAATATATTTTTATTTGTCAAACATTCAAACATATGTGAATGTCCCATTGTGAAGACATTCTATGAGAAATTAATATAATTTGCTAGTTAAGTTTCCAGAGATTTGAGTTGATACAGAGTTGTTGCTTAGAGTATTGTAAAAAAAATAGGCTGTAAGCATGTTCTGTAACTTTTAATATATTATCATACTCAGCCTTTTGGCAAGAATCAGAAAAAAAAAATCTTAGGATCATGTTGCCAAGAAAATGTCCCAGTTCCTCAAAATATGAGACAAACTTTGTAGGATTATAAAATTGGAAAAAATAGA
Source organism: Macaca mulatta (assembly GCF_049350105.2). Lineage (NCBI taxonomy): Eukaryota > Metazoa > Chordata > Mammalia > Primates > Cercopithecidae > Macaca > Macaca mulatta. The sequence continues at coordinate 149,638,229 of NC_133411.1, forward strand.
TCAGAAAATCACAAAATAATTTCTCTTTCCAATTCACATTACTATGTCCCCAGAGCTTCATTTGCTAACAATATTAATGTCCAGGCTTAGGATTGCCTTTAGATACATTCAATATTTCCTTATTTAGTTTTCTAGGTTAGTTGAGGTTATTAACTTGAAAGTGAATCACAAATAATAGTGAATTACTATTAAACCAAAATAAATGTGTGTAGGAGTGCAAAATTTGAAAAGTAATTTTATGAAAAGGTAATTCTAGAATGGAAGAAAAGATGATTGTGGAGTGGTATTGTCACTTCGTATTTATTTTAATGTAAATATGAATGGATTTCCCATTGGTAGTTAAAGTTCTTCCTCCATTCCAAATCTTCATATAGTTAACACAACTTTCAACAGGCTTATCTTTCTTCATGAGATTTCTTCCACAAACTAGTAAGGTATCATTTGAGGGACCTTAGAGACTTGTGGTCAGTGAAGGATGCAAATAGATGAAAATGAGAAATGGTTTGTGTTGGTAGCCACTACCAATATTCCTCTGAGAATGCTGGAGGATTTCATTTTTTTGTTGTTTTGAAGTAGCAAGATTGCGTGATTTCCTTTGGCCAATGAAATGTGAATGGTGTGTCACTTCCAAGCAGAATTATGTAACTGCCAGTGAAAGACTCTTCTGCTATCTTTTCCTGTTACAGCAATTACATAAGCACTGAGTAATTGTACATCAATTAGATTGATACTGAGATGCCATAAAGTCAAAGCAATCCAGGATGCTGAGCCAACATGTGGAGAAAAGCTGTCATAGGAAGTCCCCCAAAACTACAAAGGACTCTGTAGGGGCAATAAATAAAATTAGGTTTACTTTAGAGGAAAAACTGAATGTTAACTCACAACAGCATATGTATTGGGGTTCCGCTGCCATTAAGCTAATATGAACAGAACAAATTTTAAGAGGAGGGCATTTTTTTTTTACAACAGGAAATACAACTGTAGGAGAACATTATTGTTGACACTTTCTACTAAGACATCTGACCATTAAGCAGATTAGATAACTTGAATTCCATGGAAAAAATCTACTGTGTTTTGATTACTTTTTCTTAAATATAAAAGGTAGCAGAAGAAAAATAATAAACTGAAATTTAAAATGTCATAGATATTCCTTCTTTTTTCTTGCTTAGGATCCATTCCCTTTGTTGTTTTTTTCTTCTAGGGTCTTCTAGTAGTTTTGTGAAAGACTAGGTTGAAGGTTTTGCAAGAATGAGTGCTTGGACATGTAAACGTTAAGGGACATACAGTTGCGTAGATAGGTGCAAAGGGTATAATTTTAGCAATGGGTACTATATTAGTTTCCTTGGGCTGATGCAACAAATTACCACAGACTTGGTGGCTTGAAACAGCAGAAATTTATTCTCTTACAGAGTCTCTGTAAGAATAAATTTCTTCTTTCTTACAGAGGCCAGAAGTCCAAAATCAAGGTGTTGCCTGGGCCACATTTCTTCTGAAGACTTTAGGGGAAAACTTTTTCTTGCATCTTCCAGCTTCTGGTGGCTCTTGGCATTGCTTGGCTTGTGGCAGCATAACTCCAGTTCCTGCCTCTGTCTTCACATTTCCTTCTTTCCTGTGTTACTATATGCCTTCTCTTTTTCTGTCTTTTATAAGGGGCAACCATCATTGGATTTATGGCCTTCTTTAATCTAGGATGATCTCATATAAAGATCCTCATCTTTGTTACAACTGCAAAGACCTTTATTCCAAATAAAGTCACTTATTTGAACCTCAGAAAAGTGATGTCTTTTGGGTTATCTTTGACCCAAAACAGGTACCAAGAGATATCAAGTGCAGTGAGAGGAAGGATGATTTGCTGAGCATGGCTTCTTAGTCTCTTTTCTTCATTGTGGGGGAAATATACTTGCATATCTGGCAACAGTATTCTATCTCCGAGGGAAAGGGGAAATATTCTATATTCTCAGAAATCCTAAATAACAGCACAAAATGCCTCTTACACCCCCACATATGTCATTCTGAAAATCCAGTATAATTACCTTATATGATTGCAGAAATTATCTCAAGCAAGTCATGTTTTCTGAAGCTGGCATCTGGATTCTAGGTATAATTCCTTCTATGTGTCAACAGTGGTCAATGTTGGCCATAGATTAAACAATAATTACTGGGTGTCACACATATGCAGTTGCTTTGCAACTACATAATGCTGTAATGACCAGTTCTATAGCTATCTGCCATCTGTTTAAGCTCCAGGAGAATTTGGGTACATGCCATGACCTCCACTTTTCAGTTCACATAAGAACCAACCTCCCACTTTTCATTTCACATAATTTAGGTGGAGCTGATTTCATTTCCTGGCTTCAAGAATGAACAAATGGACCTATGTCTAGCCAATGTGAGAAAAATCACAATTATTGACTAAAGGAAATTTATATCATACAAACTGGGCTGTGGGAAGTAATATCCAGGATTTTTGCTGGACTGTTAGAAAAGGGCACTTTCTGGTAAGAGTCAATAAACTGGTAATTTTTAGTCTAGAAAGCTACTTTGGCCATTTTGCCAGCACATTGGGAAAAGTCTACCTGAGAAGACGGTCAGCAGGGGAAAAGGAATTATAAATGTGGAGATTATTTTCCTTATGGAATTATGGAAGGGTGTAGACCCAGTTCTGCCTGAAACCAGTAATTAATCACCCACTTCCATGTACAAGTCAGTAAAGGATTCTCTGGTTTATTTTTGCTTAAATCAGTTAACTTGGGATTCATTGTTAGAGTATGATTAATATAAATACACACTTCCATAGATGGTACAAATGAGTATCTTAAGATACTGTACATGAGGGGAAAAATTGTTATTGGAAAAAAAACCAGCTTTTCTTAACAAGAGCTTTGCTTTTCTCTTATGGACATTGCAAATTTTGCAATTAATCTTACTTTTCTCTTTGCTCTAGGAAGCTGAAAACAAAATTTGTGACATGGTTAGAGTAACTGAAAGTGACCCTTTATTATGCATTTTGTATGATATCCCACTCCTTGATTCATTTTATTTCATCCTCATCTTATCTTTATTCTATTTTCATTTTTTTTTACTGTGAAGGGATCAGCTAAAAATTAAAAAGATATTCTCAAGTAATTAACACTAAAAAAAGATAACTTGTATTGTTCTTGCATAAAAGTCTAAATGTAATGGAAAAGGAAATACTCTAAATTAATAATACATTATCCAAATGAGAAACAAATAAATTCTTAATTTCAAAACATCTGCAAACAATTCAAAAATCAAAATTAAATCATAAAACAACAGTATATATACACATATATTTTCAATGGACTAAAATACCTTTGGTTACTATGTTCTTCATTTGAAGAAACTGAAAAATGCTAAATATCCAAAAGAATTGAAAGCAGGGTCTCAAGGAAATATTTGCACACCCATGTCCATGACAGCACTGTTCACAGCAGTCAAGAGATGGAAGCAACTCAAATGTCCACGGATACTTGAATGAATAAACAAAACGTGTAAACATATGTTGGACTATTATTCAGCCTTAAAAAGGAAAGAAATCCTGTCACATGCTACAACATGGATGAACCTTGAGGAACCGTCCACGGATGTTTGAATGAATAAACAAAATGTGGTGTATACATACGATGGACTAGTATTCAGCCTTAAAAAGGAAATAAATCTTGTCACATGCTACAACATGGATGAACCTTGAGGACATTGTGCTAAGTGAAATAGGCCAGTCACAAAAAGACAAATACTGTATGAGTCCACTTACATGAAATATCTAAAGTAGTGAAATTCATAGAAATAGAAAATAGAACTGTGGTTACCAGAGACTGGAGTGAGGGTGAAAAGGGGAGTTGTTGTCTGATGGGTATAGAGTTTCTGTTTTCCAAGATGAAAATTTCGTAACAACGTGAATATACTTAACATTACTGAAATGTACACTTAATCATAGTTAATATGGTAGTTTTTAATTTTTATGTTGTGTGTTTTTTTTTTACCAGAGTAAAAAAGGGTAAAAAGGTAATATATTTTAGGGCTTAAAACAGGTATTTTTTCCAAGATGAAAGCTATGAGTAAACTTAAACCAGAAAATTGACTAGTTTTAAATCTACAGAATAAACAGTAGAGCTTTTGTTTTAGCCACATGATGTCGCTGTCCACCATAGAGTGTTCTCTAGGAAGAAAAATACCCAGAGCCCCTTTGTTACTTCAGAGAAGCGGAAGAATAAGAGAAGCAGCAGGACTTTAACAGAGACTAGAATATTTAAATTTTTTGCAAAACATGCTCCTCTAATTTGATCCAATTGTTGAGGATTGATAATGGCGTCTTCCATCAGACGGGGCCGAGAGGCCTGGACATGGCTGCTCTCGCTTCTGCTCCTCGCAGCCTGGGAGGTGGGGAGCCGCCAGCTCCGCTACTCCGTCTCTGAGGAGGCCAAACACGGCACCTTCGTGGGCCGCATCGCGCAGGACCTGGGGCTGGAGCTCGCGGAGCTGGTGCCGCGCCTGTTCCGGGTGGCGTCCAAAACACATGGGGACCTTCTGGAGGTAAATCTGCAGAATGGCATTTTGTTTGTGAATTCTCGGATCGACCGCGAGGAGCTGTGTGTGCGGAGCGCGGAATGTAGCATCCACCTAGAGGTAATCGTGGACAGGCCGCTGCAGGTTTTCCATGTGGACGTGGAAGTGAAGGACATTAACGACAACCCGCCAGTATTTCCAATGACAGTAAAGACTATCCGGTTTCCCGAATCGAGGCTGCTTAATTCTCGGTTTCCTCTAGAGGGAGCATCTGATGCAGATATAGGAGTAAATGCTCTTCTCTCCTACAAGCTCAGCTCCAGTGAGTTTTTCTTCCTAGATATACAGACAAATGATGAACTAAGCGAATCTTTGTCTCTCGTGCTGGGGAAATCGCTGGACAGAGAGGAAACTGCTGAGGTTAATTTGTTACTGGTGGCTACTGATGGGGGCAAACCTGAGCTCACCGGCACCGTTCAAATACTTATTAAGGTATTAGATGTAAATGACAATGAACCAACTTTTGCCCAATCAGTTTACAAAGTAAAATTGTTAGAGAATACTGCAAATGGGACCTTAGTGGTTAAATTAAACGCTTCTGATGCAGATGAAGGATCAAACAGCGAGATTGTGTATTCACTTGGTAGTGATGTGTTCTCCACTATACAGACTAAGTTTACCATAGATCCCAGCTCAGGGGAAATCAGAACTATGGGAAAATTAGATTATGAAGAAGCAAAATCCTACGAGATTCAGGTCACTGCAACTGACAAAGGAACCCCTTCAATGTCAGGACATTGTAAAATTTCATTAAAACTTGTGGACATCAATGATAACACACCAGAAGTCTCAATAACGTCTCTTTCACTTCCCATCTCAGAGAACGCTTCCCTGGGCACGGTCATTGCTCTCATCACGGTGTCGGATCGCGACTCTGGTACTAATGGACATGTGACCTGCTCCCTGACGCCCCACGTCCCCTTCAAGCTGGTGCCCACCTTCAAGAATTACTACTCGTTGGTGCTGGACAACTCCCTGGACCGCGAGAGCGTGTCAGCCTATGAACTGGTGGTGACCGCACGGGACGGAGGCTCGCCTTCACTGTGGGCCACCGCCAGCTTATCTGTCCAGGTGGCCGACGTGAACGACAACGCGCCGACGTTCGCACAGCCTGAGTACACAGTGTTCGTGAAGGAGAACAACCCTCCGGGCTGCCACATCTTCACGGTGTCAGCGTGGGATGTGGACGCGCAGGAGAACGCGCTGGTGTCCTACTCGCTGGTGGAGCGGCGGGTGGGCGAGCGCGCGCTGTCGAGCTACGTGTCGGTGCACGCGGAGAGCGGCAAGGTGTACGCGCTGCAGCCGCTGGACCGCGAGGAACTGGAGCTGCTGCAGTTCCAGGTGAGCGCGCGGGATGGGGGCGTGCAGTCTCTGAGCAGCAACGTGACTCTACAGGTGTTCGTGCTCGACGAGAACGATAACGCGCCGGCACTGTTGCCGCCTAGGGCTGGCACCGCTGCCGGCGCGGTGAGTGAGCTGGTGCCGTGGTCGGTGGGTGCAGGGTACGTGGTGGCGAAGGTGCGTGCAGTGGACGCGGACTCAGGCTACAACGCCTGGCTTTCGTACGAGCTACAGCTGGGTACTGGCAGCGCTCGCATCCCGTTCCGCGTGGGGCTGTACACGGGCGAGATCAGCACGACACGTGCCCTCGACGAGACGGACTCGCCTCGCCACCGCCTACTCGTGATGGTGAAGGACCACGGAGAGCCGACGTTGACGGCCACGGCCACCGTGCTGGTGTCGTTGGTGGAAAGTGGCCAGGCACCCAAAGCCTCGTCGCGGGCGTGGGTGGGCGCCGCGGGCTCAGAGGCTACGCTGGTGGATGTCAACGTGTACTTGATCATCGCCATCTGCGCAGTATCCAGCCTGTTGGTGCTCACGGTGCTGCTGTACACGGCGCTGCGGTGCTCGGTGCCGCCAACTGAGGGTGCTCGTGTGCCAGGAAAGCCCACGCTGGTGTGCTCCAGTGCCGTGGGGAGCTGGTCTTACTCGCAGCAGAGGCGGCAGAGGGTGTGCTCTGGGGAGGACCCGCCCAAGACGGACCTCATGGCCTTCAGCCCTAGCTTATCTCAAGGTCCAGACTCCACAGAAGAGAGACAGCTCTCAGAATCAGAATACGTAGGAAAGGTGAGTCTTTTAATTTTTCTTGCCAATTCTAAAACTATTCTTTTTAAAAATTCTATATGATTTCTACTCGTTATTTAGATTCATAGTTCTTCATTTATTTTATATCATCCTACTGTGCAATATTGAATATGAATTAGAGATCAATTTCTTGCATTTACTGAACAATTTACTTAAACAATCTACATAACTGTTTTCTTATTTTTACATTTTGACATTCCGACGGAATATAGTAATGGTAATTACTATATTGGTAATTACTATAATGGTAATAGACCATGAAAGCCTGAAAAACACCTCAGCAAAATTTGTAAATTAAACATTGCTCTCTTTTAAAAACTGAAAATCACAATCGGAAGATATTAAAGAATTTGATTATATAATACATATTTTCAATTGACACTGTCTATCCAATCTGTCAGATAGTGTTTGGAATAACCTATATCCTGGACATTTCTTAGATTTTCAAACTAACTTTGGATCAACAATGCCCTTGTCTATGTAATAGTTAATAAGTTACATTTTTTTCTATATTTTTCTTTTTTCTTTAGTTGTTGTTGTTGTTGTTGAGACAGAGTCTTGCTTTGTCACCCAGGCTGGAGTGCAGTGGTGTGATCTCAGCTCACTGCAACCTCTGCCTCCTGGGTTCAAGTGATTCTCCTGCCTCACAGCCTCCTGAGTAACTGGGATTACAGGCGCCCACCACCACACCCGGCTTTTTTTTTTCTTTTTAGTAGAGACGGGGTTTCACCATGTTGGCCAGGCTGATCTCAAACTCCTGGCCTCAAGTGATCCACCCTCCTAGGCTTCCCAAAGTACTGGGATTACAGGAGTGAGCCACCGCACCTGACCTTTTTATTTGTATTTGAAAGTAGACTGAGTGGATATTTTAATGCCAGAATTTCCAAAAGTATGTAGCACAGGTTGTTACAACAAAATGACAGCACTTAGGAATAATTGCTAATCTTAAGTATGTTTTTTATAAGTAAAATAACCCATTATTTGGTATAAAGATTTCACACTGATAAAATTTTTGAGTTATCAGGCAAAAATAGAGAGTATTGAGAAAAGAGACCCTCTCTATTTTGTTTAATTTGAAAATCTTAACATTTAAAAATCACACTGGGGTTGTTCAGGTGGTGGGACTTTTTCTTCATTTAAGTGGAGACTACCCAGTCTTTATGTTAATGGTTGATAAATCATCCTTTCAGTATCATTATCATTAGGCCAATGTGTGCAGGCCTCCCACTGCAGAGAATGACTACCTTTTTCTGGCGTCTAATTCTATGCATGGGAATACATTTTCTGTTAATGTGAGCTCACTCAATTTTACCTGGAAGCATCCATATTCCTAATGGAATTGGAATTTTTCCAAAAGGTGAGGCCTGGTCTTGGATGACTACATTTTCATTTGAAACATTTATTTTGGGTAATTAAAACACTGAACTCTACAAGTAAATGCTACCCTTGGAAAGAATTTTTTTAGCTTTTCCAACCAAAGGAAGATGTATTGCAATAAAATAACTGTCTTAAACAGTCCTCTACTGCTTGGTTCTTAGTTATTTGCTGTTTATTCTAAATATACGTGTATATTGATAAATCATAGAAATAACTTCCATTAGTGATCTTACCTTTAGCCATTCCATAGTTAGGTCAGAATATCCATTTCCAAGTTACTTGACCACTATGTTAAAAGCGTAAATGATACGCTTTTAAAATTATATTCACATATGTCCAGATCTCCAGGAATCACAATCTGTTGCTCTATAAGTTTTTTTTTTAAATTCTTATTTACATTTTTTTCTTGGTTGTCTAAGAGATGTCTAGGTGGTAGTAGAAACTATTCACTGATACTTTATCTACAAAATGGCTCAATCTTTTAAAATTGTATTTCCTTTAATATTACCTTTATCTCTTAATAATCAGTATGGAGTCTACTCTGTTATAAATTCCCATGTGACATCCCATTTCGCAATGAATATAACTCTTAAAGGTACTGAAAAGCATAGTATTACAATAAGTTGTCAAAGATATCTCATTAATATAAAGTCCATGAAATTAAAAAATTTTAAGTTTATCTCTCATTTTCAAACTAGCCACCATCTTTCAAAATTCAGCAAAGTGGTAACTGGAATATTAATAGCTATAATTATTTCTTAGTTCCATGCTTTTCAGAAATAATTCTTAAATGTTTACTTCATAATATAGCACAATAGAATCAGTTAGAAATTATGTAAGTTTGATATTAACAAATATCATTAATTTAACTTACATTTTTATTGATCTTGCTTGAAAAAATTAATTCAAAATATTAATTTATTTATTCACAAAAACAACAATTGATAATTTATCCTATTCTAAATATTAATAATAAAATCTGAGTAAGTTGCAGTCCTGGCTTCCATTTAATGAGTACACAGGAAACAAAAGCTGAAATGAAAACTTTTCCCCCAAATATTTAAATCACATGTTTGATTTTATTTTGAAATGGTCTGGCTATAAGCAAAAATTTGTACATTCTTTTATTTCTCTAAATTTGACCTCTTTCCATGAATTTTCTTTGCCCCACTTCCAAATGCTGAGAGAATTCATGCTTCCCACTGAATTCACAGAGATCTTTAGAATGTTTTATTACTTAGTGTTAAATATGTTGAATAAATACTGGCTTATGTTCCTAGGTTACTTTTCTCCCTTCACTGATTGGTTAAATCATAATTCTTTCAAGTAACAACTTTTAAAGAAGCTGGAATCTAGAAATTCATCAGGAGTGGAGATCATCAAAAACATAATTATTTTATATTGTTAACATTTTAGTATATACAGGTAAATTCAAATACATAAAGAGTGTGGAGAAAATTAAACCTAATATATTCTTAATTGATGTGATATGAATGTAGCAAATATACAAATCACATTCCCACAATAGGAAACAAATTTCCTGTTTGAATTTCTCTGTAAAGGACTGACTTCTGAAATCTTTATGTAGTAACAGTCAAGATAGTTGATGAGGCCGTAGTTCTTGAAAAAGGGGCATGGGAGGGAATTATAGACATTCTACAAATAAAAAAACCATAAATGTACATATTTTAAAAAATTAACAGTTGCTGTAATAATATAAAATAGATACATGTATGTTTTAATATACACAGCACACACACACTTTTAAATACTTAAATGTCTCAATGTTTTGATGATCATAAATCTGAAAGGATCTGATTTTTCTGTAAAATGTAGCTTGGGAGGTAAAGAGGTTAATGGTAAGTTGTCTTGAATCAGATTGAAATCCCATCGTACCAACAGTTAATATTGTTTTACTTAACCTCTATGTGTTTATAAAAAGTGAATAATATTAAAACTTATTTCAGAGGATTGTGAGAGTTTAACGGGATAATTCCATTAAGACAAGTAGAAAAGTGGCTGTCACGTGGGAAACATTTCCAATAGATGTCCACTGTTAAAACAGGAATCACAGTATTTTACTGTATGTCATGAATTAGCACAATTGATAGTGAATTAGTATAAAAGTTCTAAGGAAATATTTAGGTAAAATATAAGGACTTTGAGGAGTGACCGAAGGATATTACAACTGAAACTACAAATTTTGGGAACGTTCAAACGACATACAAGGAAAAGAAGATATATTTACATATTTAATACTTACACATTTAGCCACATGATGTCGCTGTCCACCACAAAGTCTTTCTCCATAAAAGACAGCGTGCATTACGTATTCAGATACTGCTTTGCTTCATCCTCTCTAAAATTTAACACCGAGGAGTTTAAGAAATGAAGATAGGGAACTCGAATTATTTTTAAAGTTTGGATCAATGTAAAGGCAATCTAATATTTGGAAAATGCTTGCAATATTCTCCTGGCGAGAAGATCCTGGAGCCCAGTGCCTGCTGCTTTCTCTTCTGCTCCTCGCAGCCTGGGAGGTGGGGAGTGGCCAGCTCCACTACTCCGTCCCCGAGGAGGCCAAACACGGCACCTTCGTGGGCCGCATCGCGCAGGACCTGGGGCTGGAGCTGGCGGAGCTGGTGCCGCGCCTGTTCCGGGTGGCGTCCAAAACACACGGGGACCTTCTGGAGGTAAATCTGCAGAATGGCATTTTGTTTGTGAATTCTCGGATCGACCGCGAGGAGCTGTGCGGGTGGAGCTCGGAGTGTAGCATCCACCTGGAGGTGATAGTGGACAGGCCGCTGCAGGTTTTCCATGTGGACGTGGAAGTGAAGGACATTAATGACAACGCGCCAGTTTTTCCAATGGCTGTAAAGAATCTGTTTATTTCCGAATCCCGACAGCCTGGCTCTCGGTTTTCGCTAGAGGGCGCATCAGATGCAGATATCGGAACAAATTCGTTGTTGACTTACAGTCTTGATTCCACTGAATATTTTACCTTGAACGTTAAAAGAAATGATGAGGAAATTAAATCCCTTGGACTCGTGTTGAAAAAAAATTTAAATCGAGAGGACACTCCTAAGCATTATTTACTAATAACAGCAATTGATGGTGGGAAACCTGAGCTCACTGGCACGACTCAACTAAAGATCACTGTTTTAGATGTAAACGACAACGCCCCAGCGTTTGAGAGGACGATCTATAAAGTCAGATTATTCGAAAATGCACCAAATGGTACCCTAGTGGTGACTGTTAACGCCACAGATTTGGATGAAGGAGTAAATAAGGATATCGTATATTCTTTCAATACGGACATGTCAACAGATATTCTGTCAAAATTCCATTTAGATCCAGTCAATGGACAAATCAGTGTAAAGGGTAACATAGATTTCGAGGAAAGTAAGTCATATGAAATCCAGGTAGAAGCCACGGATAAAGGAAATCCTCCAATGTCAGATCACTGCACGGTTCTACTCGAAATTGTGGACATCAATGATAATTTACCTGAGTTAGTTATTAAATCACTATCTTTACCTGTATTAGAAGACTCGCCAGTTAGCACAGTCATCGCCCTGATCAGTGTGTCTGACCGTGACTCAGGTGTCAATGGACAGGTCACCTGTTCCCTGACGCCCCACGTCCCCTTCAAGCTGGTGTCCACCTACAAGAATTACTACTCTTTGGTGCTGGACAGCGCCCTGGACCGCGAGAGCGTGTCGGCCTATGAGCTGGTGGTGACCGCGCGGGACGGGGGCTCGCCTTCACTGTGGGCCACGGCCAGCGTGTCTGTGGAGGTGGCCGACGTGAACGACAACGCGCCAGCGTTCGCGCAGTCCGAGTACATAGTGTTCGTGAGGGAGAACAACCCGCCGGGCTGCCACATCTTCACTGTGTCTGCGCGGGACGCTGACGCGCAGGAGAACGCGCTGGTGTCCTACTCGCTGGTGGAGCGGCGGGTGGGCGAGCGCGCGCTGTCGAGCTACGTGTCGGTGCATGCGGAGAGCGGCAAGGTGTACGCACTGCAACCGCTGGACCGCGAGGAACTGGAGCTGCTGCAGTTCCAGGTGAGCGCGCGCGACGCGGGCGTGCCATCTCTGGGCAGCAACGTGACGCTGCAGGTGTTCGTGCTGGACGAGAACGACAACGCGCCAGCACTGCTGACGCCTCGGGTGGGTGGCATCGGTGGTGCAGTGAGTGAGCTAGTGCCGCGGTCAGTGGGTGCGGGCCACGTGGTAGCGAAGGTGCGTGCAGTGGATGCTGACTCAGGCTACAACGCGTGGCTTTCGTACGAGCTGCAGCCAGGGACTGGTGGCGCGCGCATGCCGTTCCGCGTGGGGCTGTACACGGGCGAGATCAGCACGACGCGTGCCCTGGACGAGGTGGATGCCGCGCGCCACCGCCTACTGGTGCTGGTGAAGGACCACGGTGAACCCTCATTGACCGCCACAGCTACTGTGCTGGTGTCGCTGGTGGAGAGTGGCCAGGCACCCAAGGCCTCGTCCCGGGCGTCCGCTGGCACCACCGGCCCTGAGGCTGCACTGATGGATGTCAACGTGTACTTGATCATCGCCGTCTGCGCAGTGTCTAGTCTGTTGGTGCTCACACTGCTGCTATATACTGCTCTGAGGTGCTCTGCGCCGCCAACCGAAGGCGCGTGTGGGCCGGGCAAGCCCACGCTGGTGTGCTCCAGCGCGGTGGGGAGCTGGTCATACTCGCAGCAGAGGCAGCAGAGGGTGTGCTCTGGAGAGGAGTTGCCCAAGACCGACCTCATGGCTTTTAGCCCTAGCCTTCCTCCTTGTCCAATTAGCCGGGATAGAGAGGAGAAACAGGATGTGGACGTTGATCACTCAGTCAAAGTGAGTAATTTTTATTTATTCTTTCCAAAATGTCTTTTTCATTCCTCAATGTTTCCACTATTTTGGAAATACGTTAATAGTTAAGTATGAATTATGTGATTCATAATTAGACTTTTCCAGTTTTTTGGTTTTGTGGTTAAAATGCTAAGATTTTTGTTGCTAATTTTTGAACCAAATCAGCAGTAAGTCATGAGATCCACACTTGTAATTTTGTTTGTTAGCAGGTGCAGTAGTAGGATTATTTTATTGCTAAATGCCTGGGTATAAGACAAATATTTTTTCTAGATGAGTTTCATTATTTAGAGAATTTGATTTCGACTCGTTTTATACTTATCCCTCCCTACACAATGCTTCTTCAATATCTTTTGCCACTTTTCATTTGGACTTCCTACTACCTGTTAGTACGAATGTTACTTGCTCATTTTATGAGTTCACCTAAATGCTTATAATTCCCTATTGATTATGCTTTTCCACCTTCAGTTTCAAAAAATAGATCATTACACCTATTGTCTTTTACGGAACCTCTTTTATTCTCTTATTCATTTGTTTGGAGTGTCAATCCTTCTTTTTCACTTGAATGTGATTCATTTTAGGCCTTGTGCTCTTATTTGGAAATACTGTTTATTGTTTGTTGATTTCCCAGTTGGGAGAAAAATCGAGAATAACAATTGCATTTAGAATTGTATTTTTGTTCATCTTTAGTTTATCACTACTTTATTTAATACTACTTTAATAATACTACTGTATTATGTGTTCAAATTTATTTATTACTAATAACTCAAATATCAATATGAAGTGAAAATTTAATAGCTCTGTAGTATATTTATATATTCATTTTAAAAGAATGTTTTAAACCTTGTTAAAAATAATTTTCAATCTGAACAATATCTTGAAAATAATTATGGTATCTAATTTTAAAACTATCCCTACTAGCAAAACTTTTTATTCATTAGTGTCTTTTACATACCATACTAAGGATGTCAATATGAAATAAGTTTGATAAGCCAATGTTTTAATGTTATTACTGGTTACCTTCTCTGAATAGCATCCTACCTATTAATGTGTGCCATGCAGTAAGTAGAAAACTCCAAATAACCAGAACCAAATAAAATTGAAGTTAGACTTTTTTCTAATCACTCCCCCCACACATTTGGTTATCTCCTCTAGCAATTAGTTGGACTCCCATTTAAGTTTCCCTACCACTGGAGAGAAATAGTAACCAGCTGAAACCTGGTCAATACTCATTGACAGTGTGAGAGGTCTAACATGTAAAATAGATACTTTTCTTGACTCCTCTCCTTCTCCCGACTTTCATTTTCTTTATTTCCTTTTTTGCCACTATCCTTTGTTGCTCCCTTGTCCATGAAGTAGTAGCCATAGTGTGTCCAACTCAGGTCAATATTTTAAAAATTTAGTTCTGTTATCAGCTTCTTGAATATAATAGAGTCAGCCAAAGTACTTGTCCTACCAGATATGGAACTTCAATCTTCAAATCCAGCTTGCCTCTTGAAATTCTTGTCTAACAAGACTCTTGGCAAAGACATTTTGAAGACTTTGGAATTTTTGTTTCGCAGATATATTGATGCTATGCCAAATAAATATTGAATAGCTACCAAATAAACATCCTTTTCTATTCTGCTGCATTCCCCATCTGTACATTAAAATACCTGGCAAATGAAAATATTACAAATGAAATGTGTGAAAATGGAATTCTTCCTCTTTTTTTCCAATGTGCTTGATGTCAATGATCATTTTGTAAAAATCTAGTTTGGGTCCCCAAATAGTGAAAGTACTCTGGTTTCTGTTTGATTCAGAAAGTTGGTGGGTTTTTTTGTTGTTGTTGTTTTGATTTGTGTGTGTGTGTTTGTGTGAATGTAGCTCTTCGATAGAGAGGGAGCATAAAGCTATTTTCACTAGATTGATTTTTTGTTTAGACAAACGGGATGAGAAGAACTTTATGAATACAGGAGGCAAAGAAAGTTTTTAAATAGCTACCATTATGTCTTTATATATTAAATTTCTTTATGTAAGAATAAATGTATTGTGGTTTATTTATTGGGAAGTCTTCATTCCCCATTAATACCCAGGATGATTCAAAGATCGTGATTACCAAGAATTAGAATAAAAATTAAGCTAAAACCCAAGTTTTCAACATGGAACTTGAAATACATCTTAATTGGGGAAATGTCTAGAGACTTTTTTTGTGTCTTTAGAAAATTATACAGGCTGCCGAAACACCACATTTTCCCAACTAGCTATGCGATCACCTTAAATTAATGCATTTTATTAGGAAATGGAAGGAAACCAAATCTTTTCCACAGGGTAAATATTTAGCAAATATTAAGTAAGTCCCTTTGAGCTATTAAACAATTAAGATACAACTATTCCCTTTAAAATATATATTCCAAAAAAGGACACACATACTCAAATGCTTATGAGATAAATTAATGTAATAAATGGCCCACACGATTCCACCGTGGTGCTGCAGTTTGTAAAAGAAGAAAAAATACCTGTTTAATTGGTTTAATCATGACATTCTTCATGGGTCAGGGAACTTTTAAGTGGTTATAAAAATTGGCTTTAGAAGAGTTTAGAAATGATGTGGATTACTTGTAGACAGGACAAAATGAACATGTTTGTTTATTGAAAAATGTTATTGGAAGCAGGAAATATTCAGTTTGGCTAAAATATATAAGCACTATAGGAGAAAATAGAAGCTTAGGCACATTACCTACTGGAGAACAAGCAAGTACTTATAAACTGTAAGAGTCAAAATGAGAATACCAGCCTCGCTCATGGGAGCAAATGAGTTCCAATGAATAAAATTATTTGGAATGCTTTTCCATGCAAGCTATTTGCTGTAACTTCCTGCTTCCTTGCACTTTCAGCCCTGACATGACTCAAGGAAGACATTTAATTAAATGCTGATGGTCTTTGATTCTTTTATAAAACATCTGAAAATTTCCCTTTCAATAGCTTGTTCTTGGGACTAGAAGTTCCCTAGAGACCAGTCCCCTTAAGTCTACAACACCAAAAATACTAGGGCGAAGAGGGTGTTATCATTAATAAAAAACCCTGGAATTCTTGGGAATACAGGAATCTTTAATGAATTTTTGTAATCAACACTTTACGGTTACATGTTTACAAAGTGTGTAGTTAGGTCTCTGTAATACTTAAAGCCTGTGTTGAAAAAATTATTTCTACTGAAGTAAAAGGTGCCCCTATGGTGAAACTAAGGACCACACTCAATCAATCAGTGGTACAATGTGTACCACAATAGTACAAAATGTATTCCTATTTTCCAAAACGGCTGAAAGAATAAATAAAACCAAGTAGTTTATAGTAGAGTGTGTGTGGATTTCCACAATTGCTACTTACGGTTTGGAGCCACATGATGTCGCTCTTTACCACAAAATACATGAGAGAAGAAAGAAGAGGGGAAAATTCCTTCTATTCTTACTGGAAGGAACTATATGCATTCTTTGGAGTCTGAAATATGGAGGATGCAGCTGCACTTGACCGACCGATCAAAAGATTTCTCTTGACTTTGAGAAACGATATTTAATCAGAACAAAACACTGTGCACTAAAGATGGAGTTTTCCTGGGGAAGCGGCCAGGAATCCCGGCGTCTGCTGCTCTTGCTTCTTCTCCTCGCAACCTGGGAGGCAGGGAACGGTCAGCTCCACTACTCGGTCTCCGAGGAGGCCAAACACGGCACCTTCGTGGGCCGCATCGCACAGGACCTGGGGCTGGAGCTGGCGGAGCTAGTGCCGCGCCTGTTCCGGGTGGCGTCCAAGAGCCGCGGAGATCTTCTGGAGGTAAATCTGCAGAATGGCATTTTGTTTGTGAATTCTCGGATCGACCGCGAGGAGCTGTGTGGGTGGAACTCGGAGTGTAGCATCCACCTGGAGGTGATCGTGGACGGGCCGCTGCAGGTTTTCCATGTGGACGTGGAGGTGAGGGACATTAACGATAACCCGCCGGTGTTCCCAGCAACACAAAAGAACCTGTCCATAGCGGAATCCAGGCCGCTTGACTCTCGGTTTCCACTAGAGGGCGCCTCGGATGCCGATATCGGGGAGAACGCCCTGCTCACTTACAGACTGAGCCCAAATGAATACTTTTCTCTGGAAAAACCATCTGATGATGAGCTGGTAAAAGGTCTTGGGCTTATACTATGGAAATCTTTAGACAGAGAAGAAGCTCCGGAGATATTTTTAGTGCTCACAGCCACTGATGGAGGCAAACCCGAGTTGACTGGCACTATTCAGTTACTCATCACAGTACTGGATGCCAATGACAATGCCCCAGCTTTTGACAGAACCCTTTATAAGGTGAGATTACCAGAAAATGTTCCTAATGGAACACTGGTAATTAAACTTAACGCCTCAGATTTAGACGAAGGATTGAATGGGGACATTGTTTATTCATTCTCAAATGATGTTTCGCCAAATGTGAAATCCAAGTTTCACATAGATCCAATTACTGGACAAATTATTGTAAAGGGATATATTGATTTTGAAGAAAGCAAATCCTATGAAATTATTGTAGAGGGCATTGATATGGGACAGCTCCCACTTTCTGGCCATTGTAGAGTTATTGTGGAAGTAGAAGACAACAACGATCATGTCCCAGATTTGGAATTCAAGTCTTTATCACTTCCAATTAGAGAGGACGCTCCACTGGGTACAGTCATCGCCCTGATCAGCGTGTCCGACAAAGACATGGGTGTCAATGGGCTGGTCACCTGCTCCTTGACGTCCCACGTCCCTTTCAAGCTGGTGTCCACCTTCAAGAATTACTACTCGTTGGTGCTGGACAGTGCCCTGGACCGCGAGAGCGTGTCGGCCTATGAGCTGGTGGTGACCGCGCGGGACGGGGGCTCGCCTTCACTGTGGGCCACGGCCAGTGTTTCTGTGGAGGTGGCCGACGTGAACGACAACGCGCCAGCGTTCGCGCAGCCCGAGTACACAGTGTTCGTGAAAGAGAACAACCCGCCGGGCTGCCACATCTTCACGGTGTCTGCGCGGGACGCGGACGCGCAGGAGAACGCGCTGGTGTCCTATTCGCTGGTGGAGCGGCGGGTGGGCGAGCGCGCGCTGTCGAGCTACGTGTCGGTGCACGCGGAGAGCGGCAAGGTGTACGCGCTGCAACCGCTGGACCACGAGGAGCTGGAGCTGCTGCAGTTCCAGGTGAGCGCGCGCGACGCGGGCGTGCCATCTCTGGGCAGCAACGTGACGCTGCAGGTGTTCGTGCTGGACGAGAACGACAACGCGCCAGCACTGCTAGCGCCTCGGGCGGGTGGCATCGGTGGCTCAGTGAACGAGCTGGTGCCATGGTCGGTGGGTGCGGGCCACGTGGTGGCAAAGGTGCGCGCGGTGGATGCTGACTCAGGCTACAACGCGTGGCTTTCGTACGAGCTGCAGCCGGGGACTGGTGGCATGCGCATCCCGTTCCGCGTGGGGCTGTACACGGGCGAGATCAGCACGACGCGTGTCCTGGACGAAGCGGACGCTCCGCGCCACCGCCTACTGGTACTGGTGAAGGATCACGGCAAGCCCGCACTGACGGCCACGGCCACCGTGCTGGTGTCACTTGTGGAGAGTGGACAGGAGCCAAAGGCCTCCTCACGGGCGTTGTCGGGCGCTGTGGGTCCCGAGGTTGCGCTGGTGGATGTCAACGTGTACCTGATAATCGCCATCTGCGCGGTGTCCAGCCTTTTGGTGCTCACGCTGCTGCTGTACACCGCGCTGCGTTGCTCGGCACCGCCCACCGAGGGCGCATGCGCTCCGGGCAAGCCCACACTGGTGTGCTCCAGCGCGGTGGGGAGCTGGTCATACTCGCAGCAGAGGAGGCCGAGGGTGTGCTCTGGTGAGGGCCCACCCAAGACCGACCTCATGGCCTTCAGCCCCAGTTTACCTGACTCTAGGGACAGAGAAGATCAGCTGCAGACAACTGAGGAATCCTTTGCAAAGGTTAGTGTATAACATCCTTTTGTTTAATTTTCGTATTGTTTTTCTCTATCAACTTCTTCGTAAATTTATTTCTAAGAATCAAATTTCCCTGGGTTAAAATTTTACCTCTTTTTACATATCCATTTTAACTAAAGTCTTTTGGAATTACAGGACATCAAAGCAATATATATTGCCTTCCTTCATTGTATGCTGCATTATTCAATGCATATTAACAGGACTGTAATTTCTAGTAAATTTTCACTGTATTCACCTTCTTTATTTTTGGTAATACGAACATTTAGAAAACATTTTACTATTATTTAACCTATAACACATAAACAAATGTGCAGAGGCTGAAATAATAAAGCTCCATAAATTGTATGAAAGTGAAAACATCTATTGCCTCCATCGCTGAAGCCCCTCACATGCACTTGCCAAATCACTTCCCTTGTTTTTCCTCCAGTGTAACTGCACATTTGCCTTTTATATCTGTGTTTATTCTGGGCCTGTTTTGGGAACGTATTCTAATTGGAATTGCACAACGTGTATTGTCTGTGCATTTGTGTGTTATTTATATTTATCACTCATTGTTTGTGAAATTATCCATGTTGTTACATGTAGTTGTAGTTCATTTAATTCTATTTCTAGTACTATTTCATAAATATACTATATATTATTTATTCTACTGTTCAGGAATTTGCATTGTGCCTCAATGTCTATTTCAAATAATGCCATCATAAATATATTGCACATTTCTTTGATGCCCATGTACACAGATTTCTCTTAGGTTTTTACCTAAGAGTTGTGTTTGTGGGTCACAGAATATGTGTGTATCTTTGTCTTTTGTAGCTAACACCAACCAATTTTCCAAGATGTTTTTACCTATTTACATTCCTAGTAGTGTATAAGGCTTTCTGCTACTCCACATCATCTCTACATTTGTCAGATTATTTTCATGTTAGCCATTTTACTGGGCAAGTTTTGTAATCTCATTTTGAAATTATTTTATGTTTAAATGAAGTTGAGTACCTTTCTATTTTATTTTGGCAATTTTTATACCTTATTTTGTGCAATAGCTGTTCAAATCTCCTATTTCTCTAGTCTGTTGTTTTTCTTTTCTTTTTTCTCTTCTTTTTTGCTTCCATAAAACTTTCTTTTTTTTTTTTTTTTTTTTTTTTTTTTTTTTTTTTTTTTTTTTTTTGAGACGGAGTCTTGCTCTGTAGCCCGGGCTGGAGTGCAGTGGCCGGATCTCAGCTCACTGCAAGCTCCGCCTCCCAGGTTTGCGCCATTCTCCTGCCTCAGCCTCCTGAGTAGCTGGGACTACAGGCGCCCGCCACCTCGCCCGGCTAGTTTTTTGTATTTTTAGTAGAGACGGGGTTTCACCGTGTTAGCCAGGATGGTCTCGATCTCCTGACCTCGTGATCCGCCCGTCTCGGCCTCCCAAAGTGCTGGGATTACAGGCTTGAGCCACCGCGCCCGGCCGCTTCCATAAAACTTTCTTTCTTTCTTTATCTTGTGTTTTTCTTATTACTTAAACAAATCTTATATTCTGAACATAACTCCTTTTTTTAAGTAGTTTTCAACCTCATGGCTTGTTTTTAATTCTAGTTGTCTTTTGGTGAATAGAAAGTTGTAATTTTGGTTAAAATCAATTTATCAGTTTTTGCTTCTGATCCTATTTCATAAAGATAATTCTCTGTGGTATCTTTTATTTCATTGTTTACATTGCATCTATAATCCATTTGGAATACACATATTTTTATCATTGTTGTGAGGTAGGGATAAATATTTATTTTTATTTCTTCTTATTTTTATTATACTTTAAGTTTTAGGGTACATGTGCACAATGTGCAGGTTTGTTACATAGGTATACATGTGTGCCATGTTGGTTTGCTGCACCCATCAACTCATCATTTACATTAGGTATTTCTCCTAATGCTATCCCTCCCCCAATCCCCCACACCTCAACAGGCCCTGGTGTATGATGTTCCCCACCCTGTGTCCAAGTGTTCTCATTGTTCATTTCCCACCTATGAGTGAGAACATGCGGTGTTTGGTTTTCTGTCCTTGTGATAGTTTGCTCATGATGGTTTCCAGCTTCATCCATGTCTCACCCTTTTTTATGATTGCATAATATTCCATGGTGTATATATGCCACATTTTCTTAATCCAGTCTATCACTGATGGACATTTGGGTTGGTTCCAAGTCTTTGCTATTGTGAATAGTGCTGCAATAAACATATGTGTGCATGTGTCTTTATAGTAGCATGATTTATAATCCTTTGGATATATACCCAGTAATGGGATCTCTGGGTCAAATGGTATTTCTAGTTCTAGATCCTTGAGGAATCACCACACTGTCTTCCACAATGGTTGAACTAGTTTACATTCCCACCAACAGTGTAAAAGCATTACTATTTCTCCACATCCTCTCCAGCACCTGTTGTTTCCTGACTTTTTAATGATCGCCATTCTAACTGGCATGAGATAGTATCTCATTGTGGTTTTGATTTGCATTTCTCTGATGACCAGTGATGATGAGCATTTCTTCATGTGTCTGTTGGTTGCATAAATGTCTTCTTTTGAGAAGTGTCTGTTCATATCCTTTGCCCACTTTTTGATGGGGTTGTTTGATTTTTTCTTGTAAATGTGTTTAAGTTCTTTGTAGATTCTGGATATTAGCCCTTTGTCAGATGGGTAGATTGCAAAACTTTTCTCCCATTCTGTAGGTTGTCTGTTCACTCTGATTGTAGTTTCTTTTGAAGATTTATTTTTTACTACCATTTTTTGTTGGACTTTTAAAATGAGTTTGAAAGTGTTCCCTCTCCTTCAATTTTTTTTTTTGAAGAGTTTGAGAAAAAATAACATTGATTCTTCTTTAAAAGTTTGGTAGAATTAGCCAGGAAAGACATCTGGTCTTTTTTTATTTTATTTTTGTTAGGAGGTTTGGATTACTGATTCAATCTCCTTACTAGTTATCATTTTGTTTAGATTTTTTATTACTTCATGATTATGTCTTGGTAGTTTGTATATTTCTAGGAATTAATCAGTTTCTTCTAGGTTATTTAATTTGTTGGTATATAATTTTAATAGCCTCTTATAATTGTGGCATCAGTTGTAATGCCACCTTCTTTGTTTCTGACTTCCAGTCTCTTTGTTTTTTTCTTAGTTTAGCTAAGGGCTTGTCAAATTTGTTGTTTTTTCAAAAATTCAACTAAGTTTAAAAACTTAATTTAAACTTTTTTTCCATTTATTTTTGCTCTAATCTTTATTATAGTATTTCCTCTCTTTGCTTTGGGCTTCCTCATTTGTCCTTTTTTTTCTAGTTGCTTGAGTTGTTTTTTATTTGAGATCTTTCTTCTTTCTTCATTTTTAGTGTAGGCATTTACAACTCCCTTCTTTGTTTTGTTTTCATTTTTAAGAGACAAGGTCTTGCTGTGTTGCCCAGGCTGAAATACAGAGGCACGACCATAGCTCCGTGTAAGTGATCCTTGTGCCTTGGCTTCCCTAAGCACTGGAATTACAGGCGTGAGCCACTGAGCTTGCCCAGCTTAATCTTCCTTCTTAGTACTGCTTTTATTGTATCCTGTAAGTTCTGATGTGTTGTGTTTTCATTTTTGTTTATCTTAACATATTTTCTAATTTATCTTTTGATTTCCCCTTTGACCTACTAGGCATTCAAAATTCTGTTGTTTAATTTCTACGTATTTGCAGATTTTCCAGTTTTAATTCCACTATTGAGTTCCAGTTTTATTCCACTGTGGTCAGAAAAGATATTCAGTAAGAGTTCAACCTTCTTGAATTTGTTAAGACTTGTTTTGTGACCTGATGTGTGATTTATCCTGGAAAATGCTCTGAGTATGTTTGAGAAGACTGTGTATTTGCTTCTGTTGGGTGGAATTTTCTGTATATGTCTGTCAGTTCCATTTCAGCTATAGTGTTGTTCAAGTCCTCTGCTTCCTTACTGATTTTCTGTCTGAATGTTCTATTCCTTATTGAAAGTAGGGTACCAAAATCTCCTACTACAGTCATATCACTTATTGATGGAGATACATTCTGAGAATTGTATCATTCTAGGAATTCATCACTGTGCAAACATGAGAGTGTACTTAAATATTTACACAAATCTGGATCGTATAGCCTAGGCTACATGATCTATTGCTTCTAGGCTACAAACCCGTACATATGTTAACTGTACTGAATACTATAGGGAATTGTAATACAATGGTAAGTATTTGTATACCTAAACATATCTAAACATCTAAAAGGTACAGTAAAACCATTGTATAGATTTTTAAAATGGTACACCTGAATACGGTACTTACCCTATGAATGGAGGTTGCAGAGCTGGAAATTTCTCTGGGTGAGTTAAAGAGTGAATGGTGAGTGAATGTGAAGGCCCAGGACATTACTGTGCACTAATGTAGACTTTAAAACACTATACATTTAGGCTACACTCAATTTATCAAAAATTTTCTTTTTATAGGCTGGTCATGGTGGCTCATGCCTGTAATCTCAGCACTTTGGGAAGCTGAGGAAGGAGGCTCACTTAAGCCCAGGAGTTCAAGACCAACCTGGGCAATATAGTGAGACCCTGTCTCTAGAAAATAATTTTTAAAAATTAGCTAGCTGTGGTGACACACACCTGTAGTTCCAACTACTCAGGAGGCTGAGGTGGGAGGATCCTTGAGTTGAGCAGGTCAAGGCTACAGTGAGCCATGGTCATGCCACTGTACTCCAGCCTGAGCAACAGTGTGAGACTCTGTCTCAATTTTTTTTCTTTCTTCAGTAATAAATTAACCTTAGCTTACTGCAACTTTTTAACTTTATAAACTTAAAATTTTTAAACCTTTTGACTCTTTTGCAATAACACTTAGCTTAAAACACAAACACATTGTACAGCTGTACAAAAATATTTTCTCTTTATATCCTTATTTTACAAGCTTTTTTTGATTTTGAATTTTTTTTATTTTTTTCACTTTTACTTAGTTTTTTTTTGTTGTTGTTGTTAAAAATGAAGATATAAACACCCATACTAGCCTAGTACTGTATTGGGTCAGAATCATCAATATCGTTTTCACCTCCATATCTTGTCCACTGGAAGGTGTTCTGGGATAATTACACATGTGATGCTCTCATCTCCTATGATAACAATGTCTTCTTCTGGAATACCTCTCTAAAGACTTGCCTCAGGCTGTTTTATGGTGAATTTTTTTTTTTTTAGTTAATGTATTTTTTTAATAAGTAGAAAGAGTACATTGTAAAATACTACTAAAAAGTATAGTAAATACATAAAGCAGCAACATTTATTATCTATATCAAGTATTATGTACTGTATATAACAGTACATAATTGTATGTGCTATCTTGCACTTTTATATGACTGGCAGTGCAATAGGTTTGTTTACACCAACGTCATCACAAACATGTGAGTAATGTGCTACAACATTATGACTGCTACATCATCACTAGGTGATAGGAATTTTTCAGCTTCATTATAATCTTATGGGACTACTCTTGTACATGTAGTCTGTTATTGGTTGAAACGTTGTTATACAACACTTGACTGTATTGTATTGCTATCTATTTCTCCATTTCTGTGAATGTTTGCCTCATATATTTAGGTGTTTTAATGTTGGGTGCATATATATTTATAATTGCTATGTCTTTCTGGTGAATTGACCTTTTATCACTATATAATGTTCTTCTTTGTCTCTTATGACACTTTTTGACTTAAAGACTATTTTGTCTGATGTAGTAGCTCTTTTCACATTTGCACTCTTTTGGTTGTAATTTGCATGAAATTTTTAAAATATCCTTTTAACTTTCAGCCTATCTAGGTCTTTAAATCTAAAGTAAATCTCTTGTAGTTAGCATGTGATTGGGTCTTTAAAAAAATCAGTTCAGCCACTTTGTATCTTTTGATTGAGGGAGTTTATTCTATTTTTATTTAAAGTAATTATTGATAGGGCATGACTTACTGTTGCCACTTTGTTAATTGTTGTTTGCAGCTTGTAGACTTTTTGCTCCTCTTTCCTTCTGTTACTGTCTCCCTTTGTGTTTTATTGAGATTTGTAATGCTATGTTTTTGTTCCTTTCCTGTTTTCATTTGTATATCTTCCATAAGTATTTTCTTTATGGTTACCATGGGGCTTACATTTTAAAACTCTTATAAAAATCTATTTTAAAATGATAGCATCTTTACTTCAATCACAAAACAAAACTCATTACTTTTACTTCTCCCCACCCAAATTTTATATTATTGATGTCATAAATACATCTTTTTATATTGTGTATACATTAACATTCTTTTATAGTTAGTTTTTCTGTACTTTTGTGTTTTAACCAGATTTTAAAATATCAAATTTTAAAGTGACTTATGTACCACCATTACAGTATTATAGTATTCTGTTTTTGTCTATATATTTATCTTTACTAGTGAGCTTTATACTTTAATAAAATACCTATGTATTTCTGTTTAGCATCCCCTAATTTTAACTAGAAAGACTCCCTCTTAACATTTCTTGTAAGGCAGGTCTAATTGT
Organism: Macaca mulatta; assembly: GCF_049350105.2. Taxonomy (NCBI): domain Eukaryota; kingdom Metazoa; phylum Chordata; class Mammalia; order Primates; family Cercopithecidae; genus Macaca; species Macaca mulatta. The sequence continues at coordinate 149,663,693 of NC_133411.1, forward strand.
GATCACCTTCAGCTTTTGTTTAACTGGGAAGGTCTTTATCGCTTTTTCATTTTTGAAGAAAAACTTCGGTGGATTTGGTATTCTTGCTTGGCAGTTCTTTTTCTTTTCAGCACATTCAGTATAACATCTCACCCCTTTCTGGATAGCAAGGTTTCTACTGAGAAATCTACTGGTAGAGTTGGGGTGTTCTCTTGTATGTAATGAGTCATTTTTCTTTTGCTGCTTTCTAAATTCTTAATATTTCTTGAATTTTTTTTTTTTTTTTTTTTTTTTTTTTTTTTTTTTGAGACGGAGTCTTGCTCTGCCGCCCAGGCTGGAGTGCAGTGACCGGATCTCAGCTCACTGCAAGCTCCGCCTCCCGGGTTCACGCCATTCTCCTGCCTCAGCCTCCCGAGTAGCTGGGACTACAGGCGCCCGCCACCTCGCCCGGCTAGTTTTTTGTATATTTTAGTAGAGACGGGGTTTCACCATGTTAGCCAGGATGGTCTCGATCTCCTGACCTCGTGATCCGCCCGTCTCGGCCTCCCAAAGTGCTGGGATTACAGGCTTGAGCCACCGCGCCCGGCCTATTTCTTGAATCTTGATGTCCATTTCTTTCCTCATATTTGGGAAGTTTTCAGACATAATTTTAAAAAATAAGCTGTCTGTCCTTTTATCTCACTGCTTCTTCTTTTAAAACTGTCATAATGTGTAGAGCAGCCTGTTCGAGGATGTCCTATCAATTTCTTAGGCTTTCTTTATGCTTTCATTTCTTGTTCTTTTTGCTACTTCATCTGGATAATTTCAAATGATGTGTCCTTGAGTTCACTGATTCATTCTTCTACTTGATTGAGTCTGCTGTTGAACATGTCTGTAAAATTTTCAGTTCAATTATTGTATTCTTCAGTTCCAAAATTTCTTTTTAGTTCTTTTAAATATTTTCTATCTGCTGAAATTCTGATTCTGCTTATGCATTATTTTCCTGAGCTCATTGAACATCTTTATGACAATTATTTTGAATACTTTATCAAGTAATTCATATAGCTCTATTTCTTTAGGTTTGGTTTCTGGAGTGTGTGTGTGTGTGTGTGTGTGTGTGTGTGTGTGTGTGCATGCACTATTTGGGCCATGTTTCCTATTTTCTCATATTCCTTATTACCTTGTTTTGTTATCTATACATTTCAAAAAACCAAAACCAAACCAAACCAAAACAAAAAAACACCCCAGCTACCTCTCCCAGTCTTTATGGCCTGGATTTGTACATGGAAAGATCTTTTACTAATCAGGCTGGCTAGAGATTCTAGGGACCTCTCAAACCTTTTCTGTGGATACATCTTCTATGGACTTGTGTGTATAATTCCTAATTAGAGGGATCTGCCAGCTTTTTTTTTTTTTTTTTAAAGCTCTAATCTTTTTCTCTCTGTGGTGTCTGTGTGCTGTACTGTGGGCCCTCTGGAGTAGCAGTATTCACTCAGCTCTTTTAGGTTCTGAGAAGCCCTCAGTTACAGATTCTGCTGAATCCTATCAGTGCCTGGAGTCAAGTGAGACAGAAACTTGGACTGCCCACTAAAATTCAGGAAATTTGGATGCATTTTACTCTTCTCTTTCCTTCATGAGGGAGAGAGTGCTGAGCTGAGTTGTGCTCTGTGTGCTGTGTCATAGGTCCTGAGGAACATCAGCCCACCACCCAGCTCTTTATTATTCTCAGCTGCCCTCAGGAATTTAGAATATGCCAGGCTCCATCAGTGCTCTGAGATATGCAAGACAGCCCCCCTGAAAAGTCAGAACATTGAATGCGCGCTTTACTTTCTCTTTCCCTTCTCAGGGAGAAGCCAGGAGCTGGAAGTTTCCCCCTGTTTGAATGGGATGGTGCTGCTGGATGGATCTATAGGAAAAGTGCCCCAGAAAAGTGCCCAGCTAGTTTTACACTTGCTTGGAACCCAGGATCCTCTTAACTGGTTTCTGCACTTATCACCATGGGAATTGGTCCTTGTATTGTTGTTGAGTTAGTTGTTGAGTTGTTGAGTTAATTGTTGTTGAGTTAATTGTTGTTGAGTTGGTCCTTGTATTGTTGTTGAGTTATATCTGTGGAGGGTCTGGGGATTCCTATAACAGCATCTTGCTGATGTCACTACCTCTGTTATCTTTTTAAGTTATATACGCTTTTACAAATTATTTTATTGACTTCCTCTTTTACTTCCTCTTTTATTAACACACATCCTTGACTTATTACCTCAATTAAATCAATACTTTTACTACTTCCAGGCAATGCTAAGACCTTGAATCATTATACCATTTACTTGTACCCTAATTTTTGTTACTGATATGCCTTTCAATTAATTATGTATTCTAGACACACAGTACATTATTATCATTGTTTTGTTAGCACCTATTTGTGTTTCTTTCTGGGATCGTTTTCCTTCTGAAGACGTTAACATTTCCTTTAGTGTGGCCTGCTAGTAAAGCAACCTTTAAGTTTTTATATATCTGGAAATGTCTTAATTTTACTATCACTTGAGAAACAGTTTTGGGTATTGAATGAAAGTTATTTTTTGCCAGCACTTTTAAGATGACATTCCATGGTCTTCTTTTGAAGTGATGGCTGTCAAGTTTATTGTTCAATTAGTGTGTCTTTTTTTCTCTCTAGCTACTTTGTATACTTACTCTGTTTTTCACTGTTAGCAGCTTTACTATCATGTGCCCAGTATTAATTTGCTTTGTTTTTAATCTCGCTTGCAGTTTTGAAAGCTTCTTATATCTGTGGGTTGATAATATTTTATCAGTTTAAGAGAAGATATAGCAGTATGCCTTCAAATACTGCTTCTACTTCATATTTTCTCTTATATTCTTCTGTGACTATAAGTATATGTATGTTAAATCTTTTCATCATATCCCTTGTCTTTTATATGCCATTTCTATTTTTAAATCACTTTTTCTCTTTGTTTCATAATCTATATTTTATTCTTACCCATCTTTTACTTCAGGAATTTTATCTTGTTACTCTAGGCCACTGTCAAAATCAACGATTGAATTCTTAATTTCAATCATGGCATTTTTCAGTTTTAGAATTTAATTTTCCTTTTAAAAAATAGATTTCTAACTTGGGTACTGGCTAATGTTAAAAGAAACTTTCCTCCCACCAAGTTTTCCCTCACTTGATCTTGGATTTTAAAATTAGATATAACCTGAGAGATTATCATTTTTCTCCATTTGATAATGAATCAGGCCAGGCATTGTGGCTCCTGCCTGTAATCTCAACACTTTTGTGGGCCATGACAGGAGGATTGCTTGAGCCCAGGAGTTCAAGATAAGCCTGAACAATATAGGGAGACTCTATCTTTACAAAAAAAAAAAAATTAGCTAGATGTGGTGGTGCACACCTGTGGTCCCACCTACTTGGGAGGCTGAAGTTGGAGGCTTGAGCCTGAGGCTACAGTGAATCTTGACTGTACCACTGCACTCCAGCCTGGGTCAGAGTGAGACTCTTTGTCACCCAGTTGTATAGAAACAACTATAGATAGAGCCATAAAAAAGATGCCTGAGATTACAGCTCCTAAATTTAGCTTCATTGTCCCTTTCCACTAAGTGAGATAATCTGACATTAATGAATGCAATATAGTTGCATAAAAATGATTAATTTAATTTTTCACTATCTCAGGAATATGCTAGAACTATTCTCATATTTTCTATCCAAAGAGGATATATTATATGGGTATTTTAGCACACTCCCTTATAGGGCAGTTGTACCTTCCTCTGTGAATCATTATACAGGCAGTGCTAAGATGTGTATTATATGCACATGGTATCCTTTCTTACTATCCTTATAATAGAATAAATTAATTTTTATACAGAATTTTTGAAGGATCAAATGACATATGTGCATAAATTATTTATACATTTTTATACAATTGCTTCAACATTTCCTCTTCTTTGCAATCTGGTATATCTATATAATTTCTACAGGTAACAGAAGAAAAATAACAGCTTATTAAAATTTTATTCTGGGTTTTGTAAGGAATAAAGGACATTTGTACCCTTATGAAGATTAAATTTTCTTGTGTTAGTGTATTTCTAAAGGCTTTTAGTGAATTAATTGGAGACACTTTAAATACTACACAGTTTTAAATCTAAATTTTTTTCTCAAGGAAGAAGTTCTGTTTACACAATGGTGCTTAAACATGACTGAAATATCTAAAGGAGAAACCTCTCCTTTAACTGGATCAGTCAAGAAAATAATCTGTAATATTTGATTGAAAAAAATGGCTTAGAAGAAGATTTTTAAAAATGTTCTTTTCCTGGCTGGGCGCAGTGGCTCAGGCCTGTCTGTATTCCCAGCACTTTGGGAGACCGAGGCGGGCGGATCACAAGATCAGGAGATTGAGACCATCCTGGTTAACACGGTGAAACCCCGCCTCTACTAAAACTACAAAAATTAGCCGGGTGTGGGGGCGGGCGCCTGTAGTCCCAGCTACCCCGGAGGCTGAGGCAGGAGAATGGCGTGAACCCGGGAGGCGGAGCTTGCAGTGAGCAGATATCGCGCCGCTGCACTCCAGCCTGGGCTACGGAGCCGGGTGTGGGGGCGGGCGCCTGTAGTCCCAGCTACTTTTTTTTCCATAGGAAAAAAAGTATTTTCTATGGAGTCTCCTATGAAATTGAGATTAGATAATCTATAGTTATTGAGAAAGGAATATTCAAGATAAGAGTTGATCACTGTAGCACATATGCGAGTGATAATTCGAAAAGTAAATATAATTAAATATAGTTTAACAGATATGAAAATGAATCCAAAGTCAAGAGTCTTGTTTTCTCCTGAAATATCTATATAAGTACATGAGATATTTTTTTCCAGACTGAGAAGAGCATGTGAACTGATATTGTTGATTACTTTTTCTCCATTGAGTGTATCTTTTAAAATACTCAGTATTTACCATAATACTCTGCAGATTACAATGTACACATTGTTAATACTACACTGTTAATTTGCCTTTTAAATACTTAATATTTACTTTTTTCAAAGGTTATATTTGTGTATTCTGTATAAAATTCTACTGTAATTTATTCCATAGCCTTGTAGTTTTACATTATTTGCTGTTATATAATAGAAAGTGGCTAACGTCAGCTAATGCTATTTTCTAAACATTTATTATCATTTTCTTATGTTTTTAACCATTGCGTATTAAAATATTTTAAAATTATCAGTATGACAACTATTAGGCAAATAGTCTTGGAAATTGATTTGTGTTTCAATGATCCAAGTATTACTGCAAAGTCATGATAATAGAGATAGTAAGAATCTTATAAGGGAAATGGTAAATACATCTTTAAAGATTGTATCAGAAACAGTTCTGTGACAATATCTTATTTCTTTACAAGTTTGAATTCCAGAAATCAAGTGAATTTCCACTGACTTTGCATTTTGTGGTAATTTCGTTTTTCTTATCAAGCTATATTTTAAATGTAAAAGTATCCAACAATAGAATTGCTGATCTCGTGGTCCCTCCTGTCTTCACAGGTAAGGGATATTTTGTAATATTTAAGGGATTTTAAGGAGTACATGTACAAGCAGAATGTTAGCTATTTCTTCAATAGAAAACTTGGCGACATTTTCTTTTGCCCGTATTTATTGTGTTTACTATATTTTCTAGGTCGTGTTCAAATGATACCATCCAGTAAACATTTGGGAGATTAAAAAGTCGTTAAACTAACATAAAGGTAGCCTGGTTAATAAAATGATATTCTTTTCAACATGATTATATTTACTGGAACCTAAACATTTTGTGAAATAGTATGTCGTATAGAAAATGTTAGGATTTTGACTTGTTATGTAAGTGCAAAGCTATGTATTTTACAATTTTTAATAATTGCTTTATCAGTAATAGCAACTTGAAGAAATGCTATCTAGATGCTACTAATTTGAAAATAGTGCAAAGACGTTTACCAAAGTTGTTCTATTATGCTTTTGATTTCTAGAAAGTTGAAATATCCCCATTACAGTTTTGGGATAATATAAAAAGTAGATAGGTGTTATAGATAAAGAAATAGGTTTTCATCGATTTGAAAATTAGACCTCCAAGAAGAAACTCAGGTGAGAATGCCATTAAAATAGTTTTAGTTGTTTTTGAAAATAACATAAACAGAATGTCACTATTAAACACTGAAATTGGAATACAAATTTGGTTTATGAGTAACACGGAGATAGCATACAAACATTCCATTGATTAATACAGAAAAACTCAAAAATTTTAATTAGATATGTTTAAATAGAGATGAGAAAAGTCAAAACTTTAACTCTTAAAAGTTATTTTTATCAGTTTGGAAATACATAAACTCCTGCTTATATAAAATACACCAATACAAACTTCTCTAGTAAGGATTGGGTTTACATGACTTTAGATGCATGTTTCTGTAAATATTTTAATGATGCACTTATATTGACGCATTTGAAGACACAGTTTAATGATATAGTTTGACTAGAGATAAGTGATTTAAAAAATGATTAGAATCATGTCATTGAAAGTGAGAATACTTGAGAAGTATTGACGAATATAAGCTAAAGAAAGCAAAACAAAGTAAAACACTTACCCTTTCATCCGCATGAGGTCGCTGGACGCCGCAAGGTTTTTCTCCCTTCCCAATCTCAAAGGAGTACAGTGAGTACATTTTCCTTAGACAGAAAGGAAAAGAACCTTCCATTTTTGGCTCTGCCAAGAAGCTCAAAAAGGTGATAATATAAAAATATATAGGTAATTGGGAATTGAATTTACAAAATACATTGTGTGGTGATGCAATAGAGAGCTGATAATCGGAAGGAGATTGAGATGGTATATTCCCGGAGAGAAAGTCCGGGATCCCGGCTCCTGCTGCTGTGGCTTCTCCTCGTCTACTGGAAGGCAGGGAGCGGCCAGCTCCACTACTCGATCCCGGAGGAAGCCAAACACGGAACCTTCGTTGGCCGCATCGCGCAGGACCTGGGGCTGGAGCTGGCAGAGCTGGTGCCGCGCCTGTTCCGGGTGGCGTCCAAGGGCCGCAGGGACCTTCTGGAGGTAAATCTGCAGAATGGCATTTTGTTTGTGAATTCTCGGATCGACCGGGAGGAACTGTGCCGGCGGAGCGCGGAGTGCAGCATCCACCTGGAGGTGATCGTGGACAGGCCGCTGCAGGTTTTCCATGTGGAGGTGGCAGTGAAGGACATTAATGACAATCCGCCCAGGTTCTCCAGGCAAGAACAAAGATTGTTCATTTTAGAGTCAAGAATGCCAGATTCGCGGTTTCCAGTAGAGGGCGCGTCGGATTTGGATATCGGAGCAAACGCCCAATTGAGATACAGGTTAAATCCTAACGAATATTTTGACTTAGATGTTAAAACAAATGAAGAAGAAACGCACTTTTTAGAGCTAGTTTTGAGGAAATCCTTAGATAGAGAAGAAACACAAGAACATCGTTTATTAGTGATTGCAACTGATGGAGGACAACCCGAACTAACAGGTACAGTTCAGTTGTTGATCAATGTATTGGATGCTAATGATAACGCCCCAGAATTTGATAAATCCATTTATAATGTCAGATTGTTGGAAAATGCACCGAGTGGGACATTAGTTATTAAACTGAACGCCTCAGATGCAGATGAGGGCATCAATAAAGACATAGGGTATTTCTTTAGTAATCTTGTTCTTGACGATGTAAAGTCCAAATTTATAATTAATTCTAATACTGGTGAAATAAAAGTTAAGGGGGAACTGGATTATGAAGTCTGTAACTCATATGAAATTAATATTGATGCCATGGATAAAAGTGCATTCCCATTAACAGGACACTGTAAAGTAGTAGTGAAACTCCTGGATGTGAATGATAATACCCCAGAGATGGCCATAACCTCCCTTTTCCTGCCTGTGAAAGAGGACGCTCCAGTCAGCACGGTCATTGCTCTGATCACCGTGTCTGACCGTGACTCAGGTGCTAACGGGCAGGTGACCTGCTCCCTAATGCCCCACGTCCCCTTCAAGCTGGTGTCCACCTTCAAGAATTACTACTCGTTGGTGCTGGACAGCGCCCTGGACCGCGAGAGCGTGTCGGCCTATGAGCTGGTGGTGACCGCGCGGGACGGGGGCTCGCCTTCACTGTGGGCCACGGCCAGCGTGTCTGTGGAGGTGGCCGACGTGAACGACAACGCGCCAGCGTTCGCGCAGTCCGAGTATACCGTGTTCGTGAAGGAGAACAACCCGCCGGGCTGCCACATCTTCACGGTGTCTGCGTGGGACGCGGACGCGCAGGAGAACGCGCTGGTGTCCTACTCGCTGGTGGAGCGGCGGGTGGGCGAGCGCGCGCTGTCGAGCTACGTGTCGGTGCACGCGCAGAGCGGCAAGGTGTACGTGCTGCAGCCGCTGGACCACGAGCAGCTGGAGCTGCTGCAGTTCCAGGTGAGCGCGCGCGACGCGGGTGTGCCGCCTCTGGGCAGCAACGTGACGTTGCAGGTGTTCGTGCTGGACGAGAACGACAACGCGCCGGCCCTGCTGGCGCCTCGAGTGGGTGGCACCGGCGGCGCAGTGAGCGAGCTGGTGCCATGGTCTGTGGGTGCGGGCCAAGTGGTGGCGAAGGTGCGCGCAGTGGACCCCGACTCGGGCTACAACGCGTGGCTTTCGTATGAGCTGCAGCCAGAGCCTGGCAGTGCGCGCATCCCGTTCCGCGTGGGGCTGTACACAGGCGAGATCAGCACAACACGCTCTCTGGATGAGACCGAAGCACCGCGCCACCGCCTTCTGGTGCTGGTGAAGGACCATGGAGAGCCCGCGCTGACAGCCACAGCCACAGTGCTGGTGTCGCTGGTGGAAAGTGGCCAGGCGCCGAAGGCCTCATCGCGGGCGTCGGCGGGCGCTGTGGGTCCCGAGGCTGCCCTGGTGGATGTCAACGTGTACCTGATAATCGCCATCTGTGCGGTGTCCAGCCTGTTGGTGCTCACGCTGCTGCTGTACACCGCGCTGCGGTGCTCGGCGCCGCCCACCGAGGTCGTGTGCACGCGGGGCAATCCCACTCTGGTGTGCTCCAGCGCGGTGGGGAGCTGGTCCTGCTCACAGCAGAGGAGGGAGAGGGTGTGCTCTGCAGAAGCCCCACCCAAGATGGACCTCATGGCTTTCAGTCCAAGCCTTCCTCAGGGTCCCGCCTCTGCAGACAACGTGAGTTTTCTGATATTAACATCCAACTTTCCCTCCCAATTTTTAAATATTAAGTGTCACATTCACCCAGTTTTTTAAAAAAATTACGCCCTAGTACATAAATATTGTAGTACACAATTGTTGCACTAATTCATGTACTATGTGCTTTTTATGATGTTTTTCTGTTAGGGTAATAGATTCATCAACTTTCTGTGATATTAAGTATTTTTAAAATTATATTTTATATTAGCATTTGAATTTCGCATCTCTAAAAATGTAGGATAATAATTGTAAGACATAGTTTGGAGTCATTCTCAAAGTCTCAGTTTATGACTCCATGAAAATTTATTTTATTTTATTATTATTTTTTAAAGACCCTTTATTGCTCAGTCTGCAGTGGCCTGATCATAGCTCACTGAAGCCTGAAACTCGTGGGCTCAAGTGATCCTCCCATCTCAGCCGCCCAAGTAGCTGGACTACATGCACATGCTAATTAAAGTTTTTTTTTTTTTTTCTAGAGATAGGGGTCTTGCTACTTTGCCCAGGCTGTTCTTGAACTCCTAGTTAGAAGCCATGCTCCCATCTCAGCCTCCCAAAGTACTAAGATTACAGGATTGAGCAAGAGTGCCTGGCCTATAAAAATGTTTTAACACCACCCTTCCAATTTTACCTTTTTGTTTCTGTTGAATTTGAATTATTATTTTATTACACTAATTTAGTTTCTGTTTTCAATTATATTTTTGCAGTATATGGTTTATTTCAACTTTGTCTAAGCAGTTCACCTGTATACCCATGATGAATTTGATAACTGTAATTTAAAAATTACATTTTTCATTTTATTGATCTTTGGAATAGGAAACACATATACATAGTTTACTATTCTAAAGGTGCAAAAGAAGACAGTGAAATTTTCCCTTTCACCTCCTTCATGAAATCAAAACATTCTTGGGTATCCTTCTAGAGATTTTTATCATATGCTAATAAACTTCCCTACCCCCTTAAAAAACATATGAGTATTGATTTTAATCTTGCTTTTTTCATTTACTAATATATCTTGATGATCATGAATTATCATTACTGAAGTAGATTTGTTTTTCTTTTATTTGGATCTATGGTGTTCCATTGTGTAGAAATACGATCGGTTATTTTTCCCTTATCTTAACATTAACATTTAGTAGAACAATGATTTAATTTTCTGGAAACTTGCATATTTTTCAATTTATAAATTATATATCTAATAGATATTTTGAGACGGGATTTTCCTCTTGTTGCCCAAACGAGTGCAATGGTGCAATCTCAGCCTCCCAGATTCAAGCAATTCTCCTGCCTTGTCTTCCCAAGTAGCTGGGATTGCAGGCATGTGCCACTACACCCGGCTAATTTTTTGTATTTACTAGAGATGGGTTTTCACCACGTTGGTCAGGGTGGTCTTGAACTCCTAATCTCAGGTGATTCACCTGCCTCGGCCTCCCAAAGTGCTGGGATTGCAGGCATGAGCCATCATGCCCAGCCTAAATTATTATATTGATGAGGAGTAATTGTGAACCCTCTCAGTTGTGCAAATTCTGCTATATTTTGGTTGGGAAATTTTACTGCTTGTTGTTACTTTTCATTTTTAGATTAAAAAAATAAATATACCATGATACAAACTGCCCTCTTGAGTTGTTTACAAAGAGTTGTTTGTTAAAGCTGTATGTTTGAGACTACTCTAGACAAGTGTCCTCTCCATCTGAAATAATGAGAACCGTTTTTCTACTCTTTTGAGGGGAAAAGTGTGGGTTTATAGGTAATAACTAGTCTACACTTTACATGATAAAATGTGAATTCCCTCTTTCTGTTGCTTTGTTTGTTTCTTTTATTCTCATATGCATTTAATTTTATAAATACCCTTCTATGATGCTATTTATATATTCCTAATATCCTGAGCTACTCTGAGGAAGTCCTAGAAATTGAGAAATAGTTTTTATCACTCTGTAAATCTACACTTAACCACGGTCAAATTTTAAAAAATCAAGTTATCTTATTCTGTGATATAAACTATATATCTCTTTACATATCAAGTCTTTATATATATTTTGTGCAGTTTATCTTTTTTATAGGAACCTCTTGTTTTGGGGATTGTTTTTGGTTAGGAAATTGAACCCTTTGTTTGCCCAAAATAACTGCAATAGAAAGTCAGTGATAAGAACTACTTAATAGATCCAGGTTAATTATTTTAAGATAGAATTTCACACGGAAGAAAAGGCTTTTGTGTTACAATAATCTGTGAGGCATTTTACTGTATATCAGAATTTCGGAGTAAGGTGAAGATGATCATGTAATATGAAAAGTCTTATTGGTGGCTCTAATTTTCTTTCAAGGAGGGGTTCAATCACTTCCAATGGATAACATTAAGGTTAAATTAAGGGTGAAGTTGATATTTGGCCTTGACTTTTATGTGAGGGTAACATTTTTGCAGGTAAATGTAGATGTAATTTAAAAATCCAGCTAAAACAAACACGGTATTGGGAAAGAGGAAGAGCAAGTGGTCTGTATTGTCAGAAAAATAAGATTCATGTTGGAGAGTAATTGAAAATAACCTTCAAAAAGTTGATCACCTAATATGTGATTACATATTAGGCTACTAGAAGTTTCTAAAATGTCTTGGAATTTCTAGGTTTAGTAAAATTCAATGAAAGCTGTACTCATAAAGATAAATATGATAACATGTGAAAGACAGATGGACTTAGGTGGATGTGGAAGAAGGCAAGCCAGGGAAAAGGAGTAATTTAAAAAGTAATATAAGTGACATGGGAAATACTCATGTTATTAAAAATATGAATTTGAAAATTTGAATTTGGGGATTATTAATAATTGGTCATGCTTTGATATTTAACAAGCTGTTTTCTAGGAGTCAGCATGTATAGGTGAAAATGACAATTAGAAACATAGAAGGGATGAAGATATGGATTTGTAAGTACCTCAATAAAAGTCTTATTCAAAACTTGGAAGTGAGTGAGAACAATTAAAGGAAAGGATATAGGACAGGGTTGAAGTTGAGAGAAAAGAATGAGATCATTTAAGAACAGCTGTAGAATCAAAAACAGCAAAGCACAATGGGTAGAAATTCCACTAGAATTGAAGTGGTAAACTATATGAAAAGAATATTTTAAGCGAGAATCCTAATATAAGCTGCAGATAAATTAAATGCAATAAAGAATATGCTCTAGAATTTTATCTTCCATCATTACACAAAAGAACCTTAAGAGCGTCTGGTATTTGTTGAACAAAGAAAGCATGGACTTCAACAATCCATAAAGCTTTAAAAATTCAACCAAAATTTGATGATTTTAAGTTACATTTTTCCCTAGAGCACTATATAATAGCACGTCCTATGACAGACATATGTGGGTAAGTTTCTTTTCTAAAAGTGTGTAGAATAGTTTATTTTCTGATTTAAAGAGTAGTTTCGTAAACACTTAAATTTGCTAAACTGGCTAATACTAATGTTGCAAATACTGGTAGAAAAATTGTTTAGCTGTGAATAATTAGATCCCTTACTCTAAGGGTACTAAGATACCACTGCCTGTGCAAATTACAAACGTGAGGAGGATTTACTATAAAAGTAGAGGAAAGAAGATAACATTTAAAAAATATATAGTACAGCACTGTTATGTGAATTAATTTCTTACCTTTTGGAGCCGCATGATGTCGCTGTCTACCATGAAGTTATAGCTAGCCACCATTCAAATTTCTTCTATTACTGCATCATTCCCTGACTGTTGAATGATGGCGGACGCAGAAGAATTGGATTAATAAATTCCGGAACTTACAGTATTTTATCTTTATGCGGAAGATCTTCTAATGGAAATAAAACAAGAGGTATTTGACATGGTGTTTACCCTGGAAGACAGATTGGGAAAGCAATGTCTGCTCCTCCCGTTTCTGCTCCTCGCAGCCTGGAAGGTGGGGAGCGGCCAGCTCCACTACTCCGTCCCGGAGGAGGCCAAACACGGCACCTTCGTGGGCCGCATCGCGCAGGATCTGGGGCTGGAGCTGGCGGAGCTGGTGCCGCGCCTGTTCAGGATGGCCTCCAAAAACCACGAGGACCTTCTGGAGGTAAATCTGCAGAATGGCATTTTGTTTGTGAATTCTCGGATAGACCGCGAGGAGCTGTGCGGGAGGAGCGCGGAGTGCAGCATCCACCTGGAGGTGATCGTGGACAGGCCGCTGCAGGTTTTCCATGTGGACGTAGAGGTGAGGGACATTAACGACAACCCGCCCTTGTTCCCGGTAGAGGAACAAAGAGTGCTGATTTACGAATCTAGGCTGCCAGATTCTGTGTTTCCACTAGAGGGCGCGTCAGATGCAGATGTGGGCTCAAATTCCGTCTTAACCTATAAACTCAGTTCTAGCGAATACTTCGGGCTAGATGTGAAAATAAACAGTGATGACAGTAAACAAATTGGGCTCATATTAAGGAAATCCTTGGACAGAGAGGATGCTCCTGCACACAACTTATTCCTGACAGCCACAGATGGCGGCAAACCTGAGCTCACAGGCACTGTTCACCTGCTGGTCACAGTGCTGGATGTGAATGATAATGCTCCCACTTTCGAACAGTCTGAATACGAAGTAAGAATATTCGAAAATGCAGACAACGGAACAACAGTTATCAGACTGAATGCTTCTGATCGGGATGAAGGAGCGAATGGGGCCATTTCATACTCTTTTAATAGCCTTGTTGCAGCCATGGTTATTGACCACTTTAGCATAGATCGAAATACAGGAGAAATAGTGATTCGGGGTAATTTGGATTTTGAACAAGTAAATTTATACAAAATCCGCGTTGACGCAACGGACAAAGGTCATCCTCCCATGGCGGGTCATTGCACCGTTTTAGTGAGAATTTTGGATAAAAATGATAACGTCCCTGAGATAACATTGACTTCCTTATCCTTGCCTGTACGTGAAGACGCTCAATTCGGTACTGTCATCGCCCTAATTAGCGTGAACGACCTTGACTCAGGTGTCAACGGGCAGGTGACCTGCTCCTTGACGCCCCATGTCCCCTTCAAGCTGGTGTCCACCTTCAAGAATTACTACTCGTTGGTGCTGGACAGCGCCCTGGACCGCGAGAACGTGTCAGCCTATGAGCTGGTGGTGACCGCACGGGACAGGGGCTCGCCTTCGCTGTGGGCCACGGCCAGCGTGTCTGTGGGTGTGGCCGACGTGAACGACAACGCGCCGGCGTTCACGCAGTCCGAGTACACGGTGTTCGTGAAGGAGAACAACCCGCCGGGCTGCCACATCTTCACGGTGTCTGCGCGGGACGCGGACGCGCAGGAGAACGCGCTGGTGTCCTACTCGCTGGTGGAGCGGCGGGTGGGCGAGCGCGCGCTGTCGAGCTACGTGTCGGTGCACGCGGAGAGCGGCAAGGTGTACGCGCTGCAGCCGCTGGACCATGAGGAGGTAGAGTTGCTGCAGTTCCAAGTGAGCGCGCGCGACGCGGGCGTGCCACCTCTGGGCAGCAATGTGACGCTGCAGGTATTCGTGCTGGACGAGAACGACAACGCGCCGGTGCTGCTGGCGCCTCGGGTGGGTGGCACTGGTGGTGCAGTGAGCGAGCTGTTGCCGCGGTCGGTGGGTGTGGGCCAAGTGGTGGCGAAAGTGCGCGCAGTGGACGCCGACTCGGGCTACAACGCGTGGCTTTCGTATGAGCTGCAGCCAGTGGCAAGCAGCGCTCGCTTCCCGTTTCGCGTGGGGCTGTACACGGGCGAGATCAGCACGACTCGTGTCCTGGACGAAGCAGACTCTCCGCGCCACCGGCTGCTGGTGCTGGTGAAAGACCACGGTGAGCCGACGCTGACGGCCACGGCCACGGTGCTGGTGTCGCTGGTGGAGAATGGCCAGGCTCCAAAAGCGTCATCGCGGATGTCGGTGGGCGCCGCGGGCCCAGAGGCGGCGCTGGTGAATGTCAACGTGTACCTGATCATCGCCATCTGTTCGGTATCCAGCCTGCTGGTCCTCACGCTACTGCTGTACACCGCGCTGCGGTGCTCGGCGCCGCCCGCCGAGGGCGCGTGCACGGCGGGCAAGTCCACGCTGGTGTGCTCCAGCGCGGTGGGGAGCTGGTCATACTCGCAGCAGAGGCGGCAGAGGGTGTGCTCTGGGGAGGGCCCACCCAAGATGGATCTCATGGCCTTCAGCCCCAGCCTTTCACCTTGTCCTGTTATGGGTAGGGCGGAGAATCAGGCTTTAAATGAAGATCATGATGCCAAAGTAAGTGAATTTTCATAATAGTTAATTTTTATTTTAAATTCATAATTTTTTCCGCAGATTTGTTTTCTATATTTCTGTTTTTAATTTTAATTAATTTTACAAAATTTACGTATTTTCATTTTATTCTGTTTCTTATTATAATATCTTTGCTTCTCTAATATTTGTAATTTAAGTGGAATTAGAAATAATTGTCCACAATCTGCACCTCAGAATTTTTGTCTTCAAACCAAAATATTCTGGGACATGTCGTTTTCTGTTGCATTGTAATTCAGATTCTTAGTAGCATGTTTTTCTGATTAATTATATAGGATTTTCATTTGTTTGCCTTTGAGCTGTAGGAAATTTTTTTTTCACATATACTCTGTTTTGATCATATATTGATATTTGAGCACCACTGTATCACTTATGCTTTTACACTTTCCATTTCAATGTTTTTCTGCTGAGACTTTTATTAAGTTAACACTTTGATTTCATCCATTTTGTGTAAGAACTCTGATCATCATACTTTTTATCTGTGGTTCCCTTTCAGACTTGTGATTCCAGGAGACAATAGTGTTTATTTATTGTCCCCCTTTTAAACCATTGAGGAATAAAGGACAAAAACAATAATTATCAGCCTGAATACTTCTGGTTGTTATGGTTGATTTATTTACTACTGATCTAAATACTGGAAAAATAGTGATTCAAGAGATTTTGGACCTTGTGATCAAGTAAATTTATATGAAAACTGCATTCCTCTGGCATTGCAGCTCTCTTATTTCTGTTTGAATTTCATTTGATGGTCTTCTCTTCATGGAGTCTAAATCTATTTTTTGTTTTAATGTTTTCACTGTTTCTACACAGTAATTTAAACTATTCACTATTTTCTGTGTGTGTGTGTGTGACAGGGTCTTGCTCTGTCACCCAGGCTGGAGTACAGTGGTGCAATAATGGCTCACTGCACCCTAGAGTTCCTGGGCTCAAGTGATTCTCTCACCTCAGCCACTGGAGTAGCAGGGACTACACGCGAGCACCACCATGCCCACCGACTTTTTTTTTTGTAGATACGGGGTTTCTCCATGTTGCCCAGCCTGGTCTCAAACTACTGGTTGCAAGTGATCTGCCCACCTTGGCCTCCCAGAGTACTAAGATTATAGGTGTGAGTCACTATGCTTGGCTATTCATTATTTCTTTAAATGAAAAGCAGCAAAAAGTAGTGATTAGGTGTGACTTTTGGTGCTATCCTACCTTGCCTAAACTTCATTGCTACCAATTTTGTTTTGTGGATGGATTGTTTCACCTCCATTTCAGTTTCTTCTGTAAAGTTGGAGTGATAAACACTAGTTTCAATGATAGAATTTTCATAAAGCTTTAGTAAGTTGATACTGTAAGGTGCTTATAGCTGTGTTTGCCAAATAGTAAGTGCTTAATAAAATTTGCTACTAGTTTTCCAAAGAGGAAAATAAAAACTTTATGTCATTGTATGTTAGGAAGCTCTCATTACGGATTCCATATTGTTTTCATTTTATGTAAAGATTGAGTTTTTGTTATTCATAGTGAGGCCATAATTACCAAATTAATCCGAGATGTCTCTAACATTTTAAATGCCGTGTTCCACATCAAAAGTAATTTAAAATGTGTGTTTCAAAGTTGAAAATTGAATTAAGACTTGGACAGTGGAAAAGTTTTATGAATTCAAAAGACATTTAAACTGCTGAGTCCTCAGTGATTTCCTGAAGGTGGTTTTGACTTTTTGTGTTGTCCACCTTCCCAGGAAATATTAGACTATGTTAAGCTTGAATGGTGTATTTGCCCACATTTAAAAGTTGCTTAAGGGCCATTAGAGGACTGAGTTGAGGTTTGTGTTCCCTAATGTGAGCATTTTCCATTCTTGAAATGGCAGAAACCATTAGTAGTATTTTCTGTTTTCTAAAAGAAGTACATGATAATTTTTAAGCATATAATTAATATTGCACCAAAATTTAAAAAACTACCTCTACATACTTAAGAGTTATGGAATTGTCTCTGATTATACCGAAGATCACCATTTGTGTAGATAATGATATCTAACAATCTCAAAACAGCATACTTTCTTAGGAAGTAAAGAACTGCAGCGTTGCTAGTGAGTAAATGTTTTTTTAAGAGTTTCTAGGGAGGTCTTTAAGAGTATCACACTGTGCCTGCTGAGAATCATCGAATTAACAACACCCAGTCCCTGGCTTCAAATTTAATAGATAAATAAAGATAAATATCCTACATAAATACGATGATAGTAAAAGGAAGAATATTGTAAGAGGTGCTAGAAAGGTACTTCACAGTGTTATTGGAATAGAAAAAAAGTATTTGCCTTTTTCCCTTGTTGAAGGAGTCCTTGAAGAGTCATGATGTTTTACTGGTTATAAAATGGAAAGAGTTTTTCCTGGGAGAATATGGAGACTAATAGGTATTCTTGAGAAGAGAGTAACTTAAGTGAGTATACGGAAAATTCCAAATGTACCTAGAAATAAGGAATAGTCAACTTTGGGTAAAGCACATGGTTCCTATAAGAGAGACTGTGATATAAAGCAAGAAAAGTAATATGAGAAAAACCTTTTGGGTAACTTTGAGTACTAGACAAGTAATTTTGACACTCTTCAAAAGTCGTTTGAAAGCTGTCAAAAAGTGTGAAGCAATGGGAATCAAAAGTGTTTAAGGAAAATGACTGCAAGGATTAAATGAAGGAGAATGAAATAGGAATGGACAGGTTACACAATAAGAAGCCACTGCAATACTCCAGGAAAGCAGCAATTATGAAAACTTATTTAGGAAAACATCTGGATACAGACATAATTATTTTACATTGCCGTTGGGAACATTGGAGTGAAACATTCAAGAAAACTAACACAGTAAGGTAGATCCAAAAAGGATGAAATAACTCAAGACTTGATCAAGGGGCTGCTTTATGTGAGATGGCTGAGCACTGAAATTTATCTAATAAAATAAACTTATATTATAAAAGAAATAATACAAATAATATTTGAGATTGTATAAATAGGCAAATATCATAACACACAAGTGTTTGAAAGGATAGAATGAGGAAACAAATATAAAATCATGAACAAATATAAAATCATGAAACAGTATATTTAGATTCTGCTAAAGCAAAAAATTCAGAATACTTCCTCCTCAGAAAGTTCACATGATACAAATTCTTCCCCTTCAAAGATTCCCCAAACCTTCTCTTATTTTGTTTTCCAAGAAAAGTGTCTAGATAGGTGCTAATGTTTCTTGCCTCCTAAAAAGAAAACACACACACACACACACACACACACACACACACACACACCCCTTTCTAAGTTTCTCTTTCATCAATCAGTAGATTCTTGAGATCCTGGGTCCCCCTAGAGTACAGGATTTTTCTTAACAAGGGGTACTGAATCAAGAATATGAAGTTTCCTGGGATCCAGATCAAAGGAATTTAAACTTGCAGTTGTTTAGATTCATGTTGTCACTTAGGTTTCTGTCTTTATTTAAAACTGTGTGAAAAAAAAGTTTTTCTAAGGCATGAGGAAGCTACAATTATGTTCACACTAAGTATTCAAAAGCCATCAGTTGCCTAAGAATGCTTCTAACAAGCATGAGAAATGCTATTTTAACCTTTAACAACAATGAAGAAAAAAATTCAGAGTTTGAAATAAAACTTTTCAACCGATTAATAGTTTGTAATTCTTACTTACCATTTGGGCCACATGATGTCGCTCTTTACCGCAAATTCTTTCATAATCAACAAAAGGAAGTCATTCCTGTTCGCACTGGAAAGACGCTCCACTCTCTTTCACTCTTCAGATGCACAACAATGGCCACACATCGAGATTGAAATGAAGTGATAAAAACATTCCTATAAATTCGGAGGCAGGTTTTGCTGACTAGAAAAATAAAACGCCAATAATCTGAAATGGTGTGCCGGAGTGGATACGACCCAGGGCGCCGACATCTACTGCTGTTTTTTACAATTCTAGCTGCTTGGGAGGCGGGGAGAGGCCAGCTCCACTACTCGGTCCCCGAGGAGGCTAAACACGGCACCTTCGTGGGCCGCATCGCGCAGGACCTGGGGCTGGAGCTGTCGGAGCTGGTGCCGCGCCTGTTCCGGGCGGTGTGCAAATTCCGTGGGGACCTTCTGGAGGTAAATCTGCAGAATGGCATTTTGTTTGTGAATTCGCGGATCGACCGCGAGGAGCTGTGTGGGCGGAGCGCAGAGTGCAGCATCCACCTGGAGGTGATCGTGGACAGGCCGCTGCAGGTTTTCCATGTGGACGTGGAGGTGAAGGACATTAACGACAACCCTCCCGTGTTCCCAGCGACACAAAAGAACCTGTTCATCGCGGAATCCAGGCCGCTTGACTCTCGGTTTCCACTAGAGGGCGCGTCCGATGCAGATATCGGGGAGAACGCCTTGCTCACTTACAGACTGAGCCCCAATGAGTATTTCTCCCTGGATGTGCCAACCAGCAACCAGCAGGTAAAACCTCTTGGGCTTGTATTACGGAAACCTTTGGACAGAGAAGAAACTCCGGAGCTTCATTTATTGCTCACGGCCACCGATGGAGGCAAACCTGAACTGACTGGCACCGTTCAGTTACTCATCACAGTACTGGACGTCAATGACAATGCCCCAGTGTTCGACAGAACCCTCTATACGGTGAAATTACCAGAAAACGTTTCTATCGGAACGCTGGTGATTCACCCCAATGCCTCAGATTTAGACGAAGGCTTGAATGGGGATATTATTTACTCCTTCTCCAGTGATGTTTCTCCAGATATAAAATCCAAGTTCCACATGGACCCCGTAAGTGGGGCAATCACAGTGATAGGACATATGGATTTTGAAGAAAGTAGAGCACACAAGATCCCAGTAGAGGCTGTCGATAAAGGCTTCCCACCACTGGCTGGTCATTGTACAGTTCTTGTGGAAGTTGTGGATGTAAATGACAATGCTCCACAGTTGACTCTCACTTCCCTGTCTCTCCCTATTTCAGAGGATGCCCAGCCAGGTACAGTCATCACTTTGATTAGCGTGTTTGACCGAGATTTTGGAGTCAATGGACAGGTTACCTGCTCCCTGACGCCCCACGTCCCCTTCAAGTTGGTGTCCACCTTCAAGAATTACTATTCATTGGTGCTGGACAGCGTCCTGGACCGCGAGAGCGTGTCGGCCTATGAGCTGGTGGTGACCGCGCGGGACGGGGGCTCGCCTTCACTGTGGGCCACGGCCAGCGTGCCCGTGGAGGTGGCCGACGTGAACGACAACGCGCCGGCGTTCACGCAGTCCGAGTACACGGTGTTCGTGAAGGAGAACAACCCACCGGGCTGCCACATCTTCACGGTGTCTGCGCGGGATGCGGACGCGCAGGAGAACGCGCTGGTGTCCTACTCGCTGGTGGAGCGGCGGGTGGGCGAGCGCGCGCTGTCGAGCTACGTGTCGGTGCACGCGGAGAGCGGCAAGGTGTACGCGCTGCAGCCGCTAGACCACGAGGAGCTGGAGCTGCTGCAGTTCCAGGTGAGCGCGCGCGACGCGGGCGTGCCGTCTCTGAGCAGCAACGCGACGCTGCAGGTGTTCGTGCTGGACGAGAACGACAACGCGCCGGTGCTGCTGGCGCCTCGGGTGGGTGGCATTGGTGGCGCTGTGAGCGAGCTTGTGCCGCGGTCTGTGGGCGCGGGCCATGTTGTGGCGAAGGTACGTGCAGTTGACGCTGACTCAGGCTACAACGCGTGGCTTTCGTACGAATTTCAACCTGTCGCCGCCAGTGCGCGCATCCCGTTCCGCGTGGGGCTGTACACTGGCGAGATCAGCACTACCCGAGCCCTAGGTGAGACGGACGCACCGCGCCACCGCCTTCTGGTGCTGGTGAAGGACCATGGAGAGCCCTCGCTGACAGCCACAGCCACCGTGCTGGTGTCGCTGGTGGAAAGCGCCCAGGCGCCAAAGGCATCGTCGCGGGCGTCGGTGGGCATTGCAGGCCCAGAGGTGGCACTGATGGATGTCAACGTGTACCTGATCATCGCCATCTGCTCCGTGTCCAGTCTGTTGGTGCTTACCCTGCTGCTGTACACGGCGTTGCGGTGCTCAGCGCCGTCCTCCGAGGGTGCATGTGGTCTGGTAAAGCCCACTCTGGTGTGCTCCAGCGCGGTGGGGAGCTGGTCATTCTCCCAGCAGAGGCGGCAGAGGGTGTGCTCTGGGGAGGGCCCACCCAAGACAGACCTCATGGCCTTCAGTCCCAGCCTTCCTCAGGGTCCTTCTTCTTCAGACAATGTGAGTCGTAAATAATCTTGCTTTCAACACTTTAAAAATAATTAGTTCAATTTGTCTCCTTAAATTTTCTTTCATAATTTCTTTTTTAGTTGATAACTTTGTACATAATTATTACTTTTTAGTGTTATGCTGTATTTGCACTAATTATTTGGAAGTACTTTTAATATACACTTTTGGGATACGTAATACTGTAGATCAAAATCTATGGTTTATGTTGGCTACTCTCTATTTTTGAAGAAGGACTTTGCTAACTGGATCAATGGATTCACCTTTCTTCTATAGTGTATTTACAAAATCAAGTATTTACATTTCCATATTTTGATAATACTTATAAATGCTATAATAAACAAATTTCAATATATATATTTTACCTAATATTTTATTCTATGTATTGTCCTCATTTTATAAAATATATGTGTCAAAATCATCTGTTCAATTTTGCCTTTTTATATTTAGAACGTGAATTTTAAACATTTCTTTTATATCGATTTATCTTCTTTTTATCATATTTGTGTAGTACGGACTTCTTTTTCACTTACTTTGTTGAAATGTATTTGCCATGTTCTTGATGAATCAATATGAACAATTTAAAAATAGTTTAAATAGCAGTTCAATAGTATTTTTTATTTTGTTCCTTGTTTGTATAAGAAATATATTCACATTGAAAATTTCAAAGAGGGAAATCTAGTACATAGTAAAAAATCTCGTTGTCTCCTCCAACTCCAAACCATTCACTTTACCTTTTCGAATTTCTGAAGCAGTTTTAGTTTTTTTTTGTATATTCCAAGATTATTATTGCCAAATTATATATATATGTGTGTGTATTTACAATCACCAAATTGTAAATCACCTATATATGTATTTTAGAATTTGCCCCTTCCTTCCTTCCTTCCCTCCCTCCCTTCCTTCCTTCTTTCTTTCCTTTTCTTTCTTTTCCTTTTCTTTTCTTTTTTCTTCTTTTGAGACAACGATCTCACTCCATCACCTAGGCTGCTGAAATGCAGTGGCAGGATTATAGCTCACTGCAGTCCTGGGCTCACAGGATCCTCCCGTCTCAGCCTCTGGAGTAGCTGGAAATACAGTCTGAATGTCATTGCACCCTGCTAATTTTGTTTTATTTTTGTAGAGACAGAGTGGCGTCTTGTTTCCCAGGCTGGTCTTGAACTCCTGGCTTCAAGTGATCCTCCTACCTTGGCCTCCCAAGGTGTTGGGATTACAGACATGAGCAACCACACCCAGCCTGCCTTTCATCTTCCTTTTTTTTAAAAAAGAAGTGATTACAGTAGAAACCTACCCTTCTGCACTTTTTGTTTGTTTTTCCACTTTAAATTATTATTATTATTATTATTTTTTTGGACAGAGTTTTACTCTGTCGCCCTCGCTGGAGTGCAGTGGTGCGATCTTGGCTCACTGAAAAATCCGCCTCTCTGGTTCAAGCGATTCTCATGCTTCAGTCACCCAAGTAGCTGAGATTAAAGACGCTGGCAACCATGCTGGGCTCTCTCTCTCTCTCTCTCTATATATATATATATTTTAGTAGAAACAGAGTTTCACCATGTTACCCTGGCTGGTCTTGAAATCTTGGGCTCAAGTGATCTGCCTGCCTCAGCCTCCCAAAGTGCTGGGATTACAGGCGTGACCCACCGCATCCAGCCTAAATTATATATTGGGTTTTGTGGCATATTATTTCATTAGCGCTTATTCCTTCTTTTTGATTATTTGCTTTCTTATTTTAAAAAGTATTTGCATCTTATTTTGTTTTATGGATATATCATGATTTATTAATCCAGTACTGTATTAGGGACATTAATGAAACAATAACCTAATTGTCCAGACTTTTAAAAAATTTTTACAAATAATTTGGTTAGTTAAAAAAAGATAGTTAACTGGGTGTGGTGGCATACACCTCTAATCCCAGCATTTCAGGAGGCCGAGTCAGGAGGATTCCTTCAGTCTAGGAGTTTGAGAGCAGCTTGTGCATCTTTTGTAGAGACTTTGTAAAATTAGCTGTGCATGGTGATGTGTGTCTGTAGTGTCAGCTACTCAAGAGGCTGAGGTGGGAGGATCACTTGAGCCTAGGAGCTCCAAGCTGCAGTTATGGCACTGAACTCCAGCCTAGGTGACAGAGCAATACCTTGCCTCAAAAATAAAATAAAATGAAATAATAAAATAAAATAAAATAAAACCCAGAACTGATGATCAATTTTCACTGTTCCTAATATTCTAATATACTTTAGGAAATCATTTTAGGATATGTTACTGTTTTCTTTTCAACGTGAATGAGGGTAGAGTATACAAAGTCAAAAATCTGTTTGGTAATCAATATAATTATTTACCATTGAGCAGTAATATGTGATTCACCACAAGCAGACCAAGTTTGCTGCTCTTGTTGAAAGAATATTGTTTTGTGGAAAAATCTATAAATATCTTTGACCTTCAAAGATGGTAATTGTAATTCTGTTTTCATTGCTTTGTTTTTATGGTTACATGCATGTATATTTAAAACCTTCCTAGTGTATTATTAAGAAAGTTTTAAATACCCTAAATAGGAATTCCCTAAATTGGGAAATACTTGAAGTTGATTTATCCTCCTTAGCCACCCAAACTGTATTCATCAATTATTATTATTATTATTATTATTATTATTATTATTATTTTTGAGACAGGGTCTCAATCTGTAGCCCAGGATGCAGTGCACTGGCACAATCTGGGCTCACTGCAACCTCTGCCTCCTGGGCTCAAGTGATCTTCCTACCTCAGCCGCCGAAGTTGCTGGGACTACAGGCGCACACCACCATACTCAGCTAATTTTTGTATTTTTTGTAGAGATGGGGTCTTACCATGTTGCCCAGGCTGGTCTCAAACTCCTGAAATATCCAGAAATACTGTTTTCTTTACAAATTGTTTGCTACTATTTAGAGTCAACTACAGAAATATTTTTTTGTGTAAATAATGTGATGAGAAATTTAAATCATTTCACAGAAAATGCCCTTATTCACCTTTCCTATTTTACCTACGTTTTTGGTAAGAATTTTGTAGAAATTCAGAGGAGCTCTTAATCATCTACAATGAAGGCATTCATGGAGAATTTACTTTTGAGGTGGACTTTGAAAGATGAATAGAATTTTCACACATAAAGATGAAGTAATAGAAGAAAAACCTTGAACAAAGAGTGTACCAAGAAAGAGACAACATATTTTCTGTAAAATATGACTCATATTGGAAAGTGGTTAGCCTTAGCACCGAGAAGATTGGCTCATGGTCATGTAGCCTATCTCCCAGATGGAAGTCTAATGTCTTGACAATTGGTCAATAAAAAGATAAACTTGCTGAAGATTTTAGTGCAATCGAGTGAAAGCTGTACTAATAAAGACAGAAATTATCTCACATGAAAGGAGAGATGGGATGTATACAAACTTTAAATATGGTAGGCAAGGGAAAAGAAATCATAAAAATACATATGAGTAAGTGTGGAGAATTGCCATGCTATAAAAATTGTGATTTTTTAATGATTTGGGTTTTGGGTGATTATTGATTAGATATTCTTCTAACTTTGGTTGACTCATTTTCTAGGCAATGTTAGGATATACAGGTTAAAATGTCAGGTAGAAAATGAAAATAGGGGGTTGCAGATATGGAGTTAAGAATACTTCAAATAATAGGCTAGTTTAAAGCCCTGGAAATAGAAATGTTAAATAAAAAGATTGGGGAAAAAAGGTTAAAGGCATAATTCTGGAAAATACTCACTTTTTGGAGCAGAAGAAAGATGAAGAACTAACAAACAAGCCAATGGTGGAAATACTACTAGAGTTTGACATGTCAGAGAAATCATAGAGGAAAATGTTTTAAGTGAGAGGCTGAATTTAACAAGCTATAGAGATATCGGGAAATAGTGTAAAGAATATGCACATACATTTTTATTACTTTAGTAAGTAAAACTGTTCAGGCAATTTGACATTTATTGAATAAAGAAAAGCAGAAATTTAACAATAAGAACACAAGAAGATAAAATGTAGAAAAGTTAGAATTATATGCTCACCTCAGAGTAATATATGCCAGTGTTTCTGGTGACCAAATAAATATTAATGCATTTCTTCCACACGAAACTATGGAGGACAGTTTACGTTTCTGATATCCATGACATACAGGTCATACTTTATTATTAATTGATACGATATTTAAAATATTGGGAAGAAATTCCTTTCCTTATGAAGAAGAAATCCCTAGATGAAACTAATGTAAGGAGCCAGACGGTATGAATACCTCTGCAATTGATGAAGTTAAGGATTTACTATTAAAGTATGATAAAGAAATAGAAGGTGCATGAAAGAACCCAGATATTGCGGAAGTAATTCATGTAATCATTACCTTTTGAAGCCACATGATGTCGCTGTCTACTAAGAAGTTCTGGTTAGCCAAGGTTCAAAGTCGTTCCTCTGACAGCATCCGTCTCTAAAGTCTGAACAATGGGAGATGCAGCGGAATTGAATTAAAAGACGCCGGAAAGTACAGTCGTTCATCTTCATATTAAGATAAGATTTTCTAATAGGAAACGACTATTTAACATGGTTTGTCACTGGCGAGGAGACCTGGGATCCCGGCGACTACTACTCTCGCTTCTGCTCCTCGCAGCCTGGAAGGCGGGGAGCGGCCAGCTCCACTACTTTGTCTCCGAGGAGGCCAAACACGGCACCTTCGTGGGCCGCATCGCGCAGGACCTGGGACTGGAGCTGGCGGAGCTGGTGCCGCGCCTGTTCCGGGTGGCGTCCAAAACACACGGGGACCTTCTGGAGGTAAATCTGCAGAATGGCATTTTGTTTGTGAATTCTCGAATAGACCGCGAGGAGCTGTGCGGGAGGAGCGCGGAGTGCAGCATCCACCTGGAGGTGATAGTGGACAGGCCACTGCAGGTTTTCCATGTGGACGTGGAAGTGAAGGACATTAACGACAACCCGCCAGTGTTCCCGGTAAAAGAGCAAAAGCTATTTGTTTCAGAATCCAGAATGCCAGACTCTCGGTTTCCGCTAGAGAGCGCGTCTGATGCAGATGTTGGAGCTAACTCCGTGTTAACTTACAGGCTTAGCTCTCATGATTACTTCATGCTAGATGTGAATTCAAAGAACAATGAGAATAAACTGGTTGAGCTCGTATTAAGAAAATCCTTGGACAGAGAGGACGCTCCTGCACACAACTTATTCCTGACAGCCACAGATGGCGGCAAACCTGAGCTTACAGGCAGTGTTCACCTGCTGGTCACAGTGCTGGATGTGAATGATAATGCTCCCACTTTCGAGCAGCCTGAATACGAAGTAAGAATATTCGAAAACGCAGACAACGGAACAACAGTTATCAGACTGAATGCTTCTGATCGGGATGAAGGAGCGAATGGGGCCATTTCATACTCTTTTAATAGCCTTGTTGCAACTATGGTTATTGACCACTTTAGCATAGATCGAAATACAGGAGAAATAGTGATTCGGGGTAATTTGGATTTTGAACAAGTAAATTTATATAAAATCCGCATTGACGCAACGGACAAAGGCCATCCTCCCATGGTGGGTCATTGCACCGTTTTAGTGAGAATTTTGGATAAAAATGATAACGTCCCTGAGATAACATTGACTTCCTTATCCTTGCCTGTACGTGAAGACGCTCAATTCGGTACTGTCATCGCCCTAATTAGCGTGAACGACCTTGACTCAGGTGTCAACGGGCAGGTGACCTGCTCCTTGACGCCCCATGTCCCCTTCAAGCTGGTGTCCACCTTCAAGAATTACTACTCGTTGGTGCTGGACAGCGCCCTGGACCGCGAGAACGTGTCAGCCTATGAGCTGGTGGTGACCGCACGGGACAGGGGCTCGCCTTCGCTGTGGGCCACGGCCAGCGTGTCTGTGGGTGTGGCCGACGTGAACGACAACGCGCCGGCGTTCACGCAGTCCGAGTACACGGTGTTCGTGAAGGAGAACAACCCACCGGGCTGCCACATCTTCACAGTGTCGGCGGGGGACGTGGATGCGCAGGAGAACGCGCTGGTGTCCTACTCGCTGGTGGAGCGGCGGGTGGGCGAGCGCGCGCTGTCGAGCTACGTGTCAGTGCACGCGCAGAGCGGCAAGGTGTACGCTCTGCAGCCACTGGACCACGAGGAGCTGGAGCTGCTGCAGTTCCAGGTGAGCGCGCGAGACGCAGGCGTGCCGCCTCTGGGCAGTAACGTGACGCTGCAGGTATTCGTGCTGGACGAGAATGACAACGCGCCGGTGCTGCTGGCGCCTCGGGTGGGTGGCACTGGTGGTGCAGTGAGCGAGCTGGTGCCGCGGTTGGTGGGTGAGGGCCACGTGGTAGCAAAGGTGCGCGCGGTGGACCCCGACTCGGGCTACAATGCGTGGCTTTCGTATGAGCTGCAGCCAGCGGCAAGCAGCGCTCGGTTCCCGTTCCGTGTGGGGCTGTACACGGGAGAGATTAGCACGACTCGTGCCCTGGAAGAAGCGGACTCTCCGCGCCACCGCCTGCTGGTGATAGTGAAGGATCATGGTGAGCCGGCGCTGATGGCCACGGCCACCGTGCTGGTGTCGCTGGTGGAGAGCGGCCAGGCTCCAAAGGCGTCTTCGAGGCCGTCGACTGGCGCTCTGGGTCCCGAAGCGGCGCTGGTGGATGTCAACGTGTACCTGATCATCGCCATCTGCGCGGTATCTAGCCTTCTGGTGCTCACGCTGCTACTGTATACTGCGCTGCGGTGCTCAGCTCCGCCCACTGAGGGTGGGTGCCCGGCGGGGACCCACCCCGCCGGGTCCAGTGCGGTGGGGAGCTGGTCATACTCGCAGCAACAGCGGCAGAGGGTGTGCTCTGGTGAGGGGCCACTGAAGACGGACCTCATGGCCTTCAGCCCCAGCCTTCCTCCTGATCTGGGATCAGTTGATGTAGGCGAACAGCAAGGTTTAAATGTTGATCATGGCCTCAAAGTAAGTCCATTTAAATTTAGAACTCATAAATTCTATTTGTGGAAATTGTAATTACTTTAAAAGTGTTTCATATGTATTTTTCACCGTATTATATAGTGAAAATTTAAACATTGTTTTAGTTTTTAGAAACCTTTTATAATTAATTGAATTTTCTCAGTGGCATAATACAGTATTAATCATTCTCCACAAGTTGGGTCTATCTGGAAACTCAAGTTATGGTTGGATGATATCCCTTTTTTACTGACCATTTATTTTGGCCTGCCTTACAGCCGTCTTCTCTGAACAATGCTCTAACAACGTCCAGGGTATTTTGATCTTTGGTGAATGTATTCCCCCAAAACATTTATTCTTTTGTCCTTAGGCACTGAACTCTTAATCTTACTCCATATGCTGTACTTTGAAATGCATGTTTTAAATATGTTGTCGTTATGTTTACTCTTATTCACTTTAACATCTCAGTTTATTCATCTTATTATCTGACTTTCTGGTGTCTAGTAGTCACAAATATCTTTGGTGTTTCACTATTGCCGTTTTAAGCAATGTAGTGATAAAATACAGAATAATAGTGTTTTTCAAAATTTGATAGTTTTCATATACTTCCTAATTTTTTTATAAACTAGTAAAAAAGTAAAATCAAGAGGGAAGAGATTTGTAATGCTTCTTTTAAGTCATTATTTAGACCATTTTACTATTTGGAGACGTGTTTTTTATTCTACATGATTTTTACAGTTGGGGTGTCGACAACTTAACATTTTTTGAGCCTCTATGTTTAGAAAATGATTACTTTACTCTTGCAAGTATCTTCTAAACTCTTATCATTCAATCCTTTGTTCATGAGTTGGAATCTTCTCAATAATATTCCACATTAAAGTGATATTTAATATGACTTAGAAAAATGTTTTCATCAGAAAAACTATACATGGTAATTTCATTCTTGCAAACCAAACATAATTTATAAATCTTTATTATACAGAATATTTGGGATTATCATGGCCCATTAGTTTGTGTAAAAATATTTAGCTTTATGGGATAAATCTTTGAAAAATCCAAGATACTTTATTTTGTTTTTTTTTTTTTTTTTTGAGACGGAGTCTTGCTCTGTCACCCAGGCTGGAGTGCAGTGGCCGGATCTCAGCTCACTGCAAGCTCCTCCTCTCGGGTTCACGCCATTCTCCTGCCTCAGCCTCCCGAGAAGCTGGGACTACAGGCACCCGCCACTTCGCCCGGCTAGTTTTTTGTATTTTTTAGTAGAGACGGGGTTTCACCGTATTAGCCAGGATGGTCTCGATCGCCTGACCTCATGATCCGCCCGTCTCGGCCTCCCAAAGTGCTGGGATTACAGGCTTGAGCCACCGCGCCCGGCCAAGATACTTTATTTTGATGTCTTTCAATGTTTTCTTTCTTTTCTTTCCTCTTGTCTTTTTACTTTTGCTTCTTGTGACTGTTCCACCTGCCTTGATATTAAATACCCATTAGACTTTGAGCATGTTGCTTTGGAGGAAATGGTGGAACTTGATGGAAGGGAATGAAGGATTTCTGGGACTCTGAATTCTTACAGTTTGTTATTAGCATT
Source organism: Macaca mulatta (assembly GCF_049350105.2). Classification (NCBI taxonomy): domain Eukaryota; kingdom Metazoa; phylum Chordata; class Mammalia; order Primates; family Cercopithecidae; genus Macaca; species Macaca mulatta. The sequence continues at coordinate 149,693,879 of NC_133411.1, forward strand.
ATTTTAAATCTTTTAATCCCTTAAGAACCAATAATGTAATCATTTATGGGCATGTTTTATCCCCTTTGTCCACCTGAAGGTAACCTCAAAGCAGAATTATTTTGTAGTTGATTTTAATGTTCTCTTAATGCCTGTCCATGTTTAACATTTTATTTGACTATTAGAACACATTACATAAAAGCAAATTGTTTTCATTTTAGTCCTTTAAGGACTTTAAAAAATATGCTTATCTTTATTATCCTGTTTGAATAGTATGTGGAGTTTTTCCTTTGTGTAAGTAATATTTCCCATCCTGTCTATGTCTACCTGGTTCTCAGGTATTACTTTAATTACTGAATTCTCCTAAACATTTAATTGACTTTTACAAAATATCATAAATAAAAGGATTCTTTCCGCCACCTAGCATTGTATTTGGCAACTTATCATTTAAGTCATTTTAGTTCTGTGTTTCTTCAAATATCTCTCTAATTGATATTTGAATTTGGGGTTGTGCTTTCACAATGAGAAAGTCTAAACCTGTTTCTTGTACATTAATACTTTTCACTATTCTAATTATGGTGATGCTTTTAGCTATTAAGTATTTCTGGGATTGAAATGTGCCAGAAGTTAGTTATTAAGTATTGTGGATTCTGAAGCTCTCTAAATCAAGTCCTCCCTTTACCAATTTTTGTATATGTAGTCTTTGGTAAAGGATTTGTTATTCAGTTCCTTGGCTTTATATGTATGCATGATAAATGTGAATTCTACTGCATATACTTTTTGTATCAAGTAAGTTAATAGTTATAAATTATCAAGAATAAAGTCTGGCAAGTGATAGGTACATAATAAAATTTAGTTATCATTCTTAAAAGAAAAGAAGTTAGTGATTGCAAGAAGGAAACCTAAAATGTCAGAAAGTCATTATGACCGTCCATACTAATCTTATTTTTATGTAAAATTATCTTTTATAAAGTCATTTTTAGATTAACCTAGGATGTTTCAATACTTTGAGTGTTGTGTGGTGGAATGAAAAAAATCTAAAGGTTATTATGGGTTTAGGAAAGTCAAGTTAATACCACCTATGTGGAAAAAAATTTTCTGGAATGGTTAAAGTCCTTCCAAGGAATGTGTAGACTATCTTACATTGGTAGCTGTATGTTTCCCATATTTAAAAGTTGCCTGAGACCTTGCAGAGGGCTGAGTATGTGTTTGAGATCTTTGTATGTTTCTTTCCATTAATAGTATTTTTCTTAAAAAGAAGTATACGATAATATTTTGATGATGATTTGAAGTCAATTTATGTTGTAGTTCTATGAATTAAGTAGACCATTTATGTAGAGTGTTGTAGAATAGCCTTTTAAAATTCTTTCTTTCTTTCTTTCTTTCTTTCTTTCTTTCTTTCTTTCTTTCTTTCTTTCTTTCTTTCTTTCCTTCCTTCCTTCCTTCCTTCCTTCCTTCCTTCTTCCTTCCTTCCTTCCTTCCTTCCTTCCTTCCTTCCTTCCTTCCTTCCTTCCTTCCTTCCTTCCTCCCTCCCTCCCTCCCTCCCTCCCTCCCTTCCTTCTTTTCTTTTTTTGAGACGGAGTCTCGCTCTATCTCCCAGGCTGGAGTGCAGCGGCGCGATCTCGGCTCATTGCAACCTCTGCCTCCTGGGTTCAAGTGATTCTCCTTTCCCAGCCTCCGGAGTAGCTGGGATTACAGGCGCAGGCCACCATGCCAGGCTAATTTTTTGTATTTTTAGTAGAGATGGGGTTTCACCGTGTTAGCCAGGATGGTCGCCATCTCCTGACCTCGTGATCCACCAACCTCGGCCTCCCAAAATGCCGGAATTACAGGCAGGAGCCACTGCGTCCAGCCTAAAATGCTTTCTTAGCAAGTAGAGAAGATTGTAATAACCAGTCTTCATTAAACATTAAATAGGACCCTTATAGATTTCTAACAGCATATCTCCATGTCCGGAATTATTATTGAGACCCAGCTTCTGGCTTTAAAATTTGAGGTCAAATAAAGAATAAGAGTCACAACAATGCAAGGCAAGATAATGTAACAGGTACAAAAGAGGTAAATCAGAGTGAGGTTGAAGTTGAAAGACAATAATTTCCTATTTGAATTTTTGAGGAAATACTTGAAGGAGCATGATGTGTTTCAGTGGTTTTTAAATAAGTAAGTTTCCCCCTGGGAGAATATCGAGAATAATAGACATTTCTTGGAAGGAGAAAACATAAGGAAAATGGAAGACACAGAAAAGCATCAATATGACACATAGAAAGGTCCCCTTTTTAAAACACACAGTCTGCAGAGAATGAAGGCAGGAAAACCAATGTAAGAAGATCTCTTGATTTTTGAGCAATAAACTAAATGGCCGCGAGTGATTAAGGAATTTGGCCATTCTTTAGAAGTATTTGGGAACTATTAAACTACTTGGAGCAAAATAAATCACGACTTTTAAAAGAAGGTTGAACGGGAAGACAAACTCAGAAGCTACTGCAATAATCAAGGCCAGAAGCAATTGTTAAAAGCACCTCTTAGGCTGTTATCAGTAGAAATATGAAATAAAAGATAAACATGCAAAAACATTAATGGCACAATAAACTGTCACGATTTTGCCTTTAGGCTTGAGATACACTAAAATCTAGATTTAATTAATCGACTTGCACGTTGGAATAAGATAGTAAAACTCACAAGAGAACTTTGTAGAACTTAGGCAGGTAAATAATCTCAAGCATAACTTTAAAAACAGAAATTGCCCTGAGTACTAAGGATGAGTAATAATGAAATCAAAACATATTGTAATAACATATAATACAAACTATATTGGAGATTACAAAGAAGAGATTATTCATAAATGATAACACTTGGAAAGAATCAAACAAACACATTTCTGGAAACAGATTGTATAAATGCTACAAAAGAGAAAAATATATTTTCTCCCCACGCAACATAAGACCTTAAAGTCAATTCTCGCTTTTCTTGCAATATTTTCTACCTTTTCAATTCATAGAATTACTCAAGAACACTACCTCAGTTGGTTGCTCCTTTTTCTTGATTCCTTTCCCCAGAAATGACCAAGTTTCTTTTTCATCAGTAGATTTCTGGGCTCCTATATTCACTAGAGATTGCAACTCCTGGATTTCTCTTACACCAGAATCCCATTTCGAGCCATATGGGAGATTCTGAATTCCAGAACAAAGGAATTTTGTAATTTAAAATTCATGATTGCTCAATGGAATCATTTTAATTTTTACTTCATTTCTGTCGTTATTTAAAACTTAAGTGGAGAGTTTTCTCAGGGGTGAGAAAACCACAATCAAGGTCATACAAAACTTTTAGAGGCGGTCAGTCTGCTAAGAAGGCTCCAGCAAGAGAAACGGGATATTCTGTTTCAACAATGATTACTTAAGAAAAAATTAAGAAAATGAAATAAGTCTTGCAGAATAGTTGTGAAAATTTTATTCATAAAATATGTACTTACACTTTGGGCCACGTGATGTCACTCTTTGCCGCGATGTTCTCTCTGAATCTAGACAAATACAGCCCTTTTCCCACGGGAAAGAGGCTCAATTCTTTTTCACTCTCTCTATGCTGAACAATGGCGAACACAGCAGAAGGGGACTGACGAAATCAGATGATTTCTCCTAATTTGAAGGCAGTTTTCACTAATTAGAAGAAGACTTAGTATTTGAAATGTTGTACTCAAGTCGAGGAGATCCAGAGGGTCAGCCTCTACTGCTCTCGCTTCTGATCCTGGCGATGTGGGTGGTAGGGAGCGGCCAGCTCCACTACTCCGTCCCGGAGGAAGCCAAACACGGCACCTTCGTCGGCCGCATTGCGCAGGACCTGGGGCTGGAGCTGGGGGAGCTGGTGCCGCGCCTGTTCCAGTTGGATTCCAAAGGCCGCGGGGACCTTCTGGAGGTAAATCTGCAGAATGGCATTTTGTTTGTGAATTCTCGGATGGACCGCGAGGAGCTGTGTGGGCGGAGTGCGGAGTGCAGCATCCACCTGGAGGTGATCGTGGACAGGCCGCTGCAGGTTTTCCATGTGGACGTGGAGGTGAAGGACATTAACGACAACCCTCCCGTGTTCCCAGCGACACAAAAGAACCTGTTCATCGCGGAATCCAGGCCGCTTGACTCTCGGTTTCCACTAGAGGGCGCGTCCGATGCAGATATCGGGGAGAACGCCTTGCTCACTTACAGACTGAGCCCCAATGAGTATTTCTCCCTGGATGTGCCAACCAGCAACCAGCAGGTAAAACCTCTTGGGCTTGTATTACGGAAACTTTTAGACAGAGAAAAAACTCCGGAGCTTCATTTATTGCTCACGGCCACCGATGGAGGCAAACCTGAACTGACTGGCACTGTTCAGTTACTCATCACAGTACTGGACGTCAATGACAATGCCCCAGTGTTCGACAGAACCCTCTATACGGTGAAATTACCAGAAAACGCTTCTATCGGAACGCTGGTGATACACCCCAATGCCTCAGATTTAGACGAAGGCTTGAATGGGGATATTATTTACTCCTTCTCCAGTGACGTTTCTCCAGATATAAAATCCAAGTTCCACATGGACCCCGTAAGTGGGGCAATCACGGTGATAGGACACATGGATTTTGAAGAAAGTAGAGCACACAAGATCCCAGTAGAGGCTGTCGATAAAGGCTTCCCACCACTGGCTGGTCATTGTACAGTTCTTGTGGAAGTTGTGGATGTAAATGACAATGCTCCACGGTTGATTATCAAAACGCTCTCGCTTCCTGTAAAAGAGGACGCACGACTGGGGACAGTTATTGCCCTGATTAGTGTGACTGACCTAGACGCAGATGCCAACGGGCAAGTGACCTGCTCCCTGACGCCCCACGTCCCTTTCAAGCTGGTGTCCACCTACAAGAATTACTACTCGTTGGTGCTGGACAGCGCCCTGGACCGCGAGAGTATGTCGGCCTATGAGCTGGTGGTGACCGCGCGGGATGGGGGCTCGCCTTCTCTGTGGGCCACGGCCAGCGTGTCTGTGGAGGTGGCCGACGTGAACGACAACGCACCAGCGTTCGCGCAGTCCGAGTACACGGTGTTCGTGAAGGAGAACAACCCACCGGGCTGCCACATCTTCACAGTGTCGGCGGGGGACGCGGATGCGCAGGAGAACGCGCTGGTGTCCTACTCGCTGGTGGAGCGGCGGGTGGGCGAGCGCGCGCTGTCGAGCTACGTGTCGGTGCACGCGGAGAGCGGCAAGGTGTACGCGCTGCAGCCGCTGGACCACGAGGAGCTGGAGCTGCTGCAGTTCCAGGTGAGCGCGCGCGACGCGGGCGTGCCGCCTCTGGGCAGCAACGTGACGTTGCAGGTATTCGTGCTGGACGAGAATGACAATGCGCCGGTGCTGCTGGCACCTCGGACGAGGGGCACTGACGGCGCAGTCAGCGAGCTGGTGCTGCGGTCGGTGGGCGCCGGCGTGGTGGTGGCGAAGGTGCGCGCAGTGGACGCCGACTCAGGCTACAACGCGTGGCTTTCATACGAGGTGCAGCCAGAAACGGTCAGCGCGCGCATCCCGTTCCGCGTGGGGCTGTACACTGGTGAGATCAGCACGACACGAGCCCTAGATGAGACGGACGCACCGCGCCACCGCCTACTGGTGCTGGTGAAAGACCACGGGGAGCCAGCGCTGACAGCCACGGCCACTGTGCTGGTGTCGCTGGTGGACAGCGGCCAGGCGCCAAAGGCATCTTCGCGGGCGTCAGTGGGCGCCACGGGCGCCGAGGTAACGCTGGTGGATGTCAACGTGTACCTGATCATCGCCATCTGCGCCGTGTCCAGCCTGTTGGTCCTCACGCTGCTGCTGTACACTGCGCTGCGGTGCTCTGCGCTGCCCACCGAGGGAGAGTGCGCGCTGGGCAAGCCTACGCTGGTGTGTTCCAGCGAGGTGGGGAGTTGGTCATACTCGCAGCAGAGGAGGCAGAGGGTGTGCTCTGGGGAGGGTCCACCGAAGACTGACCTCATGGCTTTCAGCCCGGGCCTTTCTCCTTGTGCTGGATCTACAGAGCGAACGGGAGAACCCTCTGCTTCTTCAGATTTATCTGGGAAGGTGGGTTGTTCTAGTATTTTATTTATTTATATAATTATTTATTTTTTCTTGAAAGATGTTTTCAATTACTCCCAGGGGCCATCCTAATAGTTTTATTCATTTTTCTAGAAATCAGCAGATTTTTTTCTTATAAAGTAAACCCCTTAATATTGGAGCCGACTTTATCTTGACTTCTAGTGAGAATTATAAATCGTATATTAAATAGGTATTTATTGGGTGCTGAATCAATTTTATTTAAATTTGTGATTAAAGTGACATTGAATTTCTGATGCTATGCTGCCATAACACTTGAAAACCAATTTAGTTGTTAGTCATTCATAAAACATTAACATCACTATCATTTATTTATTTCTAAATGATGCGTAGTATTTTAGTCTACTTGTATTGTTTATAAGAAACCCAAGCAAAAATATATAGCAATTGTTACCTTGTTAAGTTTGTAGTTCTCTACATTTCTCTGGATGGAGACGTTGTTAACATCTGATTGTTCAGCATCCCTCAGTATCTATCATTTTGATAAGAAACTTCCCCTAAACTTTAGAGAACAGTTGCTTCACTTTAGGAATCAAATTATGTCAATAAATGTTATAAACACAGCCTTCATTTCAACTTGCATAAAACATGTTTTTAAATGCCTGAGAATGTAGATAATTCGGGAAATGTTGACTGAAATTTTGTCTACATTTAGACAATTTTTTGAAATTCTGTTTACAGAAATTGGAGAAAATACTTTTTTAACAAATGTTTTCTTTCTTCAAGAAGACATTCTCCTTTTAATTGAAATTTTCTCCAGTTAGTGGTAAAATGATCAGCCATGTAAAGATTCCAAACTTTGAGTTCTTTTGAAATTTATAGTCTGTAACTTAAAACATTACCCTTACCAGTTTAGATGAGAATTAACTTTTTCTGTCAGTAATCTATAAGACAGAAATCCGGTTTTTAAAAAACTCTTTCTCTCCTCTCAGCTCATACATAACACAAGGCAGAACTCTGGATATGAGATTTGCCTCTTTAATGTCACTACCTGTTATATTTCCTGAATTGTAGTATGTGACTTTCAAAATGGTGGTTTTCCACACTCTATCTTTAGTGCAAGCTATTTGTTTGTTTTCTAATTTACGGTTTTAAAAATTTCGCCTGTTGAGTTTTTGTTATGTAGTTTATATTTTTCTTTCTCTTTCAGCTATTTTATTTAATATTGTGTCAGATATTTTACAAGGTATTACTTAATTAAAAACTTAGTGGAGAAAGATCAGAATGGCCTTGAGAATAGAGCCACAATAATAACTATGAAAATGCAAGTAACATTTATTTAAATAAAAATATTTTAAATTTTAAATTTTCTCTTAAAACACACATTTGGAATATGCTACAATATTACATGTTTTTTGTCTTTCTTTTTTTTTTTTTTTTTCTGAGATGGAGTCTTTTTCTACCACCCAGGCTGGTGGGCAGTGGCATGATCTCAGCTCACTGCAACCTCTGCCTCCTGGGTTCAAGCCATTCTCCTGCCTCAGCCTCCTGAATAGCTGGGATTACAGGCATGTGCCACCACGCCCGGCTAATTTTTGTATTTTTAGTAGAGATGGGGTTTCATCATGTTGGCCAGGCTGGTCTTGAACTCCTGACCTTGTGATCTTCCAACCTCGGCCTCCCAAAGTGCTGGGATTAAAGGTGTGAGTCACCGTGCCTAGTTTTTTTTTGTCATTTTCTTTCAAAACTTGGTCTCTGAGCTCCTGTCATTAAGCCTATCTACATCTGTCTAGCAGCACAACTCACCTTGAATATAGGCTTATACTTTCAAGTATCTTTGTCTTTGCACATTTTCAAGTTTCATGTGTCATTTAAACTTGGGCCCAGGTATTGGATTATTTGATGTGAATAGAGGGATGCTACAGATGTCATTTGTCCCCCACCCTAAGTCCTCCAGTCTCCTTAGAGCTAGTACTTACTAAGCATTTACTATGTCATCAATAATCATAAAATGTATTCTTTATTATTGATGGCTGTGTTGATGGAATTGGTAATTTAGTCCTTCATATTAATCTCTATTCTCTCTCAGAATATAAGCTCTCATCATACGCAAATTCTCAGAAGGGCTGTGAATACCTTAGTAATAAATTTATCTTTTGAGGTCATTAGCAAACATGAACGCACTGGGATCCAGAGAAGGTAAAATTCAAAACAGGCTGTCAAATTCAAAACAGAGAGGTGAGAGTAGAACAGACACTTTCCTATTTTGCGTAATAGCTCTCCTTATATGCATCTGTAGTTAACATTCCTCAATTCAAGTCAGAATCATGAAACAATAATGAAGCTCCTCCTATGCCAGCTCTTTTCAAGTTGTAGTTACTATATAGGGAAAACTAAGTTATCACCCAATATCTTAGACACTTTGAGAGCAAAGGGGGTGCTGTAAATAAGTATACAAGATCACAGACCTAAACTGAGCCTGTCCCAGACAAATTGGGGCCTATGGTCAACCTATCCTTAGACCTACTAATGCTACTGCATTAGCAGCACCTAAGTCCTCATTGAATGTTCTGGTTTAAGACCACCTCAGAAATTCTGAAATGGGTTGTATGAGCAAATTTTCATTTTAAAGCACACCTGAGATGATTCTCATACAACTGAAATTTTAGATCCGTAGCCCTATTTAATACTTGATGTGCAAGTTTCTGCAATCTAAAAAGATGTGGTGGCCTGACACCCGTAATCCCAACATTTTGGGAGGCCAAGGTGGGAGGGTCCCTTGAGCCCAGCAGTTTGAGACCAATGTAGTGAGACTCGTCTCCACAAAAAAAAAAAAAAAAAAAAAAAAAAAAAAAAAAATTAGCCGGGCATGGTGGCACACATCTGTAGTCCCAACTACTCAGGAGGCTGAGGTTGGAGAAACACTTGAGCCTGGGGCATTGAGGCTGCAGTGAACTGTGATGACACCACTGCACTTCAGCCTGGGTGACAGCAAGATTCTGTCTCAAAAAAAAAAAAAAAGAGTAATTTAACTACTCCCTACTTTTTATTCAATGTTAGACATCTACATTGGGATATTTATGTTATTACTTGGTATAAAATGTACATTAGTAGAAATTGAGTTTAGTTTTTATTATTTTGTGTGTGGAGATGATTGATCAATGGCAAACTTATTTTACACTCCAGATAGCTAAAACAAACGTTGATATTTTGGTACGTAGCTCATTACATTTTAATTCAGGGTTTATAAAAAAGTAATTTCTAAAATCAGAATTCGAATGAATTTTGATGCAAGAGGCATGCCAAAGGAGTAGAGAAGTATAGAAACAGAATTTAGTAGGACACATAAACTGATGGATTAAGTGACACCCATTTCTGTCAGTTTTCTTATTCATAAATATTGTTGCTCTGTCATTCAGATTTTAATAAAAAAGTTTAAAGTTATTGACACATTTAAAAATATTCTTTAGAAAAGCCAAAACATCATTAAATAAAATAAATTAACACTTGTATAGGACCAAAATTTCTGTTATTAAGTTTTCCTTTCTTGGAAATATAGAAAACCCAAGTTTTTTCAGCAGCACAGATATATTACATTTTCATTCCTGAATATTTGATTTCAAGAACTTTGAGAGAGAAAAAATATTTTTACCGCAAGTGGTAATGAAAAACTTCATTGACACTGATAAAATTATTAAATACATTCCGAACTGTGTCTTTTGAGCATTTGAAAAGTGTAAATATAACAGGGTTGAAAGCATTTGTCTCTGAAAGCAGATATAATAAATTTGTTAATTACTTTATTTAGAATTATAATTAAGATTCTTTTTGCCCATGTAAGATATTACAAAATGAAACTTCTCCTTGTATAAAGGATTTTTCTGTAACAGCACTTTTCTCTTTTCTTAAATACGGAAACCACCACTCTCAGCCTGTGCAGTAGCAATAATTAAGGCATTCTATAGGTAATAATTTTGCCTGATGAGCCAAATTTAGTATTGAGCCTCATCAAAACAAATGTGGCCAAATTGAGGCCTGAGAATAGTTTCCATTTATGAATCACTCACTCTCCTTAAGGTACTATTGCAAGCACTTAATATATTATAATTCACACAACCACCATATTAGTATTAGGCCAAAGTTATAAAACTGGAACATGGAGCAGGAAGAGGTTAAATGATTTTCCCGTCATGTGGCTAGCGAGTAGGATAATAGGAATCTAAATGAGAAATGTCTGATGTTGAAGCTAATGATCTCTAAATTCTAGTGATGACTAGATCTTCGGAGTTATAAACACCTCACAGATAGTTGATGCTTGACATTAGTGTCTAAACAAACTTTATTAAATCTCAAAATAATGAGAAAGAGAAGTAAGTTAAGTGTCAGAACTTAAAGGGAACTAAACTTGTCATTTAATAAACTATTAGTATACTCACTAGTATGCAAATACTAAGGGCATTTTGAAATTCAGGTATTTATAATCATGTGGTTAGGGAAGAAATCACTACTCTGAGATTCTACATTTAAGAAAACATTGCACGTGGGATCAACATTTATTATTATTAACTATAAAGAGACGTAATGTGAGGCTTTGAAAGTTCATAGACATAAAAATACATAAAAAAAAAGAATTAACATACGAATGAAAGAAAAGTTGTGAACTCATGGACTTGCACTTACACCTAAAGCCACCGGATGTCGCTGTGGTCCACAAAATAGCTTTTTAGAACAAAGGCATCTGCCAGTTTCTCAAGGACTAGGAAGTAGCTTCATTCTGAGATCTCAGCCATTTTGATAAAAAATAGATGTAAGAAATAGGACAGAAAATGTCAGATCGTATGTGCATTCTAGACCGCTGATTCGTCGATTTGTAAAACAAGAGAAGCATAAGATGGTTTCCAGATGTAGCTGCCTGGGGGTCCAGTGTGCGCTGCTCTCGTTTCTTCTCCTCACAGCCTGGGAAGTGGGGAGCGGCCAGCTCCACTACTCCGTCTACGAGGAGGCCAAACACGGCTCCTTCGTGGGCCGTATCACGCAGGACCTGGGGCTGGAGCTGGCGGAGCTGGTGCCGCGCCTGTTCCGGGTGGCGTCCAAAACACACGGGGACCTTCTGGAGGTAAATCTGCAGAATGGCATTTTGTTTGTGAATTCTCGGATAGACCGCGAGGAGCTGTGCAGGAGGAGCGCGGAGTGCAGCATCCACCTGGAGGTGATCGTGGACAGGCCGCTGCAGGTTTTCCATGTGGACGTGGAAGTGAAGGACATTAACGACAATCCGCCCAGGTTCTCCGTAACAGAACAAAAGCTCTCAATACCTGAATCCAGACTGCTTGACTCTCGATTTCCACTAGAAGGCGCATCTGATGCGGATGTTGGAGAGAACGCATTGCTTACTTACGAACTCAGTCCAAATGAGTATTTTGTTCTTGATACTATAAACAAAAAAGACAAAGACAAATTCCCAGTGCTTGTTCTGCGGAAGCTGCTGGATCGTGAAGAAAATCCTCAGCTAAAGTTGTTATTGACAGCAACTGATGGAGGCAAACCTGAATTTACCGGATCTGTTTCTTTGCTGATCCTGGTGTTAGATGCCAATGATAACGCTCCTATCTTTGACAGACCGGTTTATGAAGTTAAGATGTATGAAAATCAAGTGAACCAAACATTAGTTATATGGCTCAACGCTTCTGATTCGGATGAAGGAATAAACAAGGAAATGATGTATTCATTTAGCCCTTTGGTCCCACCCACGATAAGAAGGAAGTTTTGGATAAACGAAAGGACGGGAGAAATAAAAGTAAATGATGCTATTGACTTTGAGGACAGTAACACTTATGAAATTCATGTAGATGTTACAGATAAGGGAAACCCACCTATGGTTGGTCACTGCACAGTCCTAGTGGAACTACTGGATGAAAATGATAATTCACCTGAGGTGATTGTCACTTCTCTGTCTCTCCCAGTGAAAGAAGATGCTCAAGTGGGCGCCGTCATTGCCCTGATCAGCGTTTCTGACCATGATTCAGGAGCCAACGGACAGGTCACCTGCTCTCTGACGCCCCACGTCCCCTTCAAGCTGGTGTCCACCTACAAGAATTACTACTCGTTGGTGCTGGACAGCGCCCTGGACCGCGAGAGAGTGTCGGCCTATGAGCTGGTGGTGACCGCGCGGGACGGAGGCTCGCCTTCGCTGTGTGCCACGGCCAGCGTGTCCGTGGAGGTGGCCGACGTGAACGACAACGCGCCGGCGTTTGCGCAGTCCGAGTACACGGTGTTCGTGAAGGAGAACAACCCGCCGGGCTGCCACATCTTCACGGTGTCTGCGCGGGACGCGGACACGCAGGAGAACGCGCTGGTGTCCTACTCGCTGGTGGAGCGGCGGGTGGGCGAGCGCGCGCTGTCGAGCTACGTATCGGTGCACTCGGAGAGCGGCAAAGTGTACGCGCTGCAACCGCTGGACCACGAGGAGCTGGAGCTGCTGCAGTTCCAGGTGAGCGCGCGTGACGCTGGCGTGCCGTCTCTGAGCAGCAATGTGACGCTGCAAGTGTTCGTGCTGGACGAGAATGACAACGCTCCCGCGCTGCTGGCGTCTCCCGCTGGCAGCGCGGGAGGTGCAGTCAGTGAGCTGGTGCTAAGGTCGGTGGGTGCAGGTCACGTAGTGGCGAAAGTGCGCGCAGTGGACGCTGACTCGGGATACAACGCGTGGCTGTCTTATGAATTGCAGTTGGCGGCGGTTGGCACACGCATCCCGTTCCGCGTGGGGCTGTACACGGGCGAGATCAGTACGACGCGCACTCTAGATGAGGATGACTTGCCACACCAGCGCCTATTGGTGCTGGTAAAGGACCACGGCGAACCGGCGCTGACGGCCACGGCCACTGTGCTTGTGTCGCTTGTGGAGGGTAGCCAGGCACCCAAGGCCTCGTCGCGGGCTTCAGTGGGCGTAGCGCCCGAGGTGGCTCTGGTGGACGTCAACGTGTACCTGATCATTGCCATCTGCGCGGTGTCCAGCTTGCTGGTGCTCACGCTGCTGCTGTACACTGCACTGCGGTGCTCGGCGGAGCCCACCGAGAGCGCACGTGGGCAGGTGAAGCCCACACTGATGTGCTCTAGCGCGATGGGGAGCTGGCCTTACTCGCAGCAGAGGCGGCAGAGGGTGTGTTCTGGGGAGGGCCCGCCCCCGCCCCCGCCCCCGCCCAAGACTGACCTCATGGCCTTCAGCCCCAGCCTTCCACCGTGCCCAGTGGTAGATGTGGACGAGGAAGATCAGTCTATTGGAGGAGACCACTCTAGGAAGGTGGGTTATTACGTTTTCATTTTCTTTTTGTGCTTTATGAATAATACTTTCTCTTACCGCATTTTCTCAAATATATATCAGAATATTTCATTTTTGTTTACATTCCATTTATGCTGGAATATTTCTAGTGATACCTTTGTAATATAATTTATTCCAGGAGTTTTTGAATATTTTTATCCTATCCAGTGGGTCAGCCGTTGTTTGGTACTTAAATTTTTTAAAATAATAATTTATTCTGAATACACTAATATTTTCCAATACAGATATGTGATATAGGTTGCAGTTCTGATGATTTACTTTCATAATCACTTTTTATTACAAGTATTTGTAAGGTTAGTACTTCATGTTATTTCATTTCCAATCTAAATTTTGATTTGATTGTATTTGCATTAACAAAAAATTTCACTGATCTGTATCTCTTAAGTGAAAATGTGTTTTCCCCCATGCGTAGAATATGTGTAGTGTACCATAGCTTATACTGCCACAGCAGATTTCTATGTTCAGTGATTACAGCTTTTCCTTAATAGTGCAGTAAGTAGGTGGGCAGTTCATTGGTAAAAATGTCTTTATCTTAGCAATTAAGTTAAATGCTTTGAATTTTAAAAATGTTTTCCATCTTTGTTTTAGTTGTAGTGTTACCTGTGTCAGTGTGTATTATTCATTTAGCAGAAGAAAATGTATGTTTCAGTTATTTACATAATTTTATCCAGTAGTTCTTCATTATCTGCTCCTTTATCAGTATTAGGCATTGCTTATGATATTCACGTATTAGCTCTTTCACTTTGAGGAAGGAGCCATGCTTATGCTTAAAAATGAAGAGAATTTGAACACTTTTAATTTTGAGATTGAAAATACTTTAGTACAGATGAATATTAAAAGTTTGAGGAGAAAATTAAATTAATGTTTTCTACTGATCTGATATGTTGCAGTTTAATAGCTTCTCTAGTCATCTTAAACAGGGTAGGGTTGGATGATATATACTCAGAAATGAAAGCTAATTTAGTTGCATAGTGACAAAACTACAATATCAATTGTGTTTTCCTGAAATTGGTTGTTACCTGATACCCATGATTTCATTTTTTAAAAAAATTTATTAATTCTAGTGTTACCAAACACCAATGCCATGAATTTATCATCTTGCCTATGGCTCTTAGCAATTATTTTTTTCTTTCCCTTTGTCTTTGAGTATGGAGATTGAATTTGTTACTCAGTATGTACTTCACAAATAGCTTCAAATAAAAGTTAAAATTATTGTTCAAGTTTAGGAACACCAAAAAAACCAAAACAAAACAAAAAAAAAACTGTGGCAAGAATGTAAGCATGGCATTCTTTCAGTGTTAATACTCTCCATGCCCTGTCTCCAGCTGTTAGAAATTATAGCTGCTAAGTTAATGCAGAGTTTAGACGTGTATTTGTTATTATATCAAATAGGTTTATAAAATATATACTTCCCCCTCTGATATTTGAAAAAAAAATCCTCCCGGATGTCTTATAATATAAAAAACTTAGTAAAAACTCGTATCAATTGTAAAAGTCTCAGGTATACAGGTGCATTAATCTCTCCATCAATACTCATTTAAGGCCAGGCATGGTGGCTCACACCTGTAATCACAGCATTTTGGGAGGCAAGGTGGGAGGATTGCTTGAGGCCAGGAGTTCAAGACCAACCTGGGCAACGTAGGGATACCTTGTACTGTGTGTGTGTAAACATATATATATATATATATGATGGGCTCTCCTTACATATATATATGTACTTATGTGTATATAAGCCAGGCATGGTGGTATATGCCTTTAGTCCCTACTGTAGTGCTACTTGGGTGGGTGAGGAGGGAGGATGGCTTGAGCCCAGGAGGTCAAGGCTGCAGTGACCCATGATTATGCCACTGCACTCTAGCCTGGATGACAAAGTGAGACCCTATTTCAAAAACTGAAAAAAGCAAAAGCAATAGTAACATCAGTATCCTGCAAATATGATCTTTTTTCATATTAATTCACATGATAATACAGTTGGTGCAGTAGTACTTTATTTAAGATGTCTACATACAAGATAAAACTCTTCCTGGAATTCTGATTTGTAAGACAAACTCACCTTTGAAGAGGTACTGATCACACACAAGAAAGTATAGGAAAGGAGTTGAAAGCTCACAAAGAAAAACATAAACAGGCCTGGTGAGGCGGCTCACACCTGTAATTCCAGCACTTTGGGAGGCCGAGGCCGGTGGATCACGAGGTCAGGAGATGGAAACCATCCTGGCTAAAATGGTGAAACCTCATCTCTACTGAAAAATACAAAAAATTGGCCGGGTGTGGTGGTGGGTGCCTGTAGTCCCAGCTACTCGGGAAGCTGAGGCAGGAGAATGTCGTGAACCGGGGAGGCAGAGCTTGCAGTGAGCCGAAATGGCGCCACTGCACTCCAGCCTGGGCAACAGAGTGAGACTCCGTCTCAAAAAAAAAAAAAAAAGGAGAGAGAGAAAGAAATCGTAAACATAAACATATGCAGGAATCAGGAAGGAAGAAGGTAAGTGAAATAATATGAAACCAAATGCACTTATGTTTTGAGCCACAGGATATTGTTGTTCTCCAAGAAAAGTATTTTTTAACAGAAGAAAATCAGATTATTCTTAGATCAGAAAGAAGCTCCATTGTTCCCGTGCTTTAAAAACTACAAACACCCATTAAGATCATGTGGAACCTCAGGAACAAGGAATCGAAAGGTCTCAGAGGAACTAAGTCTTTCTAGTCATGAAATATTGTTTTACTAACCAAAAGAGAGGCATGATAACAGCTGCCAGACTAAGTGGCCAGGAATCCCGGAGCCTACAGCATTGGCTTCTGCTCCCTGAATTTTGTGAAGCAGGGAAGGACCAACTCCACTATACCATCCTGGAAGAGGCCAAGGACGGCACATGGCATCTTCGTGGGCTGTATGACGCCGGACCTGGGTCTGGAGCTGGTGGAACTGATACTTCACCTGTTTCAGTTGGATTCCAAAGGCTGCAGGGACCTTCTGGAGGTAAATCTGCAGAATGGCATTTTTGTGAGTTCTCTGATCAACCTCAAGGAGCTGTGTGGGAGGATCTCGGAGTGCAGCATCCACCTGGAGGTGATCGTGGACAAGTTGCTACAGGTTTTCCAGGTGGAGGTGAAAGTGAAGAACATTGAAGACAACCTGCCAGTGTTCTCAGCAACACAAAAGAATCTTTCTGAAACTAGGACTCTTGATTCTCGTGTTTCACTAGAGGATGTCTGGGATGCCGACATCGAGGCCAATGCTCTGATGACTTACATACTGTACCCCAATGATTATTTTTCCCTGGAAATACCAACCAAGAGCAGGTAAAACCACTCGAAGGTGTATTTTAAAAATTCTTTCAGATAGATAAGTTACTTCAGAGCTACTCTTGGTGCTCAAAGCAACTGATGGGGGCAAAGCTGAGCTGACAGGCACCAAAGCCTTACATATCACAGTGCTGGATGTAAATAATGATGCCCAGTGTTTGACAAAGCAGTCTATCATATGAAATTACTGGAAAATGCAGGAGAAAGTACACTGGTTATTAGACTTAACCCCTTGGATTTGAACGAGGGTTCAAACAGCCACATTGTTTCTTTGCAACTGATGTCTTCCCTAACATAGAAGCCCTTTTTCGCATAGATTCAGACAGTGAAGAAATAAAAGTAAATGTAAAGATAGGTTTTGAGGAAACTAAATAATGAAAGATTCAAATACAGGCAGTTGACAAAGGTAATTCCCCATTGTTTGGTCACTGCACAGACTTGATAGAAGTCTTGGACATCAATGATAGTGTTCCAGAGTTAGCAGTAAGTCGCTATCATTCCCTGTACAGGAGGACGCTCCGCTGGGTACCGTCATAGCCCTAATCAGTGTAACTGACCCCAACTTCAGTGCCAAGGGACAGGTGACCCGCACCCTGATGCCTCACGTCTCTTCAAGCTGGTGTCCACCTTCAATAGGCCCTGCCGAGAACCTATTCGTTGGTGCTCCACAGCGCCCTGGACGAAGAGAGCAAATCTATCAATTGGTGGTAATCGTGCGGAATGGGGCTCGCTTTCATTGTGAGCCACAGCCATCAGGTCCGTGGAAGTGACCGAACAGTGAACCACAACGCACCGGCGTTCGGGCAGCCCGAGTACATGGTGTTCGTAAAAATAACAACCCGCGGGGCTGCCACGGCTTCAGTGTACGCGCGGGACCGGTACGCTCAGGAGAATGTGCTGTTGATGGAACAGCGGGTGAGTGAGCGCGCGCTGTCTAGCCATGTGTCAGTGCACGCGGAGATCGGCAAGTTGTACGCGCTCCAGCGACTGGACCACGAGGAGCTGGAGCTGCTGCAGTTCCAGATGAGAGCGCGCGAAGCTGGCATGCCGCCTCTGGGCAGCAGCGTGACGCTGCAGGTATTAGTGCTGGAACGACAACTTTGTCGGCGCTGCTGGCGCCTTGGGTGGGCTGGCGGCGCTGTGAGTGGGCTGGTCCCTCATTCAGTGGGTGCAGGCCACGTGGTGGCGAAGGTGCGCGGGGTGGACTCCAGCTACGACGTCTGGTTGTCACAAGAGCTGCATCTGTCAACTGGCAGCACCCGTTCCACGTGGGGCTGTGCTTGGGCGAGATCAGCACGAGTACCCTGAACGAAGTGAAAGTTACGCGCCACCGCCTGCTGGTGCTGGTGAAGGACCACCGCGAGCTGGCGCTGACTGCCACAGTCACCGTGGTTGTGTCGCTGGCGGAGAGCAGACAGGCGAGGAAAGCCTCATCGCATGCGTTGGCGGGCGTCGAGGTCCAGGAGGCAGCGCTGGTGGATGTCAACGTGTACCTGATCATTGCCATCTGAGTGGTGTCCAGCCTGTTGGTGCTAACGTTGCTGCTGTACACGACGCTGCGGTGCTTGGTGCCGCTCACCGAGGGCTCATGCACGCCAGGCAAGCCCAGGCTGGTGTGCCTCGGCGTAGTGGGATCTGGTCTTACTTGCAGCAAAGGAGATCTTACTTCGGAGAGTGGCCGCCCAAGGTCAACCTTATGGTTTTCAGTCCTACTGTTCCCCGTGGTTCAGGTTTTGGAGACAGACTTCAATAGAAAATTTTTGAGAATGTAAGTACTGTAATCCTGGAAAATATTTCATTCCTATGAATGTCCCTCATGGTTACATTGATAATGTTTACCAAGTTATTGTTTAATTCTATTGCTTTATTTATTTTGCTTTTGTTTTTCTTTTGAGATGGTTTATTTAAAGTACATTGGGGCCGGGCGCAGTGGCTCATGCCTATTTGTAATCCCGGCACTTTGGGAGGCCAAGGCAGGAGGATCACTCGAGGTCAGGAGTTTGAGACCAGCCTGGCCAAAATGGTGAAACCCTATCTCTACTAAAGATACAAAAAAATTAGCTGGGTGTGGTGGTGCGCACCTGTAATCCCAGCTACTCAGGAGGCTGAGGCACGGGAATTGCTTGAACCCAGAAGGTGGAGGTTGCAGTGAGCCAAGATGAGGCCACTGCACTACAGCCTGGGAGACAGGGTGAAACTGTGTCTCAAAAAAAAAAAGTACATGGGAAGTCTAGCCATCTTCATCACATTTTACTGCAGTCGCCATGAATATTCTTTAGGAATATTCTTCAGTTGGTAAGTATAATGATAATACTACTAATGAATTAGACTGACTGGCTGTTTCCTGTAAATGAGAAAGTTAAATCTTACAGGAAGGATAATGATGAATAATGATCCTTATGAGAAGGTCAAATCTTCTCAATTTTGAAGCAAGTTCTTTATTCCTATTCATTTTCTTATTCTGATTTGTGTCCTCCATTCCTTATTATTTTTATGTATTCAAAAATACCATGACAATATTTAATATAATAATTATTTGAGTTTAAAACATGTTTAAATTTTTATCTTTCTATAATCTGTAAATTTATCTTTCACAAACGGTGATCAGCAGGGTTGAGGCAGCTTCGTTCACAAACAATTTTGTTTCTTCACGATCAATAGCAATCTTTTTTGAGATGGTGATTGCAGTGGGTGGAGTTTTAGCTTTGCCTTTAAAGGTGATTTTACTTCTTAATTTTTGTCTTCAATCTTCTTATAATTTCATTTTAGGTCATTGTCTTCACAATCTTCAGCTACTTCAGATAGCCAACAATTTTGTTCTTTTTTTTTTTTTAAGTCAGCTCTGCTTAATAACCTGTTGAACTAATTGCTGTTGTCCTCCAGTTTAAGTTGTTGAGCTCTTCTACTATTTTGGAAAGATTTCTTTGAGCACTTATTATACTCATTTTTCTTTCATTTTTGGTACCTGGCTGCATGAAAATATTTTGGGGTAGGAAAATTCACACTTATTTGGGTTTTAAGTATAAGAGAGTCTTCCCATAAATGATGAAGAGTGATACCATTGTCTGTGTTCATTAAACTGCATGGTTTTCAGAATGGCATTGCTGAGCTTGGCACGGTGTCTCAGGCCTGTAATCCCAGCATTTTGGGAAGCCGAGGCAGGAGGATTGCTTGAGGCCAGAAGTTTGAGACCAGCCTGGGCAACATAGTGAGACCCCCATCTCTACAAAAAATGTCATTGCTTTTAATAACTTAAGTATAAGAATCATGGGATATTAATAAAGGCACTTTCACTTGACAATTGTGGTGTTAATTATACCTTAGAATTTAACATTGTATACTCTTGATATATTTGATGCAAAATATTTTTTGCCTTCACACCATATTCGTGTGAATTGCTTTCTTTAAAGGGATCCCAGAGAACATGTATTTATAGCTGTAAGGATGTGTATCAAATTATATGTAAAATTACTTTGCTCTTTTTGGCTCTAATTACAAATGAGATGGCCTTTAATTCTGTGTAAAGAAATAGTATATTTACATATGGGAGGATAATCATGTTATAGATAGGGTAAAGTTAATATAAATGCTGAAAAGGAGTTAGTGGTGTCTACCTAGAAAAATAACTTCTGAGAGGATGATTTCTATGAAGATAAACATTAAGGAAATTTCAGAAAAGGGAAAACCCTGTCCTACTTTATGGTGCTGGAATTCTCTTCATCCATAACTATAGAACAAGAGCCAACACTGATCAGTAACTTCGTGATAATAAATCACCACTGTTTGAGCAGTTTATTAATATATTTGTTAGACATCAAGTAAGGGGCTTAAATACATTATTTCATTTAATCCTTATAACAATTTCTAAAGTACATATGACCACTCCAATCTGAAAGATAAAATAAGAGAAGCTGAGATGTTTATCTATTTTATCCAGTGCCAGTACATGGTGGAGATATTATTCAAATGCATATCTTTCAGACTTCAGATTCATTCTTTGTTCACTATAATGTAGAGCTTTCTTCAGTAAGTCTTTTCTCTACTCAAACCTAGTCTTGGCTAGGAAAATCAAGCACAAGCTGTGTACAGGCAAATCTTTCTTTCTGTTGTGCTTAGAAGAAACTTCACGATTGTCTTCATCACTAATTTTGTACAATGCGTGATTGAGATGGCACTAAGTTTTTTTATGTTAAGTGATTTTTTTCTTATAAGAGTTCATGATCATCATTATCATTTGTTTTAATCAATGCCACATTGAGATAGGTATTTTGGTTATGTAATTGTTAAATAATTAAGAGTTGCTCTATAAGAACTACATTTCTGTTGTTTGGAAGTGATATAAGTAAGAATCATTTAACATGCAAGAAAAGTCAGAAAACTGTGGTTTCCAATATCCTTGTGGAACACCCAAACTAAACACTTATACCAAAAATGACACCCTTCTTTCGTTACTGTGAATAAAGACAGTGTTTGGGACAAGCATAGGTGTTGATATTATTATTTCAGGGACCCTGAACATGGCCAAAGGATTCAAGAAATGTTTACAATATTGCATACTTCAATAACAATTTTAGAGACATAGATTCCCATCAAAATCTTCAAGTGTGTGTAGGTCTTTCAGTCTTCTTCAGTCTTACTGTTGTCTAGGAAGCTTGTACCACTGACAAACGATTTGTGACCAAATAACTGTTTTTACTTGAATAAGCCATGAAAGAGCAGAATTAGCATTACTGAGTACATCCTATAATTTTGTTAATACAGTGGTTGGATAATGTAATTCTAATCTGTTGATTTTGGAGAACCTCCTGGGGTTCTGACAACCGTGTCAAAATTTATTTAGGTGTTTTCAAGAAATAATAGCGCCAGGTCTGTTATAGAATATCAGTGGATGATGTGCACTAGTAAGACATTAAAATATACACTCTAATACATATATGACTAACAGGACATACAGGCAGATTGTACATCCTGATTGATATAGTAAAAGTCAGGCACATAGTTCCTTAATCTTCAATTGATTTTACAAAATCAGTTAACAATAACTGTATTGAAATGACTTCTTGGCATTAGCCTATACCCTGATATTAGGCTGATCCTCAAAGATGTGTTCAAAGGGAGCATAATCTCTTCACTAGGGGCTGGTTGAGATGGTGACACCTGAAATATCACAGCCAGAATGCAAAAGATGGGTCATTGATTCATAAACTCTATCAAACTCTATTATGACTTGGCGTTTGTTCAGTACTACTTTATATATTCACAAAATGCTATATCATTGGAAATTAATACCTAAATTAACATCTTGTTTTAATTCAAATATGTGATATTATCATCTTTCCAGGGTAAACCTTCTCAGGTTCATTTTCCTACCTTGGAAGACTCTACATTCCATGTAACATCTTCATCCCCAATTCCCATAATAAGGTGATTGAGGATCTGTTGTTTCCTTTTGTTCAAAATAAACCTGATGTGCTTCAAATATCATATTGAATATACTGTCATCTGGTCTAATGTTCTATTTTGATTAGAAGCTACTATGATTGGTTATTTTACAGATGCATGATGGAACTAACTGTCATAAAAGTTGATATGTCTCCTTTAATTTTTTAATACAGAATTTTACATTCATCTTAATTAGAGTTCTAGTGTTATGACAACATTGGGAAAATAGTAAATATGAAAAAAGTAGAACAAAATCTCAAATTCTCAAATTAATAGTTGAATATATATAAAATATTAGCATACACATATGATAACTTTTTCATATGTCATTGCAGTATTTTTAGATTGGAGATAAACCATCAAAACTATACAACAAAATATTTAAGCTAGACTGGTATTTATTCGAAATCACTTTCTACTCTAAAATTTTGTTGCATCTTCTTTTTTTCCTCCTAAATCCTAAGAGTATATGAAAAGACAAAGAAAGTTCAAACAAATTACAACTTCAGGCAATGAAAACTCTCATAAGCAATTCCTGTATTTTACTCAGTATTTTCTATGAAATTCCATTTCCACAAACACTAAGGTAATTTACCATTTAGTTGAATTGTTTGATTAATTTTCTATGTTTTAAGCACAATATCAGGTACTTAGAGAAGATATAATTAAAAATCACATCTCTTGTTTTCCATGAACTTATGCTCTCAAACCCAAAATTCTTTAAACAAGAAACAAACTATTTTCATGAATATAACTGAATTAGGTTAAGGAAACCAAAGTTGGTGACTTGGAAATACCAATGCACAAAGATGTTCAGGGTGATTTTATTTATTTTATCGAATGATACTAAAATTTATTTTATAGTTGAAAAGGCTATTTCTGTCATATCATTGACTCTATTACATAAAGTGATCAATTTTGATATCTTGTATTATGCTACTATGGCTTACGTTAGAAATAATAAATGTCAAATAAAAATTCGTCTAGATCAATAGATTTTTCCTTTGTGAATCCTTTTTTAAAACTACCAAGTTTGAGAATATGAATATACTTGTTTTTCATATTGTTCTGCAATGGATATAAAGTCACTTATAATCAGAAAGCAATTAAATGTAAATAACAGTAAAGAATCAGAACTATAGAAAACAGGTATGAAAAGGCAAGCCCACAGAGATGAGAATAGGTCATGTGGAACATAAAGACTAAAGAGCTGCTTTTATAAAACTTCAATTTTTTTCTTTGAGTTCCGAAGCAGCCAAAGTAACATGGGAGACTGAAAGTAAAACAATTCAAATTTGATAATATTTTTATATGAGGAACAACACTTTCAGGAAGTGTTTAGCCCTAGTTTTTCATGAGGCCACGTTAACAACTGAATTCTCGTTCTCTCTCACTCTCTCAGTGTATATGTATTTTAGATAAGTAAAAGAACAATTTTATAATGCTGTCATACATAGACACAATAATTAAATTTGACGTTAATCAAGAAATAAAATGCCATTTCCATATATATTTAGTTTCATTATGACTTATAATCTGAATATTCCATAAATAAGCACGTTGGAAATATTTAGGGGAAGAAACCCAAAACACGTGAAATTCTACGGTGGTAAATGTAGTGCACAGTACTCACAGTTTTAGGCGCAAGGTGTCGCTCTTTACTTGGTGGAAAGTTCTTTCAAAGGTTGATCTGAATAGTCAGGCACTCGCTTACAAAGGGACTCCATCATACCGGATGCCACCGTTTAAGGAGCCTTTGAAACTTCTCAAGAATTCAGCGAGATTTTTAACCTGAAACTGAAGAATCTGGTACTGTAAGTCTAAAGAAGCTTATTTTGGAATCCAATTTCGTATGCGATGTTTGGTTTTCAGAGATGGGGACTGGGCCCCCCACGACTACTGCTCTGGCTTCTCTTCCTCGAATTCTGGGAGATGGGAAGCGGCCAGCTCCACTACTCCGTCTACGAGGAGTCCAAACACGGCACTTTCGTGGGCCGCATCGCACAGGACCTGGGGCTGGAGCTGGCGGAGCTGGTGCCGCGCCTGTTCCGGGTGGCGTCCAAAACACATGGGGACCTTCTGGAGGTAAATCTGCAGAATGGCATTTTGTTTGTGAATTCTCGGATCGACCGCGAGGAGTTGTGCGGGCAAAGCGCGGAGTGCAGCATGCACCTGGAAGTGATAGTGGACAGGCCGCTGCAGGTTTTCCACGTGAACGTGGAGGTGAAGGACATTAACGATAACCCGCCGGTGTTCTCGCTCAGAGAACAAAAGCTGCTGATTGCGGAATCTAAGCAATTGGACTCGCGTTTTCCACTAGAGGGAGCTTCTGATGCTGATATTGAAGAGAATGCTCTATTGACCTACAGGCTAAGTCAAAATGAGTATTTTTCTTTAGATTCACCAACGAATAGTAAGCAGATTAAAAGACTGTCACTTATTTTAAAGAAGTCTCTGGATAGAGAGAAAACTCCGGAACTTAATTTGCTACTAACGGCTACAGACGGGGGAAAACCGGAGCTTACTGGCACTGTTCAGCTGTTAGTCCAAGTCTTGGATGTCAACGACAATGATCCAGAGTTTGATAAATCAGAATACAAGGTGAGCCTTATGGAAAACGCTGCTAAAGAAACTCTTGTGATAAAACTAAACGCCACAGACCGAGATGAGGGAGTCAACGGAGAGTTAACATACTCCTTAATGTCAATTAAGCCCAATGGAAGACCCTTATTTACACTAGATCAAAATAATGGAGAAGTGAGGGTCAATGGAATTTTAGATTATGAAGAAAACAAGTTTTATAACATTGAAGTACAGGCTACAGATAAGGGGACTCCCCCAATGGCAGGTCACTGTACAGTCTGGGTGGAAATCTTGGACACCAACGATAACTCTCCTGAAGTCACCGTGACTTCTGCGTCCCTCGCAATACGAGAGGACACTCATCCCAGCACGGTCATTGCCCTGATCAGCGTGTCTGACCGTGACTCAGGTGTCAACGGGCAGGTGACCTGCTCTCTGACTCTCCACGTTCCCTTCAAGCTGGTGTCCACCTTCAAGAATTACTACTCGTTGGTGCTGGACAGCGCCCTGGACCGTGAGAGCGTGTCGGCCTATGAGCTGGTGGTGACCGCGCGGGATGGGGGCTCGCCTTCGCTGTGGGCCACGGCCAGGGTATCCGTGGAAGTGGCCGACGTGAACGACAACGCACCTGCGTTCGCACAGCCCGAGTATACAGTGTTCGTGAAGGAGAACAACCCGCCGGGCTGCCACATCTTCACTGTGTCTGCGCGGGACGCGGACACGCAGGAGAACGCGCTGGTGTCCTACTCGCTGGTGGAGCGGCGGATGGGCGAGCGCGCGCTGTCGAGCTACGTGTCGGTGCACGCGGAGAGCGGCAAAGTGTACGCTCTGCAACCGCTGGACCACGAGGAGCTGGAGTTTCTGCAGTTCCAGGTGAGCGCGCGTGACGCTGGCGTGCCGTCTCTGGGCAGCAACGTGACGCTGCAGGTGTTTGTGCTGGATGAGAACGACAACGCACCGACACTGCTGGCGACTCGGGCTGGCAGCGCGGGAGGCGCAGTTAACGAGCTAGTACCACGGTCAGTGGGTGCGGGCCACGTGGTGACGAAGGTGCGCGCAGTAGATGCGGACTCAGGCTACAATGCGTGGCTTTCATATGAATTGCAGCCGGCGGCGGTCGGCTCGCGCATCCCGTTCCGCGTGGGGCTGTACACGGGCGAGATCAGCACAACGCGTGCCCTGGAGGAGGTGGACTCACCGCGCCACCAACTTCTGGTGCTGGTGAAGGACCACGGTGAGCCGGCGCTGACGGCCACTGCCACCGTGCTGGTGTCGTTGGTGGAGACCGGACAGGCGCCAAAGGTCTCTTCGCGGGCTTTGGTGGGCGCCGCGAGCCCAGAGGCTGCGCTGTTGGATGTCAACGTGTACCTGATCATCGCCATTTGCGCGGTGTCCAGCCTGCTGGTGCTCACGCTGCTGCTGTATACTGCGCTGCGGTGCTCGGTGACGCCCACTGAGGGCAAGTGCGGGCCGGGCAAGCCCACTCTGGTGTGCTCCCGCGCGATGGGGAGCTGGTCGCACTCGCAGCAGAGGCAGCAGAGGGTGTGCTCTGGGGAGGGCCCACCTAAGACGGACCTCATGGCCTTCAGCCCCAGTCTTCCTCTAGGTCTGAATAAAGAGGAGGAAGGGGAAAGACAGGAACCAGGGTCAAATCACCCCGGACAGGTGAGTTTTCTACAGATTCCACCTATCAGAAAGTGTATGTGAAATTATTTAAAATCCAGTGTTTTTCACGGATTTTTTAAGGGAAAGTTTTATGATCAGTATTTTGAATAATGTTTTAGATAACAACGTCTGTTCATGAAATGCCAAATGATACACATCTTCAGTCTTTTAGTCATATGAATAATTCGGCTTCTTTAACCAATAAATGTACTATTTCTCTTAATATTTGGTTAGCAAATATTAAAAGAAATGAGATGCAAGAATGATTCTTCTGTAGTCACTTGAGTAGAAATAATTACTATTTTCACTAAAGTACCCATGCTCCTTCATCTCTAAACTTCAGTTATGGCCATAATAACTAAGGATTATTTAAATTTGCTCCTCTTTGTCTTTTAGTAGAGTTTTGCCTTGATATTTCCACATTGTTAAATCATTGGCTTTGTTTTTCTAAAGGGAGGAGGTCTTCCCATGATGTCCAGGTTGGACTGCACTGGCTATTCACAGGTGACCGCTCAAAGGATTCTCCCACTTCAGCCTCCAGAGTAGCTGGGAATGCAGTGCCACTACACTTAGTCCATTGGCTTTTCTAACTTGAGGCTTGTATCAAAACTGGAATACTCCATTAGTATGACATGATTTACTTTACTTTTTTTATTTTTACAGTGTTAAACATTCATCATAAATTCATTATATATGAAACAATCTTTACTTTTGTCTTTATTCTTGTGATAATACTTGTTGTCATATTGTTTGAAAAAAAAGTTAAACCTTGCATTCTTATATGCTGCTTTATGGAAATAATATAACTAAAATTCTACATGTTCTTGCCAGGCAAAGTGGCTCAGGCCTGTAATCCCAGGTATTTGGGAGGCTGAGGCAGGAGAACTGCTTGAGCCCAAGAATTTGAGGCCTGCCTAGACAGCATAGCGAGATCCTGTCTCTATAAAAAATTTAAAAATTAGCCAGACCTGGTGGTGCATGCTTGTAGTCCCAGTTTCTTGGGAGGTTGACATGAG